>NC_138773.1:260742171-261942171 GCF_965119305.1 Pelophylax lessonae | reverse complement strand
TTACATTTTTTTGGGGGGGAATTTCATATAAAAAAATGTGAAAAATATTGTTATTTTTTAAAAATTGTCGCTGTTTTTTTGTTTATAGCGCAAAAAGTAAAAATCGCCCAGGTGATCAAATGCCACCAAAAAAAGCTCTGTTTGTGGGAAAAAAAGGACGTAAATTTCGTTTGGGTATGGCGTTGCATGACCGCGCAATTGTCAGTTAAAATCGCACAGTGCCGAATCGCAAAAAGTGGCCTGGATGTAAGACAGCAAAATCTTCCGGTGGTAAAGTGGTTAAAAACAGGAGTTTAGTTGCACACATTTGCAAATACATGTGTAAGCCACAGAGCCCTGGCAAGGCACCCCATTTTCTGTGGACCTAACTCTATTTTCTGTGAGTCTCCAACAATGGAAGCACATGGGCACACTGAACATCCAGCCCATGGTAACAGATATGTGTTAATGGGCCATGTATCAAAGTACTTACAACAGGGCCTCAAAAGCAGTCATTTGAAGACCCTGTTATGTAAGGTTTGCAATGCTTCTGCATTCTTTCTTATGCCTCGTACACACGCAACGATTGTTGGCCGTGAATTTTCGGCCAACGTCCGATCGGACGATTGTCGGCTTGTTAGTATGATGCTTCCGACAACCGACTGCGACTTTTCGGCCGAACAAAATCTGGTGTGCATGCTATAAAATTTTTGTTGGCCGTCAACAGAGCGGCCGATTGTTCGTCAGTCAGTACAGATTTCGGCAGACAAAAATGTGATGAGCAAGACTGGGCATGCTCAGAGAAGAAAAAACACACGGAAAGTAAACCAGCACATGACATCACTTCTGAAGTTGGTTTTTGTTGGCCGAGAAAATTCGCGTGCAGTCTAGAGCACATTTCAACCAACACAACAACACTGGACAAAAGACGGACGATCGGTCGGCCAACAATCGGTGCGTGTGTGCGAGGCTTAACTTTGATTTCTGTCCTAAGTGAGACTGTGGTTTTTTACCAACTTGTGAATTCTGGGGGAAATTAGTGTAGCACAGTGTTTAGTATTATTCTCCTATTCTCTTAGTTTGTGGTTCGTCAGACCTCACTATCAACACAGGGGGAATAGCATATTCCTGGATAGAAGTTAGGACCAGAATACTAGTGTTTGAAATATTTCATTTTAGCCATCAGGAGCTTTGGACTCAAAGGAGAAAGCGCATTTGTTCTGGATTTGGCGTTCCCAAGCTAGAGTAAGGAGAATGAGGGTCCTTCTTGAAGATATCATCACTCCACAAGAGCCAATGTGGTAATTATAGTTTTTTTTTTTTAGAGAATTTAGAGTGTTTTTCTTTTAAGAGAATACGGCGCATAAGGGACCAAAAAAGGATAGCTCTGATTCCCACGGATGAAGCTTCAACCTCTTTGAAGAAGAGTTTTGGTGTGTCCAGCCTCATTAGAGAGGGACCTCAAAGGAAGGCCCACTCAAAGGCACAGAAGGCTTCCTCTGTGTTGGAAAGTCATTTCTTGGGGAGTAACAAAAACAGAATATTTTTTGAGGAACTGGGGGATAATAGTTTGTGAATCCTAGTAGGAGCTGTATAACTATGAGACCAATAGGCAGGGGCCAGTTGAAGATAGAAAAAGCTATCTCAGGGTCCACATAGGAAAACCATCTTTAGTGTCTATATGGAAAATTTGAAGACGCATTTTTAAAACAAAGCATATAGTCCAATTTTCACAAGGCACTGCAAGATGCTAAGGCATCTCTATGTGGGGAGGTCCATGAGAAAATGAGTACACCATCCATGGACATGACAATACATTCATAGAGAACTCAATTTTTTTGGCAGAGTGCTGGAAGACAGCGGGGGTGTTACAGAGGCCAAAAAGAATTATAAGGGTCTTGTAGTCACCGCCACTGGTATGAAATGCAGTCTTCCATTTACTTTGTTCTTTAATGCAAACTAAGTTATATGTGCTTCAAGGATCTAGTATAGTGGGCTCCACGGAGCCATTTACAGTATCTTCATATGCCCAAATATCCTTGTGAATTGTCTTTGTTACTGTTTTGGACATCTGTGGATGGATGGCTTAAGTATGTTCAGCCTTTCGGTATTAAAATACAAGCCATAAAGTAACAGCATGAAATAAATATACATGGGATAATCCTGGCTCTAGCTTTCATTGTTCCGTCTGTCATTGTTTTAACAGAGTGCTGAATAACAATATGTAATTTTGTTCCCATTTAAAAGTTGATTTTCTGTATTCATGGACATATGTTTCTGCCCCCATATGTTACATGTAAGAGGTTTTAATGAAACATTTAAAATAATAAGAATCACTTAATTAAATGTATTTAATAACGCAGTGCAAAGAGAAATGATAACACAAACAGTAGTAATCCTTGTCCACTAGCAAGAAAGGTGCATCTCAGTGCAGGTTTAATATCCAACCAAAGGATGGGAAATGTCTTGAGGTTTTGTTATTTACCAATTCACCTCCTGCTCCAGTTAGGTTTAGAATGAAGCTTCAAGCTTGATGCTAAGGTGGGGGTACAGAAGGTGGTTCTAAAGGAAGTAAGGAGAAACTTTTTAAGAAGGAGACAGGTATCAATAAAAACCTAACAGAGCTTCGAAACTCTTTCTGTTCTATCTGAAATACTAAAATTTAGAAATGTCTGCATTTTTTGCCTTTTGTAAGAAGAATACAATAAACATAAATTATTACATTTGAAGTTGCCAGGCCAAGTGGTGTGAGCATTCTCAAGGCTTTGGAGGAATGGCTGGTGTGGAGGCAACTTTTGGGGAGATATTATATGCCTGGTAAGTCCTATAGTACTAGATCAGCATTACTGAACGTAGCCAGTAAAACAGTGCAAGGTACAATGAGAAATATACATGTAGCACCCTCCTAGGTAGATGCTAGAGTTAATGTATCATAGTTTTTGGTTTCTCTGCCTAACAGAGAGATAGTAGGCACATTACTTAACAGAGGTTGTGTTTATCTGCCTAACAGAGAGATAGAAGGTACATTACTTAACAGAGGTTGTGATTATTAAGCAGAGTCTTCTCAGTGTGCTCTGATGCTGCTCATGCTGTCTTGAAGTTTCACACTGGTCTAGCAGCTGTGGAATGTACTGGACAATGGTTGGAAACCACGCAGATGAAAGCATGAATAGCCATACAGCCCTGGCCAATTAAAAGGGGAGGAGCCCCCATTGCATTCTGGGTGACTGTATTTGAATTTGATAAGCACATGGGCCTGGGGTCTTCCTCTACAGAGAGAGGGGTCCAGGTGGGGAGGGAGCCTGCCTCCCCTCCTCAGCACAGGCTGCCATGCGGCCTCAGATGGGTGACCTGAGGGCCTGAAACATCGAAGCTGAAACCCATGGCTCCCCTTAAAGCTGACTAAGTGAGGATGTCCACTAATCCTGTCTGGTATTACAGAGGAAGGTGACCTGCAGCCAGGGCCTTGTGAGTACAGACCCCTTAAAGGGATCCTCGAGACTGGTGTTGCTAAATCCCCTATTGGTGCTAGAAGTCAGCATACTGGGTATAAGCTAAAGGGGATACTGGCTAGTGTCTTGAAGAAGCAAAGTCCACAAAATTCCTTCTGCTACAAAGGGACTTTGCTTTATTCTGTACAGTCTGCTACACTGCTTTATTGACAGTCTGCTACACAGTTCTACTAAGAAAGTTGCCCTTGTATGTGAATAGGAAATTTGGAGTATCCTACTAAAGCCCTTCTCCTATCCAAGTTCTCCAACCAAAACACAAAAACGCATCCCCTAGACTGGTAATTAGAGACAACGAGCGGAAGAGTGTGTGCACTTGGCTGTGTGAGAAAATACCCTGTGACTGGCTGTGGATTAAACAGTGGGAGCGCTGCATTTAGCTAGGTAAATAATCTTATTGTATAATGGACAATGACACATTGATTTATTTCTATATATTACTGCAGTTTTCACATTAGCTTTGCCCTGTGCACTGTTTTAATAAATAACTGTCTACATTGGTGCACAAAACACACAGATACTGTATTAATATTGGCTAATGTCTTTTTAGAACTCCATAAATAATAAAAAATAAGTGTCCTTGGTGGCATTCTGCATTTAATCAGGCCCTGCGGGAAAACCATATATATTTACGAAGAGAATTGTGCTGCAGATGAAAATGTCAAAGAACACTCATTATTTTTGGAGTGTTCTCTAGCCTTAAGCAATGGAATTTGTCTTTTCTTAATTAATGAATTCTGTGGAAAATATCACAATACAATTTTATTGTGCATTTGTCAAAAAGTGTTCCAATGTGTGATATTTATTTTGGGACAGTTATTAGAAGTCAAGAGACTGGAGAAAGCTTGATGAAGCA
The DNA here is from genome assembly GCF_965119305.1 of Pelophylax lessonae. Taxonomy (NCBI): domain Eukaryota; kingdom Metazoa; phylum Chordata; class Amphibia; order Anura; family Ranidae; genus Pelophylax; species Pelophylax lessonae. Next base: position 261,937,827 of record NC_138773.1, on the reverse strand, counting down.
TAACTTTTACTTTTGAAAATTAGCTGACTATATATTTGCATTTGCTGATTCTTTTGACGTGGTTTTCTGAAGATAACCACTACTTATAGATTTATCATCATCATCATTATATCTCAGCTTAAGTATCTCAGGTTTATGATAAGTTTGCCTGAAAAAAAAAAGTAGAGTAGAATTTTATGATTATTTTCATTTCATTTTTTTTCTTTAAGTGTTTGAGAAACAATTATTTCATGCTGTATTGGAGTTCTTTAATTACAGTTAATGCTTCACTTTTATCAGTGGGGAAAAAATCCAGACGTTTGTCTCTTCTTTCATAAGGTCTTCATGCATAAATTATATTGTAGGTAATATGAATTAAACATCGGAAATTTAGAAATTGATTTAGGAGAAGTTTGTTCCCCTGCACAGCCAAGACTCCCATCCACTGGAAGAAAATGTCTATTCTAGTCTAGTGTCAAGTCACTGTATGTGTGGAACAGGGGAGGTGTTATAGATAACCAGCCTGACGGGTGCCCTTTAACCTCCCTGGCGGTATGATTCTTTTGGATTTTAGGTGCTGAAAGCGGTACCATTATTTTGCATGTAATTCTTGTGAATGAGCAGCCCAAACCAACTGTATACATTTATTATATATATTATATATATATATATATGTATGTATACATATATTATGTATACATATATATATATATATATACGTGTATATATATATATATATAATATGTATACAGTTGGTTTGGGCTGCTCATTCACAAGAATTATGTGTATATATATATATATATATATATATACGTATATATATATATATATATATATATATATATATATATACATATATATATATATATATATATATATATATATATATATATATATATATATATACGTATAAATATATACGTATATATATATATATATATATATATGTAGATATATATATGTATATATATATTTATATACGTATTTATATATATATATGTGTATATATTGTTGTAAGGGGGGATGGGTGCGCTGATAGTGTGTTGAAGCTGCTCCCGGTATTCAGTGCTTTTGAATATAGATAAATGTATATGTGGTGTGGGGTGCGCTAAACAACAAATAAATAATGAATATATAACATATATCTATGTGTGAACCAAATCAACAAAAGTAAATATATATAACATATATCAATCTGTGAAGCCAATTAATAATGCAAATCAATTTGTGCATAAACATAAAAGTTAATAAGTGTCCATAAATATTTTGCAGGTGAGTAGAATTGTATTCTATCCGAATAATACGTGTATCCACCACCGAGTGAAATTCATCCTTACCAAACGGAAATAAATAAGGTGCAACTATATTTTCTTGTGCTGAAAAAATATCCAATCTCCTTGTGAACAAACACCACGTGTAAATCACCAAGAATTAGCCTCTTACCAGATGGTAATAGGTATGCACTTGTTCAGTGAAACCACCGCCTTGCTTCCTCTTTAAAATCCTGAAGTGGGATGTAGAACCGCTCTACCTTTCTTTCTCCACTAGATGGCAACGAGTACCAGCAAGAAACACAGCCTCATCCTTCTTTACAAGCTCACAAAACCACCGTGTATTAAAGGAAAAAAAGGGCTAATAGTGTATTACCCTTGAGATTTATTCAAAAACAGTTGATAATGCACTTACAATTAGATGTCTTGTATTCAGCATAAACATAGGCATACGCTGCTGCAGGGAACGGAACTAGGAAGTCCTCCTACCGACAGACGAGCGGCGGAGATCTCGGCTGGCGGTCACAGCAATGAGAGCTCATCGCTGGATCGCCAGGATAAGGTAAGACACTCCGCTGCGCTGTCTGCACAGCTCTGCACATTCACCCCGAGCGTGACTCGGGGATACCGATAATAGCAGGAAATTCCTACCCCGAGTCACGTTTGGGGATACCGCTAGCGTGGTTAATAATCAGGTACCTACAATTTTAATTGAACTCTGATCAAAAATAACAAATAATAAAAGATTAAAAATAAAGGTCTATTAAAAGATAAAACAAAAAGGCAGCTTTTATTTCAACATTAGCTGCAATCTAAAGCGTGCCATAGATGAAGAGATTTTCTTTCCTGCAACCATGGGTTGCAGGAAAGACATGCCTGAAGCTTAAAAGTGATAAGCATAGGGCAAATATAACAGGGTGGAAGGGAAAGCAGGCAGTAGGGAGGTAAATTAGTTGTTAGGATATGAAAGGTTAGGACTCTTACCATATTGGTTGAGCAGACGGGGTGTTGGGGAGGAGCAAGAGAGATAGTAGTTGTAGGGGAGGAATGAAAGGGCTTCACTTGCAGACTGGAAATCATAGAAGAAACACCCCTCCCGCCTATTCTGGTGACGTTGTTTTTTTTCTCGTTCTGCTAAAGAGGTTGGACGTTGGTTATCGGCATCCTTAATGAGGGTCCAAAACATGGTGTCTATCTGGAGGGACCCATCTCAGGTATAGAGTCCTATGGTTGGTCTGGTTCAGTCTAGAACGATCAGGTAGTGTAAGGTGGTAGGGTCTGTGGTCAGTTAGGATAGTCCTCAAGGCGGTGTTTGGCAGCTGGGGGACAGAACCTAGCTTAATGGTACCACAGACTCCAAAGTTGTGGGAGATGGTATCGTCAAGGATCTGCAACAATTCTTTGATCTGAATTGTTCTGACTGTTTTATGTTATTTATGGTTTTGTTTAATAAAAGGCCAAACCGGCTATTTAATCCTATTTGGGATTTAGTGTCATTATTATTACTATTATTGGTAAAGAGGGTGGAGTTGGATACTGATTTATGTGAATACAGTTAAACAGGTGGGATCTGAACTACCCTAGTCTAAGAAGATCGCTTGATTCCTCAGTGTTGATGGGAAAATCCTTCCAGTGGAGCCATTGTGTTCTACCAGTGGGGGGAGCTGTGCCTTCCTGGGAGAACACAGTAAATACTGCTAGAGGCTATAATAGCTGTTAGCATTAATCCCATGTAAAATCTGACAGGCTGGTTTAACCCAAGTTGATCGATCGATCAACTTGGGTACATTCAGTCTGCCCATGCATGGTTCATTTGAACCGTCTATGGCCAGCTTAAGGCTGTCCCTTGCAGTTTTTCTTCTCTGCCAGCATATGTCCAGTCTCAGTTTGATGGTCAGCATCATTCAACCTATGCCTTCAGAGCTCAGGTTGTGCTGGACCCACTCCAGCCTGTGATTAGACAGTAAAAGGAGAAGCAGCTCACGTTCAAGCTCATCTTTCTGTCACTCTGCTTTTCCCTGTTTCTTTTTTTTAATTCTCTTTTATTGAGTTTTAGATATAAAAGGACAAAACAAAACCTGAAAGCAAACACAGTGCATAGCACACCATTGACAGTAACAAACAATAAAGTTGTGATCCACTACAATCAATGCAAACAATCAACCTATTGTCGCAAATAAAGGTAAGAGGATAAAAGCAAATAACTGAGGCCGGTGAAAGTCAGCTGTACACTTCAGATCAGGATTATAATACAAGCAACACAATGAGAGTAAATGGAAGTACAGTATATAACAACCCAACAGCTGAGGATAGGTCCAGTGTAGAGATAACGAATGTGGAGTAAACATTCGACAGGGTGAAATGTCCCATTGTTCATTTCATACAACCATCTCAGATGAAGGTTGCAGCATCCGAGTTCTTCAAACACAGGGACCAGATTTTCTCAAATTTAGAGGGACACCCTCTGCTAATGTAAGTTGCCTTAAACAGAGGAAGAGTAGAAATAACTAGTGTTTTCTACCCACTTAAAGCGATATTAAAGCCTTGTTTTTTTTAAAAATAACAAACATGTCATACTTACCTGCTCTTTGGAGTGGTTTTGCACAGAGCAGCCCCAATCTTCCTCTTCTCAGGTTCCATGTCGGAACTCCTGGCTCCCCCCTCCTGCCAAGCGCCCCCACAGCAAGCAGCTGGGAGATCTCTAGTGTGTAAGTTGGTAGGCTGGGAAGAAGCAGCCGGGTAGGCTAGTGAAGTGGCAGCCAGTGGGGATAGAATTTTTCTAAACGAAGTAGAGCTGAGACCAGTATCTACAGGGAAGCAGAAGCTATTGCAGGATGCAGTTCACTTCACATGTGCTTCTTCTCTAAGGGACTGAGAGTTCCTAGCCTGTAAGGGGCTGTTGCTAAGCTAACGTAAGACAGGCATGCTCCCAACCCACAGCTCTGTTTGTCTAGTCACACGGAAACATAGTTTAGCCCCATTCCCCTCTGTCTTCTGATGGGCTCACAGCTGTGATAGCCATTGGCTCCCGCTGCTGCCAAAAGCCAATCAGGAGTGCAAGTTCTCGGAGAGGCAAGGCTCTCATGGATATCACTGGATCGTGAGGGGGCTCAGGTAAGTATTAGTGGGGGCTAGGGGGGCTGCTGCACACAGAAGGTTTTTTACCTTCATACAAAGAATGCATAACCCACTTTAACATTGTTGGTAGGGCAGACTTTCAGTGAAAAACAATAGCATTTCTGGTGTCATATAAGAATACACAATTCAAAATATAAGAATACATAGGTAATGCTTGGGTCACTATTTTGGGGGCTAAAGATTCCACCAGGACCAACAAACAAAAACCTATTTCTTATTTGCAGTGAGATCAAAAATGGATTGCAAATCTGGGGACCAGTATATACCTGTACATGACCAAAAAAATGAATGAAATGTTCAGGAGAAAATGTTGAAAAAGTGTAGAACAACCCCTGTAGGAGTTTCAGATGTCAGGGTCCCCCACTACTGCACAGCCAGGCGCATATCATCTTCAACTTGCATCCAGAAACAGAAAACAGTCCTTGAGCTGTTTTTGTTGTTTTATTGGAGGATAATAACTTATGGGGATGGACATTATGGGATGCCCAACTTGACAATGACAAACAGAACCAGGAACTGCATCCTGCAATACCTTCTGCTTCCCTGTAGATACTGGTTTCAGCTCTACTTCTTGCTAGCCCACCTGGCTGCCGCTTCACTGGCCTACCTGGCTGCCTCTTCTTCCCAGTGTACCCGACTGACACACTGCACCAGTCCTCCTGGCTGACTCACTGGAGATCTCCCAGGGCAAAGCTGAAGACTTAAGCACACCGCTGTCTTCAAGAGAGACCTGCTACATGTGGCAGTCTCTTCCCTTGTCTGTCCCTGCACCATGCTGATCTACTTACACTGTCTTTCCTTGCTCCCGCTTTCTCTCTGGAAAGCATCCTTCCAATTTCCTCCTGTGGTAGGATCCTTTCAGGCCAACTACCCAAGCTCAAGCCCGAGGTCCAAACCCTCCCCAGCAGGGGTCCCTCAAGGGCTGCCAACAGTCTCCCTCAGCACTGTATCTCCATCTTTCACCAAACTCCCTTGCTGGCATAACTCATGTCTATTTAAGGGCTCACTTAGTTCCCTGCCAGGCCCCAACCCAAATATGCAAGACAACCCTCCTATCTTCCGCCCACTGATTTCTAAAATATTCTCCAATATTCTAGAACCAGTGGGAGGCACCAGAGAGCTGCCTGGATGAGTCACCCAGCCCTAAACTCTATTGAACCCTGACCGAGATTCCATGGCTCAGGCTTAGTCATCAGCCAGACTATAATTTACCAGCACTTTCTCTAGTAGCACAGTAGAGGGTGCTACACTAGCGTGAAGTATCAACAATGGACAATCTTAACAATTGGAAGACTGAAATACGTATATTTATACTGCAGCTTTCAAGTAGTATACTGAGATAATGCCTGCAGCTACAGGCATCATCCCAAAATCATTTTTTTTTCTGCTGGCGGCAGGCTATTTTGTAAAAGCCATCCTAGCAGTTAATTAGCCCTTCCCACAGGAGAACTCGGGAACTGAAGCTGGACCTAAGGACCGGAAGGTCCCTGATGAGCTCTATAGTAGATGAAACTGGAAATCACTAGCATTTTCTTCACTTCTGGTTTCTTGTTGTCAACAAATGCTTTTAAGGGCAGAGGAGACACAGGAGATGTTTACATTCCTTGTGACAGCAATAAAAGTGTTAAAAAAATGTAAAGAAAAGTATACAAATAGGAAAAATAAAATTACTAATAATAATAAAAAAAAAATGTAAAGCCACTCCATCCCCTCCCGTTTACGTGCAAAGGTCCCAAATGCAAGGGTCCTGTACCTAAAGGGCGATTGCACCACGCATGTGAGGCATTACCGTGAACGTCAGAGCGAGAGCAACATTTCTAGCACCTCCTCTGTAACTCTCCACTGATAACCTGTAAAGACCTTTAAAGTGGATGTAAAACCCTCACATATACCCAATGAAGTGAACAGCCTCAGATGATACACAGAGATTAAACAAATCCTCCTACTTAAGTTTTTCTTATATAAGTGCTGTCTTCAGCTTCAGCTAGACTGTTTAGAAAATGCACGTTCTGTTAGAATTTTCTCTTCCTGATTCACCTGCAGGAGGAAAGTTTGGCCATACACTGTGTGATAGCTGATTAGAGGAAAGACACACACCCCCTCTCCAATAGGCAGAAACATGAAGAGCTGTGCTGTGAATAGACCAGCTCTCTGCTCTCTGCTAATCTAATCACCCGGCCCAACACAAAATTCAGCCTGGTTTCATCTCAGTTGATGGAGAACTTGTCAGAAGTGATAATGCTGTTAACAGAAGAAAGGAGTAGGAGAAAACCACGGGACTTAGGGCTTTGAAGAGAGATAGGTAAACACTACAGATAGATGTGCCCAGGTCAAATTGAATGAATCAGATTTACATCCACTTTAAAGCGCCACGTATGGAGATTTTTAAATGCTGTAGTTTGGCTCTATTCCTTGAGTGTGAACAATTTAAAGCATGACATGTTAGGTATCTATTGAAACACCATCTTTTATAATTTACAAAAAAATAGGTATTATATTATGTTTGCTTGCACTGAAATTCATTAAACATTTGCGTTTTCTCTAGGGCCTTTGTTAAAAAATATATAATATTTGGGCGTTCTAAGTAGGGATAGACCGATTATCGGCAAGGCCGATATATCGGGGGCGATATGCACTTTCCCCGATATATCGGTTTCGGCCCCGGAACTGGCCAATATTGCGGATATTTTTGTGGCGTGATTCTGCCTTTTTAGGCCGCCTCCCTCACCTTGGACAGCCTCGTCTGGAGTCAGGACTAGTCTCGCGGGAGTGTATCACAGCCATACACCCACCCACAGCAGCCCGATGCCAGCCAGCCACCCACATCCACAGGCCCTGTGCAAGCCAGCCACAGGCACTGTAACAGTGAGCCAGCCAGCCAGTCAGCCACATGCCCTGTACCAGCCAGCCAGCCACAGGCACTGTACCAGCCAGCCACCCACCACAGGCCCTGTACCTGCCAGCCACAGGCACTGTACCAGCCAGCCACCCACAGGCCCTGTACCAGCCAGCCACCCACAGCCCCTGTGCCAGCCACCCACCCCAAGGTGCCAGCCAGCCAGCCACCCACCCACCACAGGGTGCCAGACAGCCAGCCACCGACCACAGGGTGCCAAACATACAGCCACCCACAGACAGGGTGGCAGCCACCCAGCCACCCACAGGCCCTGTACCAGCCAGCCACAGGCACTGTACCAGCCATCCACCCACAGTCCCTGTGCCAGCCACCCACCTACCACAGGGTGGCAGCCAGCCAGCCACCCACCACAGGGTGCCAGCCAGCCAACACCACAGGGTACTAGACAGCCAGCCACCCACCACAGGGTGCCAGCCAGTCATCCACCACAGGGTACCAGCCAGCCATCCACCCACCACAGGGTGCCAGCAAGCCAGACACCCACCACAGGGTGCCAGACAGCCAGCCATCCACCACAGGGTGCCAGACAGCCAGTCACCCACCACAGGGTGCCCAACAGACAGCCACCCACAGATAGGGTACCAGACAGCCAGCCACCCACAGGCCCTGTACCAGCCAGCCACAGGCACTGTACCAGGCAGCCACCCACAGCCCCTGTGCCAGCCACCCACCTACCATAGGGTGGCAGTCAGCCAGCCATCCACCACAGGGTGCCAGTCAGCCAGTCATTCACCACAGGGTACCAGCCAGCCATCCACCACAGGGTGCCAGCAAGCCAGCCACCCACCACAGGGTGCCAGACAGCCAGCCATCCACCACAGGGTGCCAGACAGCCAGTCACCCACCATAGGGTGCCAAACAGACAGCCACCCACAGACAGGGTGCCAGTCAGCCAGCCAGCCACAGGCCCTGTACCAGCCAGCCACCCACAGCCCCTGTGCCAGCCACCAACCCCAGGATGCCAGCCAGCCAGCCACCCACCACAGGGTGCAAGACAGCCAGCCACCCCACAGGGTGCCAAACAGACAGCCACCCACAGACAGGGTGCCAGACAGCCAGCCACCCACAGGCCCTGTACCAGCCAGCCACAGGCACTGTACCAGCCAGCCACCCACAGCCCCTCTGCCAGCCACCCACCTACCACAGGGTGGCAGTCAGCCAGCCACCCACCACAGGGTGCCAGCCAGCCAGCCACCACCACAGGGTGCCAGACAGCCAGCCACCCACCACAGGGTGCCAGCCAGCCAGTCATCCACCACAGGGTGCCAGCCAGCCAGTCATCCACCACAGGGTACCAGCCAGCCATCCACCACAGGGTGCCAGCAAGCCAGCCACCCTCCACAGGGTGCCAGACAGCCAGCCATCCACCACAGGGTGCCAGAGCCAGTCACCCACCACAGGGTGCCAGCAAGCCAGTCATTAGGCATTAAACAAAAATTAACATGTTCAGTACCAGATTTGTGTCAGAAAATGCCTTTATTTTTCAAAACTTTAAATGTACAAAATATCTGCCCATATCGGCCGATACTGATATGTTGTGACCAAAATATCGGTATCGGCCTTGAAAAAAACATATCAGTCTATCCCTAGTTCTAAGTAATTTTCTAGGGAAAAAAAGCTAATTTCTAGCAAAAAGTAAGAAAAGGTCTGATCTTTAGGTGAAAGTATATCTCTGGCTGAAATCAATTAATCAAACAGGTATTATTATTATTATAATATAGGAATTTTATAGCGCCAACAGTTTGTGCAGCGCTTTACAATACAAAGGGAGACAATTCAAAACAAGAGGGTTAGAAGAAGGGCCCTGCTCCTGCGAGCTTACAATCTAAGAGGGAGGGTCTGGTGAAACAAAAGGTAGTAACTGTTAGGGATGATTTAATGAAGGAAGTATACATTTGGTTGTTAGCTGAAGGCAGTAAAGGCCTCCCTGAATAGATGAGTTTTCAGAGTGGATAGAGTAGGAGATAACTGGACAGATTCGAGTAGTGTGTTCCAGAGGATGGGAGGGGCTATGGAGAAGTCCTGAAGATGAGAATGGGAGGAGGAGACAAGGGAGCTAGAGAGTAGAAGGTCTTGGGAGGAGCGGAGAGGACAGTTTGGGTGATATTTGGAGATAAGATTGGTGATGTAGCTCGGGGTAGAATTGTAAATGGCTTTATATGTTATTGTCAGTGTTTTGAATTGTATTCGGGTAGTCACAGATATCATCCCAGTCATCATTTTCTAGAGTTGGCAAGTCTAGGGACCATGCATCTCTGTTAATGTGGACTGTTGGAGAAGCATTATATATAGTTGAGTGAGCTTTAGGTAAAGACTTATCTCACTGGAGAGATTGCATACATGTAGAGCAGTGATGGCGAACCTTGGCACCCCAGATGTTTTGGAACTACATTTCCCATGATGGTCAACTATACTGCAAAGTGCATGAGCATCATTCAAAATGTAGTTCCAAAACATCTGGGGGGGGCAAGGTTCTCCATCACTGATATAGAGGATAAGAGGAGTGGGACCACATTAAACTGAAAGGTACAAGCATGTCGGTCAGAATCCTTATCCTTTTGGACGCCCTAATGACTGCTACTTTTTCTTTTTGATTGTATGCTCTTTATCACCACATGAACTGATTCTTTGTGCTGCTTCTTTCTCTCACACTCCAGCCCTGCTCCACACAGTAAGAGGCTTATACTAACTAATTTCCAGGTATTTACACTGCTTGTATTTAAAAATCCATATGATGGTGGAATAATGAGTACAATGTACATATACTGAACAAAATTATAAACGCAACACTTGTTTTTGCCCCCATTTTTCATGAGCTGAACTCAAAGATATAAGAAAACCGGGAAAATTTAGTTAAATTTCACTTGCCACACCCAGGCCTAATTACAGCCAGACCTGTTGAATCAAGAAATCACTTGAATAAGGGTCCTTTCACACGGGCGTTTCGCCTGGCGGACTCCGCTTTGCTCACCAGGGATCGATCCGCCGATTCCTGCTGAACAGGTGGTTGACATCTCCATTTCCGCTCACTGTACAGAGACGGACCTGTCAGAGCTCCGCTCTCCTCTATGGGGATAGAGGATGAAAACGGACCAGCTGTCCATTTTAATCCGATCCGATCCTCCAGACAGATGGAAATAGGGTTACCATCTGTCACCGCTGACATCCTCTGTCCCATAGGGGTGAATGGAACGTCTGATCAGGTCCATCTGAAAAACAAAAGGGCGGATCTAATCAGAAAGCCCGTGTGAAAGGGAGCCTTAAAGCTGTCTGACAAAGGGAAGCATGCTAAAAGATTAGCTGACGAACAGCCTCCTTAGGATTCCTCCATCCAGCCACTTTTCTCTTAATGGATTGTATTTATGTGGATTCTCCCCTCTGGGTCCTTTCTCTTTTTTCTGAGGGTGGTCCCCGTTTTGTGGAGTGCTTCCGAACTGAATCCAATGTCCCCAGTGACAATTTCAGTGACCCTCAGAAAATTAAAATATAGAGAGGGTAGCTACATTTTTTCAACACAGTCTCATTGTATGTAAGAATGTAGCCACCCTCTCTTGTTTGCATCGAAGATGGGCTATTACATTTGTAGTTTGCATAGAGCAGTGCAGATTACTGCAACTAATATGCACTGCTCATTTCAAAGAAATGGAAGTGGGGAGATAAATGAGAGGTGTGGGAGCTCAGAGAGGATGTTACAAGAAGGCAGAGAAACACCGTAAGAAACAATTTCATGAAAAACAGATTACTGTGCTATCAAGTATTGTATGTGTATGGGTTATTTTTGGAGACTAAAGATATAGTTTAGTGTCCTTTTAGATACTGGGCAGGCAGGATATACTCCTTGGGGTTACCCAGAGCTTAGTGAATGTGATGACATTTTAGTTTTAAAAGAAGAAGCAATAAAATAACCCAGCATTTTCCCGTGCAAAGGGCAGAACCTATTTGTCTTTTGTCAATCATCCCCCTTGTATCTATCTCAAGGTTATAACCAGAGTGCCCCTTTAACAGGTGCCCATGCTTAACCACTTCACAACTGCCCTATAGCAGTTTTGCACTTCCAGGTAGTGGCACAAATGTACACCCCCAGCAGCTTGCTCCCACTGTGATCATGCACAGCAGGAGCCGATCCACTGATACTGTGGATTCTATGTCCGCCAACACCCGCCGATCATTCCTGACATGGCAGAATGGCAGTCCACCTATGTAAAAAAGGCAGATCGCTGTATTGTCAGTAGGGAAGGCAAGGATCCTGTGTTCCTGCAAAGCAGGGATAAGCATCCATGCTTTCCCCTCATAAAAGCACCTCCCACACAGTTTACACAAACACTGGCTAGGCACACAGTTAACCCTTTGATTGCCACTGATGTTAACCCCTTTCCTCCCAGTGTCATTAGTACAGTGACAGAGCATATTTTTTAGCACAGTTTACTGTACTAGTGTCACTGGTCCCCAGAAAATTGTCAAAAGTGTCAGTTAGAGTCCTATTTGTCTGTCGCAATATCACAGTCTGAAGTCACTGATCGCTGCCATTACTAGGTAGGTGCTAAAAAGAGAGTATAGTTTTGGGTCTTTCTGCTTACCAGAGAGATTGCCAGGTACATTTATATTGCTCTCTGCCTACCAGAGAGCAGGATCTGTTAGTGAGGTCTGCTCATGGTGCTCAGGCGCAGCTCAGCTTGTCTGAAATGTTTTACACTGGTCTAACAGGGAGGCATATTGGACAGTGCGAAAGAGTCAAAGAGGAGCTGAACTCAGATGTCCTGCAGAGTTGACTGGAAGGGAGACACTGGAAAGGATCTGATTCTGCCTACAGTGAGTACAGATCTGTGTCATGGGGCCTGTCCTGAGAGGGCTACCCCCTTCTGCTAGAAGAGTCAGTGGACAGGTGTCAGTCAAGGGGATGCTAGAGAAGTCCTAAAGATAATGTAGTTGCATCAAGTCTGCTGCTATTGAGAGCAAGAGGACTTAATTCTTCCATACAAGTGGCAGTATGGTTAAAGCAGTGTGTCTGCTTCCACAAATAACCTGGTGAGGCCAAGTGAGAGTTGTGCTTATCTACTGTGAATAATTCAAGTTGGAGTATCGCACTATTCCCTTCTCCCATCCAAGTTCCACAATAAATATAAAAAAACAAATCCCCTAGACTGTTTATTGAGTAACGAGCAACTGGGAGTAAGGATAGATGTGTGAACTGTCCCTTGGTGACTATACTGTATTCAGGTAATTAGGGGAGATTCAAGAAGTCATCATACAGACTTCATTTGCTACATTTGGGGGCTCATCCAGGATTGCCTCTGAGTTACAGCAGTAGTTGCTACCGGCAACAACCGGATATTTACCCAGAAAACGCCAGGTCTTCTAAAGTAAAGTGCTGGAGTGTTGGTTGAGAAAGGATGTGCTGTACTGTGGAAGAAAGTAATGTCTGCTTTACAGTAATCAGTGCAAGTGTGCTTTCAGGTTATAGTCAAGAAAGCAGTAACCCGGGATATGGGGATCGGCACATCAGGGGTTGTTTTGGTACATGTGCGTCAGTGGGCCCAGAAGTTGAAGTCCTCCAGTTCGTCCAGTGAGGGGGAGGCAGGGGCCATTGACATAGGGTCACCCAACTTTGAGTATCAATGTGGATCCCAGGAAGAGGGAATCAATGGCTGGGAATCAGAAATAGAGGCTGAGTGGGACTGGGGAATTGAAGGAAGAAGAAGTCCTGCAAGTTTCAGCTCACTCTGTGAAGAAACTGAAGCAGAAGTCGTTCAGATGAGGTGTGCAAGGAATCTTGGGTTCTGTGAGGCCTATGCCACAAGGGTCCCAGACCTATCCCCACCCCGCACCTATGCTCGGGCCCGGGCACAGAACGATGCCTACTCTAAACTTATCTTAAAAGTGGAGACCCCTTATGTCCCACCTGGAAGAGGAGGCAGGCAGAAACTACCAAGGTTCACTAGTTTTCAACGACTCGTCCAAAGGAAGGTGGGCATGGAATACGGATACGATTATCCATTTGTTCCCTGGGAGATAATGAAGGAAATTAAGAACAAGAGGGGGGCTTGGTGTGAGGAGACTGTTTGAGACTTCCTATACGTCCCTAAGCCAAATTGGAACCCGCCCAGGTCTCAGCTGTGGGACAACTTCCTGTCCTTCAAGGAGAACTGGAATCTGGTGCGGTCGATATACATTGATCGAGTGGAGGTTAACCGCCCAGATGGAACAGACCAAGCTTGGGCCATCTGTATCCTGAGTCCTGAAGGAAAGATCATCCGTATACCTCATTCTGGCCACTACTACTGAGGTACGCTAAGTTCTGGATTCAGTTACAAAAGTTTGAGTTACAAAGGGGCCAGTGAGCCCGAAGAGTTATATTTTTTTAAATGTTGTTGTTAGGGCTAGGAGCCCTCTTCCTAAATCCCCTTGCCCTTCTATCCTTGCAAAAGAAGGTGGAGATCATCAAAACTGCTACAGTTTCATTGCCTGGGAGAAAATAACTTCTGCCACAGAGGACTTCTCCTGTTAAAGCCAGGGGCTGCTAGCCCTAGTTTACAGGGACACCTTGCTAAAGGACACTTTGTGAAGATATTTTGGGCCATGGGCCATTACTGTCACTGAAAGGAATACTGAGAAAGGACACTTTGTGAAGATACATTATTTAAAGGACACTTCGCGATGATTGTACGAGTTGCTACCTTGTGTGAAAAGGGTAGTGTCTCTCTGTCTCTTCAGAGAGAGGGGTGACAGAGTGAAGGATCCCTTAAAGAGTTCTTGCAGACACACAAGTAGGCAAGCTTGCTTAGACTCCAGGAATAATAGCCTGCCGCTAAGAGAAGAAGTTTTGCCTCAGTGTTGCAGAGAGGACACTGTGAACACCACTGCACTTCTTCAACCTAACTTGTGGGTCTGACTAGAATAGGAAAGAGTCAGTGCCCTAGTGATTGAGACGGACTGTGCCTATTGCTAGTCATATGGTTCCCAAATAGAACAAGTACATAAATCTTTAGTTAGTTAGATTGGCAGGTTGTTCTGTTTGTCTATTACAGGGACACAACAGGACGACAAGTCAAGCGTGCCTTTAGAGGGCCAAATACATCAGGTGATTCTATGGGAAAGCTAGTGTTAGAGATTCTTCAGGGGGAGAAGGTCGCCTCTACAGTCTCACTGTGAGTATATAGGATGCAAAGTTACTACATGCTCACCCTTTTCTTTGCAGGCCTGCAGGGGATCTTCATGTCTTTGAGATATTGCCTTTTGCATTTTATGTATATATGAGTAAAGATGCTATTTGTAGTATAGTTAGTCAGGATGTTAAAAACCTTTTCCTGTCAGGCAGATTTTGTTTGGCGGGGGGTGCATTAATATAATGCACCTGGTGAAAGCCCCTGTGTAAATCTGTAAATTTTGTACAGCAGATGTATATATTTTTTCACGTAAATTATTGCATTTGCTGGCCACATATAGGGTATGCCCCATGGCCCTGTACATATGTTGTTATTTCCCTTTTCCCCCTTTGGTAGAGGATGATACATCGGTGCATGCTGGGATACTGTATAAATGTTAAGGGCACGTGTGCTCGAGGTCTTTTAGCTGGAGTGCGGGGTCTCAGAAGAAGGGGGCGGATGCCCCTCACCTGTAGAAGCTGCCATGCGGCATCAGGTGGGCAACCTGAGAGTCAGAGAGGAGCTGAACCCAGATGTCCTGCAGAGCTGACTGGAAGGGAGACACTAGAGAGGATCTGATTCTGCCTATAGTGAGTACAGATCTGTGTCATAGAGGACCATCCCTTCTGCTTGAAGAGTCAGTGGATGGGTGTCAGTCAAGGGGATGCTAGAGAATGTCCTGAAGATATTGTAGTTGCATTAAGTCTACTGCTATTGAGCGTAAGAGGACTTAATTCCTCTGTACAAGTAGCAGTATAGTCAAAGCAGTGTGTCTGCTTCCACAAATAATCTGGTGAGGCCAAGTGAGATTTGTCCTTATCTACTATTAGTAGTTCAAGTTGGAGTATCCCACTATTCCCTTCTCTCATCCAAGTCCCACAATAAATATAAAAAAAACAAATTCCCTTGACTGTTTATTGAGTAACAAGCACTGGGAGTAAGGATGGATGTGTGAACTATCCCTGTCTGCAGGTAATCAGAGGAGACTCAAGAAGTCATCACCCAGTAAGACCTACTGGGACAGTGCTAAATAAATAAATAAATACACAAATAAATAAGAATTCCGTTATTCTGTCGCATAGTTTATAACTTTTGTGCAAACCAATCAATATATGCTTGGGATTTGTTTTACCAAAAATATGTAGGAGAATACATAATGGCCTAAATTAATGAAGAAATTGGATTTTTTACATTTTTTACATGTTCTATTGCAGAAAGCAAAAAATATTGTCGGTATTTTTTTTGTTTATATCACAAAAAATAAAACACAGAAGTGATCAAATACCACCAAAAGAAAGCTCTATTTGTGGGAAAAGAAGGAAATAAATTTTATTTGGTACTCTGTCTCACGTCCTCACAATTGTCAGTAAAAATAACACAATACCATGTCGCAAAAACATGGCCTGGTCATGAAAGGGGGTAAATCTTCCGGAGCTGAAGTGGTTAAAGTCCATAACTTTTTTTTTTTTCCACCGGCATGCTCCATAGAAGCCTTTTGAAAGTTGCTTCCTGTTTGGAAACAATTCTTTCAAAATTTGCATTCCGATGCAGAACTGGAGCAACAGGTGCGGAGTCAGCCAGACCTCACATTTCTTCAATTGCGTTTTGCCCGAGGTTCTCCTTTAAGCGAAATCTCCTACACCCATTCCTCTGAGACTTTGCTCAGCGTACTGTCTGCTCCTCGTGTCCTTATTATACTTTTACCAGCAGATGGAGCTGCCATATTAAGGTGTTGCATGTGTTTTTTATATATTTATTTATTCTGCAGTTTCATGCATTACGGAGCACAGAGAGAAAAGAGAGCGAGAGCACCAGTACTGGGGATGGAGAACATTAAGGAGACCTGGCTGTTCTGCTTGTCAAGCAGCAGGAAAAGAATATAGCAAGCCTGGTGCCTCTGAGCTGACAGCTTGGCTTTGGAAAGAGCACTGGGAGCTAAGCGCCTGGCTGTCATTACCCTGTGCTAGAATATCTCAGTTCCCCCTCATCAGGTAAGATCAATGTGGCTTTTCTGCTTCTGCCGCCTCCTCCAACACATGGTCTGAAAAATCATTGCAATTGTCATTTTGAATGATCTGATTTGCACAGCTTCCTCGCCCATAATCTGCTTTGTATTTCTCAGCTATCTGTTGCAAGTTATCCAAATGCATTGCTTATTTGGTTTTTTTGTTTGTTTGTTTGTTTGCTTTTTCTTTCTTGTCCTTTTTATTTTTTTATTTTTTTTTTATGCTTGTAGCAATCATTACATCCCTATTTAATACTTCATCTGCTGCCACCCTTAAGAGAGAAGAGAAGCCTGCTTCCCCCGATACAACAGGCTTATCACACATCCACATCAGACCTCTTATTGGAAGCCTCTGTTTATTAGATCTGTTGCTATTTTGCTGGGAAAAAAAAAAAAAGACACATCCTATAGGCCTCAGGGATTTTTTTTTCCTCTTTACCGGCTTTAGAAAAGGCCTTTTCAGACAACACATTATGTGTTTTCTACAGAAAAATCTGAAATATTTCCCTGTCGCTCCATCATCCAAGTTAAGTTGGAATGATCGGCTCTGAATATTTAATCTAAAGGCAATCATTTGATTATGTAGCAGGATTTCCTTTTTGATTTACGGCTTTGTATCGTGCTGTTTCCATCCTGATTTCCAGAACAATGAATGCAAAAGAGGTCACTCGACTAAAACTGGGGTTGTCTAGAGTCCAGTTTGGTTGGGCGTTGCCATCTGTTAATGTTCTAATTGTGTTCAGCACGTTTCTTTGTTGAGGGATCTCAGCAGAAAAAGGTTAATTGCTGGGAAATCATGCAAAGCGATGGTAATGTATGCAGATTGGGAGGTATTCTTTAACCAAGGTAAAGGTTGGCTGATTGCAAGTAACCTAATCAAGAAGGGAAGTTTCCTTACTATATTTTTAATGTCTTCATGACGGAGGGTGTGGCATGGCAAGCTTTGCGCTTAATTTGAAATTGCCAGCCCGTGATATTCGTCATTGGATATTATATCTGTAAATGTGCAAATGAAGCAGAAAAAAAACAAAAAACATTTCATTAAAGTGTATGTAAACTTCAACATTATATTTTTTAATAGTTTCCCTTTGTCTGTTAAATATACTATTAGAAGTGTTTTGTTATATCTCGTCAACAAATGCAAAAATCCAGCCAGAAATCTAGTATATGGCCTGGAGCTGAGTGAAACTAGGAGGAGGGCCAGCATGACTGGGGCCTGCAGAAGAAGCGGAGTATTAGTTGGGTGATTTCGAATGATGCATTCTGTTTACCAGATTGAAGAGTTCAAGGTAGACGGTGTGTCCTGTAGTGGGTAGAGAGGAGGGAGATTGTGTCAGAGCTCAGTCGGAGCTCATCACAGCATCAGATACTTTTCTCCCACCATCCCTCCCTTGTTTGTTTTGGATTGGGGGAGCCTCCTACTGTTTCAAGGTGCTGGGGTATTTCTTAGTGGGTTTTCGGTTCTTATGTTGTTAGCTTGCCACTCAACTTCTCGGTCCTTTAATTTTCTTGTCGTAGCAGCAGGCAGGGGGTCCATTGGGTCTTTGAAGGCGGTGCTGGCTAAATAATTGTGGAAAATTGTTGTGGGTTGGGCCCATCTGAGGTATGGGTGTCCCTTCCTTACATTATGGTGGTAACATTGGGGTATTAATTAGATTGTATCTGGTAGTATGTAAGAAGTTAATTGTCCCTGAGCCGGTGTAGTTGCAGCTGGGGGCCTTTGATTGGGTGGCAGATACAACCGGTTTATCGTGAGTATAAAGGTCTTCAAAGATCTTAGACCGGGCATAAGCTGAGGTTGGTTTATTTGGTATGCATTGACTGTATTATATGCATTAAACTTGTTTTCTTGTGAATGTTGTATTTAATGGTTTGTAATAAAAAGGCTGCTATGGACATTTGACTCCAAAAAAATGTATCGTCTGGTCATTTTGGAAGGGGGGATGGGTCAAGTGTTTAATGTTTTATAGATAACCGGAGTCTCGGCATTCTGCAGGTCTCTCAGTCATTTGAGTTCTGCCTCTGCCTATGGACTGATATCAGTTATCAAATCCCTGATAGCTTTGGACTACAGCTTTGTTCCCTGCAAAATTACAGCTTTGTTCCCTGCTAGATTTGGACTACAAAACACTTCCCCCATTATGGATACATGCCATGTAGTCCTAACACACTCACTATTCAAGGGTGAGAACAATGTTTAGTATGGTTGTCACCCTAGGACAGGAAGTGTGTTAATTGAAAGATTACTAGGTGAAAACAAAGGAAAAAAGTGTGAAAAAAGAAAATGAATGCAATCATCACAACTTTTGTTTTTTTTGGGTTTAGACACACTAAAGGCAGTGTAAAGAGCACTGGTGGTGTGCAAAATGCAAAAAAAAGAAAAAGATTACCAGGCAACCACATTTCACCTTACTGTAGTCAGATAAGTCAAAATAGGATTTCTTTACTGGATAAGCATGTGTATGTTAAGTATCCACAGAACTTGCATTCAGCCAACGTTCACATTTGTCCGATTTGACATGTGATTTGACATGTCAAATTGGAGCCAATTGCCGGCAATTGCACCATCCGCAAAGTTGGCGTTGCACTGATTCCAACATTGCTGGACTCAAGGACAGGTAAGTGTCCTAATATTAAAAGTCAGCAGCTACAGTATGTGTAGCTGCTGACTTTTAATTTGTGGAGGGGGTGGAGGGGGAGGCGGAACTCAACTTTAATAAACAAACTGTTTAAGATGATGGATGATTAAATAGAGAATGGAAGATCCTCGGCTCATTTAGTAAATCAGTATAATGTCCTGGTCACCAGGGAGGGTGAATCTGCCCCCGCGAGGACACAGGTGGCATTAACCTGTTCTTGATCTTTCGGTAGCCCCTTTAAAAGGTTCTGTATGAATGTTCATGTGACCACTGTGATTGGCTGTCACAGTGGTCACATGATCAGAAGCTGGTCCCACTGGCTACAAATCCATAGTGGGCATTGAGAGCTGTGTGTGACTGCTCGGTATCTATGCTTGGAGCGCACAGTGAGCATGCTCTCAGCACAGAAACATTGGCTGCTCAGTGAAGTATAGGTGCGGTGTGTGGGCATTAAAGCCCATCCTTTTGTCACTGCCACATATGTATTATGCGGGCGGCAACAGGTTAATTACTTGATGTGGGGTTCTAACTCTTCCTCACAGTATCCAAAACTAGAAGAAAAAAAGTTTTGGCTATATATTATGCTTTTAATCAGGGTTCTCCAAACTTTAAAAAAAAAGGGTCAGTTTACTGTCCTTCAAACCTTAGGGGGACCAGACTGTGGAGTAGAACATATCCTGGCATTGGTGGGAGTAAACAATGCTATGGGCTTGGTGGTCAGTAAGAGTAAAGAAAAATTACAATATTGGTGTCAGTGGGAGTAATAATGCCCCATCATTGTGGCAGTGGGAGGAATAGTGCCTCATCATTGTGACAGTGGGAGGAATAGTGCCTCATCATTGTGACAGTGGGAGGAATAGTGCCTCATCATTGTGACAGTGGGAGGAATAGTGCCTCATCATTGTGACAGTGGGAGGAATAGTGCCTCATCATTGTGACAGTGGGAGGAATAGTGCTCCATCATTATGTCAGTGAGAGGAATAGTGCCTCATCATTGTGTCAGTAAGAGGAATAGTGCCCCATCATTGTGACAGTGGGAGGAATAGTGCTCCATCATTATGTCAGTGAGAGGAATAGTGCCTCATCATTGTGACAGTGGGAGGAATAGTGCTCCATCATGGTATCAGTGGGAGGAATAGTGCTCCATCATGGTATCAGTGGGAGGAATAGTGCCCCATCATTGTGTCAGTGAGAGGAATAGTGCCCCATCATTGTGTCAGTGAGAGGAATAGTGCCCCATCATTGTGTCAGTAAGAGGAATAGTGCCCCATCATTGTGTCAGTGAGAGGAATAGTGCCCCATCATTGTGTCAGTGAGAGGAATAGTGCCCCATCATTGTGTCAGTGAGAGGAATAGTGCCCCATCATTGTGTCAGTAAGAGGAATAGTGCCCCATCATTGTGTCAGTGAGAGGAATAGTGCCCCATTATTGTGACAGTGAGAGGAATAGTGTCCCATCATTGTGACAGTGAGAGGAATAGTGCCCCATCATTGTGTCAGTGAGAGGAATAGTGCCCCATCATTGTGTCAGTAAGAGGAATAGTGTCCCATCATTGTGTCAGTGAGAGGAATAGTGTCCCATCATTGTGACAGTGAGAGGAATAGTGCCCCATCATTGTGTCAGTAAGAGGAATAGTGCCCCATCGTTGTATCAGCGAGAGGAATAGTGCCCCATCATTGTGTCAGTGTGAGGAATAGTGCCCCATCATTGTGACAGTGAGAGGAATAGTGCCCCATCATTGTGTCAGTAAGAGGAATAGTGTCCCATCATTGTGTCAGTGAGAGGAATAGTGCCCCATCATTGTGTCAGTAAGAGGAATAGTGCCCCATCGTTGTATCAGCGAGAGGAATAGTGCCCCATCATTGTGTCAGTGTGAGGAATAGTGTCCCATCATTGTATCAGCGAGAGGAATAGTGCCCCATCATTGTGTCAGTAAGAGGAATAGTGTCCCATCATTGTGACAGTGAGAGGAATAGTGCCCCATCATTGTGTCAGTGAGAGGAATAGTGCCCCATCATTGTGTCAGTGAGAGGAATAGTGTCCCATCATTGTGACAGTGAGAGGAATAGTGTCCCATCATTGTGACAGTGAGAGGAATAGTGCCCCATCATTGTGTCAGTGAGAGGAATAGTGCCCCATCATTGTGTCAGTGAGAGGAATAGTGCCCCATCATTGTGTCAGTGAGAGGAATAGTGCCCCATCATTGTGTCAGTGGGAGAATTAGTTCCCCATCTCAGGTGTCAGTGTGAGGAATAGTACTCCAGCATAAGCATCACTGGGAGGAACGGTGTCTTCGGGCTGAATAAAGGCAACCAAAGGGCCACATCCAGCCTGCAGGTCACAGTTTGGAGACCCCTGCTTTAAAGAAATACTAAGCCCAACAAAAAAAGTTAACTCATAGGAAAGAGCTGCTAACAGCATTCCTGGCTAAGTATATAATATTGTTATAGTAATAAAAAAACAAATGAGACATTCGTCATTTTTGTGACTTTTCTGTACGGCGTATCGCTCTGTGTTAGCTGGCGTGTTTGGCAAAAGGTGGCCACAGTTTGACAATGGGAGTCTGAAAATGTTGCTGTCCATTGTATCAACATAATTTTAAATATTGTCTTAGCTACTAACTTACTAAAACATGTATTCATGCGTTTTCTTTTTTTGCTTTGAATGCTTGTGATTTTTATTCGTCTACTACTGTCAAACCTTTGGCTAGTCGTCTCATGGTGACTATCAGTTGGCTTTTGTTTTTGACAAGCCAGAGCAGCAGATTTCCATGGTTTTCTTCCAGGCTGGAATCTCATGCTTGAGCCAACATAGACAACAGTGGTTAAAGTTAAAAGGTTTTTTACCTTAATGCATTCTATACATTGGTTAAAAATCTTCTGTGCTGCAGCCCCCCAGCACCCCCCCCCCCCCCTCCCTCTCCACACACTTTTTTTTACCTGAGCCCGATCCGATCCAGCGATGTGCACAAGCGCAGCGGCTCCAGCCGCTGTCTCTCTCCTCATTGGACAGATTGATAGCAGCAGCCTCCTGCTGCCATCAATCAAATCCTGTGACGCAGGGGGCAGGGCCAAGTCCCGATGTCTGTGTCAATGGAACCCGCATGGGTACCCCCCTGGAAAGCGACTTTCTGTGGGGGCACCGATGATGAGGAGGAGCCTGGAGCACCGGCGGAGGACCCCAGAGGAAGAGGACCCTGGCTGCTCTGTGCAAAAGCATTGCACAGAGCAGGTAAGTATAGGCATGTTTGTTATTTTAATGGGGAAAAAAAAAACCTTTACAACTAACTTTTTTTAGATTTGGCCAGAGTGGGAAAGTATTTTCTAAAGGTTCTGCTAAAGCCAAACTCCAGTCTTTCTTTCCTTGCCCCCATTTCCTGGCTGGAGAACATCCAACATCATCTAAAGGCCCATACACAAGATAAGAAAATTAGAAGTAACATTTTGTCCAACGAACGATCTGCCGATTTTCGGATCGTTAGTATAGTGCTTTTGACAGCCGGGTATGGCAATAACCGGAAATTTATGGCAATTTTCAGACGACAAAAACTGGATGTGCAGGCTATAAAATTTTTATAGTACGTGAACACAACGTCCGATTTTCATTTGATTAGTACAGTTTTCATTTGTAAAAAAAAATCGCAAGAACAAGACTAGGCATGCTTGGAAACGAAAGAATGCATACAAAACAATTCAACACTTTACATCATGAAGTTGAATTCTGTCGTACGAGAATTTTCATATGAAAGTAACCTCTTCACTTTCCATATGAGACTAGCATGCAACAAAAAAGGGACGGAAATGTGTCCAATAATCTGATCGTGTGTATGAGGCTTTACTCCTTCTCAGTGTTACTGTCTCTGGTCTGCCCCAAGGTTTCCATTTTATTTGATGGAGGCTTAGCATCACATGTGGGAATTACCTAGGGTGGTCTGTATACAGATATAGTCTGCCTGGTCTTGCCCATTCCTCTCCAGGGATCCTCAAACTACGGCCCTCCAGCTGTTCCAGAACTACATATCCCATGAGGCATTGCAAAAATCTGACATTCACAGACATGACTAGGCATGATGGAAATTGTAGTTCCTGAACAACTGGAGGGCCATAGTTTGAAGACTCCTGCTCTAGACCAAAGGTGTCAAATTAAATGTCATTGTGGGCTACATCAGCATTATGGGTGCCCTCAAAGGGGACGGTTCGATATGGAAGACTGCATCTGGCCTGAGGGCTCTTGAGAAGAGTGCTGAGGTAGTGTGCAGTACTGTTTTCAGGAAACTATACAAAGCCTCCACCACCAGCCATGATCTGCCTGCACTGCACAGAGAAGCACAGAGACCCAGTAAGAACATCACTGGGTCTAAAATAATTGCATTAAAAAGATAATGTGCAGGTTCAAGAAGAGGGCCACAAGGAACTAGAGAAGGCAAAATATCATCAGATTAAACATTTTCTTTACCTTTTTATTCTTGTATATATATCATCTCTATTTGACAGGCATCAAACATTGCAGGAGGCGGGTAGTGAGGGCACAGACAACAATTAAAACAATTTTTGTTGTATAGTAAAGCCGGGTACACACTATTTTTTTTTTTTTTCAACCCTGCAATTTCCCCCGCTAAGCTGCTGTGTTCTGACAGGGGGATGCCCACCTTGGCAGCACACTCTGATCAGCACTCTCTGCCATTGGCGCTGATTGGGAGTCGTTCGGATGCTGCCCATCTGACAGACCAACATACACACAGGCCGACCCGGCCGTTGTCTTCCGACATTCGGCCCGTGTGTTCCCAGCTTTAGGAAGAGTCCAGATCCCTGTCAGGTTCTTTCTTATTGCGGTTTGTAAAATATTTCCTCTTAATTTCTCTCCAGGTCATGGATGTCACACAGGCTAAAAAGGGAAGGTAAATATTTTCTGTAGCAACACAGGCAGCAAGTGAAAACCTGACAAAAGTTCTTACCTTTCATCATAAAATCGAAATCTAAAATTAAAGGGATATTAAAAGCTCAATTATTTTTTTTTTTAAATAATAAACATGTTGTACTTACCTGCTGTGTGCAGTGGTTTTGCACAGAGCGGCCCTGATTCTCCTCTTCATGGGTCCCCTCCGGCGCTCCTGGCCCCTTCCCCTTGCCAAGCGCCCCCAGAGTAGGCTGCTTGCTATGGGGGTACTCGTGTACTTGCTTCTGAGCCACCTCTGTGTGTTCCACTACCTCCTCACTGCCTGTGATTGACAGCAGCGGGAGCCAGTGACTTCCACTGATGGGTCTCTCTACCCTCATTGGGTGAGACACATGAGATCTGCACATTGCTGGATTGAGATGAGGCTTGGGTAAGTATTGGAGGGGTAGAGGGGGAAAGGTGGGGGTATGCTGCACACAGAAGGTTTTTTACCTTCATGCAGAGAATGCATAAAGGTAAAAAACGTTGAGTCTTTACAACCACTTTAAAGTGTTTCTGCTGGATCTGAGCTTTAATCTACCTGCTAGGGTGAAGCCTAGTGCTCTAGACTGCACACGAATTTTCCCGCACGACAGAATTCTACTTCAGAAGTGATGTCATGTGTTGGTTTGCTTTGTATGTGTTCTTTCATCTCTGAGCATGCCCAGTCTTGCTCATAAGATTTTTCCCTGTCGAAATCTTTACTAATGAGACGAAAATCGAACGTGTTTTGACGGTGGACAAAAATGTTATAGCCTGCACACCAGAATTTTTTCGGCTGAAAAGTTGGAGTCGGTTGTCGAGAGCACCATACTAACAAGCCGAAAATCGGCAGATCGGTTGTCGGACGAAAATTCCCGGCCGAATTTCGACTCGTGTGTATGGGCCTTTAGGGTGAGGAGGATCTGCCTGGAGAACTTTATAGCTTTATAATCCCTGTGGCAGTAAATACCACCAAACACCAGAAAAAATGTTTGTTGAAAAATTTGGCCATTTTCTAACCAAAATAATATAACACTACAAGGGCTTGGTTGCGCTTCCCTTCTTGTCTTCATTGAGAGGCTTGCATTTCCATATCAGTGTGAGTGTGCCTTCATGTTTGAGGACCTGCTTATGTGTATGGCTGTAGTGGTGTGCCCCTATACTCACTATGCTCAGGTGCAGGCCCTTTTATCTCCATTTCCCACAAATGTGTGGGTTCCTGGACACACCTCAGGAAGTATAAATGTCTTGGTTTCACTCCCTCAGCGGCTTAGAGAGGCCACACCTGATGAGGCAGAGGTAGCAGTGATCTGCATTCAGGTCAGAGGCCCTCCACTGTAAAAATTGGCAGAGAC
The DNA here is from genome assembly GCF_965119305.1 of Pelophylax lessonae. Taxonomy (NCBI): domain Eukaryota; kingdom Metazoa; phylum Chordata; class Amphibia; order Anura; family Ranidae; genus Pelophylax; species Pelophylax lessonae. The sequence continues at coordinate 261,912,464 of NC_138773.1, read as the reverse complement.
ACTCAGCCGGGCACAGTCTAATAGAACACAGCTTCTCCAATTGACACAGTTACTGTGGTAAGCCCCTTCCTGGCTGTTACCAGAGTATTTCAGTTCCAGTGTGTTAGAGGGTTAGTCCATTTTCCTCGGGCCTTTGATCCCTCTGGCTGTTCACCACCTGTGTTACCAGAGGTGCCTGTGACTTCCCTGTGGGGCGCGCTGTGTATGAGGATAATCGCAAGTAACTGTTCTGAACTATTTTAATGAAGTATTTTTTCTCAGCTTGACTCTTTGTTTTTTAATGTTATAGTGTCTCATGGAGACTTTAGTAATCACCCTGATAGAGTCACAAACACATTGCTGTAAAATTCCATGTTTCTGCAGCTCATTATTCTTCAGTATATGCCAATCTGAACCTGTTTTTCATTCTTGCTGCTAACGTTGCACCTGTTTAGTAAACTGCAAGTTACAGTAATTTTATCCAATCATTTGGCTGATTACTTATGGGACAGTAGGCAGGATCCAATATATTATTAACACTTAACTTAAATAAAAAGCAGACACCTGTGTTCTTTGGAAAAAATATAGGCCGCGACCGTTTGTTACTGGTTTTTAAAACTTTCAATAAATAAATATATAATAAAACATTAACACTCTCAACAGCCTAGCCACCACGTCTCAGGTCGGATAAATAAAAATCGCATTTAAAACCATCAACTTCCACTCAAATATAAGAAAAAAACGTCCCCCTTTGCTATAGCAAAGGTGACCCACCACATAATATACAGCCGCGACAAGGGAGGGGGGGATGGGGAACTCACACTGCTGAATCTTCTGAGGCGAATGAGCCCCTCTGAGGGGATCTCCACCTTATATAGGGGTCTTGGAGGGCTCTAGAAGCTTCCACACTAAACCTATTCCTATAGGTGCTCTGACCCCTGCAACGCCACGCCCACTACAGCTGTTCCCTCAGGATACCTTGAAAATCCCTCCCCTTTTACCTGAGGGAAAAAAGGAGGGAAATATTACCTCATGAACTATTTTCCTACCCCAGCCACTCTCCCACGAGGAAAAGGGGGCTTATTACTGTTCCCCTTTTCCTTTCATTCTGTTAAACTTGGCATCTACAAACAGGATTGGCCATGTCAGACAATCGTGAAGTAGCATGTAAAGAGTTAGTAAGCAAGTGCTGTACAGGTCTAGAGTGGCTTAAAAACTGTAGTGAGAGGGGGTATCAATAACAGAGGGGGGAGGGGGGGCTGTAGGGGATGCCATATGGGGGATCCAGTAGTGTGGATAGTTCATGTAAATCCAGTTATCATGGTAAAAACAAAGTCTATGCAGAAAAGCAGAGTAGGAAGGGCTCTGTATGGAAAGAAGCAGATAAAAGAGCAGCGTCCATCTAAGTGTAGATTGTAAATATCAAGGGTACACTTTATTGTATTACACTTACAAGCAAGTGGAAAATCAGAAGCATCTATAAGATAACATCCTGCAAATCCATGTAGGAAACAGCACGGCGTCCTCCGAGTGCCACGTTGCTAGCAGCGCTGGTGGGTTCCAGAGCTATGGGTCCATGAACAGGGAGAGGATCCAAGTGATGCCGGGAGAAAGGAAGGTTACTGCAGGGTGGATAGACGTCAGGGTGCGCGTTCGGAGCATGCGTGCTCCTTCCTCAGGCCTCAAAGTCTACATGCTGCTGAGAGAAACCCTGAAAGCTCCAGCTACTTCAGGCTGGAGATGTTGGCCTTGGTGTGGTTAATCAGCAGTAGCTATGACTAAGGCTTCGTCTTAAACATGTTAAAGATCTTCTGGGTTTATTTGAATGTCCAGATCGTTTATCTTTTACAAAATAAAATACTATAAAGAACTCTAGATCTCTTTTCTAATTTAAGATTCCGAGGTGTTCAGAAACATGAGCATCCCTGGTGTGTATACTGGCGTAGAGGTGGAGATATTCTTGTAATATTTTTATACCATTGCAAAGTCCCTGGAGTTGTCCTACAACAGGGGAGTTCAACCCATGTCCCTCTGATGTGGTCTGCAAACTCAAACCATGGAAGTGAATGCACATGCTCTGGGGTTTCGAGTCGGTAAGCTCAGATCATGATCAGTGGGTCGCCGACCTTCCATCCCAGAGCACCAGAGTGCATGGAGTTGGCAGCAGAGGAAGTAGGCAGCCATGAAGGGAACAAGAGCTGCATAAGCCAATGCTTCTTCTAGTACCAACTCCTGTCCCAGGCAGAGAGATACCATGTGCACTTCGACTGGAACCTTTCTAGCAGCCTGGAGAGTGATGCCATCAGAAGCTGGAAGAGGAAAAGGTCAGTGTATTAAACACTGCATTTTTGCAATGGATATATGAGCACTTTTAAAAAAAAGGGTTATTAGGCTGCCTTTGCACTGATCAGAAGGTGCAGTGCAGTGCACCTGCTGCATTACTGAAGGTTAGGTGCACTAAGCCAAAGACTTCTACTATATCCTGTGGGTTTGGTGCACTTTCTGAAAAGCTCCCTCAGTAGCTCATAAGGGCCACATCCGATGAGGCAGAGATAGCAGGCTAAGTGATCTGCAGCCATGAGAGAAGGCCTCCACTGTCAGAACCAGGGCCAAGTTAGCCAGCAGCATCTCCACAGGACTCACAAGTTACCCAGGTTGAGTCACGGAGACCTTGCTGTAAAGTGTCCATGTTTTTACAGTTTTCATTTGTCCACCTTTCATTATATATATTTCAATGTATGCATGTTTTTGCTATCCTGAACCTGTTTTGCACAATTGCTTCTAATTTTGAATCCGTTCAGGAAATTGCAAGCTACAGTTACTCCCTGTCTGATCATTCGTTCCAATACCTATTCTATTAAATGGCCACTCTAATTCTAGCCACACAAACGGAAATATTAAGGTAATTTATATCACCCTCAACCAGCTTTAAATCATAAAATCAGCTGAACACACCATAAATATTCCACCAACACTTTAGATTTTTACACAGGGTCAATACATGTTGGTGGCAGATACAATTTATTTAGCAATCAGAAGCTAAAAGTGGATGAAATCACATGAAAATTGCCTGTGTGTATGCTTCTCATAAGTCTGTACATAATAATCATTTCAATTAAGCTTACACAGATTAAGCCTCTGAATGTTATTTAAGGCCTATAAGCTAATTCATAAAACTGAGAAATGAGTAAATCAGCACAAATGTATAGTTGTTGCTGATAGGAAACAACTGGGTTTCACTTTTTATTTTATGGAACAATGAACATGAATTTTGATTGGCTGCTATCAACAACTGTCACCTTGTTCTTATTTTCTTTCTATTCTATAAGTCATCATCCCTCTTTCCAAGAATGGTAGCCCAACTCCACCACTGTTGTTGAATTAAAAAAGTAAATAGCCAAGCAGGGGTAGTTAAAAATAAAAAATGCAAGTTTTACTGCAATACTGACCTCCTCTCTGGTGCTGCAGACGGAGCACTCTGCAAACCAGAGCAAATCCTCTTTTTGGCTGAAAAACACCCATTTTTTATGGGTTAAGGCCATCATGGACACCCCTCCAACTGAGAGGCATTTCTACATGAGCACCACACTGTCAAGGAGTAAGAAGCCCCCACCACTGAAGGCAGAGGAGAATAATTAAGACTTGTGCTGTCATGTGACTGTCAAGAAGACTGCATGTAAAAATATGCTATACAGTAAATGTACAATATAAAGAATGTTTAAAAGATGGGTGCAGGGTGGAGGGTGGGAAGCTGGGTTCCTAAAACGTGGAGTTGGCCAATAAACTAGCACCATTGGTCAATGGTAAAGAGTCAGTTGATTGCTGTAATTTTTCAGTGCTATCCTGGTTGATTGCATTGAAAGTTTATATACTGTAGGCTTTTCATCAGGGGAAATGTGCAATATTCTGTGCAGTTTTCACCTATGCATTGATAAGCTTTATCAGTGATTATTGTCTGTAGCTTTGTAAAGAAGAGCCTCCACTTGCATACAGTTTGGAAGTGTTGTTATTGATGTGCGGTGGCTAATCAAATTATTTAGGACTAAAATTAAAAAAAATTGACTCAGCTGTTAAGATTTTCTAGTTTGATGTTTATTAACCTTAAAGAACTCCAGTTTACCCAAATGGCAAGGTAGTGGTTTAAAATTGAATAATGTCGAGAAAGTTACATTTCACCTTTTACTATGGTAAAGTGAACTATACATGATTGGATAGCTAGTAGTAGCTAGTACATTCAACTGGAGTTGTTCTGTAATGTTGAAGACATTTGGTAGCTTACCCAATGAGTTCTAAATCCAATCAGTTCTGAATACCCCAGCATTTGTACCCACCCAGGTAGCAAAGACTCCCTAATCTAATCATAATGAAATGGCAGGTTTTATTGTCGATGAACAGAAAGTTGTGAAACCACCCTTTTCTAATTACAAAATCCCATCCTTGGTGTTATGAAGGCTTCATTGGTGTTAATAATCCAATTTCAATGGCCAAAGGTATGAATTGTTGTGAAAACTTCAGGGTAGAGATGTTTAAAGAGCACTATACAGTATACGTGGAAGACAGATGGTATCCAAGGCCCCCACCCTTGAGTTGAGGAAAAGTAATAAAGGGGAAATCTTCCAATGGGAACACTAGTTCTGTTAAAATGGGGGGGGGGGGGGAAGGAGTTTCCTTAATTTGCAGGGATTTCCTATAAATTTCTGTCTGGCTATGGGACAGGAAGTGAAGGAAAATCTCTGCAATGGGACACAGATGGTGAAAAAACTGACAGAGGTTATAATCCTCCCTTACTCTATCCAAAATGAAAAAAAAAAATGTTACCTATAGTTCTACCTTACGGTGTAGGAGTTCTGACTTGTAGAACTTGCCCTCCTATGTTAGCTTAGGCATTTGTTCTTGGGAGGTTGTTTTGTCTCCCCAATGGAATGCAAAACCTGCTTAGAGCAGGTCAGATGCTGATCAGAAGGGCAAATGCAGGTCTAATGCACCTGTCAACTAATTCTGAATGATCTCAGAAGGATCTTGAATATATATCATACCAATGCAATCAACACAAACCTATATCCCATCAGCAATGGCACTTAAAGTATATCCAAACCCCCGAACATAAAATTGAATATATTGCAGCTTACCAGGCCTTAGATATAGTGACTGTATTTGTTTTTTCTTTCTTTGTTTATTGAGCCAAGTACATTTTCTTCAAGTACATAAAATAGTGATTTCTCTTGATACTTCCTATAAGATGAATGAAAATCTAAAACAATGCATCTGCAATCTAACTATGTAATGTAAACTATAAATTCACCTGATGTAATGGAAATAAGGTGGTGCTATGCTGCAGGAGGAAAGGGCGCGGAGATCAGCGAAAGCTGAGCTGAGCGCGTGTGAGGAGTGTCAGCTGAGCATGTGTGTGAGTAAGTGAGTGAGTGGCAAACGTTAACCCCCCCCCCCCCCGCCCCCGAGACAGAGAGAGACCGGGGGACCGGGAGCGGAGGCGGCAGCGTTGGGAGAGACTGACAGCATCACCCCACTAAGCTGGCTGTCTGAAAGAGGAGCCAAGACGAGACCAGGAGGTGACAGAGGCAGGTGAGTGTATCCACATACTGGAGGGGGAGTGTTTGTGAGAAGCAGGCTGACTGGGAGAGAGGGAGGAAACTAACAAACCCTACAGAGACAGTACAGGGGAGGCACAACTAATAGAGAACAGACTGTGAAAGGCTGACGAAGGGTAGTGGGGATACTGGGTGAGGAAGGTGTAGTAACTGAGTATTGCTGCTGAGTACTGTGAGTGGCTGAGTATTGTATGTAACTGAGAACTGCTGAGTATTGGGAGTGACTGAGTACTGTGAGTGGCTAAGTATTGTGAGTAATGGAGTATTGTGGGTATCTGAGTACTGCTGAGTATTGTGAGTGACTGAGTACTGCTGAGCATTGTGAGTGACTGAGTACTACTGAGTACTGTGAGAGACTGAGTACTGTGAGTGACTGGGTACTGTGAGTGGCTGAGTATTGTGGGTAACTTAGTACTGCTGAGTATTGTGAGTGACTTAGTACTGCTGAGTATTGTGAGTGACTTAGTACTGCTGAATATTGTGAGTGACTGAGTGCTGCGGAATCACTGACTGCTGTGGAGTAACAGAGTATTGCTGAGTGCTGCAGAGTGACTGCTGCGGGGTAACTGAGTGCTGCAGAATACCTGAGTAAGTGATTACTTGAGTATTGGGAGTACCTGAGTGGAGTAATTGTTTAGTGTTGAATATAGCTGAGTAACTGTGTGTGACTGAGGAGTAACTGTGTGCTGAGAAATTAGAGTCAGGAAGCTAGTTAAGAGTTAATCGGACAGAGTTAAATTCCCAATCCCCATTAGATTAGTGGGTACAGTGCCCGGCGGGTCTGGAGAAGCGACTCGGTGTACATATTGTGGCATGTATGCGTTCCTCGATCATGCGATCGAGGGTGAATACAGCTGCACAAAATGTAAGCACATTGCTTCCCTGGAAGCTCAGGTCCTGAGTCTAGGGAAGCAACTGGCAAAACTAAGAAGAATTTCCATACCTAAGGAGAGCTGGGAATGTACCCGGCAGGTGCCGGCATGGGCCAGCACAGAGGCGGGTGGAGAGACAAGAGTTCAGGCACCAGAGCAGAGCGGAGCAGCTCCATTGCTGGAGCAGAGCGATGCCCCTAGCTGCCAGGGAAAGAACTCCTCCAGTAAGGGCAGGAGCAAGGGAAAGGAAAGACAGGTTCTGGTGGTAGGGGACTCAACTATTAGAAGGACAGAAAGGGCAATCTGTTAAAAAGCCAGTGAGCGCCAAACTGTTTGCTGTTTACTGGGTGCTCGGGTTCGGCACAGCACGAATCTGGTGGACAGATTATTGGGTGGGGCTGGGGAGGACCTGGCTGTCATCGTACACATGGGTAGGAAGGTGGAGAGTCCTAAAAAACTATTTAAGGGACTTAGGAGCAAAATTGAGGAGTAGGACCTCCAAGGTAGTATTCTCAGAAATCCTACCTGTACCTCAAGCCACACCAGAGAGGTAGCGGGAAATTAGGGAAGTTAACAAGTGGCTGAGGAGCTGGTGTAGTAGGGAGGGGTTTGGGTTCCTGGAGAAATGGGCCGACTTCTCAGTCGGCTACCCGCTCTTTAGTAGGGATGGACTGCACCTAAATGGGGAGGGTGCAACCATACTGGGAGAGAAAATGGCTAAAAATTTAGAGGGGCTTTTAAACTAGGTTATGGGGGGGACAGTACAGATGTAGAATTAACCAAGGTTCAACGGGCATTATTGGGGGCATTAGCGGTAGGCTGACCAGAAATCCAAAACCCAAGGTAGGTAGGCTGAAAAAATGAAAGTGCAGCCTCATACCATCTAACGAGGATACAATATGCAGCTGGACAAAACCAAGAGGTTTGTATATCAATGCTAGAAGTCTGGCCAACAATATGGGAGAACTGGAGCTGTTAATGTAGGAGGAGGTGGAATCCCTATGGGTAGAGCTTCAAAGGGAAGGTTCTATGGGGTTAGTAATATTGGGTGTATGCTATAGGCCCCCCATCCAGAGGTAGGAGGGGGAGGCGGACCTCCTATCACAGCTTGGAATGGCAGCAAGGGCAGCAAGGATGGGAAATGTCGTTATAGTGGGGAACTTCAATTATCCGGATATAGACTGGGCAGAAGGAACCGCGCATTCATCTAAGGTTCGCCATTTCCTAAATGTTTTTCAGGACAATTTCATGGGTCAGGTGGTGAACGCACCAACGAGAAACAATGCATTACTAGACCTACTGATTACTAACAATACAGACCTGATTGCATTTGTAGAAATATGGGGAAACTTCGTAAATAGTGACCATAGGTCAATTAGTTTCAGTATCAATCATAGAAATAGGAAACACAAGGGTAATAGAAGGACACTGAATTCAGTGAATTTGAAAAGAGCCAATTTCCCTAAACTGCTCTCCTTGCTAGACAATATAAAATGGGATAAAATCCTAGGAACAAAGAACATGGAGGAAAAATGGGAGTGCTTTAAGAACATACCAAATAAAGGTATTGGCCAGTGCATTCCAACGAGGAATACGTTTAAAAGAGCTAAAATAAACCCTGGGGGGCTAAACTCCAACGTAAAAATGCTTTAAAAATCTAAAGAGAAGGCCTTCAAAAAATACAAGACTGAGGGGTCATTGGTAGCATTCCAAAATTACAAAGAATGCAATAAGAAATGTAAGAGCAAAATTATGGTGGCTAAAATAGAACATGAAAGGCGCATTGTGGAAGAGAGTGAAAAAAAAAACCCCTAAAAAATAATTTAAGTATATAAATAGTAAGAAAGTGAGGCCAGAACATATTGGCCCCATAAAAAACGACAAAGGGAATCTGGCTACAAAGGACAGAGAGAAGGCAAAAGCACTAAATAAATTCTTCTCCTCAGTCTTCACAAAGGAATTGGGGGGCTACATTAACCCAGCTTGTAACGTTAATGTTAATACCATGTCACAGGAAGTATCCTCATGGTTAACAGAAGACAAACTCTGAACTAGACTTGAAAAATTTAACATAAATAAGTCACCGGGACCAGATGGCTTACACCCGAGGGTCCTTAAGGAACTCAGCCAGGTTATAGCCAGACCATTGTTCATGATTTTTATGGATAGTCTACAGACGGGAATGGTACCAGCTGATTGGAAAAAAGCCAATGTGGCACCAATATTTAAAAAAGGGCTGATATATATCCCGGGGAACTACAGGCCGTTTAGCCTAACATCAGTAGTCTGTAAGATATTGGAGGGGATGATAAGGGTCTATTTACAAGACTTTAGTAATGAAAATGTTATCTTTAGTAGAAATCAGCATGGATTCATGAAAAATCCCTCTTGCCAGACCAATCTATTAACCTTCTATGAAGAAGTGAGCTGCCATTTAGATAAAGAAAAGACTGTGGATGTGGTGTATCTGGATTTAACAAAGGTATTTGATACAGTTCCCCACAAACGTTTACTGTACAAACTAAGCTATGTAGGTATGGACCATAGAGTGAGACACTGGATTAAAAGCTGGCTTCAGGGGCCAGTCCAGAGGGTGGTGATAAATGGGGAGTACTCGGGATGGTCTAGTGTGGAAAGTGGGAACCCGCAAGGATCGGTCCTAGGACCAATCCTATTTAATTTATTCATAAACTACCTAGAGAATGGGATAAACAGCTCAATCTCCGTATTTGCAGATGATACTACATTAGGCAGGGCAATAACTTCTACGCAGGATGTGGTGATCTTACAGGACGACCTGAACAAAATAATGGGATGGGCATCTACATGGCAAATGAGGTTTAGTGTTGAAAAATGTAAAGTAATGCATTTGGTTGTAAGAAATACAAACACAAGTTACTCACTAAGGGGAGAGCCTTTGGGGAAAATCAAAGATGGAAAAGGACCTTGGGGTCCTAATAGACGACAAGCACAGCAATGGCATGCAATGCCAAGCTGCTGCAAGCAAAGCCAACAGAATATTGACATGTATTCAAAAGAGGATTCACTCCAGAGAAAAAACAATAATTCTCCCACTCAACAAGACTCAGGCCGCATCTGGTGTATGCCGTCCAGTTCTGGGCACCAGTCCTCAGGAAGTATGGGATGGAACTGGAGAGAATTCAGAGAAGGGTAACAAAGCTAATAAAGGGACTGGAGGATCTCAGCTATGGGGAAAGACTGCATGCATTGAACTTATTCATTGATATGATATCAATGTACGATATTAATGTACAAATACCGTACTGGTGACCCTAGCATAGGGAAGAAACTATTCAGTGAAAGGGAATACAAAAGGACTTGCGGCCATTCGCTAAAATTAGGAGAAGCGGTTTAACCTTTAACTGCGTAAAGGGTTCTATACCGTCAGAGTGGTAAGGATGTGGAACTCTCTTCCACAAGCAGTGGTATTACCGAGGAGCATTGATAGTTTAAAAAAACTGTTAGATGGGCACCTTAACAACCACTACATACAAGGGTATTCAAGGTACTATTGTCATAAACACTTACACGCACACTCATCATAGGTTGAACTATATGGACTGGTATCATTTTTCAGCCTCACTAACTATGTAACTATGTAACTATGTAAGGAGTGGAGGTAGTCCAAATCAAAGGAGCAGCCAAGGGTGACAACATTGCTATACAATAAAGTAAGTGTAACCACAATAGGACATGGAGTGTTTTTCAATAAAGGGAAACAAGTCTGACAAAAACAAAAAGGAACGCAGGCACCACATCTAAGCACTGGTAAGCTGCACACATTCATTCATACCCTTTAAAACACACAAACTTTTTTTTATTTTATTTTATTTTTCATTTTGGGTAGAGTAGGGAAGGGTTAAGAACCCTGGCAGAGATTTTTCTTCTCTTTCTTTTACTGTCTATGTCCCACCAGGAGAGATTTCCCTTCCATAAGCTAATTGGCCTGGATAACGTAGGGGAAAAAAGTTTTAATTTCACTTGCTGCTTACTTGCTTGTTGTTGCTAAAGCTAAGGGATTAAAGAGGACGCACAAGAACGAAGCCCTCCGGCATCACCCGCACACCGCTGAGACAGCTGACATCCGCCCCGGTGTTTCTTCTGGGTTTGTGGGCTCCGGCACTGTGAGTGGCCAAAGCCACAATGACGTCACTCCCGCGCATGAGCATGGGGGCCGCTGTTTAAAGCATGGGCTCTGAAGGTTCCGTACGGTAAGCCGGACCTTCAGTGCGCATGAGCCGATGACGTCATCAGCTGCGTGCACTCTGAATATTTCCTAAACTGTGCACGTTTAGGAGATATTCACAGCACCTATAGGTAAGCCTATGTCCCACCAGTGCTTTTAAGTGGGCCGGTATGCACTGGTACTCAGTACCGCCACTTCCAAATATGGCTCTTGAGCATACCGCCACCTCTCCGTGCGCCTTAGCATACCAGTACGCTCATTTTGGACATCTGCACCCTCAATTGCCCCCCCCCCAAGAATATTTCCCACTCCAGAGCCAGACCAGTCACCACCAGTGAGTCCCCCTGCTCCGGAGTCCCAGCCCAGGCCGGGGGGGGGGGGGGTGCTCTGTGGGGACCCTGATGTGGGGGGGGGGAGGCAAAATTTTTTTTAGCTATAATAGAGTAACGGCACCTTTTTTGGGCCACTTAAAGCACTGCCTGTAGGTAAATTAAAAAAAATAAGACTTTACTTCTTCTTTAACAGTGGCACCCTCCATAGTTATTTAATGAAGCAGTAAATACAACTGCATTAACATAAACATTGGTTATAAAAATTAAGTTACACCCATTTGTTTCATGGTTACAATTAGGTCTTCGACTAAAACACATAATGTGTTTTATTGCCTCCTATAACTTAATAAAGGCTCATTATTTTATTGGATGCCTGCTAGAGAGATCTAACATTTCTCAATATCTATTTAGTTACTTTATGGGGACCAGGGTTTATTGTTCAAACGTGAGCTTTGAGACACAGGGACACGTGATTCTAGAGGAGAAAAAGGACGCTTGTTACTAATTACAATACAGCATTAAAATACATGGATTTAAATACAAGCTGTTGGGCTAAGGCAGGAATCTGAGCCTGACGCTGTAGATGGAGTATCAAGAACTGTTGCTGCCTCAAATGTGACAGGTCAGGTAGTTGATAAGCCAGCAGTTGCTCCTTCCTCTGCTCAGCACAGCTTTGCGCTGATAGGCCAAATCCCAGCATTAATATATCTGCTTAATAAGGGCAAAAAAAAAGAAAATATATGAAGCTTGCCAGAAATCTTGTTATCTTTTTGTGCTCTGTGCCTTTACTGACCATTATCAGTTACATTGTTCCTACCTATCTCTGAGGACAACAGAGCCTCTATGTTAAGGTGACCATATTTTTTAAATGAAATCCGGGGACACTTTTTTTGTTTTTGTTTTTGTTTTTATTGGTAACTGGCACAGGACTGCATAATACACAGAGTGCTGGGCACAGGACTTCATAATACACAGAGCGCTTGGTACAGGACTACACAATACACAGAGCGCTGGGCACAGGACTGCATAATACACAGAGCTCTTGGTACAGGACTACACAATACACAGAGCACTGGGCACAGGACTGCATAATACACAGAGCGCTTGGTGCAGGACTACACAATACACAGAGCGCTGGGCACAGGACTGCATAATATACAGAGCGCTTGGTACAGGACTACACAATATACAGAGCACTGGGCACAGGACTGCATAATACACAGAGCGCTTGGTGCAGGACTACATAATGCACAGAACACTGGGCACAGGACTGCATAATACACAGAGCGCTGGGCACAGGACTACATCATACACAGAGAGTTGGGCACAGGACTAAATAATACACAGAGCACTGGGCACAGGACTGCATAATACACAGAACACTGGGCACAGGACTGCATAATACACAGAGCGCTGGGCACAGGACTACATAATACACAGAGAGTTGGGCACAGGACTAAATAATACACAGAGCACTGGGCACAGGACTGCATAATACACAGAGCGTTGGGCACAGGACTACATAATACACAGAGCGCTGGGCACAGGACTGCATAATACACAGAGCACTGGGCACAGGAATGCATAATATACAGGAGGGTGTTAGGCATAGAGTACAGGGTTCAGAGGTTTGCTATTTACAGTGGACACTTCTGACCCCACATCCATAGCTCAGCTCTGCACAGATTATCTCTGCAGCCACCTCTTAGCCCTTCCCCCACAACAGCTAAACTCTCCACCTATCCAAGCAGGTGCATCTGCTCTGACCCCTGCTCCCCCACTGCCCTCACCTGAGTACAAACAGACCCCCCCATCTGCTCACCCCCCAGTCTCAGCCCTCCACTTAGTCAATTTTTGGCTCTTCCTCTCCTCCACTGAAAAGCATCAGGAGTGGCAGTGAGATTGTCCAGCAGGGGGCATCTGCATCTCAGCCACCAGGCTGTTTCTTAGTCAACATGGGATGCCCTGTCTACATTAATCCCGACCTGAATCTGGGGACAAAACCAGGGACAGACTTGGACTGGGGACAGTGTCCTCAGTCTGGGGACTGTCCCCAGAAACCTGGGACGCCTGGTCACCCTACTCTTTGTTATAGAAAAGATGATAAGGGTGGGGTTCTGTAGTCCTCTCATGTTTCTGTTACTCTCATATAGTATGGTTAGTGAGCATTGTCACTCTAGGACTGGAAGGGTGTCAGAATCCTTTGGGTTTGCATATGTAGCACCCTCCCAGGTTGGTGCTAGGTAAAAGGATCTTATGCTCCTTCTGCTTATCAGGGGAGTCTGATCTATTAGGTTGCCTGTTGCATGTTTCCAAATGTGATTCACTGGGTCTGAGGGAGTGTCCCCACTGCATCCAATAGGGGAGCCTGTTGGACAGTGGAGGAAACCCAGCCAGTGACACATAGGCTTTTGTGAGAGTCCCAGTGGGAGGGCACTCCTGCAGTGCATCCTGGGATTGCTCATAAAAGCTGAGGGGACATGTGACAGGGCATCTTTGGCAGGAAGCAGAGTCCCAGGAGGAGGCTGACGGCTGTCTCTCCTCCTGCTGTATGAGGGAAGTGGTCATAGGCAGTCGGCTGAGTGAACCAAGTGTGGACCTGGGCTGCAGAGGATCCTGTTAAGCTGACAGTGGAGCTGCTGGCAGGGTCTTCCGGGAAAAACAGTGTCTGTGAGTACCAGGGGACTTGCCATAGGGTCTGCCCAGGAAAGGGGACCACTCCAGTGAAGTCTGAGGATCAAGGGGCCAGCTCACACAGTGTGTCAGAGTAAAGGGGGTGCTGTATAGAACCCTGAAGTGTAGGGACAAAGGGGCTTCCAAGTAGGATTCACAATACAGTACAGTTCACTTAAATCTATCTTCACTTAAAGCGGAGTTCCAGCCATTTACTCACCTGTCCAACGGTCCAGCGATGCGGCCGCCGGAAGCCTCGATCCTCTCCCTCGGCGCCGGCATCACTGCTGTGGGCACCCGGCTGTTACAGTTTGCGGCTTCACAGCCGGGTACCCACTGCGCATGCGCGAGTCGCGCTGCGCGCCGTGATTGGCCAGCAATCTTCTGGGACCTCTGACGTGTCCCAGAAGATTGCAGGGAGGGAGGGGGAGAGGAGAACTTCCGCTCAGGGCGCCGCGGCGCTCCGAGCGGAAGTGGGAGCGGGTACCTGTCAAAACTAGGTACCCGCTCCCCCCCCCAAAAAATGACATGCCAAATGTGGCATGTCGGGGGGTCAGGACTCCCTAAAGCGGAAGTTCCACTTTTGGGTGGAACTCCGCTTTAAGTGGCAAAGGGAAGCAGCGGCCTTGCCGCATCCAGTGTTAACCAGAAGTCCCAGAAAATTGTGCATAGTTATTCAGTTGGAGTATCCCACTCATCCCTTCTCCTATCCCAGTTCTCAAATGTATCAACAAAAAAAACAAAACTCCTGGACTGTTTTCTGATTGAGCCAAGCACTTAGACTATGCTAAATCATCAAGTTGTTGCTATAGGTAACCCAGGGGAACCTGTAACCAGCAGCTCCCATGGGAGTAGTTGTACACATATTACAGTAAATAAGGTGTGCACACAGAAAATTATAATACATTTTATTATAAATAAAACACAACACTCCTATTCAGTGTTATAACATCAGGTAACGTAGTATAGTTAGACCGACTTCTGACATCCTGCTTGAAAACCAGCATTCAATCATTTACTAGAGCCAATGGCTGCAATGCTCATCAGTGTATTCTGATGGGGGGGCGGGGGGGGTGGATATCCCTGCTGTCAGAATACAGTGGCTTGTGCATGGCTTGTGTGGATGTAGGAATCTGCCCGTTTTTTCCCATTCAACCCTCTGGTTGAATGCGAAAAAACAACACACCCAATAGTGTGTACCCAACTTAACGTGATTGTAAAGTCTCATGTTTTTTTTTTTTTAAATGACAAACATGTTATACTTACCTCCTCTGTGCAGCTGGTTTTGCACAGAGCAGTCTGGATCCTCTTCTTGGGTCCCTCTTCTCTGCTTCTTGCCCCTCCCTCCTGTTGAGTGCCACCACAGCAAACAGCTTGCTATTGGGGCACCTGAGCCAAGCTGCAGCTCTGTGTGTCCATTCAGACACAGAGCTGCCATTTGGCCCCGCCCATCTCTCTCCTGATTGGCTAACTAACTTTGAATGACAGTAGCGGGAGCCAATGGCAGGAGGGAGAGTCCTGGATGGCCGAGGGACTCATGGACATCGCTCAATAGTGAGGGGGCTCAGGTAAGTATTAGGGGGTGCTGGGGCAGCTGCTGCACACAGAAATATTTTTATCCTAATGCATAGAATGCATTAAGAAAAAAAAAACCTTCTGACTTTACAACTCCTTTAAGACTGGAACTTTTGTCTGGTTGAGTCTAATAGAGCAGCAGTCACTAAAAAGTGGACGGCAGTCTGCACCTCGACAGATTGACAGCCAACCAGTCCCCAGCGCATGTCCCCCCCCCCCCTCCTCTGTACTTTCATGGGGATTCCTGATGTAAGGGAGCTATTTTTGTGATGGGGGTCTATTTTTTGATAGATATACAAAGACAATATATGTCCTATCTGAGTCATAGATCAAACATGAGATTCAGACATCTGCTAGAAGAAAGATTTACTGACTGGACCTCCTTGAATTTTAATTCAATACCCCTGTAATAGAGGATGATTGTAGTAAATGATGGGATTCTGGGGGATTCCCATGGACAAGTACCCACACCTAAAACAAATCAGCCACTCTCTCTCTCTTTCTTCCCAATACCATTGTACAATATTGCTCTGCCTTGAAAAAATGGGGGGGTCCAGACAGTCCCCCTGAAACACGTTCGGTGTATCTGACATTTCTGTTCAAAAAAACAATTCAATTGTACCTCCAGACGAGATGACTGTTTTTCACTAGGCGCTAATAACCACATATTCAACTACACATGCAGTCAGTTGTTATTAGATAATTTAGTAAGAACTTATATTGCTACAAAGGAGCCACGCTTACTGTAATAGTTACATACTAGTGTGTAGTATTATCACTAATCACTGTATAAGTGTCACTGGTGATGTCAGTGTTAAGGCTCGTACACACGTGATGAAACTTGGACGAAATATCCTCCGATTTTTCTCTCTCATGCTCAGCGGTCATAACCGTTTTTAGTTGACAGTGCATAATGTTCACTTAATTTCTCATCCGATTTTTTTATTTATTTTTTTTGGGACATTTGTTCCTAGACTTCCGGGTTGTCAGCAACTTCAGATCATGTGCGGTCTTTCGAATCCGATTTATCGCGGACGTACTGCTTACACATTAAACGAAAATTGGTCGTCTGGGGACGGACGATAAAAATTTAGGTGTTTGTCCCTCCATTTTTTTTTCGTTGAAAATGTCGGCATCGGCTGCTGAAAGTTGTGTACACACTAGGCGAAAATCGTACAATGTTACCTCGGACCGGAATTTTCGGCCGATTTTCTACTAGTGTGTACCCCCCTTTAGTCAGTTTCTACCCAGTGTCAATTAGCATCAGATTGCCTGGTCATGAAGGGGGTAAAACCTTCTAGAGCTCAAGTCGTTAAATGGAAGCTCCCAGAATCTCTTGATAGGACCTGCTCAGAAAAGATAAGATAACTGAATGCAGAGGACTCAATAGATTCATTTTTTAAATAAATCCAGTTCAGTTCAATGCCCCACATACAGTATATTTATCTCACATTATTGTAATAGCTAATAAGTTCAACACCCTCCCCCAAATCTTTTGGGATTGGTAGCCACCTAATTAATGGATGATGCAAAAAAATAAAGTCTGTAACTGTGCTCCCTCTATGATCACCTTTTTAATCCCTGGACAACAGAGCTGCAGCAACAACAATTGAAATCAATAATTCCTGACCCCCCCTGTAAGGAAGTTACCTGTACAATTCACTGCACTTTACAAGGCAACATGGCCTTATATGGCTCAAATTGCTGGGTGTCCCTAAATTTGAGTCTTGGTGTGCAAAGGATTACAGGAAAATAACTTAAAGTCAGATTTTTGATACTCACCGTACACATGGCCAAATATCAGGCACTATCCGCTGGTTCAATAGATACCGGCCGACATTCAGCCCATGTGTACTGCAGCCTGTCCGACAGGAGCTGACAGTTTGGCCAGCTTCTGTAGAAGGGACATGACCGAAAAAGGTCTGCTGACCGACTCCCAATCAGCACTTTCAGCTAATGGCTGAGTACACTGACCGGAGTGTTCTGGCGGGGGGGGGGGTCTTGTCCTCTGTCAGAACACAATAGAACAGCAGGGGAGATTGCTGTACTAACAACGGATTGTTAGTACAGTGGCTCCGACCTAAGCTGTCAGGTTTTTTTTTCGTTCAGCCCGTTGGGTTGACCGAAAAAAAAAAAAAAAACTAGTACTATGCTTTAGGCTAGCTATTTATGAAAAAAAAATATGCATTTTATTCATTATGTACAGTATATGTAAACCAAATGACACTAAGCATTACCATGTTATTGTTATCGCAAATAGCTAAATAGGAATACTTGTCTATTAGGGATAGGGATGCACCGATCCGATATTCGGATCGGAAATCGGCCCGATCCGGACAAAATAGCTGGATCGGAGATCGGTAAAGTTCAGCTGTCCCATGGGCCGATCCGGTTTTTGCTGAGTAACGGCTCAGCCGTCCCTTACTTGGTGCAGTAGTAGTATGGGATGGGAGCCGCTACTTCCTGTATAGGTCCGGCTCACAGGCGGAGTGATATCAGATGCACTCCTCCTGTGAATGGAGGAGCCAGACACATGAAGCAGTGGCTTTGCTCTGTACTGCAGCCGCTTGCTTTGTGTCTAGCTCCGGATCGGTTCTGTATCGGTATCAGCGATTTCACCTCGCCAGATATCGGTATCGGCTCCAAAAAAGCGGGATCGGTGCATCCCTAATTAGGGAGGTACCAAAAATCCACCTTGTTTACACATTACTGGTACCAGAGAGGGACAATCACACCAAATTATAAAAATGTACAGTTTATCATTAAAAAAAACATCTAAAAACATAGAAAAACAATTCCTAAACCATCTCACTCCCTAAGGGATTGTTTTTCAGAGTTTTTAGATGTATTTAATGATTTGTAATAAAATGTAACTTTTTATAATGTGGTGTGGTTGTCCCTCTCTTTTACCAGTAAAGCCTAAAGATGTTATTTCAAAAGTCATTTCCAATATTTTAAAATCTGCAGCTTTCATTAAGTGCCGGTTCACACATATGCGATGTCAGACATTGCACGTGATTCGCAGCGCACTGCTCTGCAAATCACATGCAATGTCTGTGCATTGCGAACTAAGCCATACAGATTGTATGGCTGAATTTGCATCGCATTCGGACAAAAGTCGCACAGGACCTTTTTTTGGTCCGCACCAGAATCGGATCGCATGGGTGTTCACACCTATGTGATCTGATTTATGTCCGAAACTGATCTGGGGGTGTCCTAAACTTTGTATTGACACCCCCAGCGATTCGCATATGGCAGTGTGAACTACCTGCAAGTCGAGTGCGATGCGGGAACCCCCAGTGGATTGGAAGGGTTCCCACATCGCATATGTGTGAACTGGCACTTAAAGTACACCTGTTGATCCTGCCATGTAGGTTCTTGTACAGACAATACCTGTTGTAGGGTGAAAACCCGTTGTCCCGGTCTCCTGCATTGTCACCCTGTCACATTCAACCCTGGTGGAGACTACGCGGACGTGGTCAACTGTTACTACTATCTGGAAGCCTGCCCTGAGAAATGCCATATAGCTATAGCAAGAGAGCACATACAGAAAGTGACGGAAAATAGACCACAAGAGATCAGCAACACTGAGATGCAACAAAGGAAAAAAAATAGTTGAGACAATATTTTTTTAAACAATTGTTTATGATACACAGTGTATTCGCAAACTAAATCTCATTGAGAAAATGTACTAATGATCACTTATATAGATCACCAACATCTTCTTTTAGGCTCCACACCTGATTGCGGAGGGAATTGACGCAATTCCACCTGTGATTCCAAATCGCTGCAAAACACGGGACATGTTATTACTTTCTAAAAGCACCCCAATCACGCCGCAGTAAATTTCGGCAAATCACAACGCGCAATGCTGTGGACCAAAAGAAGCTCATGTTCCTTTTGGGCGACAAGCATAGCGCGTTGCGATTGCAGCGCGATTTACCATGTGACAATCTCGGAATAATTGCGACGCAATTGGGGTGCCATTAGGAGTGTAAATGGAGCCTAAAAGAAGATGTTGGTAATCTATAAAGGTGATCATTAGTTGATGATCGCAATAGCATTTACTTTGCTAAAACACTGTCTATCATAAACAATTGTTTAGAAAATATTTTTTTCAGTTCTGCTGATCTCTTGTGGTAAGAGTGTGAATGGAGCCTTACTGCTTTAACCACTTGACCACCGGAGGATTTTGCTGTCTTCCGTCCAGGCCACTTTTTGCGATTCGGCGCTGTGCGACTTTAACTGACAATTGCGCGGTCGTGCGACGCCGTACCCAAACGAAATTTACGTCCTTTTTTTCCCACAAACAGAGCTTTCTTTTGGTGGTATTTGATCACCTGTGCAATTTTTACTTTTTGCGCTATAAACAAAAAAAGAGCGTTTATTTTGAAAAAATAACAATATTTTTAACATTTTTTTATATGAAATTCCCCCCCAAAAAATGTAAAAATCAATTTTTTTTTACATTTTTGGCCAATTTGTTTTCTGCTGCCTATGTTTGGTAAAAAAAATCACAATAAGCGTATTTTGATTGGTTTGCGCAAAAGTTATTGCGTTTACTAACAAAGGGAAAGATTTCTGTCATTTTTGGTGTTTTTTTTTTAACGCGTAATGGCGGTGATCTGCGATTTTTTTTGCGGGACTGCGACATTGCGGCGGACAGATCGGACCCTTGACTGACATTTTTGACACTTTTGGGGGTACCAGTGACATTACTGCAGTAATCAGTGCTATAAATATGCACTTTTACTGTAAAAATGACACTGGCAGGGAAGGGGTTAATTTTATTGGAGAGGGAGGGGTTAATGTATGCCTGGTGCTTACTGACGTGTGGGAGGGGAGGTGACTGAGTGAGAGAAGGACAGATCGGATGTCCAGCTATGCTGAACACTCCGATCTGTCAGTCCCTGTCACTATGGGGATCCGCCCGCTCTGTTTACACAGGCGGGCGGATCTTCTCACTAGATTCCCCGACGATCGGGGCAGAGCAGCGGCGATCGCCGCTGCTCCTCCCCTGGCCCGACTCCCGCTGTGAATGAAAACGCCACAGGCCTGAGGAAGGAGCGCATGCTCCGACAACGCGTCGCCTACGTCATCACGCCCACGGTCTACGCCCAACCCGGAAGTCCGCCGCCGGAGGCGGTGCAGGTGCCCTCGGGGTCCGGACACTGCTTACTCCCGCAGTCGGACGGACTTGTTTGGAGCACACCAGCCCCTCCTCGCCCAGACACCGGAATAATGGATCTTTTATACACATTCATCATGCTTTTTTATCGTTTTATCTTGTGAGTACCCAGCATTATTAGATGCTAAATAAAGTACTGAGTTTACTGCACTTAGAGTGGCGCTGTTCTTATCTTCCAGTACATTGGTGGTAGTGGAAGGAGAAAAAGTAAGGAAGAGGTGACACAGTGGTATAGTGACAATAAATATCTCTCTATTTTTCCACGCTTCTTAGTATGGCGTCAGATCTATAGGGAGGGTATTCAGGTTTCCTACGCGTTTCGGCAAAAAAGCCTTTATCAAGGAGAGTATGTCAACCACGTCTGTAAATATAGTAAATAATAAGTTGAGTATATATTATGTTGAGCCAATTGGAACGTTATTTTCCTTTGGTCACATAATAGAGTACATACTTGTTAGGTAGAAATATTTCGCTTCTGGGCCTTACTTCTGGTCCTTATAAGCCACATAGGAATCAGGTTGACACTGCTGCTAGGGTATATAATGTATAGGGTATATGTTGTAAGTATTTAGAATTGTCTTTCGTTTTTTATGAGGTTCATGTTATTCTCTGTACTTACTGGTCACGCCATGTATTTATTGGGCCAAGAAGGGAGGGGAACACCGTCCCAGGTCCGGTCCAATCTGTGTTTGAAATAGGGGTATGCTTTAACATTTATTCATGTGAGTGCAACCGCTTTAAAGAATATTTTAAACTATTGACAGAATTTAAGGGTTAATGCTGCTTTACTACATTTATGAATGGGGCAATAACTTGAGCTTATACAAGATTGCCACTAATTTGTGAGGCACCAGCGCCATTATAGAGATTTCTGACCAATATTACCAGGCTGGCATTTTGAAAGAAACTTTTTTTGTCCCTTTACTTGATACACTTGTAGGCAGGTGCAGTCTACTTTCTCCACAATAGGTAGCGCACTTCTGAAGCAGCACTGTTGCTGGAGGAGGATTTTAAGAGGAACAGGGTTCCTCTATGGTTTCCTTGGGACACTGGGGAAGCTATCTGATTGGATGCTGCCACCCCATGTGACTGTGGCAGCCATTTCAGGTCAAGCAGAGCCTATTTAGGGACTTCTTCCAGGTTTGGCGTGCTTTATGTGAGTGGGTAGCGTGGGGGGAGGTACTCCACCTGCTGGGAACAGTACTAGTGATAGGGAAATGCTCCTGATGGTGAGGGAAAGCATAGGGTCAGTGATTTTTTCTGGAATTCTGCTCTCTTTACAGACATTGTCTGTCCAGCAGGGCATCCCCTCATCCTCATTTTTGCAAACCGTAAGTGTACCTGGCTCGGCGGATTCCCCTCCCTGGGCGGATTCCCCTCCCTGGGTTCTGTTGTGAAACGTTAGTGCATTCTTCAATACAAGTTCTTTTTTGCACTTGTCTTTGTGAATTATTGGCACCGCACCCTGCTGCACACCACCTACACACTTGCCTGATGGTTGAATGCACATGGGCTGGTACAGTATCTGCAAGGAGCCCTTATAGTTACAATTTTCCAGCCATTTTATGACTTCTTTGTCCAGCTATTTTGAGGATGACATTACTTTTTTTGTATGAATACAGATAATGGCTTATACAAGGGTGAAGACCTTTTGCAATGATCTTCTGTATTTTTGCAAGCAGCTTAGATTTTAGGCTTCGCTCATATGCGCTGTGCTTTTTGAAGAGCAATCCGCATTTGGACCACTCTTCAGAGAGTATTTGACAGGTAGGAAGGAGGTGAGGTATCGCTAAGGCTGGGTTCACTAACTGCAATGGCGGCTCACACCAGGAGGTCCAGTGGATCCCTATTCTCTGTTTTAGATGTGAATCAGGCCCGATTTTTTGCCTGAATTCAGACCTAAAATGGACCAGAAGACACACAGGACCCTTTTCCGGTGCGGACCGCGGCTGCCCCAGACCTGTGTGAACTGGCTCCATTGAGAGTCGGTCACAGTCTCCTATTACACGAAGTGGATGCGGGGAAACCTCCAATTTGCATAAGTGTGAACCCAGCCTAAATGCCTGACTACCCATTCACCAGGCTGTGCTCGGTGGGCACTATGCCCCCTGAAAGAAACAGGTGACATAATTTCTGCCGCAGCAGCGAAATGGCATGTTTATGCCTCTGCAACTAAAGGGGGTAGCTGTTGAGGGGCAGTAAAAGCACATCTCAACATCTCAGCCACATGTGTGAATGAGCCCTTACTTCATTTACTTCCAGCACCCTATAAATGAGTGCTAGATTATTTTTCAGTATATCGAGAAGCCATTTATATTTCACTTTTATAAATAGGTTTCTAGGAGGGTTGGGTGGAGGGGAGTACAAATATGGATGTAAACCAGGAAAATTCCCCAATGTTGTCCTACCTCCCACGTCTTTGTTTTCTCTGAAGTCCTATGGGCATTGTGTTGATGTTGGATAGCTCTCTGGAAATTGGAAGCAGGCGAAGCTTTAAACACATGCTGTAGTTTCCATGATACTGACAAATGGAACAGGGAAAAGCTTGTGTGAGTAATTTGTTTTAGTGGACAGGCTATTACAAGATGGCAGCCCACCATCTGGGAGAGTAGGTGGAAAATTGCAGATTTGGATTGGTCCATTACAGCTTTTTTTTTTCCAGCAGTACAGCATTTACACTGAAAATAAGAGAGAAAAAAAATGTTCAGTAGTTTATCTAATGTTCAGAACACAGCTGCACACCATTTCTGTCCTCAGGGACTTGCTTGGGTGAAGACTGTCTGAGAAACATCAGACGGCTTTGCCTCCAGTGCTGGTGTCTGTCACTGCCCTGAATTTTTATTCTCATGCACCTGGCTACTCTCTGTGTAGTGCAATGAGACTCCAGGGATTTGTTTTCTCCCAGTACATGGAGTCATAGCAGATTGCAACAGGGAACCTAATATAGCTTGGCAGTCATTTGAAGACTAGAATCTAAACACGTCTAATATTAGTCTGCAGGAAAAAATTGCTGGTTGTAAACATTCTAAAGATATGATACACCTGATCTGTAAGCAGGTAATGTTTTGTGTGTTTCCAATTTGTTTTATGTCAAAGTCATTGCTTCGGGGTATAAGAATGAGAATATTCTCTGTGTATGTTAAGATTTGGCAACTGAATGAAAAATGCTTTTTTTTGGCAATATGATTGCATAGTAAAAATATATATAAAATACAAAAATATTCAGCAAGAGAAATCTGTTTTGAATATCTTAGTAAAAACAGAGGTTCTAGTTTGCGTACATTAGTAAATACGTGGGAAAGCCACGTCAGCAGGAAGGCATTTCTGTATAGAATGACACAAATAATGATTTTCACAAAGTCTGCTACCTCCGTTTTCGTGATGGCAATTTGCATATACTCCAGAATGTTATGAAGAGTGATCGGATGAATTGAAATTAATTGCAAAGTCCCTTTTTGCCATGAAAATGAGCTTAATCCCATTAAAAACATTTCCACTGCATTTGTGAAGAAGGCTTCAGGCCCCCCAAGAAAGTCCAGCAAGCGCCAGGACCGTCTCCTACAGTTGATTAATTTGAGGGTTCCGGGCACCACCAGTGCAGAGCTTGTTCAGGAATGGCAGCAGACTGGTGTGAGTACATCTGCATGCACAGTGAGGCAAAGACGTTTGGAGGATGGCCTGGTGTTAAGAAGGGCAGCAAAGAAGCCACTTCTCCCCAGGAAAAACATCAGGGACAGACTGATATTCTGCAAAAGGTACAGGGATTGGACTGCTGAGGACTGGAGTAAAGTCATTTTCTCTTAAGAATCCCCTTTCTGATTGTTTGGGTATTCAGAAAAACCTTGTCCGGAGAAGAAAGGGAAGCGCTACCATCAGTCCTGTGTCATGCCAAAATTAAAGCATCCTGAGACCATTCATGTGTGGGGTTGCTTCTCAGCCAAGGAGTGCGCTCACTCACAATTTTGCCTAAGAACACAGCCATGAATACAGAATAGTACAAAAACATCCTACAAGAGCAACTTCTCCCAACCATCCAAGAACAGTTTGGTGATGTACAATGCCTCTTCCAGCATGATGAAGCACCTTGCTATAAGGCAAAAGCGATAACTAAGTGGCTTGAGGAACAAATTATGGAAATGATGGGCCCATGGCCAGGAAACTCCCCAGACCTTAATCCCATTGAGCATTTGTGGTCAATCCTAAAGAGGCGGGTGAATAAAAAACCGCCACAAACTCAAAGCATTGAATATGCAAGAATGGGCTGCCATCAGTCAGGATGTGGCCCAGAAGTTGTTTGACAGCATGCCAGGGTGAATTGCAGAGGTCTTGAAAAAGAAGGGTCAACACTGCAAGTATTGACTCTTTGCATAAACCGAATTTATTTGTCAAAAAAAAGCCTTTGACACTTATGAAATGCTTGTAATTATACTTCAGTATACCATAGTGACATCTGACAAAAAGATCTAAAAACACTGAAGCAGCAGACTTTGTGAAAACTAATATTTGTGTCATTCTGAAAACGTTTGGCCATGACTGTACAGTGTGGTCCCTGCTCTAAGTTTTAGAAACACTCATGCTGCGCTTTATATTCAGATTCCTGATACTTTATTAAAGGAGTTGTAAAGTTGTAAAGTCAAAAGTTTTTTTTTTTTATCTTAATATATTCTATGCATTAGGATAAAAAGCCTTCTATGTGTAGGGGGCTGTGGGGGGAGCATCACACAGAAGGTTTTTTAAAATATTGAGATGACCTACCCTTTACCACTATAACAGCTTCAACTCTTCTGGGAAGGCTGTCCACAAGGAGAGTGTCTAAGGGAATGTTTGACCATTCTTCCAAAAGTGCATTTGTGAGATCAGGCACTGATTGTGGACGATATAAATCAAAAAATATTTCTCCGCCATATCAAATAGTGAATATAAATAATGATGTGAGAAAAGCTGCTAACACAGACCCGTAGAAAAAAGTCCACATAATAAGTAACAGAAATTGTGTAGCACTAATACATAAAAAGTGCATATAATGATCAATATAATAGTGAAAAAAATAAAACACTCTGAATGATGATTAAACACTCTAAGTGTAAATGGCAATAAACAATCCCAGCAGAACAAAAACATGAACAAAAAGTCCTCTGGTGTAAATATAATATCCGTGGGTAAAAAAAAGAGTGAAAAATTGTGCTCAATAGAAGTGATGAAAAAAACTAATCGGAAGAAACGATAGTCCCAGTAAAAATCCAATATAGAGACCCTTGTGCATCACCCGTGAAATAAATGTATGGTAAACTGCCTACCAGACCCTTATGCCCTGTACACACTATCAGATTATCTGAAGACTTTTGTCTGCAGACTTACCAAAACCATATAATATGAGGTCAAACCTAAACACTTTCAATTTGTATGCAATCCGGCAGGACCTTGCACTACTTAGAAAAGGTAAATCTGAAGACAAAAGTCTGCAGATAATCTGATAGTGTGTACAGGGCATTAAGGTCTTCAGAGCATATAGGTAAACCACAAATTGCTGGTATCATGGGAGAAGGATCATATAGATTCTACAGGAACACATCTCTCCTACTAATGGCGCCAAATCCAATAATGATCCATATAGTTCTTGTTCCAACACTAGTGATACACTTGGATCCCATAAGAGTTCTATTGGATTCATATCCTATGGACTATTCATTTATTGGACTGATTTCATTTTATTCTATTTGAGTTTATTTTCTGTATGAACTTTTATAGGATTTTATTAAGATCATGTTCTGTAGTGCTGCTTATGTATATTAATTTGAATATTTTCATTTGATATGCATCTTGGATATACTTTTACATTTAGGCGGCAGCTTTTAATTTTCATTTTTTGACAATTGTGCACACGGTGTATCTGGAGTGCAGAGCGCTGGGTGATTGGGATTTTTGGTTTTAGCCGTCATTTCTCAGTCCTTTCCTTAATGATCCATATAGGAAATCCTCATATGAACATAGCCCATATATATAAGTAATATAGGAAAAAGAAAGGAAGGGGCACAATAACCTTTGAAAAATAAAACGCTATTTATTAAAAGTTACACTTACTCAAGTTAAAAGCAAAACCGACATGAATCATATTGCAAGACCGAAGCTGCAGCGTCCCGCAGGTACAGATGGAGGCTCGGACCGGCATCACTTCTATTGAGCACAATTTTTCACTCTTTTTTACCCACGAATATTATATTTATACCAGAGGACTTTTTGTTCATGTTTTTGTTCTGCTGGGATTGTTTATTGCCATTTACACTTAGAGTCCATTCAGACAAGTCGCGGTCGCTCGCTCGCTCGCCATTGAGTAGTACAGGACCCATTCTAATAGGAGCGACACAAGTCGCTCCGAATTAGAAAAAGGGTCCTGTACTACTTTGGGGCGACCTGGAGGCGACTTGCATTGACTTCAATTATATGAACAGGTCGCCCCACAAAGTCGTGTCGCGCCAGTCTGAATGGGCTGTTAGAGTGTTCAATCATCATTCAGAGTGTTTTTTTTTTTTCACTGTTATATTGATCATTATATGCACTTTTTATGTATTAGCGCTACACAATTTCTGTTACTTACTGATGTGGAAAAAAAGGCCTGGCTCGCAGTTTGCGCTCTAATTCATCCCAAAGGTGTTCTATCAGGTGTTCTATCAGGTGCAGGCCACAAAAGTTCCTCCACCCCAAACTCACTCATCCATGTCTTCCCAATCCACATTGGTGCGATTTTGACATGTCAAATATAATGCCAAATCACAGGCTTTTGCCGGCAACAGCACTGTTCCAGACGGTGCGACGCTGACTTTACAGCACCGAACCCATTTCCAAAAATAGTTCCTCCACTACTTTTGCTGACTTCAGGGACGATTTCAATAGACATCTGTGCATGAACCCGCACAGATGTTTTTCAAATTGCCCCCGAACTCGCCCTGAAATTCGGCTTTGAAATGGTGAGATGTTAGCTGAACTTCTCATGATTTGAAACTCGTGTTCAGTGTGAACGTACCCTTATATCTATATAACAGCCTCAAAGAACAAATCAATCACAGTAAGCACAAAGACTAAAATTAATCAGTCTAAAAAACATTGCTATTTCAAAAGACAGAGTATATAGAATAAGGTAAAATGTGAACTGCTCCCATACAGGAAATTCATGAGACAAAAAACATAACTCCAAAAATCTATTCCAGTCTTAAGAAATACAGTAATTTACTATCAACAGGGTTACCTGCTTAAAATACATGAGAGAATAAGCTGAACATTTTGTTCTAGTTAAAGTTCACAGCCGAATGCCATTAATTTGTAATGTTTGATTCAAATCGTATCATCAAATATCCTGCTATCTTGAAAATGTTCACATTTTAGAAGCAAAATTGCACAGAAGTATACGGTGCTTCCTTAATCACTATACTAGGCTTTACCTGGACTTCCCTTTCACAGGAATTGGTAAAGTGAAATACTGGCATTCGCAACAAGACAAGAATTTAGAGTGGATCTTAAGGAAAAGCTGTTCTATTTTTATATATGAGACAGACAGAGTAGAAAGGAAAAGCCTATGTCAGCCTTTTATTACGGTTTTCCCACTGGGAAAATTTCACCTCACTTCCTGTACTGTTACCAGGGACAAGATAGGAATAAAGAGAAATCTCCCCAATGGGTATACAGAGAGCAATGATTTTTTTTTTAGTAGAGCAGAAAAGTTAGAAAACCTGACAGAAGTCTTAACTTGCCTCAAATGTATCTATAAAGTACATATGTGTTAAAAGTGTATAAGCAGCATTTTTTTTTTCTTTTTTTTTCTAAGTCAGGAAGCATCATATTGGTCATATTGGTCAAACCTTATCAGGTTTCTGCAATTTGGGACCCTCTAGGGCTTGTGCCGATGACACCAATTTGACAGTTTAAGATGCTTTTATGTTAATTCAGAGTTTTTGTATTAATCACCCAAAAATTGAAGTTATTGACAGTTATTAATACAACTCAGCCCAAGAGACAATGGCTGTTGTGCATCAGACAATGTCTGAATTATGGTTATACATGCTACTACACACTGTGCTAGTGGTTGTCTGCTTCCGAGTTATACACTCTCTGCAAGCACCAAAGGGCTGCATATATTAGTAAGGATATCTGTATTGTTACAAAATACTGCCAGAAACTCCAGACATACTGCAGGACACGATCAGAGACTGCAGCCATACTACAGTATATGATCAGAGACTGCAGATATACTACAGTAAATGATCAGAGACTGCAGACATACTACAGTATATGATCAGAGACTGCAGCCATACTACAGTATATGATCAGAGACTGCAGACATACTACAGTAAATGATCAGAGACTGCAGACATACTACAGTATATGATCAGAGACTGCAGACATACTACAGTATATAATAGAGACTGCAGACATAGTACAGTATATAATCAGAGACTGCAGACATACTACAGTATATAATAGAGACTGCAGACATACTACAGTATATGATCAAAGACTGCAGACATACTACAGTATATGATCAGAGACTGCAGACATACTACAGTATATGATCAGAGACTGCAGACATACTACAGTATATAATAGAGACTGCAGACATACTACAGTATATGATCAGAGACCGCAGTCATACTACAGTATATGATCAGAGACTGCAGACATACTACAGTATATAATAGAGACTGCAGACATAGTACAGTATATAATCAGAGACTGCAGGCATACTAGAGTATATAATCAGAGACTGCAGGCATACTACAGTAAATGATCAGAGACTGCAGACATACTACAGTATATAATAGAGACTGCAGACATACTACAGTATATGATCAGAGATTGCAAACATACTACAGTAAATCATCAGAGCCTGCAGACATAGTACAGTATATAATCAGACACTGCAGACATACTACAGTATATAATCAGACACTGCAGACATACTACAGTATATGATTAGAGATTGCAGGCAAACTACAGTAAATGAACAGAGACTGCAGACATACTACAGTATATAATAGAGACTGCAGACATACTACGGTATATGATCAGAGATTGCAGACATACTACAGCATATGATCAGAGACTGCAGACATACTACAGTATATAATAGAGACTGCAGACATACTACGGTATATGATCAGAGATTGCAGACATACTACAGTAAATGATCAGAGACTACAGATATACTACAGTATATGATCATAGACTGCAGACATACTACAGTATACTGTATGAGCAGAGATTGCAGACATACTACAGTATATGATCAGACACTGCTGACATACTACAGTATATAATAGAGACTGCAGGCATACTACAGTATATGATCAGAGACTGCCAGTGCCGACATACTACAGTATATAATAGAGACTGCAGGCATACTACAGTATATACTGTATCAGACACTGCAGACCTACTACAGTATATGATCAGAGACTGCCAGTGCCGACATACTACAGTATATGATCAGAGACTGCAGATATACTACAGTATATGATCAGAGACTGAAGATATGCAGTATATGATCAGAGACTGCAGACATACTACAGTATATGATCAGAGACTACAGATATACTACAGTATATGATCAGAGACTGAAGATATGCAGTATATGATCAGAGACTGCAGACATACTACAGTATATGATCAGAGACTGCAGACATACTACAGTATATGATCAGAGACTGAAGATATGCAGTATATGATCAGAGACTACAGATATACTACAGTATATGATCAGAGACTGCAGACCTACTACAGACTGCACAAAGCAAGGTCTATAAAGACATGGATGAGTGAGTTTGGGGTGGAGGATCTTGACTGGCCTACACAGAGTCCTGACCTCAACTCAATAAAACATCTTTGGGATGATATAGAGCGCCTACTGCGAGCCAGGTCTTCTCGTCCACATCAGTGCCTGACCTCACAAATGTGCTCCTAAAAGAATGGTCAAACATTTAGATAGACACACTCCTAAACCTTATGGACAGCCTTTCCAGAAGAGTTGAAGCTGTTATAGCTGCAAAGGGTGGGCCAACTCAGTACCACAAGAAAATCAGGCACCACTTGAAGAAAGTTAATAAGGAGGATATATTACAGCAGCACTGTTGTTCATAGCAGCTGGAGATGACCCCTAGGGAAGAGTGACACAGAGAATACAATGACAATACAACTCAATATTGAACCCTATGTTCTAAGACTGGGATGCCATTGAAGTTCATGTAAAGGCAGGTGTCCCAAAACTTTTGGCAATATAGTGTATATAATACTGATAATAACAATGAAATTTGCCATAGGATACCAGCAAATGACAGATTTTTTACCAATAGTTATTTGGCAATGAACACAAATTACAGCACTTTCATACGAAAATTCTCATACGACAGAATTCCACTTCAGAAGTGATGTAATGTGTTGAAATGTGTTGAAATGTTTTGTATGTGTTCTTTCATTTCCGAGCATGCATATGGGATGGTAGGAAGGAGTAATGCTTACCTTTTTTTTTTTTTTTTTTTTTTTAAACAACCAATCTTAGCAAGTATATCTAAACCATATACCTTTTTTTTTTTTTTTTTAAATAATAATAATAAGGCACTCAGACACAAATTTGGATAAAAGGCCGCGGCTTACTTTATTAACTGGTATCAAATATAAACATAAACCATTTTTTTAAAATATATATAAAATACAGACCAACCCAGTCATAAACAACTCGGGTTGTCATTTACAGCAGATCAAATTGATCAACATCCAACCATATACCATATCAATAATAAAATCACCGAATAATTAAATATATATAAAAAATACACGTCCCCCTCTGAAACAGAGGTGACCCAAACCAGTTAATTTATGTGAAGCCGAGACAAACCAGGGGAGGGGGGAGGGGAAAACAGGTAGAAAGATTTCTGAAGATTGAGCCCCCTGAGACGGGCAGCAGCTTAAATAACCCTTCTTCTGAGGTAACCTCCACCTCATAGGCTGAGGCGAGCGGGCGGGGAGAAGGGGCTCATTCGCTGAGAGCCCTCTGCAATATGCTAAACTGCCTAACAACTACCTAAGTCACCTAGAGACCCCACTAACCTGCCTAGTAACCCCTCCTGGCGGGAAAACTAGCCTGAGGAAATATATGGGCCTCATTACCTAAACCTTACTTTAACCCTATACTCCCAGCTATCCCTTCCACCATCCCATAAGAAAGAGGGGCTAATTTAGCCCCCTTTCTAATATTCTTGCTCTTATGATTTTTTTCGGAAGAAAACTGTACTAATTAAACAAAAATCGGATGTTGTGTTCACGTACAATAAAAATTTATAGCCTGCACATCCAGTTTTTGTCGTATGAAAATCCGTAATCGGCTGTCGAAAGCACTATACTAACGATCCGAGAAATCGTCAGATCGCTCGTCGGACAAAATTTTACGTCCAATTTTCTTATCGTGCCTTAACTCCGAACATAATAAATTATATCTTTTATTCAATTGTTCGGTAATATTCCACACAACATGAAAAATACAAGGCATTTAGGCATGGAAAATGTCAGTTTAAAGTAACAAAAATGTACATTATTATATTTTTATTTATAAAAGTATAAATTTCAAAAGAATGCACACGGTGTTTAAAAAAAAAAAAAAGTACCAATTTACATTGTGCATAAAATTGCTTAAGCCAATGTAATTATTTTGTTTTGGACGTAGTCTAGTGGGATGGTCTCTTGAGACGCTCAGATGTTGTTTACACTGGGGGAAATCGGCAAGAGTTTAACCGTTTTACTTCTGGTGGAGACTAGCTACAAAATGACAGAGATAGGAAATATAGGGCTTGATCTCTGCATGGTATGTAATTAGATGAATCATTTCTTTCACTGCAGACTCATTGTTTTGGTCATCAAGAATTATTATTGTGAAAATGATGCCAATACGTTTCTCCAAAAGGACGGGGGACTTCTAGGTAAGTAGGTGTTTTTTAACACATGGCAGACCCTGATATGCATTGCCATTTCTTGCCAAAGCCTTTATAGCATACATCAGTGGCTGAAAAACAGACATGGTCTGTGACGGGAGTCACTTTGGTTGGGGGGCTTGTGGAACCCAGCTTACCTTAGAGAGGTTAAGAAATCCCTCTCTCTGCCCCCTATGCCCCTCTTATGTGTAAATCACCCTGTGTCTATTAGGGGCACAGGGTGGCCAAGGAAATGATGGACTTAATGGACAGAGAATATGGTTTGGATTACTCAAATGGGACAGTAATAATTATCAACAATATATCTCAAAGAATATATGAAGACTCTGGGACTCTAGGCCTAGCTAGCTATTACCAATAAGACTTCACACAGTCAGACTCCTAGCAGATGTTAATATCATCAGCTCAATCACCGGTCTTCCACACCTCGTAATTATGCTGATTTACTCTGTGTTTAGACTTATAATAAATGTGTCATTTTGTATTTTGTTTTAGCATTGTTGCCGGCAGTCTGGTCTTCCAGTCTGGTTTAAGTGTGCTGAGTTAATTAGCATGTGAATGATAACCCTCTAGATGGGATTAGCCATGGGTACGCTGTACCTCATTATCTAACCATTGTGTGATGTTTTGGGTAAATATTTGGGTCATTGTTCATGTAGTGACTGACATACTTCTCAAGTGTATAAAAATCTGTTTTCTTGTTCAATAAAGAGTTAGTTGTTTTCAGACACATACAAGCTAAGTTCAGGCTAGTTTTTGTATGTAGGGTGGCTGGAATATCTCTATAAGTTCAAGACTGGGAGGAAGCCATATACTGACGGGAGCACACAAGTACAGTGTGGGTCGGCGGTTCCGTTACAGGCCTTTTTTTACCAACACATGTCAATGTGCTGCGTATATGTGAATTAAAAACAGTAACAAAATTATGCACATGTGTAAACCCGAGCCAACACACTTATAGGTGAGATTGGACCTTTACAGCCCCACTCTGGACAGCAGCAAATAAATTCCCCTTGTGGAGCCTTCCAACACTGCAAGAGTGAAACACTGTTAAGTTTAGGGTTTGAGGAAAAAGGTGCAATACTTACATTATTACTCAGTTCAGTTAGTTTTTAATGCTGTGCAACTAGTACCCTGAAGCCACCTCTCCCTGCTCCACTGGTTGCAACTTGCAAGCTTTATGACATCATCACATACAATGCAGGACCAGTAATCTTGTGTTATACATGAGAACAATGAGAACCTGTCCACTTCCTGGAGCATCAGAGAGAAGAGGAATGCTGGCTGCCAGGGGAGTAAAGAATACATCCTAGTACACATGGGCTGAATGTTGGCCGTCATCACCTGGTTCAATAGAAACCGGCAGACATTTGGCCCATGTGTATGGTGGACGGCTTCTGTCAGAGTCTCATGACCAGAAAAGGTCTGCCAACTGGCTCCCAGTCAGCGCTCTCAGCCTGACCGAAGTGTTCTGGTGGCAAACCGCAGCTCCATGTCTGAATGGATACATGGAGCTGCAGCTTGGCTGGGCTCAAGTGCCCCCATAGCAAGCTGCTTGCTGTGGGGGCACTCAACAGGAGGGAGGGGCCAGGAGCTCCAGCCAGGGACCTGAGAAGTGGAGGATCGGAGCTGCTCTGTGCAAAAACAACTGCACAGAGCAAGTAAGTATAACATGTTTGGGATTTTAATAGAAAAAAAAAACAAGACTTTACAACCACTTTAAGAGGAAGTAAACCTGTTTAAAAAATGTGAAAAAAACCTGTAAAGACAAAGGCATAATGAGCTAGTATGCATGGCATACTAGCTCATTATGAAGTACTTACCTAAAAACGAAGCCCCCTCAGTGCCGACAGGACGGCCGACATGTCCAGCCGTCCTGATTCCTGGATCTTGTCCTCCGGCCATCTGATTGGCCGGGGGCGCGATTACATCACTCCCGCGCGTGCGCGCAGGAGCCGCCAATCACGGCACTGGGATTTGAAGGAATGGCACGGGTGGCCGTTCCTTCACAGCGCATGCGCCAATGATGTCATCGGCTGCATGCACTGTAAATATCTCCTAAACGGTGCAAGTTTAGGAGATATTTTTAGCACCTATAGGTAAGCCTTAATGTAGGCTTACTTATAGGTAAATGTAAACAAAAGGGGTTTACAACCTCTTTAAGATAAGTGTTACATCATATTCCTGTACTCCTAAACCTAATGAGCCTTTGCAGCGCTGAGAGCTCCTACTGCATTGGTATTTTCTAAATATCCTGGAGGTCAGTTTTAATAAATGTCCTCCCTTTGAATTTTTAAAAAGAGGAATAAAAAAAAAAAAAAAGATCTTGAAGAACTGTACACTGTACATGACAAGAATTCTAGAAAATTTGCAGATGTTTACCTGCTTTTAAGAAATTGGTATAGGTGAGAGGGTCTGCTTTCATTATAACTACCTGAGTAGTCTAATAAGAAAATGAGTGTTCTTGGCATCCCTTTGAAAGAATCTGAAAGATAAGGGAAATGAGAAGCAAAAGAAACAAGACTCCCAGCTTGTCATAATTGCAAAGTTTGAAATTGATGGTAGTTTTAGAAAATCATAACGTCTCTAGAGGGAAAAGAAAGGGTCATTTGTTTAAGAACTGTAAATTACGAAATGGCTTGAAATAGGAAAGCTACTATTGATAACTTGTTTTTGAAGATTCAAGCTCTAGGGTTGTCTCCACTATTCATCACCAGGTCATTGACCCAAATGACGCATGTCCATTCTAGATACATAGTACACATATGTCACAGGTTAGGGATTAGTGAATGCAGTATGAGGATGACAGCCTCATTGGGAATACCTTGAAAGGCTATCAATGACAGCTCCCAAATTTCTATCCTAACAGGGTTATTTCTATGGACTACCATTCTACTGAACCCCTTGGTGTTGCTCTTTCCTTGCACCCTGGGCATATTCTCTAGGTCTTTTAGTGAGTACCTTTTTCTTCTCTGTTGTAAACACTGTTGTCACACTGAGAATGATCCTCTAGACCAGTGATCTCCAAAATGCGGCTCAGGGGCCAGACATAGCCCTTTACTTGCTTTTACTCAGCCCTTG
Organism: Pelophylax lessonae; assembly: GCF_965119305.1. Lineage (NCBI taxonomy): Eukaryota > Metazoa > Chordata > Amphibia > Anura > Ranidae > Pelophylax > Pelophylax lessonae. The sequence continues at coordinate 261,876,976 of NC_138773.1, read as the reverse complement.
GGGCATTATTCCTTCCACTGACATCAACAACTGGGCATCATTTTTGTCACTGATACCAACAACAAGGCACTATTCCTACAAATGACCTAAATGATTGGGCACTATTTTTTACACTGACACCGATAATGGGGCACTGTTTCTTCCTCTTATACCAACCTGATATCACATACCTGACAAAGGGATCCCGCACAGCTCTGTCATTTTGCATTTGATCCTTTGTGATGTGGTCTTTCTGCAATAAAAGCTTTGGATGATATTTGATGATCCTTGGTGTGCTGGCAAATACTGTATGTGCATTGACTGTTCCTCCCACTGACACCAATGGCAGGGCACTATTCTTCCCACTGACACCAATTATGGGGCTCTATTCCTTCCCATGATACCAACAATGGGACACTATTTCTTTCACTAATACCAATGATGGGGTATTGTTTAATCCCACTGACTCCAGGGCATTTTCTACTCTCACTGGCCACAGCCCTGCCCCTTCAAAGTCTTGAGGATAGTAAGCTGGCCCTTTGTTTGAAGAGAAATCCTTTGATATTTGCTGAACCTTTTAGCATCCTCTGATGTTTTTTACAGTTATTCTTTTTTAACCCTTAGGCTAGATCTTGTTTCATAATTTACCCGTTTGCAGCAAAGTATTCGAGCACAATGCGGCAATCAAACGGGAATAGGTTGACAGATTTTTTGTGAGTCTAGGACAAAGATGGAAAAGTTTCAGTTGAATTCAGTGGCCATGCCGTCAAGTTTAGGAACAGGCAATTTTAAAGTGGACCTTTCAGTAACTTTAACAATAAATTTCTGATATGCCAATATTCACTATATTACCAAAAGTGAACAATAAGGAGTGATAAATATATGAAAATTAAAATCCTATAAATACACTCACCCTGCGCTAAAATAAATAAGAAGGCACAAAAATAAAATCAATAATAACGACTTGACGTCAAAGCAGCTGCTATAAAAGAAATGATCAACTGCAAAAAGGTGTCCGATAATATTAAGAGGCAAAATAATAAATGGGGGCTCTCTGTGGAAGTCGGAGGACGAAACGCGTCAGAGCCGTCGTGCGCGGTCGCATAAGGACATCTACATACACGCCGGAGCTCTCTCCAGATTGCACAAGGTTTGGTACAGAGTGATCCAGCGGAATTTACATTACATTTCTACTCAATGCCTTCACTATTTATTATCTCCTGTAAGTAGACATCCTGAGGGGAGCGGGGCTACATTTGGTTGTTTTTAGTGTTTAATAAACGTTATTGGCGGAATTACACTATTGTCGCCCCACTCTTGTTCACTTACATGGTCTGTTGGCAACGGAGGAGAGTGTACAGCTAATAGAGGAAAAGTGGTCCAGTGTCCAATGCTGGAATCTAGTGGTGGAATTCCTTGAAGGATCTTGATTCACCATCCTCTGGTGAGTTTTAAGAATAGGGGGGGGAGCACAAAGTGGTGGTGGAAATCAGGTGCTACGGCCAGGACCCCTCACACCCTCCCTGGGATAAAAGGATTGTGTCTAACCAACCTACCACATGACCTGGAAATACCCATTTAAGGACTTTGGATTTTATTCTTCAGTTTGTTTATTTAGCGCTGCTAGTGTTTGAATATATTATTTTGCCTCTTAATATTATCGGACACCTTTTTGCAATATTACCAAAAGTATTGGGATGCCTGCCTTTATACGCACATGAACATTAATGGCATCCCAGTCTTAGTCTGTAGGGCTCGGTATTCAGTTGGTCCACCCTTTGTAGCTATAACAGCTTTAACTCTTCTGGGAAGGCTGCCCACAAGGTTTAGGAGTGTGTCTGTGGAAATGTTGGACCATTCTTCCAGAAAAGCATTTGTGAGGTCAGGTACTGATGTTTCCTATTTCCTATTTTTTACTCAGTTATGGACATTCAGTGTGCTTCATAAGCCCAAAGAACTTCAGCAAGAACACAGGGCTCACCTAGTATGTCCTAATCTTCTGCACTGCTGCCTCTCCTCCCAGATTTTTCATGTAAATTCCCAGCTATCAACATGGCAGCCAGGAGTTGCTGTGTAAATACAAGGGCCATTACAGCTGCTTCTACCAGAAACATATTCTGACACAATATTTTAAACACTGTTCAAGCCCAGTAAAGGGAGACACAAAGTAATATTACTTTTATATTTTCTCTGTTCTCTGACTATCTGAGCGGTGTTTGGAGGTGAAATGCGTTTATTGACATCTGATTTTCGATCTCTTTTTTTCTTGTTGAATAAGATATAAATACCCCTCCATGTGCTTGTTGTTTGGGGATTCCCCACTTTGATTTATGCCATATGTATTTTATTTATGGCTAATCCCCACACATTTTGGACCTATATGTACCAGCTTTCCAAGCGTGGATCCTGAGAAACCAAATACTGTAAAACACGTTGATTTTGCACGCTTGTTATACAGTATCCCACGAAACTGAGTACACCTCTCACATTTTTGTAAATTTTTATTATATCTTTTCATGTGACAACACTGAAGAAATTACACTTTACTACAATGTAGAGTGTACAGCTTGTATAACAGTGTAAATTTGCTGCCCCCTCAAAATGACTCCACACACAGCCATTAATGTCTAAACCACTGGCAACAAAAGTGAGTACACCCCTAAGTGAAAGTGTCCAAATTGGTCCCAATTAGCCATTTTCCCTCCCCTGTGTCATGTGACTCGTTAGTGTTACAAGATCTCAGGTGTGAATGGGGAGCATGTGTGTTAAATTTGGTGGTATCGCTCTCACTCTCTCATACTGTTGACTGGAAGTTCAACATAGCACCTCATGGCAAATAACTCTAAGAGGATCTGAAAAAAAGAATTGTTGCTCTACATAAAGATGGCCTAGGCTATAAGAAGACTGTGAAGACCCTGAAACTGAGCTGCAGCACGGTGGCCAAGACCATACAGCAGTTTAACAGAACAGGTTCCACTCAGAACAGGCCTCACCATGACCAAAGAAGTTGAGTGCACATGTTCAGCGTCATATCCATAGGCTGTCTTTGGGAAATAGACGTATGAGTGCTGCCAGCATTGATGCAGAGGTTGAAGGGGTGGGGTGGGGGTGGGGGTGGGGTGAGCCTGCCAGTGCGCAGACCATATGCTCCACACTGCATCAAATTGGTCTGCATTGCTGTTGTCCCAGAAGGAAGCCTCTTCTAACGATGATGCACAAGAAAGCCCCAAACAGTTTGCTGAAGACAAGTAGACTAAGGACATGCATTACTGGAACCATGTCCTGTGGTCTGATGAGACCAAATTAAACTTATTTGGTTCAGATGATGTCAAGCATGTGTGGCAGGAACCAGGTGAGGAGTACAAAGACAAATGTGTCTTGTCAACAGTCAAGCATGGTGGTGGGAGTGTCATTGCCTGGGGCTGCATGAGTGCTGTTGGCACTGGGGAGCTACAGTTCATTGAGGGAACCATGAATGCCAACATGTACTGTGACATACTGAAGCAGAGTATGATCCCCTCCTTCAGAGACTGGGCCGCAGGGCAGTATTCCAACATGATAACGATCCCAAACTCACCTCCAAGATGACCACTAACTTGCTAAAGAAGCTGAGGGTAAAGGTGATGGACTGGCCAAGCATGTCTCCAGACCTAAACCCTATTGAGCATCTGTGGGGCATCCTCAAATGGAAGGTGGAGGAGCGCAAGGTCTCTAAATTCCACCAGCTCCGTGATGTCGTCATGGAGGAGTGGAAGAGGATTCCAGTGGCAATCTGTGAAGCTCTAGTAAACTCCATTCCCAAAAGAGTTAAGGCCGTGCTGGAAAATAATGGTGACTACACAAAATATTGATACTTTGGGCCCAAATTGGACACTTTCACTTAGGGGTGTACTCACTTTTGTTGCCAGGGGTTTAGACATTAATGGCTGTGTGTTGAGTTATTTTGAGGGGACAGCGAATGTACACTGTTATACAAGCTGTACACTCACTACTTTACATTGTAGCAAAGTGTAATTTCTTCAGTGTTGTCACATGGTAATAAAATATTTACAAAAATGTGAGGGGTGTACTCACTTTTGTGAGATAATGTATATTGCTATGATCTCTGTCAATTGTATGATGCAACTGGATCTATTTTTAGATAGTTTTAATGAGAAATGGCTCTCTTTTGAACTGGATGGTACAATAAATGCATGGCTTTATAAATATTTGTCTTTTTTTTATGTTTCTCATTGTGAGGAACATGTAAAGTCCCCTTGTAAGCTGGAAATCCACACCTTGTAATAGATGTGGTGACCCGCTTTTCCTTTTTCTATATTTAGCCTTTTGGGATGGTGCCACTATGTGGATCTAAAATTTACGCTCTCTTCACACACTAATTGGATGTTAAATATTACAGAGTGCTATGTACACTGTCTATGTTTTGAAAAATTCTCAATAAAAAATTAATTATAAAAAAAGGAAGTCCAGCTCTAGGCAACTAAAAATGTATATTTGTCAGTGGGATACAGAGTTGTATAAAGTACTCGAAACCCATACTTGAGTAAAAGTACAAGTGCTCGATCAAAAAGGGACTTGAGTAGAAGTATTCAACATTTTTTGTACTTAAGTATTGCAAGTAGTTTTTTTTTTTTACATTTTGCTACTCAAGTACTGAAAGTAAAAGTACCAGTAGTTTTAAAAAAAAATTGCTACTCAAGTACTGAAAGTAAAAGTACAAGTACTGTGTTATGTAGTTATTAAAGAAAGAAGTCAAAAGTTTGAACATCATATTGTTTTTTATTATTTCAAATGCAGCTTTTATTTATACATACAGTAGCATTTATTTTCGTATGCGCTGATAATACACATGTTTTGAGCTTCATGAAACCTGCCATCTACTGTTCTGGCAATTTTTATAATAGTAACGAGTAACTATGCAGCACAAAAAAAAAATATCGGAGTAGAAGTATTGAAATCTTCGAAAAAATGTAGTGAAGTAAAAGTGGAAGTAGGAGAAAAAAATTCTACTCCAGGAAAGTACAGATACCGCCCTGTCGGTACTTAAGTACAGTAGTGAAGTAGTTCTACTTAGTTACTATACATCTCTGGTGGGATACTTGCACTGCAAGGGTTACTTGCTCCTTAAGGTCCAGCAAAACAAAAATTCCCTGTTCCTCTGTGTAGCTAGACCGGTCAGCACAGCCTCTTCTTCCCCACACTGTAGCAATCTAGTATCCTGATGTTAACAGGACCAAAGCAGGGTCCAAAGGCTGACACTAAGCATGTTGATGCCAAGGGGCAGTCCCAGTGGCAGCAGAGGATCAGGTAAGTAAAAGTGTTTTTCCTCTCTTCTAGACGTAAAGAGCAATTTACCTTTGCAGTGCGGGTGCAGTCCCATTGCAAGGGATAATTAAAACATTTTCCAAAGTTAGGCTAAATAGTAAAAAGGCTTGTGTAATAATTTATAAATGTTATATTATTATAATTTTTTTTAATTTGGGACAGGAGGTCTCATATCAACCACTATCTGAAAATTTAATTTTTATTAGAGGCAAAATGGGATTACATTTCACAAAATATCAGTGGGAAAGGAAATATTTCTCAACCACTATCTGTGTTGTTCCAGGCACAACTAACCTCCCCAACCGGCATTTTTGCTGGGGAGGTCGATTACGAACTTGTGATAACAGACTTGATAACTTGATAACAGACTTGGGGTTTGAGACAATGGGCAAATGCAGCTTGCTTCTAGGTGCATTTCAATTGCATGGAGTACAAACAAATGGCCACTGCCCACCCCTAACAATGGCCTCTGCAGCAAGGAGCACATAAAGAATGACGCATGTCAAACAAAACCAATGGAAATTCTCAGTTCAACTTACCAACCAGCCTGCAACCAACCAAATTATCTTGTCTTACAGTATGCATTAAAAATACAAGTTTAGTTTGCACACAAAATGTCAGAACTATTAGTTTATAGAGTTCTAACTAAATTTTTTGAGCCTCCATAGTAGAAGCACATGCATTACAGGGGAGGAGTGGGCTCCCTCCAAGCTCCCCTGCCCTCTGCCTATCCATTACAATGCATGTGCTTCTACTATGGAGGCTCTCAAAATTTAGAGTTAGGACTGCAGATAATACTGGGGTGCTGTTAAGGGGCTCTGCAGCTTACACATGTATTTGCAAATGTGTGCAAACTAAACCCTTGTTTTTAACATTAGACAGGTTAATTCAGTTGGTTGCAGGCTGGTCGGTGGGTTGAGCTGGGAATTTTCATTGGTTATGTTTGATATACTTCTGAGACCAAGAAAGTTCACTAATAGGTATTTTGAACTCGCAGTTGATTTCCTTCTGACCTGCACTTGACCTTCTTCTAAACTGCATCAACCTACTTCAAACTTTTGCAAGCCCTTTGACTTGTATAACATAATAGTTCTGCCATGAACAAAAGTCCATCGACACAGACTCTTATGGGCCATACACACTATAAGATTTTCTGAAGACTTTTTCCTTTAGATTTACCAAAACCACATAATATGAGGTCAAACCTAAACACTTTCAATCTGTATGCAATCTGGCAGGCCCTTGCACTACATAGAAAAGGTAAATCTGAAGAAAAAAGTCTTCAGAAAATCTTATAGTGTGTATGGCCCTTTAGGGTGAACATTGACATGAAAGCATAAACCTTGCCAGACTGGACCTTTACCATTTAACAGTCATGGCTAAGGTGACCAGATTTTTAAAATGAAAACTGGGGACATATTTTTTTTTTTATTTGGCAAATGGCACAGGACTGCATAATACACAGAGTGCTGGGCATAGGACTACATGATACACGGAGCGCTGGGCACAGGACTACATGATACACGGAGCGCTGGGTACAGGACTACATAATACACGGAGCGCTGGGTACAGGACTGCATAATACACGGAGCGCTGGGTACAGGACTGCATAATACATAGAGCGCTGGGCACAGGACTACATAATACACAGAGTGCTGGGCAGAGGACTGCATAATACAAAGCATGGGCACAGAACTACATAATACACAGAGCGTTTGGCATAGGACAACATAATATACAGGTGGGTGTTAGGTATGGTGTACAGGGTTCAGGGGTTTGCTATGCACAGAGGACACTTCTGCCCCCACATCCATAGCTCACCTCTGCACCCTTATCTCTGCAGCCACCTCTTAGCCCTTCCCCCACAACAGCTAAACTCTCCATCTCTCCATGCAGCTGCATCACCTCTGACCCCTGCTCCCCCACTGCCCCCACCTGTGTACAAACAGACCCCCCCCATCTACTCATCTCCCATTCTCAGCCCTCCACACAGTCAATTTTTGGCTCTGCCTCTCCTCCACTGAACAGCAGCAGGAGCGGCAGTGAGATTGTCCAGCAGGGGGCGTCTGCATCTCAGCCACCAGGTTGTTTCTTAGCCAACATGGGATGCCCTGTCTACATTAATCCAGACCTGAATCCGGGGACAAAACCGGAGACAGACTTGGAGCTGGTACAGTGTCCTCAATCCAGGGACATCTGGTCACCCTAGTCATGGCAGTCATGGCATACATTAAGTATTTGCAAACTCTACCTCTCCCTGCCAGTGTCATTTTTACAGTAACAGTGCATATGTATAGCACTGATTACTGTAGTAATGTCACTGGTACCCCCAAAAGTGTCAAAAATGTCAGTCAAGGGTCCGATCTGTCCGCCGCAATGTTGCAGTCCCGCAAAAAAAATCGCAGATCGCCGCCATTACGCGTTAAAAAAAAAACACCAAAAATGACAGAAATCTTTCCCTTAGTTAGTAAATGCAATAACTTTTGCGCAAACCAATCAAAATACGCTTATTGTGATTTTTTTTTACCAAACATAGGTAGCAGAAAACAAATTGGCCAAAAATTTAAAAGAATTTTGATTTTTACATTTTTTGGGGGGGGAATTACATATAAAAAATTTTTAAAAATATTGTTATTTTTTCAAAATAAACGCTGTTTTTTTGCTTATAGCACAAAAAGTAAAAATCGCACAGGTGATCAAATACCACCAAAAGAAAGCTCTGTTTGTGGGAAAAAAAGGACGCAAATTTCGTTTGGGTACGGCGTCGCACGACCACGCAATTGTCAGTTAAAGTCACACATCGCCGAATCGCAAAAAGTGGCCTGGACGTAAGACAGCAAAATCCTCCGGTGGTAAAGTGGTTAAGGAGGAACTAGACGTGGTGTTTTGATGTAGAGCTCCAAAGGCTAGAAAGATCCCTTCACCTCCTGCCTATTCTTCTTCTAGATAGAGAGATGTACTTCCTGGATACATTCCAGCACGTTAAGTGTAGTAAATTGAAATCAGGTTAATCGTTCTAAGAAATTGCATTAATATCTCAATTAGCAAATATCTTTTGTTTTTTGAGTGCAAAGCGAAAGCTATTGTGCGAGGAAGTCCATGTGCATTACAGAACTACAGGAAGTCTTCATCTGTTCAGTTTACTTGTAAAAGTAATGGTTTATAATGACTTTATTGAGGTATTCACTTAATTGTGTTTTTATGAGTGATATCAGGGTGTGCCCAGTAATTTAGCAGCCTTATACAATGGAAATGGCTCCACTTTTCTCTTATACAAGTCTACATTAAACAATTTTATTAATGGAACACAATTAGCATCTTCTCTCTGCTGTCCTTACACGGGGTTGAAGGGGGAAGGGGTGTCAAACAAGCCCAAACTTTCTCAGACTGAAGATGGAAGTGAAAAATATAAGCATTGGCTTTACTATGTGGGCTGAAGTTGGTCTTGTCCTTAGGGATGATTAAAGTACATCTAAATCCAGTCACTAAAGTCTCATATAAGCATTATTATGTTGATGTTTTCATTGGAAAAAACTTGTAACCCTGTTTAGAAGGTCCTTGTTCAAGTAGTTCCTATTACGCTCACATGCCCCCCTGATGGATTACTATAAGAACCTGTTGTACACCTTTGTCATTATCAGGAATCAGATGAATGATGTACGGCTGACACTGGAGTAAGTGCAAGGACAGGAACTGGCTAAGAAAAGGAACAGGGGAATAAAAATAAATTATTATTTTTTTTTTTTTAACCTCCCTGGCGGTATGATTCTTTCCGATTTTAGGTGCTGAAAGCGGTACAATTATTTTGCACGTAATTCTTAAGAATGAGCAGCCCAAACCAACTATTTACATATGATTTTTTTTACTGTGCGTTCTTCTTTATAACATCTCGGGTATGATAACGCTTGAAACACAAAATCATAAATTATAATATAATAAAAACTATAAATAAGTTAAAGTATGTATGTATATATATATATATATATATATATATATATATATATATATATATATACATACATATATATATATATGTATATATACGTACATATATATATATATATATATATATGTATATATATATATATATATATATATATATATATATATATATATATATATATATATATATATATAGTATATATATATATATATATATATATATATATATATATATAGTATATATATATATATATATATATATACATACATATATATATATGTATATATATGTATGTATATATATATATATATATATATATATATATATATATATATATATATATATACATAAAAAGTACAGTAAAACTGCAGGAAATGGCACTGGGGGCAAACTAATGTGATTTTTTTTTTTATTTTGAATTGTATCAGTGTGTTTGGTGTGTTTTACATTTGAATTTGCAGCCGGTTCCACCCCCCTGCGAAAGTCACGTCGCAGGAGATGGAAGCCGGGGCACGGAGAGGATTGGGAGGAAGAACCGCCGCCAGACACTGCCGGGATACATCGCTTGATCCCGGTGACAAGGTAAGTAACCCCGCTTTCAGGATCCAGCGATGCTTCTGGCGGTACCCCGAGTGTGGCTCGGGGTTACCGCTTTTGGCTCTGAAATTTAACCCCGAGCCACGTTTGGGAATACTGCTAAGAAGGTTAATTTAGTTTAGCATGAAAATAAAAAAAATGTCAGTTTAGCAAATTAAATACCATCATGTTAAGGTTTCAATCTAATTTGAAGGTGAATGCCTGGCAAAATACAATGTTATGTTTATCACAGGTTGTCCATCAACCAGACAATCCAGAAGGACATTCAGAAAAAAAATGTAAACTTCCTGACCATATCTTACACTCTCAGATACTTATACTCAGCAGAAATCAGATTTTCCTTTTCATAAAACCTTGGGAGTGTCCCAGCCTCTAGTACCTTTTAGGCCTCATGTACACAGGGCATTTGAAAAAACAAGCTGCAAAGCCAGTTCTTACGCCAGGAAAAAGTAGCTGTAAAAATGCGCTTTTAGAAGCATTTTGCATTGGCTTTTAGCCACGTTTAGCAGCCTTTGTCTGCCCTCTTCTATTTTCCACTCTCATATCCAATTACTACAGGTTAAAAATGCTTGATGTGGCTTTACGCTGTATACAGCGTTTAGGCGCATTTATGTATTTTTACAGCCTAACGCTGCTGCTCCTGATTGCACTGTCCCTGTTTTTTTTTTTACAGCTTGAAAACGCCTATGCCACTTACATCTCCTAAAAGCCTATGTGTGCCTGAGACCATAGAATAACACGGAGGGGCGTTTTTAAGCTGCAAAAAAAAAAAAAAACGTCTGACGCTCCTAAAAGCAGCTGTAAAAACGCCCTGTGTGCATGAGGCCCTAAAGTTTGTTCGAGAAAGTTTATGTTTAAATGTTTTTGTTCTTTTCAGTACATTTTGCCTCCATAAGGCCTCTTGCGGGACTGATATTTGAGCATCTGCATTTTTGGATGTAATTTCAAGCATTTGTTTTGCACATATTCCCGCATATCTGAGTGTTCACGCACAATATATTCCTAGGGAAAATGCAGACTTTTCTGAAGCTTAATTTACTTTAGTGAATTAAGCTTGGCCCTTTTATTTGCTCCCTTGGTAGTTCCTTGATACGGAATTTTGATCAAGTTTGAAAATAAAAAAAACATTTCTTGACTCCTTGATGCTGATTTACTAAAGTATTTGAGAATGTTCACATGATCAATTGTTCCTCATTGGGTTTAGTCATGTCTAGGAGCATTAGTGTAAAAGGGATGTTCCCGAGATTAGACATGCCTGGGGGAGGGGGGGGGGGAGGGATTTTAGCAAGTTGGGTAATATAGATTTTTTAATCCCAATGAGTGGATGTTCCCTTCTAGAAAAACATTTAAAGAATCAAATTTCTTCATAAAATTTAGGCCATGTCTGCTACATATTTTTGGTAAAAAAAATCCCAAAAGCATATTATATATATATATATATATATATATATATATATATATACACGGCTATGAGGTAATGCAAAAGCAATTTATAATATCATGTTTAATAATATATATACACATATGAGTCGTAACAAAATACAGTGAATAAATAGTATTGCTCATTATTAACACATATTACATCTATGTACTCATACATATCACCGCACCACCGTGGTGTGGGTGGTGTTAGTTAGTGACCTAGACCTATATATATATATATATATATATATATATATAGTGGATTTTTTTTTAAAAAAAATATATATATAATACTAGTAATGCCCCCTATGATGAAGTCGGTAAGACGAAACTAGTCGAGGCGTGACCTGTCGGCATCAACCAACCTACCTATCACACAGTATTACTGCTAGGAGTGATAACAGACCTGGAAGGAGCACGGACCACGGCGTGGAGCCTGGGAAATGTCCCCGAACGGTGCAGTATATCCTCCATGGGATTTTATATGCTGTTGTGTGTATGTTAAAATGTGAGTGGCTTTCTTTTGTTTAAGTGGATGTAATAAAGTGTTTAAACAATATTGCACTAGTGGGGCTTTGTGCTTTGTTTTTCCCACATGGTACGGAGTACACTGATCCGCCCTCATCCTGACGAGCTTTTGGGATTATCTATGGTGGACAATTGCTGACATTTGGTGTTTTCGCTTATCCACGAGAGTGGCTAAGCCATTACTGTCGGTGAGTGTGACCTACTCCCCCTTGCTTTCACGGTGGTGGTGTTAAGAGGTGACCCGTTACATCCACTGATTAAATCTACATCCCATCAAGATTCACATGTGTGGATGCACTTTTTTTTTTTTTTTTTTTTATTTAAAATTTTTCGACAATTTAACAAGTCAGATAATACAACAGGTATACACAAGAATTGTACATAGCAAAATGCAACGGTGATTGGAAGGATCCAGCAGGAGGGGAGAGGAAGAGTGGAAAGGGGGGGTGGCCAGAACTCATTACATGAGTCCCAGGTTGGCATAGGTGGCGGGGATTGTGGAGTCACTCATAGTGAATGCAAAGGCAAAATCAACAGGGGGGGGGGTCGTCCGAGGTTTTTGACATGTGCTTGAGGAAGACGTTCCACTTGGCGTGGAAGAGATCAGTGGCAGAGGGGGACACATTGTCCATGTTGATGCGGTCAATGGAAAGGAGTGTGGTTAGCTCTGGCTGTAGCATGGATACAAGGGGGGGGGGGGGGGTACTTGTAATCCAATGTTTCAGGATCAGTCGCCTGGCAATTAGTAGAGTGGTAAGGATCCAGAGACGAGGGGAAACGTCTGATGTGCTTGACCATTTTTGCAGGCGTTTGTCCCAGTAGCCAAACAGCAGGAGAAGAGGGTCTTTTGGGACAATCAGTTTGGTGACGGTTCCAATGTAGGCGAGCACCCTATCCCAAAATGACGCAATAGAAGGACAGTCCCAAAACTTGTGACAGAGGGACGGGTTGGATGCACTTTTATGGATGGACATTCTGTTGTTATGATGGACTTTTTATAGCTGTTTGTCTACCTAAGTGATCTCATGTGTTACTGTTGAATAGAAGGACTATTTATCCTTGTGGTAGTGTGAGGTCATTACTACTTTTTGCGCTACTGGTCACATTTGTATGTTTTTACATATTGCTTTGTCGCCGTTTTTATATATTTATATTTTAAGTAGCAGCACGGGGATTGGCAGTTGGGTTGTCCTAAAGCGCTTGGGGTTGTTCACTTTTATTGAGGCAGGCCGAGTGAGCACTTCTTTTATAGTAATGGGGGCAATTAGTGACTTATTGCAGAACTGTGATAGTCTGACACTGATTGACACTTTGTGGGAACCGGTGACACTAATACAGTGATCAGAGCTAAAAAATATGCACTGCCACTGTACAAATGACACTGGCTGGGAAGGAGTTAAAGTGGACTTCCACTCAAAAATGGAACTTCTGCTATTTTGCTTCCTCCCCCCCTCCGGTGCCACATTTGGCACCCTTCAGGGGGGAACGTGTACTGGTTTTTTACAGGTACCCTTCCCCACTTTCGGGACACCGCGCCGTGGCCGTCGGTCCCGGAAGTTGGGCCCCCTCCTCCTTCCCCCGCCGCCGAGTCAATAGAAATGCGCAGCGCGCTTTGCGCATGCACAGTAGGGACCCGGCTGTGAAGCCGCAAGGCTTCACTGCCAGGTTCCCTTACCGGCAATGGCAGCGGCAGCACCCGACATCGTTGGACTCCAGGACAGGTAAGTGCCGACATCGCTGGACTCCTGAACAGGTAAGTGCCGACATCGCTGGACTCCTGGACAGGTAAGTGCCAACATCGCTGGACTCCTGGACAGGTAAGTGCCGACATCGCTGGACTCCTGGACAGGTAAGTGTCAAAATATTAAAAGTCAGCAGCTACAGTATGTGTAGCTGCTGACTTTTAATTTTTGGAGGGGAAGACAGAACTCCACTTTAACATTAGGGAAGATCAAAGGGTTAAATGTGTGCCTAACCAGTGTTTATGTGTGTCTAATCACAGCACAGTCAGCTCCCTGGCAGCGCGCACAAGTGCGCCCCCTACCCGGATATGCAGAATCACGTGTGTGTGTGGTCTGTGAAAGCCTGTATGGCAGTCTGCTGGACTGTAAAGTATACTGACCAGACGTGTCAAGAGCAAGGTTTTTCACAAGCCAGTAATTTGTGAGTGTTGGCAGTCCAGATCAGGGAATTTTGGACTTTGGGGTCCTAGTAATAGTTGGCCATTGTGCTGGTGGTGGATTTTCAAGGATGGGTGACAGACCTTGCATATGTTCTGCCCTCCCCGTACCCCCCTGCAAACCCCATTGATCCATAATGTCACAAACAGTGATACATAATCTTTGGTAATCAATTAGGGGAGAGCTGGTTAGGAATCTATTTGAGAAAATGTATGATTTTTATCTATAGTTTTATCGCCAAAATACAGTATTGCAAGGCTGCAAAAGCTTAAAGATCATAAAAAATAATTTTATGTAAGTAACATTGTTGTGTAACTTTTAAAGGAACTTTTATAGGAAATATTCTTATGTAACATTCTATAAAACTTTAATATTTTGCAGGATTATGATCTTGTTTCTTGTAACAAATTATCTGTATGTTTATTGATCAGGGTTTTGCTATGCATGAAGCTCAATGGTGAATAAGCGGAGCAGGATGAAAAGATGGCGCAGCAACGGATTGTACCACCTGGGCCAGACAGCTTTCGACGTTTTACCAGGGAGTCCCTCCAAGCCATTGAGAAACGTATTTCAGAGGAGAAAAATGCCAAGTCCACACAAGAAACTGAAGAAGATGGTCCAAAACCAAATAGTGACTTGGAAGCTGGTAAAAAACTACCCTTTATATATGGTGACATCCCCCCAGGAATGGTATCAGAACCCCTGGAGGATATTGATCCATATTATGCTAACCAGAAGGTAAGAGTAATACTGTTTGGAGATGGAAGATTAATAATAACAATGGGTAAAAGAAAAGATGTAATGCGTCCAAAACTGGTGTTTTAGGTAAGGGTAAGTGTCAACAAATGAGATCCCCTTCACCTGTTTTTTTTTTCTACAACAATTTTTATTTACTTTTTTTTTTGTTGTTTTTTTTTTTATACAAACCAGAGGTACAAAAACAAAAGCACCGTCCCTGTTGCAGACAGGGACAAAGTGCATGGTCCAGCATGGTCAAACAAAACTTTTTTGAAGAACATACTCATACAGTATCTCACAAAAGTGAGTACACCCCTCACATTTTTGTAAATATTTTATTATCTTTTCATGTGACAACACTGAAGAAATGACACTTTGCTACAATGTAAAGTAGTGAGTGTACAGCTTGTATAACATTGTAAGTTCGCTGTCCCCTCAAAATAACTCAACACACAGCCATTAATGTCTAAACTGCTGGCAAGCATGGCTTCTCTTAGCCATTGGTGTGGCACTAGAACACCATTATTAGGATTAGACTAAATGTCCCCTAGGAATAAGACAAGGAAGTTTGTCTTGCCAAAATATAAAATCACTCTAGGCTAACTGAACTGCAAAAGATCAAGGGCTAGTTTTAACCTTTAAAAGTCTGTGCCAACACACTGCAACCACAAGCATTGCATGTGGATTTGGCGTGGCCAGATTCACATGTAGCACTGCCCACCGAATGGGTATAATTATTGGCAGATCCTAAAGCAAAGCATTGTGAGCCCCTGTCAGGTCTCCAGTCAGTCCTCCAAAAATCAAAAGCCAGCAGCTACAAAAACTGTAGCTGCTGACTTTTGATAAGCAAGTACTCATCTGTACAAGGATCCAGCACCATCCCCACCCATTTTGGTTTGTCACCAGTCTTTGCGTCCTGGTACCAGGTAGTTAAATCTGTGCAGCCGACTGTGACTCCTTGTGACTTCTCAGCCGGCTGCCCACTGTACTTTGTCAATGGGCCCGCAGCCTTTTGGGACCTGTGATGTGTCCCAGAAGGCTGCAGGCAGGGAGGTGGGAGGAGAACTCACGCTTGGATCACCTAGGCGATCGGGGCAGAAGTAGGTGCAGATACCTGTCCAAATTAAGTACATGTCACCCCCCCCCCCCCCCAAAAAAAAAGAAAAAATATGTTTGAAATTTGGCAGAGAGGGGGGAGGAGAAAGAGCAGAACTTCCCTTTTTGGGGAAGCAGCTGGGTAAAAATGCAGCTAAACCACTCCTTTTTGCCCATTTTTTTCTGCCCCCCCCCCCCCAAGCTGTAAGTGTAAACTTTCAAATGGATATATATTTTTGCTGATTATTGAAGGAGAGGCAATAGACAGCCTTTGTACTACAGAGACCAGCTAATAGCGTGGTAGGTGTAGTGTTCTTCTTGACCATTGTCAGTATAGCTCTGCTTTGTCCTACAGTGAATGGGAAAGTATATTGTATTTTCATTGAGCACATATTTTCAATAATGATTGCAGATTGCTCATTCATATCGTAGTGACAAGTACTCTTGATAGCCTTTTCCACCTTCTGCTGATACCTGCTTTTACAGTGTTCCTACACCACCATTTATCTGCTGGGGCTGTAAAATATCCCTGACTTCCTGATATGAGGAAGCACATGATCTTTTCCACTTCCAACCACAATGCAGTGCACAGTGCCTGAACAGCCAATGGACAGCCCTGAGAAATGTCACATGACAGCATGGTAGGTCATTAGCCCTGTATAAGCTCTAACACAGAGCTTACACAGAGATTTCTGGCAGGTAAATAGGATGATTTGGTAGCATAGGGAAGGCAGGGCTGCTGATAGAAATCATGGGGCCCCATACAGACTACCTGGCAGGGCCCCCTCATATATATTAAAACAACATTTTTTAGTAAAAATGTACTAAAATCATTCTTAGAGGACACAAAGATAAAACGAAGCTGTGTGAATTAGCCCTTTTTTTAATTTTTTTTTACATTTTTGAAAAAACATTTTATAATTTAAATTTTTTTTAAATGTTCTAAAATTATTTTATTTTACATTTTTTTGAAATATTTTTTTTTTACAATTTGTTATTTTATTATGAGACAGGGAAGCCAGCAGCTTCCGCAGGGCATCCTATAATTGCCCCTCTGTCCGACCGCACTGATTCCCTCTGCTGTTTGCGCCTCCCTGTGTGCCCGGGCCCCCTACAAGAGGACTAGTGGGGCCCCCCTATCAGCGGCCCTAAGGGAATGTAAGTATTAGCAGGAGAGAAAGCGGGCTATCAAGAGAACCTGTCACAGGTTCATTTTAAAGTCATTTTGATATAAGCATATTTTTTCAAGTTTCCGTGTTTTTCTTATTGCATTAAATAAATAGATGTGTTTATTAGCCACAAGAGGAATCTCTGAGTGGCTTATTGAAATTGCTTTGTCTCTTAACTGATGAGATTAGATATTACTCAAGGAAACCATGTTTTGAAGGAGTTAGATGACTCACAGGCTTGCATTAGAGCAGTACACCTCTTCACAGATGTATGGGTCTATGCGCCAGTGAGAATGAACCCTTAAAAACTTAGCGTAGAAACAAGATGTAAGATTTATTTCAAACCAATTGACGTGTTTCATGTTTATTTATTAAAAGTAGTGAAAAGACTATACAGCCGCTTTAATATCATTACAATGCTACCTATAAATGCATAAAAAAGAAGAAAAACGAAATACTGATTTTGCCATATGTGTTACCATTGCTTTCATTATAAAACCTAAAGACGGAGAATATAAACCTAAGCCCAATATCTCTATCACCCTGCGCTGGTAGGAGGATGCTTTCACTATGTTTATAAGCAGGGCTGCTGTTAGAAATCACGGGGCCCCATACAGCCTACCCGGCAGCCCCCCCCCCCCCCTGAATATATCAAGACAATATTTTCACTAAAAATACATTAAAATCATTATTAGCGGACACGAAGATAACAGTGAACTTGTGGGAATTAGTCCTTTTTAATTGTTTTTTACATTAAAAAAAATAAAATAAATGATTTATTTAAAAAAAAAATTTAAAATATTTACAATTATTTTATTTTACAAATTCTTTAAATTAATTTATTACAAAGTTTAATTGCTATTTATTTGTTTTATTTGTTATTTTTTTACAGGACAGGGGAGTCTGCAGCATTGTGGGTTGGGGATGGGGGGGGGGGGCGGCACAGTGAAGGGTGGGCACACAGGGAGAGGGGGGATCAGGAGCAGGCAGAACAGGGAAGAGGATCGTGTCGGAGAAGCAATTACAGGAACGATGCCATGTGTCTGTGTCTCTCCCTGCAGTAACTGAAAGCTGGCAGGAGTGGGAGAAACTGGCTTTCAGCTGCTGTATAGAGCCACACAGGAATTCCCAATGCTGTTGGGGCCTCCCTGTGTGCCTGGGTCCCCTACAGGAGGACTGGTGGCCCTGTTTATAAGTAAGATAAAGAATGCCATCTTCTACTATAATGTTGTACAAAGAGATAATGCAAATTGATACAACCTTCTACTAGATACCTTTTTATATATTTTTTTTAAATTTAAATTGATCAAATACAGTAATAATGTGATATAGCGAAAGCACTGCCTGTACTAGCCTTTAATATACAGATACAATCTTAAGTCATGCTTTTGCCAGAAACATTCCATTTAAAAACCGGATGTTATACAATCATGTTCAATGGAAAAAATGCAATCCACCAGCATTTGTAATGAAACGCGTGTGTTTCACTTTTTTCTGTTTCAGACCTTTATAGTATTGAATAGAGGGAAGGCAATCTTCCGCTTCAGTGCCACGTCTGCCTTGTACATTTTAACCCCCTTCAACCCTGTGCGTCAAGCAGCTATAAAAATACTGGTACACTCATATCCTTTATAAAATGCATTTGTATAATAGTTACTTTAGAGTGAAATTTAGGGAAGTGGATTGTCATTGTAACTGGAACCGCCTATTTTTATTGCCTACTTGTGCCTTAAAGGAGTACTAAAGTAACAATTATAACATTAATAATTGTTAAAAAGCATTAATCACTGACCTAAATATCTGTGTTATTATTGTTTATTATCATTATTTTGAAAATGTGTCCATATTCTTAGTCTAGCCCTGTAACTACTACTGCTATTTTTTAATATTTTGAGCTCTTCTTACCAGAAAGTAATGGAGTGATACTTCACATTCCTGCTGATTGTAAAACGAAATCTCCCTTGGTTTGTTGCAGTGCTTCAAGTCACTGTATGGCTGTTCCAGATGAGCCAGAGTAAAAGAACACATCCCCTGACACCCTTTAGATGCGCATGTTTCAGGGAGCCAATATATTTTTTTTTTCCCTTAAGAGCAGTTTTATTTGTATTCACATGTTCCAGGAGAAAGCTGCCCACTGGATATGTAGACTAGTGCTTCCCAAAGTGCGCGATATGGCCCTCTGGGGGCACTGGAACAATCCAGATGGATGGTAGTAGCCTTGGGTGCAGCTTGACACTCCCCTCCACTGAGGCTGAGAATGCTGTCCACTGTGCCTTCTGTGGTCATTCAATCAGTGTTGTGTTTCACTAAAGAGGAGGTGTGTTACTGGTCAAACCACCAGGTGAAAACAGGGGGAAAAGGCCTAAAAAGCAGAAAAGGAATGCAGCCACTACATCTAATGATTAGTAGGCTGCAATATAATACATTTATGGTTTTGGGTTTAATTCCGCACTACGTGCCCATTTTGTCTGGAAAAAGGAGAAACGCTTATACTTACTTGAACCTCTGTTCCCCTGAGAAATGGGAGTATGCAGTATGCAGTATGTCCAGAGAAACCAAAAATGTAAAAATGTATTGAAAACATATGCACTTACAATATAGGAAGATAAAGGAGCATGTAAACAGCATAAAACCAAGGCCGCGGCTAACAGCGTGCTTCCGTCCAACGTTCCGTCCAAGGCTCACGCATTTCGTCATCCAATGACGTCTTCAGAGGCGCCTGAAGACGTCACTGAATGACGAAACGCGTAAAATGGGGACGGAACATTGGGCGGAAGCACACTGTTAGCTGGCAGCACCCCCACTCAGGCCTCCCACCCTCTTGGGTGGCAGCACCCCCACTCAGGGTGGGAGGCGAGCTGTATCGGAGCAGAGCCCCACGGTCCATGGTATGGTGAGTGATATATGTCCCCCCGTGTCCCTGGGACAGATGCCTGTAGGGGAGCTGTGGGCCCACTCCTGGGGATAAAAAGGGCTGTGTTTTCCTCATAATATCCCTCTGGCCTGTCAGGACAGGTCCTTCCTGCCCTGCTCCTGCTGGGGGGCGCTATAGCGGCCACTAACGCCAGGGGGAAGGGGTGTAATAATGTTATCTTGTCTTGGGGGGGGTGTCCCCTGTAGTGGGTCCCCGTGAAGGCCTCATTCCCTGGGCTCCGGACCGTTGGCGCCGTTTCGGCCGCCATTTAAAAGTGTGGGAATTAAGCTGCATTCAAGTAATGGCAACAGCCATTTTCTTTGTTTCCCTGAGTGTTTGGCTCAGTTTTCAGGCGCCATCTTAACTGTGGGCAACCGCACTGTATGCCATTTTCTCCTATTCATTTGTATTGAAGTTTTTTTCACTTGCTGCTGACAGACTGACAGAGCGGTTTACTTTCCAGGTTGGCTAGTATTAAGGTTTTTTTTAGTCCTTCTAACATTCCTAGGACACACTTAGCTCCTATCAGAATAACCTGCTAGTATTTAAGGGGGACTCCGGCTATAGCGCGGTTTAGCCGTGTGGACCGCAAGCGCAACATTTAAAGGGCCAGTGTACCCAATTATAAAATTGCTTAAAGTGGAGTCCCAAAGTGAAAATTTCACCTCTAAACTTATTTGTGCAGATGGTCCATCCGGTTCACATTCTCTGAGGTCTCTGTCTGCAGCATTAGAAACTCTGGCGTTCAAAGTGGACCTTGTAATGAAACAAGTTGCTACTCAAAAAACGCCAGTGCCTTCTTAGTCCTCTGATTCAGAGCCTGATATGGTTGCCACGGACAACGCTCCCCCTGAGGGGTCCCTGTCCTCACTGTCAGATAATGAGTAGGATGAATCCTCCTCAGCTGCAGCGCGGGAACGCGCTCTGGTGGAAGCACTGATTCGTTCAGTGAGGGAAACATTAAAACTGGATGATAAGCCCACTTGTCTTCGGCTCCCGCAAAACCCAGAAGTCGGGTCTGGTTTTTCCTTGTCCCGAGGATTTTCATGAGTTCGTGAATGAGCAATGGCGGCACATTAAGCACATGCTGTGCTTATGCCCAAGCTTTTTTTGTGCCGCTATCCTTTTCCGGACTCTGTGTCCAATTGCTGGACAGTGTCACCTAAGATGGATCACACTGTTTCCCGGTTGAATAAATCAACTGTGGTACCCGTGGAAGATTCCCCGATGTTTAAAGACCTGGTGGACAGGGGTACGGAGGCACTTTCCTGCCACTTACACTTAGTGGCAGGTTCGCTGCTTAAACCTGTGTTCGCCTCCGTCTTAGTTTCTCAGACGGTTACAGAATTGATCAAGGTGCTTAAGAGCACTCCGACTCTGATTGAACTCAACGGATCAGATGGCCCAGGCCATGGTGTACCTATGTGATGCGGCCCTGGATGAGGCCCCTCTGGTTGCCAGAGTGTCTGTGGCACATTGCGCCGCATGGTATGGCTGAAGAGCTGGCCGGCTGACCTTCCCTTTTTGGGTAAACGTCTGCTTGGTGACTTCATGGATGAGTTAATCAAGGGCCTAACAGGGGGTAATAGTACTCTTCTCCCACAATCCTCAAAACGTAAGGCACCTCACAGTAAGCGACGGCCTTCCTTCAAGGCTCACAGAGGGCTTTTTCATGCCTCAGGGGCGCAGGAAAAAGGCAAACCATTCAGAGCCTTCGGAGGAAACAAGAAGTCTTGGTCAGGTAAGCCCAAGGCCGGTCAGTCAGGTTCGACGGACAAGTCCTCCTCTGCATGAAGGGATGCCCTATCCCGGTTCAGGGGTGGGGGGACATCTGCGTCACTTTGGGAACCCTGGACGTCTCTGATTCCAAACCAATGGGTTCACAAATTGATTTGTACAGGGTACAAGATCAAATTCTGGTCTCGCCCAGCAACCAGGATCTTTCCATCAAATCTCCGTCTGTCTCCGGATCGTTTGGCTGATCTCAGGGAGGCAGTGCAGGATATCTTTGCAATGGGCGTTATTGTCCGGGTTCCTCTGCCGAACAGGTTTCAGGGTTTTTACTCGAACCTGTTCACTGTGCCCAGGAAGGGGGCAAGGTGCGTCCAATTCTGGACCTGAAATCGCTGTACCGCTTTGTGCAGGTACAGAAGTTTAGGATGGAATCCATCCGGTCGGTGGTTGCGTCTCTGCAACAAGAAGGTTTTCTGGCCTCCGTTGATTTCAAAAGATGTGTATCTGCACCGATTTCTGAGGGCCACTAACGGTAGCTCAGTTTTGCAGTGGCGGGGAAGCACTATCAATTTGTGACATTACACTTTGGTCTAGCTTCCGCTCCCAGAGTAGGGAATTGAAGTTCTCGGTTATCTGGACGATCTCCGGTTAAGGGCGAGCTCTTGTGTCACCCTGCCGGGCGATCTAACGTTCACAGTTTAGACGCCTTAGGAGTTCGGGTGGACCATTGACTTCCAGAAGTCTGCGCTGACTCCGTCGGTGCGACTGAGTTATCTGGATATGGTATGGGACTCTGCTCAGGTGGGGGTCTTTCTACCAGGGGGAAAAATCTCCAGACTTTGCAGGGCGAGATCAGGATCCTGCTGGACAACGATCTCTCCTCCCTGCGGACCTGTATGGGGGTCCTGGGGCTGATGCTGTCGGCCATCAAGGCAGTCCGATTTCACACAGTACTCTCTGCAAGCAGAGATTCTTGCCAAGTGGAACAAGGATCCACAGTCTTTGGACAGAATGATTTGTCTAAGCCATCTCACGAAGTCGGAGCACTTGTGGTGGCTTCTGTCACCCATTCAGAGCCAAGGAAGGTTCTTTCTGCCGCTGTTGTGGACGGTGATCACCAGGGCACCTCGGTTGCACGGTCTCCCAGTTCGAGTTTTGAACTGACGATGCCATGTGGCTTACATCAATCACCAAGGGGACACCAAGAGTGCTCGGGCGGCCAAGGTGGCCAAGATTCTGACCCAGGCCCGAAGAGCATGTTCCGGCTCTCTGCGCAGTTTACATCCCAGGTGTGGTGTACTGGCAGGCGGATTACCTGAGTCATCAAGCTCTGGATCAGGGGTAATGGTCCCTGCATCCAAAGGTTTTTTTGCCTCCTGTGTGCCTGATGGAGAACTCCGGAGGGGGATCTGTTTGCATCTCGTCTAAGTGGACGGGTAAAGCGGTTTGTGGCCATGGCTCGAGATCCTCTGGCCGACGCCGCTGACGCGCTGGTGGTGCCTTGGAGCCGTTATCGACTGATCAATGCCTTTCCTCTGTTACAGTTGTTGTCACAGTTCCTCCACAGGTTAGCGGTGGAGGCAGTACAAGTGATTCTGGTGGTAGACTGGCAGACTGGCCTCGCCGGTCTTGATACGCAAACTTGGTGAGGATGGCCATCGAGCCTCCATGGCAGCTGTCGCTGAGAGAAGATCTGCTGTTTTCAGGACCAATCTTCCATCCTGCTTTACGGGTCGCTGGCTTTAATGGCTTGGCTGTTGAAGTCCAGGTGTTGAGAGACGGAGTTCTCTCTGATGCTGTAATTCCTACCTTGTTGAGAGCTAGGAAGGCTACTTCCAGAAAAAAATTACATCATACTCGGAAGATTTATATTGCCTGGTTAGGTCGCAAGGGTTGCATCCTCGTTCCTTTTCGGTGACGAGGGTCTTGGATTTCTTACGGAAAGAAGTGGTGCAACGTTTGGCTTTCGGCATGAAAAAGGGGCAGGTGTCATCCTTAGCCATTTAATTCCAGCGTCTCTTGGCGACTAACCCCTTGATTCGCACCTTTATATAGGAGGTGCGTCATCTAGCTGAATTTGGTTTTGTCCAGTCTACATCAACCTCTCTTTGGTAATATCAGAGAAATCTCTCTGCCTTTGTTGTCTCAAAAAATTGCCTTCCTGGAGACTATCACCTCTGCTCACAGGGTGTCAGAGTTAGCCACTCTGTCCTGCCGCTCGCCTTATGTGGTCGTTCATTGAGTTTAGGTTGTTCTGCGACCTAACCAATCTTTCTCCCTAAGGTGGTGTCGGCTTTCCCCCTTAATGAAGGTATTGTGTCGTCTTCGCTCTGAGTGAAGCCCAAGCATCCTGAAGAATTTGCCTAGCATTCGCTGGATGTGGTTAGGGTTGTCGGGGTTTACCTGTCGACCACGGAATCTTTTTGGATGTCTGATTCTCTGTTGTCTTTCCGAGGGATCTCGTAAGGGTTCGGCTGCGTCTGTTGCAACCATATCTATATGGATCAGGCAGACTATTGTTAGGGCCTATTCATTAAAGGGTCAGGTTCCTCCCTGTGAAGGCGCATTCTGCTAGAACGCTGAGTGCCTCTTGGGCTTTTGCCATCAGGTTTGTGACTCAGGTGTGTAGAGCAGCGACTTGGTTGTCTGTACACACTTTTGGAAAAAATTCTATGAGATTGCTTTGCTGGCATCCTTGGATGCTCTTTTGGCCACAAGGTTTTGCAGGCTGCTGTTTGCTGAAGAGACTTAAGAGTTCTCTTTCAGGGGTGAATTTTTGTTTTGGGGTAAGCTCCTGCTTGAGCTTCTGGTATCCTGTTGGCTACGTTTTTTTTAGCCTTGGCAATACGTTGACTGTTTTTTAGGTGCATTCTTCCCACCCCTCATGACTACACTGCTTTGGGACATCCCATTCATGAAGAAACATTAAGAGCTGCGTCTGTCAGAGGACATAAGAGAAAATTGGATTTTTGTAAGAACTTACCGTAAAATCCTTTTCTCTGAGTCCTCTGACAGACGCAGTTCTTGCCCCTCTATTTTGTAGTTGGTTGTGTTTTCCTTCACTGCTTTGCTACGAAACTGATTAGTGAGCAGGTGTGTCTGGGGTAATGTCGTCAGTGAAAGCCCATGTCGGCGTGTCAAGTGAAAGCTTTCACTGCCTAGCTACTCCTTAAGAGGGCGCACATTACCCATTTGTGAAGAAACATTGAGATCTGCGTCTGTCAGAGGACTCAGAGAAAAGGATTTTACGGTAAGTTCTTACAAAAATCCAATTTTTTCTTGTTAATGATGCCCCTTAAACTGATACCTACAACAAATGATAATTTGGTATTTTACAACAAAAACAGGATGCTGCTAAGAGCAACATCAAAGGCAGATTAGCGTCACATGTGGCCCAGAAGTTATGGGTTGGAGCTATGCTGGTGAGTTTTTAAAGGTTAGTACCATTGTAGAAACCTTATTGAAAGTTTGAAAGTAAGAATTTAATCCTTATTGAAAGTTTTTACAATGCATACTTCGCACCTTTTACTTGTATGTCTATATAAGGTACATATGCAGCTGTCATTTTAAAGTCTCCATATTTTTCCTTTTACAGCAGCAATCACATTGTGAGAGTCATGCAATTTAGTCTGCTGGGGTTCCATAAATTTTGTTTTCTTTCTTCCTCTCAATTGCTGCTCCTATTCACTGTTTTGTGAGTCACTATTTGATTTAATGTCTGCCACAAAAGCTGTTCTCTCTCTTACAATAGGCAGTTTTGTTTCACCTGTATGTATTCTGGAAACGAAAAGGAAAAAAGCATAAGCAAAGCTTATATTTAACTCTGTAGGGTAGCAGCTTTTTGTGCTGTAATGAAGAAATGACATTACATTACAACAACGGTGCCAGAGCAATTCATTTGTCATATTTATTTTACCTTAGTGACTCTTATAACAAACTATATTAATGCTTAGCTTCCTTGACAATGGTATACATTATTCAGCATGCTCATAATGTTCACTATCCTCACCAACTGTGTGTTCATGACCATGAGTAATCCCCCAGAATGGGCCAAGAATGTAGAGTAAGTATCCATATGAGTTTGATATATTTAAATAAATCTAATGTCTGGCAGGATCTTACTTGAGAACCTCATATACATTGGCACTGTTTAAAGGCACGGTACACTTTCAGATGTTTTGGTTGTTTTAACTAGGTAATATTGTAGTTATATGTTTGCCTTACCCTGTAATGATAAGCTCACATGTTGTGGGCTGCAGTTTGTAGTGTCATGGCTGATCGATTCCCCTAAGTCAATGTATTCATTCACCTAGCTTGTCCTCATTCGTAAAGGGGCAGGCAACCTCTTATTGGGGGGTCACACAGCATCCAATCCATGCCTCGCCATTTCCTCTGTGTTGCATCACAAATGTTAGAGTGCTAATGTGATGAGACTGCATGGTGAGCTCTGTTAATTGCTCTGCCTGTTTGTGTCGATGTCAAATCTAATTACCGTGAAATTTTCACTTGCACAGCACTAGACTAAGAGACCCAGGGTTTGGGGGATATCTAGTTTCTTCATAGGAAGTGTCAGTTCTCAGACTACAGACAGAGCTCAAGAATTACCTGTGCATGCCATGGGGCATGCCTCATGTTTGAACACAAACATAATCTTCCGACACAGGAATGTGAAGAGTTACTCTACTATGCCCTGCTGTGCATGCAGGTCAACAAATGACACCATGAAATGACATGATCAATGCACATCTTATGCAGGTGAGAAACAAAATGTGCTGGTAGGAAGGTTTCTAATGCTCTTAAAGAAGAATTCTAGGAGGGGTTGTTTATATTTTAACTATCTAACGAAATTCATTTTTATTTGCGAAAACATTCATTTTTTGACAGGTAGAGGAATTTGCTTGTGCCTGCACTAGAAAGGAATGTCCAAACTAGACATTCCTTTCCCAGAGCAGTACTTTCCTCCCTTCCCATCCACTGCACCTGGTTTTATACTAGGGGTGGGCAGAGTCTGATGGTGGAACTAAGAGACTAGTCCCTATCAGGTCTGCCCCACTTTTGATTGACAGTGCCTTGCAGTGGGCAGTTCCATAGCCACCATTAAGTCCAATAGCAGCTTTTGAATCCGCCCACTGCTGTGCAATGTCACTCAAAAGTGGAGCAGACCTGATGGCCCACCCAGCCAATAACAAGTAATTTCCCATATAAATGAGGCCTGGGATACAGCTCTGTGCAGAAAGCTGTCACCGACATGACGGCTTCCCAACGCAGGAACGGCCCACTCTGAATACTGGTGTATTTCTGTATACCAGTTCAGAGCTGGTCTTAGTTACTGCCAGTTTCCTAAACAGAGAACTGGGGGGTAATTCTTTAGGAATTTGTTGCTGCCATAGCAACATATTCTAAAAGTGGCAGTAGTAAGAACTATGAGAAAAGTGAAATAAATCAGCGCTGCTTCTATATACCTTCTATTAACTGCGAAATCTATTTACCATTAAAAAAGTGCAATTCATAGGCTATCCGCAATCAACCTGTTGAGTGCTTCAATTCAACAAAATCATTTCTTTAGCATTCCTGCTTGAATATATAATTTGTGCATAACCAAAAACTATATTTCATGCAATACATAAACAATACAAGATAAATCCATTCACATTAATGTGCAGTGCATAAATTCAAGTCCTTTGGTGCTTTCAACATGCCCGTGCTTGATAAATGGATAAGTGAAATCAACGTGCCACTCTGTGCTCCCCTCCTGAGTTCTCACTCACCGACAGTCTGATATAAAGCAAAAGCAGAGTGTAGTGCTTATCTCAGCACAAAGAGTGTTTGGGATACTATTCCTTCTCACGTCCCAAGGCTCAGCAATGGGATCGGAACAGGTTGTGATGCCTTTTACCAATTACGTGAGCGGTTATGATGACATTCCTTCTCCCTCCATAGTGGATACTCAAAAAATAGTATTTATAGGAATAAAAGGAAAGCATCCATAGCGTAAAATCGTTTAGTTTATTTAAAAAATATATATATAAGTGAATACACTTACAAGATAAAAGAAAATGCTTGCAGTAATAGTCATGGTGGACGTCGACTTGGCGTGCGTCCAACATAACACACAGCACAGAGTGGCACGTTGATTTCACGTATACATTTATCAAGCACGGTTATGCTGTCGGTTGCAGATCCGAATAGCAACATTTATACCCTGCTCCCCCAAAACGCGTTGGCTTTAACATGTTCTGCTACCAATAAAACAACGATCTTTTGATCTAAGTGGGATTCTTATTGCTTATTTTGGGCACTCCTTTAACCGACTACTACCACTAGAAACTTTGGCCATATCTTAAGGTAGCAGCCCAGACCCCTTAACAAGGGTCAACTGCCTTTTTTCATCCAGTCGGGCCAGTTAATTTCCCCAAGTGGCCCTCTCTCACCTACCACCCACCCACAGACCCTCTATCGAGCAGGTCAGTCCAGCGCAGCCATCAACTTTATAAAAAAAATGTATCAAGCATGGGCACTTTGAAAGCACCAAAGGACTTGAATGTATGCACTGCACTTTAATGTGAATGGGTTTATCATGTATTCTTTATGTCGTTTTTGATTATGCACAAATTATATTTTTCAAGCAGGAAGGCTATAGAAATGATTTTGTTGAATTGAGGCAATCAACAGATTGATTATGAATAGCGATGAATTGCACTTTTTTATTGGTAAATAGATTACGCACTTAGTAGAATGTATATAGAAGCAGCACTGATTTATTTCACTTATCTTATATGCCAGAGGTTCTTATACCTTTAATTTTCCAATGTTATTTTTTTCCAATCCTTTAAAATTAGCTGCAGCTCTTTTTGATATTTATTTAAAGTTGTACACACAGATTATTTATTTATTTTTTGTAGCGTGGGTAATTATCCTTTTATTACAAGTAGTAAGAACTACCTGAATTTGCCACACATATCGGTAAATGTGCCAACACTGGTGCAAATGCTTGCCTGAATTAGTAGGTGAAAGTACATCAAAAGAGCGGCATTAAATTCAATCTGAATTTCCCTGGATGTCCTGGAAATACAGTACCTGGGCTGCCAGGCTTTAGCTGAGATTGGCTGAGATTCAAACCATCTATGAGCAGGCTGATTGTACCCAAGTCAATCCATCGATAGACTTGGGTACAACCAGCCTGTTTTGATTTTTTACATATGGCTATAGCCGCCAGCAGTGACCATTGTGTTCTGCCGGCAGGGAAGGTTCCCTGCTGGCAGAACACAACAGCTCTGCGGAGGGATTCAACACTGTCACTTACTGTGTTGATGGGGGGGGGGGGGGGATCAAGCGATTTATCTATGGCTTGCCTTAGTCCCCTCCCTTCCTCAACCCAGTCATGATGAATTATGTGCCAAAAACAAATTATTCTGAATGTCTATTTTCAAAGGGAGTCTCTTGCCTACTGAGGACCTGGGCAGATCATAGTAAGTGGAAAAAATGACTACAATATATTTGCTTGTATCTTCTGATAGTTGTTCAAATATATTGCAGTTTTGTTGGTGGACATCATATTTTTACTGGTTGGGCACCTTTACTATGGAATCACTCATAGGAAATTCTAATCCAGGCTGCTCTCATGTTTTATAGATTATGATCTTTGTCCAAAGCAATACATTATTTGAGTACTTTATAAGTCATCTTTTATAGAAAGGAAGGAAATTGAATCTATACCCACAATTACAACAGCTGAAGATGACAACTGTGGGCTGAATGCCAAAGAATTGTGACTGTGATTGATATAGAAATCAGGCAGACTGCAGAGTGAGGGCTATAGAGGGACTCTCCAAGCCTTTCACAAGTATTGGTCACTCTGACTGGGCTGGCCAGAGATGGTAAAGATTAAAGCTGAACTCCAGACAGAAAAATATATATATATTTAGAGCAGTTGCTTATTCCTTGAAAATAACCAATTATTTTTTTTTGTATTTTACATGCAACTAGCATTCAGTAACTGACTTTCTCTACATATCAGCCTTCCCTGCACAGCAACATTCAACCTGAAAGGGAGGAGGAGCAGCATTAGGAGGTTCTCCTGCATGCAATGAAATGACAGACAACCTGCTGATGGGAGGAGAGAACGGAGTCGTCTTTTCATTGTGTTGCTGCTCCTTCACTGTCCAATCAGCAAGCTGCAGGTGGGGGGACTGGGGAGGTGACATCACTGTATTCCTTAAAACAATATAAAACCAAAACCCAAAAATTTAATATATAGCAGCTTACTAGTCATTGGACGGGGTGGCTGCATGAGTGCCTATTACCCAGCATGCACCTGTGAAAGCTGAATATGTGACTCAAAAACACAACACAGGAGCATTTTTTAAGCATTTTTTCTGCATATTCTATTCATTTTAATGATGACTTGTGTCAGCATGCAGGACTTTTCAAGCCACACCGCACCGCACCTACAGAACAGTGGTATGAAGACTCCCATAGGATTTAAAGGGATTGCATTTTTTCAGCATTTTCAGCTCTGTAAAAATGCAGCAGAAACTCAGTGTGAAAGCAGCTTTAGTTTTCTGTTTTTAGCTTTTTTTTCCCCTCACCCAGTTTTCACCTGTTGATCTGGCTGGTAACACACCTTCTGTAATATAGTGCCTCTACTTTGGATAAGGAAGCACAGGGGGCATTTTTGGATAGCAACATTGTTATTCTGAGGGGAGGGTTTAGGTTCGGTTTACACTGGTCAACTCCAAAGTTGCACTGAAAATCATCCAAAACCCCTCTGGTATTGAAGCCTTGTCAAAGTCAGATCAAAGTAGTGCAGGAACCTTTTCTGATCTGGCAGTGACTTCAGTAGTGTCAATTGGAATGGCTCTCATTGAAAATACTTTGACCTTCACATGCCCTGCGACTTGGAGTCTCACAAGTTGGATCCTAAGTTGCACAAGTGAGAAAGGAGCCTAGGATACACTAATACATTGAAGCTGAGCTCCAGCTAACACTTTATAAGCACTTTATAAGCAATTTTAGCAAAAAGTTTTAAGTAAAGTAGTCAGCATTAGTTGGTTTGTCTCAACCCTGTACTTGCTACATCTGCAGAACAGCTGATTCTTTTGAAAAACAACATATTCACTGGCTGGATCACCAAGTGAAAATAAAAGAAAGCATGCCTAAAAAAAGAAAACAAATGCAGCCACCACATATAGAAACTGGTAAGATGCAGTATAATAAATGCTTGCTTTTGGGTTTAATACTGTTTTAACCGGTTGCCGACTGCTCACAGTATATTTACTGCGCCAGTCAGCCCCGGCCAGGCAGAGTGACGTAGGTCTACGTCGCTCGCCTGTCACTCCTTTTAGAGCCAATAGCGGGCGAGCGCGCGCGCTGAGGCGCGCGCCCGCCTCGGCTCGTTCACAGAGGAGTGCGGGCGTGTGACCGGCGGACCCGATGTCCGCCGGTCACACTACGATCGCCGGTACAGCGGGAGAAGACAGAGCGGCTTATGTAAACAAGCCGCCTGTCATTCTCCCCTGTGTAAAAATGAAGATCAGACGGTTCTACTATGTAGAACTGTTGATCTTTGTTTTTACACTAGGAGACCTGTCCCCCTACAGTTAGAATCACGCCCCTAGGACACACTTAACCCCTTCCTGTCCAATACAGTTAACCCCTTCCCTGCCAGTGTCATTTTTGCAGTAACAGTGCATATATATAGCACTGATTACTGCAGTAATGTCACTGGTACCCCCAAAAGTGTAAAAAATGTCAGTCAAGGGTCCGATCTGTCCGCCGCAATGTCGCAGTACCGCAAAAAAATCGCAGATCGCCGCCATTACTCATTAAAAAATAAAACACCAAAAATGACAAAAATCTTTCCCTTTGTTAGTAAACGCGATAACTTTTGCGCAAACCAATCAAAATACGCTTTTTGCGATTTTTTTTTTTACCAAACATATGTAGCGTAAAACAATTTGGCCGAAAATGTTAAAAAATTTTGATTTTTACATTTTTTTGGGGGGGAATTTCATATAAAAAAAAGTGAAAAATATTGTTATTTTTGCAAAAATTACGCTCTTTTTTTGTTTATAGCGCATGATCAAAAAATCGCACAGGTGATCAAATACCACCAAAAGAAAGCTCTGTTTGTGGGAAAAAAAGGACGTGAAATTCGTTTAGGTACAGTGTCGCACGACCGCGCAATTGTCCGTCAAAGTCACGCAGTAAAAAATCGCAAAAAAAACCCCCTGGTCAGGAAGGGGGTAAAATCTTCCGGGGCTTAAGATGTATCAACTATGGGACAAAGTACAAGTAGAAATTTGCCCAATGTTCCCAGTGCCTTCTAACTAAAGTTATAGGATCCGACCTGCCCCCCTCCTGTTCAGCCGTGACTGATCCAACAACAGCTTTGAGGCCCCTTTCACACTTGTGAGACCTAAAAAGTTGCACAATTTTGACTGGACTTGAAGCAATGCCTGTATAATCTTAAGGTTCATGGACCTCAAAACACATCAAAATCATACAAAAGTAGTGCATTGACTACTTAGAAGTTGTTGTGACTTGAAGTTGCACAGATATAAATGGTACTCATTGGAAATCACGGAGTATGACTTGTCATGGGACTTTGCAGTCCCAAGTCGCAGGACAAGTTGCACAAGTATTAAAAGGACCTGGGGGAGACAGTTGATTACCAAGTTACATAGTTAGTGAGGTTGAAAAAAGACACCAGTCCATCCAGTTCAACCTATGATGAGTGTGTATAAGTGTTTATGTCAATAGTACATTGTATACCCCTGTATGCTGTGGTTGCTAAGGTGCCCATCTAATAGTCTTTTGAAACTATTGATGCTCCCCGCTGACACCACTGCTTACCATTCCTACGGTATAGAACCCTTTACGCAATGTAGGGTTAAACAGCAGCAGCAGCTTGTCTCTGCTGTGAGAACATTCCCATGACAAGTGTAGCAATATTTCCAGGTGTGAGAATTGAGACAATGAGCACTCCGGCATCTTTGGTTTGTTTTGTGTATTGTATTTTGGGGATGGGAGAAGGGAATGAGGGGAATAATCCTCTGGCTCAACTAGGTTAACTGGGACTTTATACAAACATGCCCGTTCGCGCTGTCTTGACGCCAGTTGAATGCCAACCAGCGCTTCCTGGAGTTTGAAGATACTGTTATGCTGAACTTGTGCTGGAACTTCGACTTTAACTTGTTTGTTAACTCAGAAGATCCAGGACTGTAGAACACTTGACTCCTGACACTTAATTTAGCTCAAAAGTCACTGAACAGCTCCCTTCAGTCCTTCACTGACTGAGGTAGCTCCTTGTCACTGCTTGTGCCGCTGCAACTCTTAACTTTGTACACTGCACACTGTACACATTAGCTCTTCAGGGCCCAACTGCTGGTGCCCCCTCTAACACTTCAGGGTCCTCTGACTAGGCACCCCTCTAACACTTCAGGGTCCTCTGACTAGGCACCCCCTCTAACACTTCAGGGTCCTCTGACTAGGCATCCCCTCTAACACTTCAGGGTCCTCTGACTAGGCATCCCCTCTAACACTTCAGGGTCCTCTGACTAGGCATCCCCTCTTACACTTCAGGGTCCTCTGACTAGGCACCCCCTCTAACACTTCAGGGGCCTCTGACTAGGCATCCCCTCTTACACTTCAGGGTCCTCTGACTAGGCACCCCCTCTGACACTTCAGGGTCCTCTGACTAGGCATCCCTTCTAACACTTCAGGGTCCTCTGACTAGGCATCCCCTCTTACACTTCAGGGTCCTCTGACTAGGCACCCCCTCTAACACTTCAGGGTCCTCTGACTACGCATCCCCTCTTACACTTCAGGGTCCTCTGACTAGGCACCCCCTCTGACACTTCAGGGTCCTCTGACTAGGCATCCCTTCTAACACTTCAGGGTCCTCTGACTAGGCACCCCCTTTACAGCTAGCTGACTTCTGGATCCCGTGAACCTTCTCTTGAGTGGTCCCCTCTACACTTGGCAGACCCCCAGGGGCAGTTCACAGTACTCACAACCTTGGAATGCTTTCTTGGAACTGAACCCCTCTTCCCCACTGGTCCTCAGCACACCGGATCCTCTCTGCAGCTCAACTTAGCATTCTCTGGATTCCCAGGCAGCCACCCGAGACACCCAATCCTCCTGACAGGAGGAGAGACAGGACTTCGGGGGGCGACCTGTGAAGTCGCGTGCACCGCTGTGCACCGCGACTTCGGCGCGACTTGCAGAGACTTCACATAATGGAAGTCTAAGCAAGTCGATCCGAGGTCGCCCCAAAGTAGTACAGGACCCTTTTTCTAAGTCGGAGCGACTTGTGTCGCTCCTATTAGAATGGGTCCTGTGCTACTCAATGGACCGCAACATACCGTGACTTGTCAGGTTGACAATTCGCCTAACAAGTCGCGCTAAAGTGAATGGACTCTAAATCTGTCCTGAAGCTGCAAATTTGTGTTACAACAATAAAACTGATCAAGTGGTATAGTAATGACAGACTGGACAGACTTGAACCACCACCAATTTAGCAGCCAGGTTTAGGCCTGATTCTCACAATGCGGCTCTGCGAGCTGCATTTTGTGTGGGTAGGGCAGCCCATTCATTTGAAGGTTCTTGCTCTATTTTTTGAATCGCAGCCCGCACGGGAACTGCAAGTACAGGGCGGTTCCTGGTGCAGAAGCGATTTCCAGTGCGTGCAGTGTGCCATTAGGATTAATGATGAGTCTCTCATTATGGTATTGATGTTCCATCTCTGTCCAGTCAGCAGAACTGACACAAGTTGCTGCTTAACTGCAATGGCAATAGGTAAGGGCCTGACTATATTCTCTGGCAGGGATTACTAGATTAAAAGATTGACTGCACAGAATTGATATACTGTACTTTGGCAGGGAAAAAAATACATAAAAAGTACATATGTATTAGTGATCGACCGATTATCGGCAAAGCCGATATATTGAGGGCCGATATGCACTTTGCCCGATATATCAGAATCGGCCTTTTGATTTACCGATATTGCTGATATTTTGGGAAAGTGCTTGTACCGGGGTGATGCCTGCAGCTAGAGGCATCATCCCGGTACTGGTGTCCATAGTCGACGGTCAGCTGTCTTGTAATGACAACCGATGCGGCTGAGAAGCCGCTCGGCTGTCATTCCAAGGAACAGGAGGGGACGTCCCCCCCCCCCTCCCGCCGCCTACCGTGGCTCGCCTGGGTCTCCTGTCCCACCAGAAGACCCGGCATCTTACCTTCACCGCCGCCGTCTGACCGGGTCTCCATCTGCACCGCCGCCGTCTGACTGGATCTCCATTTCTTTGAATTTGGCACCGCCGAGTACCCAGAAGTGATGTCATGATTCCGCAGCGCCGAATTCAAAAAACTTACAGCATTCAAAACAGCCAAACATGGCGTTTTGAATGCTTTTAAGTGCAGAGGAGAGGTTTGGGGTCTTTTAGACCCCCAGATCCCTCCACCACAGTACCTGTAGACATTAAAAAAAAAAAAATTTTAATGACCGATATCCAATGACCAAAATATCGGTATCGGCGGTAAAAAAACGATATTGGTCGATCAATAATATGTATATTCACTTCAACTACTATACTTTAACCATTTAGCACAGTGGTTCTTAACCTGGGTTCGATCGAACCCCAGGGGTTCGGTGAGTCAGTCTCGCGGGTTCGGCGGAGGTAATTTCTGAACTGGTCTCTGAAAGACAACAGCAGAAGTCACACTGATTTGCAGTAAATATTCATTATTATGTTTTTGTGTGAAAATCATGTTTTAATGGTTTTGTTCTTTGTTCTTATTGGTTTTGTTCTTTAATGGTTTTGTTCATTTTATGTATAAATATATACCTATGTTTTGAATTTGAAAAAAATCATATTTTATTTTTCCAATTAAGAAGGGTTCGGTGAATGCGCATATGAAACTGGTGGGGTTCAGTACCTCCAACAAGGTTAAGAACCACTGATTTAGCAGTTTGCTTTCCATTTAACAAGCTTTATCAAGCTTCAAGCAGTGAAAAATAGCCAATTAGAAATCATCTTCTCACTTATAAGACTATTGCAGTATGATGTGTTTAAATTGTATGCATAGTCGGCACATCATCATTGCACTTTGTTTCCTGTTATAGAAGGAGCCCAACTATTTTAAAGCGGCCTAGCAGATTGAACACTGTTGTAACTCTATTCAAATGTACTCTTCAAATGTATTTGCTGCAGTTTATTTTTCTTAGTTTTATATATTAAAGTGCATATTAATCTTGTTGTTCTGTGTCTGTTGCCCATGAATAATTCATACACCACAAGGTCTCTTTAATTGTGTCTTTCAGATACACCTTCACTGGCATTTATACTTTAGAATCGCTGATTAAAATTCTTGCAAGGGGTTTCTGTTTAGAAAAGTTTACTTTCCTGCGTGATCCTTGGAATTGGCTGGATTTTAGTGTCATCTTGCTTGCGTAAGTATTCTTCTTGTGGTCCATAATTGAACATTTATTTAATAACTTCTTAGTCTTAAGTCTTAGTCATAACCACATCATAAATTTAAGTGGATCATTTACATTGGAACAAGACTTCTCTCCTGTAGAAAATGCATAAAAAATGATATTCCCATAGATTTTAAGGTTCCATGCCAAAAGGATAGAGGGTGATTTTTCTGCATGTTATAAAAATGCATTTATTTTTTATTTTCTTTAGCTGTATTTTAATGTGCTTAAGATGGTTGGGTTTTTGTTGTTTCCAAGGATACCTTGGTCGAAAGTTCACAACCAGGATAATATTCATAGCTGCTCCATTCAAGCGCATAACAGTATGTTTAAGAATAAAATATAGTAACCTGCCCTTGCCAGAGGAACTCAATCAACATAAACTATTTTGAATTCTTATGCTGCTAGCATTAGAAAATAGATAGGAAATTTTATCAAATGTATTTGTTTGTTTATTGTTATTTTTTTTTTACATTTCTTCAGTTACTTCCTGGTTTCCAGGCCTAGGTAAATGATGTCATACATCCCAGAAGTCTTCAGGAGGGGAGGAGGGGTTTCCTCAGCTAAGTATACTCTCCTGCCTGCATGCCTGAGCTAAGGGCAGATGGATCCCAGGAAGTAAATGCTACATGAGTCATCTGCCCTTACCCAAGATGGCCACAGCCAGAAATGCTAGGGGGTGTTTTTTAAAGTGATTTCTCACCAAAATATAGCATGGAGACATGGATGGATGGGTGAGTTTGCTTTGAATACTAAAAATGAAATAAATATCGTTTTTGGTTGGTGGTGCTCAGATTCAGTGTAGTTCCTGCTTTAACGATAAACATGTAACCAAAAGAATAAAATACCTTACCATATTCTTTAATTCCTAGGTATTCAGTCATGTGACCAAATACTCAAGAATATAGTTATGTGATCTCAGGTCAAGGGAAGGATCAGACTGACTGATTCTTTTCTTGCAGCCAAGGCAATGTATCAGGCGGTCAGCATGATTGGAATCGAAAAGCAGTATCTTCTTCTGCCAAGTTATGGCTACTGTTACTTTGATTGATTTTTTGAGTAGCAGAATAAAAAGGGGGGTGTGTATTTGTGTTCGGGGGGATTCTATTTGACAATAGTTCTGCTTTAGCATAAATTTCTATTCAGTTATTTTTTCATATATTTTTACCACACTCAAATCACAGCATAAATAATTAAAAAAAATGGACATAGAGACACACACACAGTCATGTGTGATTTTAACTGCAAATAAATATGTACAAAGTGCATGTAAAATGCATTGGTGTAAACTGAACTTTTTGAAAAGAATACAACAGCCATAAAATGCAGCACTGCCCGCACAGATAATAGCATACATGGCATTGCTTCGTACATCTCTTGAATATGTTTATTAGATAATTGTACTTTACTCCCAAACTAATAGAAATCATGCGCCCTTTTCCCACCCTTCTTGCATTGCAGCAAGAAAATTGCATGTGTGTATATATGTACAGTATCTCACAAAAATAAGTACACCCCTCACATTTTTATAAATATTTTAATATACCTTTTCATGTGACAACACTGAAGAAATGACACTTTGCTACAATGTAAAGTAGTGAGTGTACAGCTTGTATAACAGTGTAAATTTGTTGTCCCCTAAAAATAACTCAACACACAGCCATTCATGTCTAAACTGCTGGCAACAAAAGTGAGTATACCCCTAATTTAGAATGTCCAAATTGAGCCCAATTAGCCATTTTCTCTCCCCAGCGTCATGTGACTCGTTAGTGTTACAAGGTCTCAGGTGTGAATGGGGAGCAGGTGTGTTACATTTGGTGTTATCGCTCTCACTCTCTCATACTGGTCACTGGAAGTTCAACATGGCACCTTATGGCTAAGAACTCTGTGAGGATCTGAAAATAATAATAGGGTTGAGGTCTGGAGACATGCATAGGCGTCCACATGGGGGGGTACGTGCCCCCCCTGGAATCTCAACTTGCGCTTTAAAGTGGTTGATACCCTCCTGTCTGGTCTGTTTAAAAATCCTGTGTGCCGGTGAAAATTGAGATTTGTGGCCCCGTGCACAGAGGCATAGCGCGTGACGTTACAGCATGTACTGACGTCACATGCATGCATGCGCCTCCTGCACGGACCCAAAACAGAGAGGGTCTGCTTTGCTTTTGCATCAGATTTCTCAAACCTTTGAATGTCTGCGCTTTATGTGATAATGGCTCCCTTTCATGACATTGTTGAAAAGCGGCGGAGCGTGGATTACCTTAAAATGATGCCCCCCCCATGGAAAAAGTTCTGCGAATGCCCATGGAGACATGCTTGGCCAGTCCATCACCTTTGCAATCATCTTCTTTAGCTAGGCAGTGGTTGTCTTGGAGGTGTGTTTGGGGTCGTTATCATGTTGGAATACTGCCCAGCGGCCCAGTCTCTGAAGGGAGGGGATCATGCTCTGCTTCAGTATGTCACAGTGCATGTTGGCGTTTATGGTTCTCTCAATGAACTGTAGCTCCCCAGTGACAGCAGCACTCATGAAGCCCCAGACTATGACACTCCCACCACCATGCTTGACTGTAGTCAAGACACACTTGTCTTTGTACTCCTCACCTGGTTGCCACCACACACAGGTGACACCATCTGAGCCAAATAAGTTTATCTTGTCTCATCAGACCACAACACATGGTTCCAGTAATCCATGTCCTTAGTCTGCTTGTCTTAAGCAAACTGTTTGCTGGCTTTCTTGTGCATCCTCTTTAGAAGAGGCTTCCTTCTGGGATTACAGCCATGCAGACCAATTTAATGCAGTGTGTGGCATATGGTCTGAGCACTGACAGGCTGACCCCCACCCCTTCAACCTCTGCAGCAATGGTGGTAGCACTCATACGTCTATTTCCCAAAGACAACCTCTGGATATGATGCTGAGCATGTGCACTCAACTTCTTTGGTGGACCATGGAGAGGCCTGTTCTGAGTGGAACCTGTCCTGTTAAACTGCTGTATGGTCTTGGCCACCGTGCTGCAGCTCAGTTTCAGAGTCTTGGCAATCTTCTTATAGCCTAGGCCATCTTTATGTAGAGTAAGAATTCTTTTTTTCAGATCCTCAGAGAGTTCTTTGCCATGAGGTGCCATGTTAAACTTCCAGTGACCAGTATGAGAGAGTGAGAGCGATAAAACCACATTTAACACACCTGCTACCCATTCACACCTGAGACCTTGTAACACTAACGAGTCAAGTGACACCGGGGAGGGAAAATGGCTAATTGGGCCTCAGTTTGGATGTTGTCACTTAGGGGGGTACTCACTTTTGTTGCCAGCAGTTTAGACATTAATTGCTGTGAGTTGGGTTATTTTGAGGGGACAGCAAATTGACACTGTTATACAAGCTGTACACTCACTACTTTACATTGTAGCAAAGTGTCATTTCTTCAGTGTTGTCACATAAATGTGAGGGGTGTACTCACTTTTGTGAGATACTGTACATACATTTATATATATATATATATATATATATATATATATATATAGTGTATATGCAGTGAGTATCGAAAAAAATCACCTCCTTTAAAATAATCTGATGTTGTTGCTTTGAAGCCTGAAATGAAGACAGATATATTTTTTGTTTTATCCAGCTGTATTTATTCGTGCAACTTATAACATTCAATTGAAAGAAATAACACCAACATGTCAGGAAAAAAAAATATATCAAAAACAGAATTATTGAGTTGGAAAAAGGATCTCCCCCTTATGTCAGTATTTTGTTTGGCCACATTTTGCTTTAATTACAGCCTTTAGTCTGTTTGGATTTGGCTCTACTAGCTTTGCACATCTAGACTTTGCAGTATTTGCCTACTCTTCTTTGCAGAACTGCTCGAGTTCAGTTAAATTGGTTGGTGACCGTTTGTGGACTTCAGTCTTTAAGCCATTCCACAGATTTTCAATGGGGTTTAAGTCTGGGTGCTGACTAGGCCATGCAAAGACATTATTTTTCTCCTTCAACCACTGTCTAGTCATTTTTGCTGTGTGTTTTGGGTTATTGTCATGTCGGAAGGTAAAACTTCTTTCCATTGACAATATAATTTGATGATATTTTCCCCTATCCATTTTTCCTTCTATCCTACTCCAGCCCCTGCTGCACACACCCTCATAACAGGATATTACCACCTCTATGCTTTACTGTAAGAATGGCGTTTTGCGGATGGTGAGCTGTATTGCATTTCTACCAGATATACAGGTCCTTTTCAAAAAATTAGCATATTGTGATAAAGTTCATTATTTTCTGTAATGTACCGATAAACATTAGACTTTCATATATTTTAGATTCATTACACACAGCTGAAGTAGTGCAAGCCTTTTATTGTTTTAATATTGATGATTTTGGCATACAGCTCATGAAAACCCAAAATTCCTATCTCAAAAAATTAGCATATTTCATCCGACCAATAAAAGAAAAGTGTTTTTAATACAAAAAAAGTCAACCTTCAAAAAATTATGTTCAGTTATGCACTCAATACTTGGTCGGGAATCCTTTTGCAGAAATTACTGCTTCAATGCGGCGTGGCATGGAGGCAATCAGCCTATGGCACTGCTGAGGTGTTATGGAGGCCCAGGATGCTTCGATAGCGGCCTTGAGCTCATCCAGAGTGTTGGGTCTTGCGTCTCTCAACTTTCTCTTCACAACATCCCACAGATTCTCTATGGGGTTCAGGTCAGGAGAGTTGGCAGGCCAATTGAGCACAGTAATACCATGGTCAGTAAACCATTTACCAGTTTTTTTGGCACTGTGAGCAGGTGCCAGGTCGTGCTGAAAAATGAAATCTTCATCTCCATAAAGCTTTTCAGCAGATGGAAGCATGAAGTGCTCCAAAATCTCCTGATAGCTAGCTGCATTGACCCTGCCCTTGATAAAACACAGTGGACCAACACCAGCAGCTGACATGGCTCCCCAGACCATCACTGACTGTGGATACTTGACACTGGACTTCAGGCATTTTGGCATTTCCCTCTCCCCAGTCTTTCTCCAGACTCTGGCACCTTGATTTCCGAATGACATGCAAAGTTTGCTTTCATCCGAAAAAAGTACTTTGGACCACTGAGCAACAGTCCAGTGCTGCTTCTCTGTAGCCCAGGTCAGGCGCTTCTGCCGCTGTTTCTGGTTCAAAAGTGGCTTGACCTGGGGAATGCGGCACCTGTAGCCCATTTCCTGCACAAGCCTGTACACGGTGGCTCTAGATGTTTCCACTCCAGACTCAGTGCACTGCTTCCGCAGGTCCCCCAAGGTCTGGAGTCGGTCCTTCTCCACAATCTTCCTCAGGGTCCGGTCACCTCTTCTCGTTGTGTAGCGTTTTCTGCCACACTTTTTCCTTCCCACAGACTTCCCACTGAGGTGCCTTGATACAGCACTCTGGGAACAGCCTATTCGTTCAGAAATTTCTTTCTGTGTCTTACCCTCTTGCTTGAGGGTGTCAATGATGGCTTTCTGGGCAGCAGTCAGGTAGGCAGTCTTACCCATGATTGCGGTTTTGAGTAATGAACCAGGCTGGGAGTTTTTAAAAGCCTCAGGAATCTTTTGCAGGTGTTTAGAGTTAATTAGTTGATTCAGATGATTAGGTTTATAGCTCGTTTAGAGAACCTTTTCATGATATGCTAATTTTTTGAGATAGGAATTTTGGGTTTTCATGAGCTGTATGCCAAAATCATCAATATTAAAACAATAAAAGGCTTGCACTACTTCAGTTGTGTGTAATGAATCTAAATATATATGAAAGTCTAATGTTTATCAGTACATTACAGAAAATAATGAACTTTATCACAATATGCTAATTTTTTGAAAATGACCTATATATTGTTTGGTGTTTAGGCAAAATAATTCAATTTTAGTCTCATCTAACTACCTTAAACTCACCTTGAGGATTCTGAGGCCACATGAAAAAAAGGTGTTATGGTCAGATGAGACTAAAGTTGAATTATTTGGCTTCCTTGGTTGTTATTGCTGTCTGTGTCTCCATTAGTGAGATTTCCTCTAATTGTCCTGATCACCAATGTCACCAGGAATAAAAGTGAGGGTAAATTCAACATTTTGAGTTTCCATGAGAACAGGAATAGAGAGGAAATGAGGAGACCGGTACCCATGACAGCTAAGTGGAGACTTTCATCCACATTGGAGTTTAGTGAGAAAGGAGGGAAATCTCCCCCCAATGAGACACACATTGCAAAAAACAAAAACAAAATATTGATTTAAAAATAATTTAATGACCGGTGATGTGAATTCTGGATGACTGGGACCTCTTTCTGGCAGATTAATGCCCATAAATATTGTTTTGATGGCAGCATTGCTCTATTGTGCTAACTACCATACCTTTACCAGCAGATTGGCAGGACCAGGGCTCCCCTCCGAAGTTTAAGTATAGATTTTTTTGCAAAGTTACATTGATCCAGCTTGGAACAATGTAAGTATGTATGTGTCACACCTGGAAGATCCCTGTGGAAGCTGAAAATTATTGTAGTAGGCACTTTCACAGTGATCACATATAGTTTCCAGGTCCAATGCCCTGCTGCTTAACCCCTTGCCGACCGCTAACTATATATATACAGCGGCAGGTTGGCTCGTACAGGCAAAACAACGTATGGGTACATTGTTTGCTTGGTGGCAGCCCCCGATCGTCAGCGGGGTAGCCAATGCATGTGTCAGGCGCCTCTGATTGCCGCCTGACACCCGCGATCGCTCCCCGCTGAGAGAGAAGGACTGTCAGCTGTTGTAAACACAGCCAACCGTTCTTCTCCCTGGAATGGTCATAGAGCCCATGTGATCCTTCTCACATTTAACACCTTGATCACCCGCAGGGTTAACCCCTTCCCTGCCAGTGTCATTATTACAGTAACAGTGCATATTTTTAGCACTGATTACTGTAGTAATGTCACTGGTACCCCCAAAAGTGTCAAAAATGTCAGTTAGGGGTCCGATCTGTCCAGCGCAATGTCGCGGTCCTGCAAAAAAACGCAGATCGCCACCATTACTAGTAAAAAAAAAAAACTAAAAACAATAAAAATTATATAAATCCTTCCCGTAGTTAGTAGACACAATAACTTTTGCGCAAATCAATCAAAATACGCTTATTGCAATTCTTTTTTACCAAAAATATGTAGCAGAAAGCAAATTGGCCTAAAATGTTAAAAAAATTTAGATTTTTAAATTTTTTTTGAGAATGTCATATAGAAGAATGTGAAAAATATAGTTTTTTTTTTTTTTTCAAAATTGTAGCTCTTTTTTTGTTTATAGCGCAAAAAATTTAAATCGCACAGGTGATCAATCTACCCACTGACTTCTGTAGATTGCTGAAAATTTCAGCTTGGTCAGCACTGCTAGCTATAGCCTTCATCGCTGATCAGTGTATTCTGACGAGGGGGTAGGAAAGTCTCCTCGCTGTCAGAATAGAAAGGCTCAGCGGGGGGGGGGGGTTGGATTCCCCTATCCACATATTTGAGTCTTTTTTTTTTTTTTGTACAACCCGCTAGTTAATCAAAAAAAGAATCATCTCTGTGGGCTGCCTTAGAACAAGTATGCAGATCAGGACATCCAACTTCACTCTGAGGTTGCTGTTCTGCATTTTTGTTCCAAGGCCAGCGACTTGAAGTATTAAAGCCAGAGGGTCTGTACAATAACCAGGCAGGTAGCGTATTCAGAAAGAGAGATCAACATTAGCAGTCCACAATTATCTCCCAGAAATTGTCTACTTTAAAATAGTTTTTTTTTTTTTTTTACATTTAATGCTTTAATTTGCACTGACAAACTGACATTCAGAGATACTAACATTACTTAATCCATGCAACATAGGTCATATGTGTACAGGATGTCAGATGACAGAAAATGGGAAGCCATGGTAACGTGACTCCCTATTTACTGAACAGACTGTCTTCCTGAGTTCCGCTGTAGCTGCAATCAGCACTGGAGAGGTGATTACTGTAAACTCTGGGAACAGGTGGGAGGAAGGGATTACACGCGCTAGAGAGGCGGCAGCTGTCAAGAATAACTTTTTGTTTGCCAAGTTGTGATATCAGATGAGATAATAATGAGAGTGTGAAGAAATCAATTGCTTCCCTCATCCACTCTAACAGCATGGATGGATGAGTCTCCACTGTCGGCTATTGTGCTCAGCAAGTGTGACACCCGTGGCTGCCTCAATAGGATGGTGCTGCAAAACAGTGACTG
This sequence comes from Pelophylax lessonae, assembly GCF_965119305.1. Classification (NCBI taxonomy): domain Eukaryota; kingdom Metazoa; phylum Chordata; class Amphibia; order Anura; family Ranidae; genus Pelophylax; species Pelophylax lessonae. The sequence continues at coordinate 261,832,677 of NC_138773.1, read as the reverse complement.
CATATGATAGGATGCAGTCCCTTATAAGATGGGTATACAAGCTGAGTTTTTTCGTTCAACCAGTAGGATAAACGAAAAAAAAAAAAACTCTCAGATCCCCGCATCCACACAAGCTTTGTTGATACAGGGATCTCCCCCACCGCATTATTGTATTCTTACAGAGGATAACCCCCCCATAATAGAATACACTAATCAAGGCTGAAACCATTGATTAAATACTGGTTTTTAAATACTGGGCGTTTTTGTAGCTGGCGTTTTTGTTGGGCATTTTTTTGGGGTCTTTGGAGGCAGGCAAAACATCTGAACTTCTGTATAGGGGTATATATACACACACACTTATATGTATTTATACACATACACATATATAGGTGTTATAGCAGAGAAGCCATATGGGTGTTAATTATTTCATTAGCGCAAACATAGTGTTCTGCTACTTTCACACCTATATATGTGTATGTGTATATATACATACATGTGTGTGTGTATATATACCCCTACACAGAAGTTCTGATGTTATGCCTGCCTCCAAAGACCCCCAAAAAATGCCCAAAAAAACGCTTGCTACAAAAGCGGCAAGGTGTGAAAATAGCGGAGCCATATCCCTGTTCTATATTAATTCTAATACAATTGAATTTTTTTTCTGGTTCTGGACATGCTACAGAGCTGAAACTTCACAGGTACACTTTTTAGACCCCCCAGACACTAAATCCAAAGAAATCGCTCTTTTTTTTTTCAATAATTTTTTCAATAATTGGCTCTCTATCAAAAATTACAATTTTTAAGAACTTTTTTTTGTGTGATTAATAGTCCCTGGGGCATGACCCAGAACTCTAGGCACTTTTTAGGGGCATTTATTGGGTTTTAGGGCTTCAAAATTGTGTTTTTTGATTACCGAAGTTTGGGTCCCATTGATTTCAATGGGGTTCTGAAATCCGGGCCGAACTTTCGGGAAGTTCGGGTGTTCTGGTCGAACCGAACTTTTCAAAAGTTCGATCATCCCTACTCATGTACCAAAAGTCAACCGGTTCCTGCTGAACTGGCTGACTTTCAGTATTTTTATACCCAGCTTTACCAATAATTTTTCACCAGGCTCTGTAAATTTTTAAATTTTTATGTTTGACCAGTCAGTTGGTGCTTACAGGGCTACCCATGGCTCAGATTTCATTAATTTTGTTTGTTTCAGGGACCTTAACTGCTTCTTGGTCTGTAAGGTCAGAGGACCAAGCCCAACTACTGCATACTAACTTTTGTAGAGAATGAAGGAAGAGTTGTATATGCTTTCTCAACTTTTTTTTCCAAAGTCACAAACACTTGCAATTAAAACTCAACATATGAAAATATGTAAAGTAAGGGCAGTATTGGGACTTTGAATGAGACACAAGCCGGGTAAGTCTCTGCGTCTCCATCCCTTTGATGGAAATTAAGGAAAAAAGATTGGGACTTTAAATGAGGTGCATGAGAACAACCAGTCCTAAATAAACCATACTCACCGACCAGTCTGCTAATAAATCGAATCATTCTGTCTAACAATGTATGTTAAAAACAGGGGTTTAGTTGACACACATTTGCAAACGCATGTGTAAGCTGCAAGGCCCCTTCACGACACCCTGTATTACTTGCAGTCCTAACACTACTAATTTATGAGTGTCTCAACAGTGGGAGCACATGCTAGCTAATGGATAGATGAGGGACAGGTGGGACTGGAGGTAGCCCAAACCTCCCCCAACCTGTCCCCATCTATGACTGGCCTTCAATGTATATTACAAAATCACAAGTAAATATAATCTAATGGCTACGTAATAGCCATAGGGTTAAGACTAAGAATGACTGGCTGAAGAGCACGCACCTCCATCCCTGATTGTATGTAAACTACTGTTTACTTAGGGCTGGTTGTTCTCATGCACCTCATTTAAGGTCCCAATCTTTTTTCCTTAATTAACATATGAAAATATTACCTCAACAGTCAATAAATCCATAAATACAGACATCTAATATATTATGCAAATCTTGTTTTTTTTTCCTGTAAAGCCAACTGAGGTTTATCTCAGCCTATCTGCCAAGCTTCACTTTAGTTGTCAACTACAATGGACAGCCTGATTGACCAATAGGGAGGTTTGGAAGGTGAGAATGGGCTGGGTAGGCTTGACATTACATGATCCAGATTTGCATATGATTATTTTGCCTGATGGTTTTCACTGAGGGTAGCCTCTGCTTATGAAATCTTGCATCACATTCTCTGTTTTTTTGCCCATATTTGCCAAAAGCCATTTAACATTGAATAAACTAGCCAGTGGAAACCAGTAACAATGTACAAGAAACAGAAGAACCGCAGTTCTGTTTTGGTACATGGCCTTTGGGCTTTTAGTTTTTCCACTACTGTTAAAGGTACATTTAGGGAAAACTGATAAAATCTGCTTCAATACATACGTCAGAGTTGTTTACCTGCCAAAGAATTTTATTGTTGTCAAACAAATCTTAAGATTAACAGAGCTCTGCCACACAGCATAGACCGATCTGTTAACAGTTTGTTGGGATTGTGCCCCCTAAAGGGCAAGTCAGAAACCACAAACCATTTCTTAAGCGTTGCACACCTTGGTTTCCAGGTGTTAAAAGGCTAGGTTCACTGTTAGTTAATTGAAACACCTGTATTTGGGGTGTAACATGTAAAATGTTACTATACACCTGCCCGCTCCCCCCACTTCAGACCCCTGTGACAGTGAGCAGGGTTCTTCTCCCTGCACCTGCTGTTACAATTTAAAAACCACGCACCCTTGCTGAATAGCTGCAGATCCAAAATCATTAAGAGCAGGCTAGTAAAGATTTGCATTAAAGTGCACACACAAGTAACCTGTTATTTTGATGAATCATCTTTTGTGACAACCAGGTAGAGGATGAGATACTAGAGATTCTACATGTGACCTAGCGCCAGTCTTTTCCTTTTTTCTGGTGAAAAAGGAAATGGACCTTTCACTGTGTGGCAAAGTGAGCTGTCTCTAAGTCAGGGTGAAGATTTTAGAAAACCTCAATGGTCCAACACTGAAAGGACAGATGGGTGATACTACATTTTGTTGCCCCCTAGTTTCAGCTGTAAAGGTTGTATTCTGCAGGACATTTCTTTTCAATGAAACCATATTGTCAGAGTTGTCTATAGATATTCTCTGAGACAGGAGGAGTCTAACACTGTCTAGAACGGCTATTCTGAATTAGGTTTTCTCCAATGGTTGCTAAGGGTTGTTTGAGCTGTGGCTGGTTGACCTTCCATTTGATGGTACTTGCATAATTCCAGGGCCAACACCACTTGGCAGAGCCAGCTACATGACACCAATGATCTTATTTAGCTGTCTATAAGGGTGGCATTACCATTGTAGGGGGTAGGGAATTCTTCCTACTGGCCACCAATGTAAGAAGCAAAAACAAAAATGCATTAGGGATGGAGACTTTGTTGGTCATGAGTCTCATTTAAAGTCCCAATTTCTCTCCCCCTTTGTTACACCAATGTAAGAAGAGATTTTTCCCCTGAACTCCAATAAATTGGTTTCTGCAGGGGTTCACCAAGACCTGAAAATTATTTAAAGGGATCCTTTGGGGTAAAAAAAAAAAAAAAAAGAGAAATGCTGTCTTAGAGGCACCAAATCAATACTGCAGACTGATTATATGGTTGTATGCACTCCTCCACATTATAAGACATTCCTCAGGACAAACACTTCCCTTAATGAGTTGGATTTCCCTGTATTATTGCTATTGTTTCCTACAAGAGGCTGCCCCAGGTACAGAGATGTATAGTTAGTAACTAACCACTTGCCTACTGTGCACTTAAACACCCTTCCCATCCAGGCCAATTTTCAGCTTTCAGTGCTGTCACACTTTGACTGACAATTGCGCGGTCATGCTAAACTGTACCCATATGAAATTTTTATCATTTTTTTCACACAAATAGAGCTTTCTTTTGGTGGTATTTAATCATCTCTGGGTTTTTTATTTTTTACAAAAAAAAATAATAAAGACAGAAAATTTTGAAAAAAAAAAAAGTTTTTCTTATTTTCTGCGAGTAAATTTTGAAAATAAATTTTTCTCCTTCACTGATGTGCGCTGATGAGGCGGCACTGATGGGCACTGATAGGCTGCACTGATGGGCACTGATGAGGTGGCACTTATGGACACTGATGAGGAGGTACTAATATGCCGCACTGATGAGCACTGATAGGCGGCATTGATAGGCGGCACTGATAGGCGGCACTGATGAGCACTGATAGGCGGCACTGCTGGGCACTGAGAGATGGCACTGAGAGGTGGCACTGCTGGGCACTGAGAGGCGGCACTGACGGGCGGCACTGATGGGCACTGATAGGCGGCACTGATGGGCACTGGCGGATGGCACTGATGGACACTGACGGGTGGCACTGCTGAGCACTGATGGGCGGCACTGATGAGCACTGATGGGCAGCACCATCAGTGCCCACACTCAGTGCCCATAGTGCTGCCAGTCAGTGCTCATCAGTGCCTAGATGAGCAGGCACTGATGGGCACTGACTGGCAGCACTATGGGCACTGGTTGTGGGCATTGATGGGGGGCACTGATGGCGGGCACTGTGGGCACTGATGGGGGGGGCAATTTGTGTATTTTTTTACCTTTAGTAATCAGGGCACTGGTGATCAGTGCCCTGATTACATTGCTGTGTGTCCCCGGCGCTGTGAGGCTCCCCCTCCTTCCTCACACTGCAGGCTCTGTGTGAGGAAGGAGCGCCGGCGATGAGAGATGATCTCATATGTTTACATATGAGATCATCTCTCATTGGACGGCTTGATCACGTGGTGAATGGCCGCTGTGATTGGCCATTCACCACGATCTGTGATCGGCTGTGTCCAAGGGACACGGCCGACACAGATTCTCCCCAATGCACGCTCGCGGGAGCACGTGGGGAGAGTCCTTCTGGGAGGCCGTTTAAAAACGGCCTCCCGAAAATTCAAGTCCGCGCTGCAGCCGTATATAGGCTGTAGCGCGGATGTGAGGTAGCTAAGTAGAACTACTTCACTACTGTACTTAAGTTCCGAAAGGTGGTATCTGTACTTTCCTAGAGTAGAAGTTTTTTCTCCTACTTCCACTTTTACTTCACTACATTTTTTTGATGATTTCAATACTTCTACTCCAATATTTTTTTTTTGTGCTGCATAGTTACTCGTTACAATTATAAAAATTACCACTGCCAGAACAGTAGATGGCAGGTTTCATGACGCTCAAAACGTGTATAATCAGCGCATACGAAAATAAATGCTACTGTTTGTATAAATAAAACCTGAATTTGAAATAATAAAAAACAATATGATGTTCAAACTTTTGACTTCTTTCTTTAGTAACTACATGACACAGTACTTGTACTTTTACTTTCAGTACTTGAGTATCAATTTTTTTTTTCAAAACTACTGGTACTTTTACTTTCAGTACTTGAGTATCAAAATTTATTAAAAAACTACTTGCAATACTTAAGTACAAAAAATGTTGAATACTTTAGTACTTCTACTCAAGTCACTTTTTGATAAAGCACTTCCACTTCTACTCAAGTCACTTTTTGATCGAGCACTTGTACTTTTACTCAAGTATGGGTTTCGAGTACTTTATACAACTCTGCCCAGGTGTGTCAGCTGTCTGCTCCCCTTCAGTCTTCCATAGCAATAAACATACTCATTGGCCTGTTTTAAAACATTTATGAAAAGAACCTTCCTAAATAAGATCTTTTGGTGCTCTAGTCTTGCCTGTCTACATCATATCTCTATAGGGAACTTATGGTACAAGCATTATGCTCTGCCACTAAACAGAAGGCACTCTATACATGTTTAATGAGCATATATGCCGGAGAGTCACATGAACCTGCATCCTGAGAATTTACTCCAAAGAAAGTGAAAAGTTCACCCTGTGCTCCAACATGAAACTGCTTGGCTGATAAGTCTTCAGTTTAAAGCAGCATATTATCTAAAGAAGATGCATATATTAAACTGTAGAGGGGATAATACGGAAAATCATGAATTTTACTGTCAATAACTTTTAATATTAATCCTACAGGTATGTAACAGAATTTGTAAACCTAGGCAATGTTTCAGCTCTGCGAACTTTCAGAGTATTAAGAGCTCTGAAAACTATTTCTGTAATTCCAGGTAAGGAGTCATTGGTGTTAGGTGTCGGGCCCCCTTGTACATCCAACTGTGTATTGTGTTTGTCTTCGTGTTGTGTGTGAACTCCCTTTCTGCAAATATGTGACAGAGTTTTTGGACTCGGGCAGTTTTTCAGAACTTCTTAGAGAATCGATTTCTCTGAAAGCAAACCCTAAGTAAAGGGTCAAGGTGAAAAGGCTGTGATGGCAGCTGCATTACTCTGACCAACAGGCCATACACTGGTATCAGGACAATGAACCTGAACCTTTTCTGATAAATTGTGGTTGCAGTTACTGCTCTGGAACTAGTATGAATTCACCAGATGGGGGATGACTGTTTCCAGCAGCCTTCTCTTAGAAGGTTTTGCTTATTGGGAGATGTCCTTTACTAAAACAATGAAATTAGGACTTTTTCACAGGAGCCTTACCTGCTTATTCATTGTGTTAAAGCTGAACTCCAGGCAAACAGCTGAAATACCTACAGGATATTGGAGCTGCCATACCTACCAAATAAATGGTATGTCTGTCCATCCAATCCTGAGATTTACTCAGCTCTCTCACATAGCACAAGCAGCTTGATGACCTGACTCTTCTGCGCTGCAGCAAAGCAGCACAGCTAGGTCATGTTCCTGCCCCAGCATGTGATTAGACAGTGCAACAAAACATTGATGAAGTCACCTCTGTGCTGTCTGCCCTTGTCAATCCTTTAACCACTTAAGCCCCGGAAGATTTTACCCCCATTCCGACCAGGGGGTATTTTGCGATTCGGCACTGCGTGACTTTAATGGACAATTGCGCGGTCGTGCGATGCTGTACCTAAACGAATTTGGCGTCCTTTTTTCCCCCACAAACAGAGCTTTCTTTTGGTGGTATTTGATCACCTGTGCGATTTTTTGATCACGCGCTATAAACAAAAAAAGAGCGTCAATTTTGCAAAAATAGCAATATTTTTCACATTTTTTTATATGAAATTCCCCCTAAAAAAAATGTAAAAATCAAAATTTTTTAACATTTTCGGCCAATTTGTTTTATGCTACCTATGTTTGGTAAAAAAAATCGCAAAAAGCGTATTTTGATTGGTTTGCGCAAAAGTTATCGCGTTTACTAACAAAGGGAAAGATTTTTGTCATTTTTGTTGTTTTTTTTTTAACGCGTAATGGCGGCGATCTGCGATTTTTTTTGCGGTACTGCGACATTGCGGCGGACAGATCGGACCCTTGACATTTTTGACACTTTTGGGGTTACCAGTGACATTTCTACAGTAATCAGTGCTATATATATGCACTGTTACTGTAAAAATACACTGGTAGTGAAGGGGTTAACTTTATTTGGGAGGGAGGGGCTGTGTGTGTCCCTAGGGGCGTGCTTTCTACTGTGATTGGCTGTGGCTTGAGCTGTAAGGACACTGATCAACGGATCTACATAGTAGATCCATGTGATCAGTGTCTTTACAGCGAGGAGAATGACAGGTGGCTTGTTTACACAAGCTGCCTGACATTCTCCCTCTCCCTCGCCGATCGCCGAGTGGCCGGCGGACATCGGGTCCGCTGGTCACATGCGCGGGGGGGGGTCCGTGACCACGCGGGAGCGGGAGCGCGCCTCCGGGGGCGCGCGCTCGCTCCCTAGACCCTCACAAGCAAGCGACGTAGCCCTACGTTAGTTTGCCTGTGAGGGGTAGATAGTCGTGTGGCGGTCGGCAAGTGGTAAATTGGCCTCAAGAATAGCCTTCCCCTTTTGCAGCCTAAGGCTGGCCATACACTATACAATTTTCTTTAGATTTACCTTTAACTATGTAGTGCAAGGGCCTGCCTGGTTGCATTCAAATTGGAAGTGTTTAGGTTTGACCTTATTTTATATGGTTTTGGTAAATCTAAAGGAAAGTGGAACAAGAAAATTGTATAGTGTATGGCCAGCTTAAGTACTGCTGTATGGAGGATTAATTGGAAGCTATAATCAAGTAAATGCAGTTAAAGTAGAACTATAGACAAAACTATTAGCTTTTCATTTTGGATAGAGCCCCTGTTAGATTTTTTTCGCCATCTGTGTTCCATTGGGGAGATTTCCCTTCACTTCCTGTCCCATAGCCAAACAGGAAGTGAGAGGAAATCCCTGCAAACTAAGGGAATTTCTTGGGGACCCCCATGTCACCAGAACTAGTGTCCCCATTGGAAGATTTCCCCCCTATTACTTTTCTGGGGACAACCCAAAATTTGGGATTTTCTTTTACTTTCACTTTCAATGATAATGGTAAACATGAGTAATACAGAGGCACACAGACCACAATAAAAACTGACAGGAGGTCTAATTCTTCTTCACTCTGTTCAAAACAAAAAAAGTTTTGCCTTTAGTTATACTTTTAATTATTTTTTTAAAATAAACACATAAATTAATTAATTGCTCTTTTTGAAACATCAGCCTGCAGAAAACTACAGGAAGGGGTAGAGACAAGACCAGTCACCCTGCACATGGAGAGATAGCAGCAGTGACCGGTCTCTATTGCAAAAAGCTCTTGCACAGAGGCAAAGGTCATACTGGATTACTACACAGATCTGGAAGAAATACACATAGCACATCAAGATTTAAATACAAATACACATCAATTTTGTATTTAGGCAATATTTGTTTATGCTGGTGTTCAGCTTTAAATTATATTGAAATGGGACCATCCGATAGCTGGCATATTCATTGAAAATGGGGGGAAGTGGGGAAATTTCGCTACTGGAGGCCCCAAAAAAGTAGGACTTTGATGGGTAACTCTGCCTGACAGACCTGTTACTGATATACCATTGATGCAATAGCCAGCACTTATACGGCATTATGCATTATTATCTAATATTAGACATTTTTTAAGCAACTACCTGACGGTCATCCCAAACTCTGTCATATACTGTAGCTTTTTGGTGGGCTTAATAGATCTCGGCTGGCAAAATACAAATTACTCACTGATTGTGGCTACGTGTGAATAGCAAATGTGACTCTGAACATTTTTCCTTTGTATGTGTGTAATGTAATTATTCATAGCTATCATTCCTTCTCATAGCAGATCTTGTTATTTTCTAAAAATAAGAACTGGCTTTTGGTTAAAGCACAAAAAAAAAAAAAAAAAAGCATCATTAAAGAGAGCATTGTGAAGGCTGCCATTGCTAAACCATTCCTTCTGAAAATGCTAGTTACCTGGCTGTCATACTGATGCATTGACTTTTGTGTTTCCTGACACTCTGATCTCTCATAAGTACAGCGACAGGGAACCCTGACACTTTTCAGGCATTTATTTTGGTCATGGTCTGTGACTTGAAGTATTGATGCCAGATTCAACCAGGAAACTAGCATTTTTTGGGAGGGGGAAAGCAGTGGCCAAACTCATACTTCTCTAATGACAAGTTCACTTTCAGCTATAACTTAGATGGCTTTTTGTTAAATGACTCTGTAAGTCAGGGACAGTTCTTGTGTAAACTGTTTTTAAAATGACAACCAGCATCCTGACCTTCTTCTGATAAATCAAAGAAATGTGACAAGATTGGAGGATGACTATGATGTCACCAAAATATGTGAGCGAACGAGCGACAGGCGCAGGTCTTGTGTTGGTTTTTAAGCAGTGCAGTACAATGAAGTAAGGGCACACTCACACCATGTTCATTGCGCTGCATTGTTCTGCATAGGCAGGCTGATTGCAACAGCACAAAAAAAACATGTTTTTCTATGTGCCCCATTCACAGCACATTGCTGCGTTGAGGAGCATTGCAGTGCACTGCATAAAATTACAGAGCAATGCACCCCTTCTTATGTCACTGCACTGCAGTATGTTAAAGGCGCTGCTGTGCATAGAGTTGAATGAAGTGTCATTTTGTGATGCTTAAATAAAGTAAAAAAAAAGAGAAACAAGTAAACAGTGCAATACATTGTAACAACGCATTGCACCGCCTCTACACAACTTGCACCGTGTGTACAGACAAGTGTCAACAAGCCCTAAACTGGCCATAGATGGGTAGTTTTCCTTCATTCAGATTCCTCCAGCCGCACAAACGAGGACATTTTATTCTGACAGTGGGCCACAGCTGTCAGATTACACTGATCAGTGGCTGCAGCTGAGTTTTCCAACTTGTTTTCTGACTTTTGTCAAACAGGGACAGTCACACACTGATCAAATTTTAGCTTGTCCCTGCTGAACTGGCTCAATTTTGATCCATCTATGACCAGCTTACAACTTCCTATGGATAGCAACTTGGGCCTAAAGCACATTACGCATTTCGCCCTGGTGCATCAGGCTCTGGCATTTTTGTGCAGGTGAAAAGCACTGGTTCACCTTCCAGCCCTGCTGCCAGCAGCCTGTAAAACACAATTTGGGGGACTGAAAGCTGCTGTGATTTGACCAAGTAGTACTAGGACATCAAAGCGCAGACTTCCTGCATTCCAGCTATTCGCCTCTGGGCATATACTACCATAAATGTTAGTACCACTGGGTGCACCGTTTATCATCAGCAACTTTCAGCTTCTCATAAAGTTCTACAGGCTGCTGGCAGTGGGACTGGACAGTATACCTGCTGAAAAGCACCCAGATCCCATACATCGGGCTAACCACCCAGTATGCATGAGGCCTTGAAGGTTGAAGGTACTCTGCATTCAAACATGAGAAATTTGGACGTAAACCTACTAAGCGCAAATTAATGAATCTAAGAATTATGACATTCAGCTTACATTCATCTGTATTGTTCATAAAATGCCATGGCTGACAGCAGGGCTTCACTCAACTGCCCTAGGTACATCCTTTTGTAAAAACTCTTCACCTCGTATCTTGAAATTATTTTTTAGTAAAATGTGATGTTGTAAGCTAGAGGTCTGCTTTATATTATAGTACAGTTTATACAATGTATAGGCATTTTTGTTGGTTGCGGTAGAGTAAGGAATATTTAAAGCCCCTGGTTTTCTGGTGGCAATATTTCCTAAAGGTAATTCTTGAGTTTGCTCTGTCCACCTTGGAATTGTATTTCTGCTACTGGTGTGTTTGTCTGTGTACAATCTCATTTATGTAGCTTGTAAGCCTACATCAACAATCCATTCAATATATATTAATCAGATAGGACTTTCCCTACATAGAAATTATACAATCAGATTGTTATGATGTATCCAGCTTTAGAGATAAAAGATGCCAAAGGGTGATTTAGCACCACGGGATCTACTAAAAACTGAATTATCTCTCCTAGGTGTTCCGTAGGATCGAGACTTATTTGAGTTTCCTTTCTAGGCCTGAAGACCATTGTGGGTGCCCTGATTCAGTCGGTTAAGAAGCTTTCGGATGTGATGATTCTCACGGTGTTTTGTCTGAGTGTGTTTGCGCTGATTGGACTGCAGCTATTCATGGGACACCTTCGGAATAAATGCATGCACATGCCATCTGAGTTACCTCCAAATATAAGCCTTGAAGAATATGCAAAAGATGAAAGTAAGTTTAAAACTTTCAGTTTTAAATACAATAGATACCATTTTTATTAGGTAGTCTAAGAAAGAGTGCCATAGTGCACCCATTTTTACTGCCTAGCTCTGGCTGGCTAAGAAATGATTTAGAAGTGTTATGCTCTATTTTTGTCCTGTATGTGGCTTGTATTTCATGTAATATTTTTATGATAAAGATAAAGCAAAAAGTTGTATTTCATGATTATTGCTGATGCAGAATGTTGCTTTAAAATGAGAAGCTGTTGAAATTCCTTAAAATGTATGTACTTTGGGTGAAGTAGAGAAGGGCTAAAAATCCTGTCAAGTTTTTTTCTGTTGTCTCTGTCCTATTGGAGAGATTTCTGTTCAGTTCCTGTTCCAGAGATACATCTGGAAGTGAGAGAAGTTACCCACAAGAACAAGGGAAATTCTCTTCTTATAAAGCTGTCACCAGAAAGGGTTATATGTTTTTCTATACCAGTGGTCACCAAGACAAATAGAGGGGTGTATCTCCCCAGTGGGTGCATAGAAACCATTCTACCAAAACCAAAAAAAGTTGCCTTTACATACACTGTAATGTATTAGTCTTATAGGTCATAAGTACTGCTTTATAAAAGGCTTGCCATGGTTTCCATAGTTTACTAACTATGAGAGACCCCTGTTTATGCATCAGTTGTGTATGTGAATGTTTCTACATGGCCAGAGCCTGCAGTATAAAGGCTTCTTTATGAAAGAGTGTGGCTGGGCTTTGCCTCAAAGCGAGGCTAATGGGGCTATTAAACATTTGATGCTTTTGAGGGAATTCTGGCAATTTTATTAAACCACATGGACAGCTGTGGGGAGGTCTCCTGTTACCAGAGTAATGGAATGCAGACCTGAGCAGCATTCAACAGGTGGACCAGCATATGTTTTTTTTAGCGTTTCATAGAGAGGTCAGAGTGGTGCAGTAAGTACCTGACTGGGTCTACCCCTACTAAGTCGAAATTCATTAGATGTTTAATAGTCTCCCTGACTTGAGACCAATAGTTGGCTAGCTTTCTACAAGACCAGAAAACACGGAGGACAGTGCCTTCCTCCTCTTTGCAGTACCAGAAGATGTTAAACACTTATGGGTAGAGCTTCCTCAACAGGGCCGGGACCCTATACCCATGGGTCAGCATTTGTTAGCCCAACTCTTGGTTTTTGCTTGCAATGGAGGAATAGTGAACAAAGTACATAATATGGTCCCGTTGTTCCGCCAAGAACTCCCTACCCAGTTCTTTCTCCCATTTAAGTAGATACGGAGGTACAAAAGATTCATCTGGTTGGCTTAGTAAATTGTAAGTAGCTGGGCCCGCTTGAGAAGTGCGGTTTGGGACCATGCAGAGATCCTCACAGTAAGTTTTAGTGCGAGCATTAATCCCTCGATGGGACAAGGTAGTAAAATGCATAAGCTGTTGTAGCTGGCAGTCATCTAAGGGTGGTGAAAACAGCGCTTGTATAGCCGATAGGATGTTTATCTCCCAACCACACATGAAATTGCGAAGTTGAAAAGTGCCTCAAGGTATATGTTGTTTAAATCTCACATCTGTAAACCTCGATAGAAAAGAAGGATTACCAATCACTGGATATAATCGAGAGAGGGGCAGAGTCTGAGTAGCTTCCATAAGAGGAAGTATTACTGATCTTGACACATTTTATGTAAAACTGTTGCTGCTATATGATAAGTGGGTCAGTCTTGCTCTTTAGCAAATGGAGACCATCGAGTTAAAAATTAAAAATAGCCAATTTGTAGATCCAGTAATTCCCTTGCAGATACAACATTAAGCCTGTAACAAATAAATTGCACTTTGGTTCCAGATAGATGAGTGATGTTAATCTACGATGTCTTTCAAGCCTGAAGCTGTACTGGTAGCCATTATTAGATTACACTGTACAATGCTGTGCTCTCCATGCTGCTCGGAAACAAATTGTTTCATTGCTGTCCATCTGTAGACTGAGCTAAATGACGTACATTAGTTCATGCTTGTCTCCTCCCGAGACAGGTCATCGATCAACTTGCGTTGTGGCAGTGTCTTCCATGCCAGGACCACCAGACATGCTGCAACTGAGCCATGCTGTGCATTCTAATAAACATACACACATAAAAAAACAAAAAAAAAACAAATGCAAAAACAAACAAAAACTGCATGCTCCCAGCTCAGTATATATGCACAATCACAGCCCTAAGCAGACATATTTGTTAAGGGCATCCTTGGCCAGACATTGACTTCTTTGTATCTCTCAAGCTTCTTGTCCTTGGCCAGACATTGACTTCTTTGTATCTCTCAAGCTTCTTGTCCTTGGCCAGACATTGACTTCTTTGTATCTCTCAAGCTGTTTTGTAAATGAGGCTACCAAAATAAGTAGGCCACCAAAAATTTGATAAACAGGGTGCACCAAAAAAGTGATTAGGGGGCATATCATTCAAATTTGGCCTTTGCCTGAGAGCACCCATACACTTTCAGATCTTTAAAGTGACTAACAAATATGCACCTGTTCTAGAACTGGGTAATTTCTGCAAAACGTTACGTGATCCTGTTGCTTTCACCTGTATGAACAAAGGCTGGGTTCAATTGAATACTTTTGGGGGCAAACATATACAATATACAGTACTTGGCCAGTGACAGGTTGCCTTTATGGAGGCACCAGTGGTCGGTTAAAGAGATCGTAACTCTGGAAGCTGTACCACAACAAAAGCAGGCAGAGGGCAAAGGACTAGTCACCAGTATTGTTTTTGGTCTCCCTGCTGTTGATCTTTTCACCACTATTGACTTACCATGCCTTGTTCTGCTAGGTCTCTGTGTGGGAGCAGCCATTTTGGTAGAGGAGCAGAGCTTTGCTTCCTCATGTTAGGCTAGACTAGAAGTCAAAGACAGCAGTGCCTTAGATCTCACACAGCAGATATAAATTTTTGAGGTTGTAGGCACATACTGTAAGTGCTTAGGTTCACTCACATACCAGGAAGTGCTCTTTTATTTTTTAGGAGCAATTCAAGTAAACATATTGAAGTATACAAACTCCCCCAAGCTCCACCGCATCGAAAGGATAATGAGCTGTGTGTCGGTGCTCTGTCTATCCCTTCCAACATGAATCCATATAAATCAAAGGCCGACACATGATCGCTCCTTCTTATGAAATTTGATTTTGCAGTGAAGCAGTTATGCTAAGCATTTCAAAGATGTTGTAACTGCTTCCCTGCAAAATAAAATTTCATAAGAAGGAGCAATCCTGTGCTGGCTTTTTAGAGGTCAGCATGCAGTGCCATCTTAATAGCCTTAAAGGCCCCTGGGCAATGCAGTGCACTGGAGCCCCCTGCCTACACAATCACCCACGAGAATACACATTACAGGGAACACTATATACTACAAGAGAGTACAACTACTACCTGGAGTATATACCTTACTATATACATATTACAGGGACAAATATATACTACAAGAGACAACTACCTGGAGTATATACCTTACTATATAAATATTACAGGGAACACTATATACTACAAGAGTCTCTTGTAGTATATAGTGTTCCATGTAATATGTATAGAGTAAGGTATATCCTCCAGGTAGTTGTCTCTTGTAGTTTATATTGGTCCCTGTAATATGTATATAGTAAGGTATATACTCCAGGCAGTAGTTGTACTCTCTTGTAGTATATAGTGTTCCCTGTAATATGTATATAGACTATATACACATTACAGGGAACACTATACAAGAGAGTACTGTACAACTACTACCTGGAGGATATATACCTTACTATATACATATTACAGGGACCAATATATAGTAAGGTATATCCTCCAGGACAGGTAGTTGTCTCTTGTGTCGATCTCATGGAGAGAGAGAGTTAAAAAAAGAATATCAAGCAGCCTGGCAGCTGGGCTGGCTGCCTTACCTTTTTCACAACGGCTGCACATGGGAGGAGGTGGGTGGAGCAGGCGGAGGCGGAGCCAGTCTTCTAGGCGCGGAGACCGACGGAGAGGAGAGGAGGACGAGCCGACGAGGAGGAGGATCCTCCTCCGAGTCCTCCGCTGCGGCGCTGTTCATCATGGGTCTGCTCTGCTAACGTCACTGGTTGCTAGATGCCAATCGGGCTGGCCTTAGCAACCAGTGTCTGTGCAGTGCAGACTCGAGCCACCACGGCCACCGCCGGCGGAAAACAAGGGGGGGCGGGCCGGCGGACAACGGGGGGGCCCTAGACCACCAGGGACAGTAATTGCCAGTTTGCCATCCATGTGGGGCCCCTTGGCAAGTGGGGCCCCCAGGAAACCGCCGGGCATGCCCATTGGAAAAGATGGCCTTGTCAGCATGGGACCAATTGAGAGCCATAAAGAGAGGTCAGAATGTCGTTTCATGCTACACCTAGAGGAAGAGTTTTACTCTGGTTTATGGCAGGAACTGACCTGTAGAAAAGTAGGTAATAAATATATGCTGCTCAAACACATTTGGAACTAAATTAGGCAAAAATTACTTTCAGCTTCTATGAGGCTCTATATACACTCAGATGTTGGACATTTACTCAGATTGTGCTGCCCTCCTTTTCTAAATTTAGCATGCTCTATTTTTTGCATTTGACACATCAATACAGTAATTGTGAATGAAGAATATCTACAGAAACACATTTTGTGTTTGAATTTAATTTCATATATATTTTTTTCTTATCTGACCTTAAAGGCCTCTTTCAGTGGCATAATAAAAAAGATCAAGATGCAAAGTGGACATGATGAAATGCCATTTAAACACATTGACGTGATAAAGCACACAGGGAGGCACTGTAGCTTTGCATTATTAATACAATCACATTTATGAAGTATGCTCATACAGTATGTTATGATCCACTGCATTTTTGATTGAGAGTGTATATCATAAAAATTTTATCAGCACTCAAAATGTAAAAAAATAAAAAAATCACTATTTAGGAATTAAAAAGTTACTTGAAAATTATTCATCGCTGGTAAGAAATTCCTCTCCCCTCTATTTTAAAGTGATGGGGGTTATATAGCCAAAAGACAATGAGAGGGATTCTGACAGTATCATAGCTACAATATGGGGGAGATTTACTAAAACTGGTGCACACAGAATTTAATGCGGCTGTGCATAGTAACCAATTAGCTGCCAGGCTTTATCTTCAAAGCCTAATTGAACAAGCTGAAGCTAGAAGCTGATTGGTTTCTATGCACAGCTGCACCAGATTCTGTGTGCATCAGCTTTAATAAACTCCCCCACAGGTCAGCAGTTTGTGGACGCCTGATCATCACCCCTATATTGACTTGTTTTTTTTCGCCCCACCCCATTTCTTTGTACCTCCACTCTTTTGAAAAGGCTTTCCATAAGATTTTGAAGCATGTCTGTAAAAATTTGTGCCCCTTAAGCTAAAAGGGAATTTGGGAGCCCAGTTACTGATGTTAACTAGAAAACAGCATTCTGGTTCACTCAAAGTGTTCAGTAGGGTTAAGGTCAGGGCTTTGTATGGGCTTCTTGAGTTCCTCCACACAAAGCTCATCAAATCATATTTTTCTGGACATGGCTTTGCTTACAGGGGCATAGTCATGATACTCTAAAATGGCATTCCCTAACATGTTGCTATAAGTATCAATCATCTAAAATGTCTTTGTATGCGCTAGCATTAAGAGTAAAGAAAATGTGGAGGGGTGTCAAAATTCTGTAAGTAGTATAGCAGTATAGTAACTACACGTTTGTCCTTTTTGGTTGTCACTTGCATGATTAGTACGGCGTAGGTCCTCGGGCCTGCCCTGAACGTCTTGGGAGGGGGTGGATATGGCCTTTTGGCTTAGTTTGCCCTCTCTCATGGGGTCTTCCTTCGGGGGAGCCCCACCAAGTACTTGGGGTGGGCTGTTTCGGCAGTCCCCCTGGAGAAGGGGGTCTGCCTGGTTCCGGCTGGGCAGGCCATAGTGAGTACCTCAATCCCTGTCAGGAGCCTTGCGCCCCGGGGGATCAGGGTCAGGGCCCTTCCTTTTCGGAGAAGGGCCGTATGTACGCCTAGTGCACTTTTTTATGCACCGGGTGGAAGTCTCATGAGTGTGTTTCACACACCACGGGCTTTAAAAAAAAAAAAAAAACAGTAACTACAATGGTTAGATGTCCATGAAGATTTGGAAGTTGGCGGGTGATGGCTCAGGAAGAAAAGAGATGCCTTTGTCCTCAAGGCTGCGGGTTGAACATGGGGTTTGTCATGTTAAAAAAAAAGGTAATTGATGCAAAGCTAAAGGAAGTAGCTAGGTAAATAGACACACATTCTTCTGGAGGCCAAGGTCTCTCATGGGCTGTAGTGTTGTGGAGTATGCACTAATTTTAAATGGCCTGTCATTGTGCAATTGCTCACACTGATGATCTCTCATTAACAACTGCCTGTCAGGTTAAAAAATCTGTTCTTTATTTGTCAGTTCATTAGCTTTGTGTGATTTTTTTTTTATACATGGAAACAGCCAATTTGTTACAGAGAACTGCTGGTCATGTCTAGGGGATTTAGAAGCTCCTGGGGTTAAAGGATCTGAGTGGGAGAGTGAGAAGTGAGAAGAGAAAATCCTGGGCAGAGGAGGAACAGAGATCTGAGCACAGTGCAGACACAGAAAAGCAGGTACAGGGTCAGGGTAGATATACTGGCGTGTATGTCCAACTATATCTTCAACGGCTCTGGCTAAGACCCAATGTACTGGTCACTGGAAATGGCAGGGACCAGTACATTGGGTCTTCTCAGAGCCGTTGAAGATATAGATAAACTTTTTTACTACAGAAAAACAACAAGTATGGGACTCCTGGAGTTGCCTAGCTGGGCAACTGCAGACAGATAGACAGGAACAGAGTGCTATACAGGTCGGATCAGGACAAGACAAACTGCTTAACTCATTAAGAGTAAAATATTGCATGCATTATTAATTTACCAAAAATATACCTTATTTCAGACCAAGAGTAAGGATGGACAAGGTGCTTTGGGGTGGGGGTAGAGCATGTTGAGGGCATGTGGCGTGGTAAAGTTCAGGAGGAGGGGGCGCTCGCTCATTCCCCTCCTTTCCTAACCTGACAGGCTGCATGTTCGGATAAGGGTCTGGTATGGATTTTGGGGGAGACCCAATGCCATTTTTTCTTAAATTTTCGGCGTGGGGTTTCCCTCCAAATCCATACCAGACCTGACCTCGTTATGTTTTTTGTTACTCAGAACCTTTTTTGTTATTCAGCTGTCAGCGGGGAAACCCATTGACAGCTGATGACTCTTCGGTTGTTTCAGCTACCTGTGAAAAAAATAAAAGTCAGCAGCTAAAAAAAACTGTAGCTGCTGACTTTTAAATAAACAGACACTCACCTGTCCCACGATCCAGTGGTGCACTCAGCCCAGCCGTCTTCACCCTCTGTCCTCCCTCTGCGGCATCGGCATCTTCACTATGGGCATCCGGCTGTGACAGCTTGCGGCTTCACAACTGGGTGCCCACTGATCATGCACGAGTCACGCTGAATGGTGGATGCAGTCTTCTGGGACCTGTCAGTGCAATTTTTATTTTTTGCACTATAAACAAAAAAATAGCGACAATTCTGAAAAAAAAAAAAAAAAAAAAAAAACAATATTTTTCACTTTCTGCTATATAAGATTCCCAATAAAAATAAAAATTAAAAATCTAAATTTTTCATCATTTTAGGCCAATTTGTATTCTGCTACATCATTTTGGTAAAAAAAAAAAAAAAAATCACAATAAGCGTACTAGTAATGGCGGCGATCAGCGATTTTTAGCGGGACTGCGACATTGTGGCTGACAGATCGGACACCTAACTGACATTTTTGACACTTTTGGGGGGCCAGTGACATTACTACAGTAATCAGTGCTAAAAATATGCACTGTTACTGTACTAATGACACTGGCATGGAGGGGGTTAACCCAGGGGCGATCAAAGGGTTAATTGTATGCCTAGGGGGTGTTTTCTAACTCTATGGGGCATGGACTTATGGAATCATCACAGGGACCTGTGTTTCTAAATAGGGGGAACACAGGAGCCCTGTAATGATTACTGAGTGTTTACAACAGCAGACCGCTGTTCTCTCTCCAAGGGGAGCAATCGCAGGTGCCCAGCAGCAATCGCAGGCACTGGCCCCGTGCCTCGGCTTCCCCGCTGGCGAATGGGCGCGCGCAGGCGCCACAGGATCTCTTCCGTAAATCGCCATACAGGTACAGCGGTTTTCGGGAACCTGCTGACCTGCCGCCGTGTATAGGCGGCGGCTGGTTGGCAAGTGGTTAAGGAAAATGGGGGCAGTAAAAACTTGGTTTAATTCTTAATAAATTTTAATTAATTCATTAATTTTTGCCACCCTTCCCCCATCCACAAGTGTAAATAAGCCCCAACAAATTTATATTCTTTTCTATTCTAATAATGAGCTATTTATTTATTTATTATATTTTTATTTCAGTTTTTTTTTTTTTTTTTACAGGCTGTAACACTGCACCAGAGTCAGATCAATGAAGACATGCTAAGGCTAGGTTCCTGCTGTTGTGGGTGCAGGACAATGTGTAAATAACACTCTGTCCCGCACCCAGAAGCGTTAACAGCTAAAACGCGCTGCTCTTATGCAGATGTGAGGGGTTCTAATGTTGTTAATGCATCCTCTGCATCGGAATATGCAGCACGTTTTCAGGTGTATGAAACCACATGGTACAAAAACACTATGCGGTTCCTGTATGGCTGCATTTTAGGAAAGGTGCAGGGAATTTTTCCTTGTATTTTTTGGCAGGTACACCAGCCCATTGAAATGAAATGAGAAACCCTGCTCTAATACAATGTTACAAATAATTTACATTCATGAGCTAACCACATGACATTCACACACTGATACATTGTTTTCTTCCCACTTACTAGCCAGTGAAGAGTTGCTCTAAACTTTATTTTTTGCATTACTAAAATATTGACTGTACCAGATAAGTAACAATTTTTTTAATGAGTTGATATTAATAAAGCTTAATCGATCTGTATTCCATGTTCAATATTTTTTCTTTATTAATGAATTACCTTTTAAATTATTGCATGTGATCATTTATGCAAATAAGTCTGGTGTCACTAATATCGCATTAGTGAGTTGACCCCACAAAAGCCTACCCAAACCCAGGAACAGACATAGCTGCAAATCAGCACAAACTAACTCCGACAGATGCACCAGCCCTGGCTGATGAGGGCAGAGCCCCTGAATAGCCTTAAACACAGAACAGATGAGACGCAGTATGAGAGAGCGAGACGGACAAAACCGGGATGGAAAACACAAAGGATTTTGGATTTTAAAGCGCTAAACTCAGCAAGCTCATGATTTCAATTACCATACAAGATTATTAGATCATAGTCATATTAGATTAAATAAACACCCTATGGCTATTCAAAGCCAAATTGTGGAATTTGGGAATCCAGCTGTGAGACAATGACACTTTTGTGATGGCCTTCTGGGGCGATTAAAAACTACGAGGAGGAATTCTCTTGATCGGATTTTCCGGGAAAAGCCAGCTCATGATTTAACCAGCCCTGAGCCACCACCCATTTAGGAATATCTCTCTGCTTCACACAACAGAATGCTTTTGCCCAGGCTTCTTTATATTACCTGGACTTTAAAATGTATGCTCCAAAACATCATAACGCATTTAAAAAATGTAAAAGCTATTTATATAATCTTATGCTTAGGCCGCATTTCTCGGGTTGATTCTCCGGGTCACCTTTTTGTATAAGTTCATATAACTATACATCTTCTCTAAACAACTTAAATAATATAAATATGTCTATTGCACACATTTTATTATTACTTTCTGCCCACACTGGGGCGACCTGTCAGGCGACCTGGTCGCCTGACAGGTCACCGTAGGTCGCCTGCAATAGAGAAGCTGCGGACCCGTTCTAATAGGAGCGACCCAAGTCGCTCCGACTTAGAAAAAGGGTCCGGAGCTTCTTTGGGGCGACCTGGAGCGACCTGCATTGACTTCAATGTTATGAAGTCCGTGCCGGCCGCTCCGAGGTCGCGGTGCGAGCTGCGCGCCACAACCTGTGAGGTCGCCCCGGCAAGTCGGATCGCCCCAGTGTGAACGGGGTCTTAGGGTAGCGTTATTGTTATTTATTGCCAGTGCTTTATATATTGTACATTCACATCAGTCCCTGCCCTTAAGGAACTTACAATTTAAGGTCCTTATCACACATATGTACCAGGGCAAATTTAGGCAGAAGCCAATTATCCTACCGCACGTCTGGTCCCACACAAACACAGGGATAACCGGCAAACTCCCCGTAGATTGCCCTTTTTTTAATATTTTTAATTTCTAGAATTTATGTGCTGTTTGTGTCTTTTTGAAGATTTTTTACTATCAGTTTAGAAAGGCTGTCTGTGTCCCTGTTCGGGAGATTTCTCCTCACTTCCTGTTTTGTCTGGCACCTGTCACTTGGACATGAAGTGAGGTTATATTCCCCTAAGGCAGGGGTCTCCAAACTATGGCCCTCCAGTTGTTCAGGAACTACAATTCCCATCATGCCTAGTCATGTCTGTGAATGTCAGAGTTTTGCAATGCCTCATGGGATGTGTAGTTCCGCAACAGCTGGAGGCATGGGTATTCACAAGGGGGAGGCAGTGCCCCCCCCCCCCCTGGAATCTTAACTTACCCTTTAAAGTTGTGGTTAAGCCACTTTATACTATCCTGTCTGGTATGTTTAATAATTCTGTGCGCCCGCACCCCTGTGTCTGTGTATGTGTTTTCAAAGCCGTTCTTTAACAGTTTTCAGATTGCCGCTCACGTGACCCACCAGCTCTCTCCTCTCCCTGTCTGCCAGCTGCCTGCAGCAGGAGGGGCAGAGGATTCCCCGCTGACGTCAGTCAGGAGGGGAGGAGGAGAGGCCGAGAGGAGGAGAGAGGCGGCGGGGCAAGTGAGCGGTGATCAGTGCTCTGAAAACTGGTAAAGAGCGGCTTATTTTTCCCCTTTAAAAATAAATACTTGCTAGTCGCGGCTTATTCGGTGACTGACACCAGCAGCCGCATGGACCACTGTCTTCAGCACCAGGCTATCATTCCAGGAGAGGAGGAGCCCGGGGCAAGGAAATTGAGGAGCTTTGTTGCCCCGTGCACAGAGGCATGGCACGTGACGTCACAGCACGTACTGATGTCGTGTGCATGCATGCGCCGCCTGCAGAGACCCAAAACAGAGATGGTTAGCTTTGCTTTTGCATCAGGTTTCTCAAACCTTTGAATGCCTGCTCTTTATGTGATAATGACTAAGCCCCTTCCCTTCATGACATTGTTGAAAAGGGAGCATGACTGACCTTAAAACGATGCCCACCCCCCCCCCCCCTGGGAAAAGTTCTGCGGATGCCCATGACTGGAGGGCTATAGTTTGAAGGTCCCTGTCCTAAGGGTTCTTTCTTTCAATGGTAAACTATTGCCATTTGCTAAGGCCTTTTTTTTTTTTTTTTATTGCTGAATGTCAATTTTACATTGCGGGACTGCATCCCTAATGCGAACCAAGCATGGATGACTTGGGGTAACTCTTGTTAAATTCTGCAGCCCAAGTTACAAATGCCATGGCCTTGGTATGTGTGCAGTCCTGTCATACTGTAATGTCAGAATTTGGGTGGGGAGCAGTAAAACCATCTGTTTTCAACAACCCCCCTCCATTCCCAGACACAGACAGTAATTAAATCTTGGTGGGCAGTGAGGAAATCATAGAGTCCAGAAGCTGACTTATTGAAAGTTATGTTCATTATAAAGCCAAACCATTTTAAAGGTAAAAGGGTCCACATTTTTCAGAGCTTAAAAAGAATCAGGAAAGAACCTGGACTTTGTCAAAGCTTACTGATCATCACCAAGGGCAGTTTAACAATATATATTCAGAAGGATCTTCTTTAGATGCTGGTTTAGGCAGCTTTTGGACTTCTGGTCCGGCTGCTTCTTAACCCCGCACCACCCTGTACAAAACAGACAAGATTTTGAGAGAGGTTCTAACCCTTCTTCACTATGTATAATGTGTCCCCTTTTATTGGATTTCCTCTTAATTCCTGTTATGTCTGAAACTCATCACATAGACAGGAAGCGGGGAGATTTCCTATTCATTTTCTGTACTGTTTGAACTCTTTTCTCCTATATCTAAATGTAAAAAAAGTTTGGGTTTGGCCTATAACTGTAGCTCTCTAACAAAAAAGCCCAGCCAGTTTGGGAGGCGAGGAAAAGCCCTGAACGGGAGGGACTGACATTTATGTTTAATCTTTTTTTTTTATGAATTTTCAAACAATACAGGACAAAATCAGAAGTTGTGTACAATACATCAGAACAAACACAGAGGCTTGGAAGTACAGTAATACAGCACATATCCAATAACTCAGGATATTGTCTTATCCTCAGTTACCCAACAGCATAGCAAGTAGAATTGTAAGAGAGGAGTAACCAAATTATGAAAATTACTCCTGTACGGTATGAGCAAAAACAGAACAACATCTATATTTACCAATAGGAGAGGCTGTCCTTAGTAACCAGGAGGGCATATTGGTATTATAAAGAGAAAAGGTAAGAGAAGACATATGGAAAGCGAGGATGTAGGGAAAAAAAAAGTGGAGGGTCGGGGGAGAAAGAGGCACACAAACATGGAGATCCTGGACACAGCAAAGCATTCAAACCGTACCTGATATGACAGGTTCAAAATTTAAAGCGCATTGAAAAAGGGACCAAACCGTCCATATGAGTTTATAGGGTTCAGTTTTGTCCTCATCCCGGGCTATCATATGCACCATGTCAATTCTGCCTATTTCACAAGCCCATTTAGCTACTTATGGAGGTTTGCTTTGTTGCCAGTGTCTAGCTATCACAGTTCGAGCGGCTGTTAGGAGGTGCCTGATCAAGGTTTTTTGATTTGTTTATAGGAACCTGGCAACATAGAGGGCATGGTAATTTGGGATTCATTGGTGAATCCATCACCCATAAGCCTGTCATACAGTTGCAGTATATATTATCCTTAAAAGTGCCCCAAACGTAGGTCATAGTTTCCCGTGGGGCCTGTAAACAGCTCCAACTTGTGTCCCAGGGGACCAAGAGTGGTGGCGGGTGACCTGGAGACCAAGTGCGTCAGCAGGCGTGAACCACCGAGAGGGCAGAATGGGAGTGATAGTGGGACCAGGAGAATAGGAGTGACAGCGGGACCGGGAGACCGTGAGATAACAGGTTGACAGGTGTCTGTTGACAGGAAAGGTGGTGAGTAAGTGAAAACTAATGACCGGATGGGGAGTGTGACAGGGAAGCTGCAGGAGCAGTGAGAGGCAGGCTGATCAAAATAAGCTGCTGACAAGTGTCAGTTTACAGGGGCGGCTGCGCAGGAGCAGAGAGACATATATAATAAAGACTGACTGACTGTGTGTAGTAGGGACACTGGCTTAGGAGGGGGTAGTGTGAGCAACTGAGTACTACTGAGGGCTGTGAGTACCTGTGCATTGTTGAGTACTTGAGTATTGTGGAGTACCGGAGTATTATTGAGTACCTAAGTAGTGTTGAGTACCTGAGTATTGTTGAGTACCTGAGTATTGATAAGTACCTGTGCATTGTTGAGTATCTGAGTATTGTTGAGTGCCTGAGTATTGTTGAGTACCTGAGTATTGTTGAGTACCTGAGTATTGTTGAGTATCTGTGTATTGTTGAGTAACTGATTATTGTTGAGTACCTGTGTATTGTTGTACAAAACCAAAAAAGAAAGGAAATTCCCCTGGGGGCGGGACTTTTTAGCTTTCTTTTTTGGTTTTGTACTTTTTGGGATGTGGCACCGTGGGGACATATACAACATGAGCATTTATTAATGCTGTGTATTGTTGTGTACCTGAGTATTGTTGAGTACCTGTGTATTGTTGAGTATATGTGTATTGTTGAGTAACTGATTATTGTTGAGTACCTGAGTATTGTTGAGTACCTGTGTATTTTTGAGTAACTGATTATTGTTGAGTAGCTGTGTATTGTTGAATAACTGATTATTGTTCAGTAACTGATTATTTTTGAGTACCTGTGTATTGTTGAGTAACTGAGTAGTGTTGAGTACCTGTGTATTGTTGAGTACTGGGTATTTTTGAGTAACGAAGTAGTGTTGAGTATCTGCATATTGTTGAAGTATTGCGAGTAATTGAGTATTGTCGGGTACCTGTGTATTGTTGAGTACTGTGATGTAACTGAGTAGAGTTGAGTGTTAACTGTGTGTGGCTGAGGAGTAACTGTTTGCTGAGAAATTAGAGTCAGGTAGCTAATTAACAATTTTTCAGACAGAGGTTAATTCCCAATCCCCATTAGATTAGTGGGTACGATGCCTGGCAGGTGTGGAGATACAACTTGGTGCACATCTTGTGGCATGTATGCGTTCCTCAATCATACGATTACAGCTGCACAAAATGTAAGCACATTGCTTCCCTGGAAGCTCAGGTCCTGAATCTAGGGAAGCAACTGGTATCACTGAAAAAATCTCTATACTAAAGGAGAGTTGGGAAAACACCTGGCAGGTGTCGGCAGGGGCCAGCACAGAGGCCAGTGGAGATACAAGGGTGCAGGCACCCGAGCAGAGTAGTTGGGTGACTGTTAGGAAGGGTAGAGGGGAAAGAGTCAAGGAGGCCGGTCTTGGGCTGGAACATCCCAATAAATGCGTCCTGTTGCATGATGTTGGAGAAACCAGTCAGGGACCAGCAATGCTGGAGCAGAGCCTAGCTGCCAGGGGAAGAACTCCTCCAGTGAGGGCGGGAGTGAGGTCTAAGGAAAGACAGATTCTGGTGGTAGGGGACTCAATTTTTAGAAGAACAGAGAGAGCATTCTGTCACAAAGACTGCAAGCGCCGAACAGTATGCTGTTTACCAGGCGCTCGGGTTCGGCACATCACAGATCTAGTGGACAAATTATTGGGTGGGGCTGTGGAGGACCCAGCTGTCATAGTACACATGGGTACCAATGACAAAATTAAAGGAAGGTGGCGAGTCCTAGAAAAAACTATTTCAGGGACATAGGAGCTAAATTGAGGCGTAGGACCTCCAAGGTAGTATTCGCGGAAATACTACCTGCACCTTGAGCCACGCCGGGAAGTTAACAAGTGGCTGAGGAACTGGTGTAGAAAGGAGGGGTTCGGAATCCTGGAAAACTGGGCCGACTTTTCAGTCAGTTATTGGCACTTTAGAAGGGACGGACTGCACCTAAATGGGGAGGGTGCAGCTGTACTGGGAGAGAAGATGTCTGAAAAGTTAGAGGGGCTTTAAAACTAGGTGATGGGGGGAGGGTCCAGATGTAGAGCTAGCCAGCGGTTAGGTTCAGTAGGCAGGAGGTGGAATCCCTATGGTAAGAAATATATTGGGCGTATGTTATAGGCCCCCCAACCAGAGGAAGGAGGGGGAGGCGGACCTCCTATCACAGCTTGGAATGGCAGCAAGGATGGGAAATTTCATTATAATGGGGTATTTTAATTATCCAGATATAGACTGGGCAGAAGGAGCCGCACATTAGTCTAAAGCTCGCCATTTCCTAAATGTTTTGCAGGAAAACTTCATGGGTCAGATGGTGAACGCACCAACGAGAAACAATGCGTCACTAGACCTACTAATTTTGAATAATACAGACCTGATTGCGGATGTAGAAATAAGGGGCAACTTAGGAAACAGTGGCCATACGTCAATTAATTTCAGTATAAATCACAGAAATGGGAAACATAAGAGTAATACACAGACACTGAACTTCAAAAGAGCCAATTTCTCTAAACTGCGCTCTATGCTAGACGATATTAAATGGGATAGAATCCTGGGAACAAAGAACACTGGGGAAAAATGGGAGTGCTTTAAGAACATACTTAACCACTTAAGCCCCGGAAGATTTTACCCCCTTCCTGACCAGGGGGTATTTTGCGATTCGGCACTGTGTGACTTTAACGGACAATTGCGTGGTCGTGCGACGCTGTACCTAAACGAATTTGGCGTCCTTTTTTTCCCACAAACAGAGCTTTCTTTTGGTGGTATTTGATCACCTGTGCGATTTTTTGATCATGCACTATAAACAAAAAAAGAGCGTAAATTTTGAAAAAATAGCAATATTTTTCACATTTTTTTATCTAAAATTCCCCCCCAAAAAAATGTAAAAATCAGAATTTTTTAACATTTTCGGCCAATTTGTTTTATGCTACCTATGTTTGGTAAAAAAAATCGCAAAAAAAAGTATTTTGATTGGTTTGCGCAAAAGTTATCGCGTTTACTAACAAAGGGAAAGATTTTTGTCATTTTTGTTGTTTTTTTTTAACGCGTAATGGCGGCGATCTGCGATTTTTTTGCGGTACTGCGACATTGCAGCGGACAGATCGGACCTTTGACTGACATTTTTGACACTTTTGGGGTTACCAGTGACATTTCTACAGTAATCAGTGCTATACATATGCACTGTTACTATAAAAATACACTGGCAGTGAAGGGGTTAACTTTTTTGAAAGGGAGGGGCTATGTATGTCCCTAGGGGTGTGCTTTCTACTGTGATTGGCTGTGGCTTCAGATGTATGAACAGTGATCAACGGTTCTACATAGTAGAACCGTATGATCATCCTTCATACACAGGGGAGAATGACAGGCAGCTTGTTTACACAAGCCGCCTGACTTTCTCCCTCTCCCCCGACGATCACAGAGTGACCGGCGGACATCGGGTCCGCCGGTCACACGCGCGGGGGGGTCCATGACCACGCGGGAGTGGAAGCGCGCCTCCGGCGGCGCGCGCGCGCGCTCCCTAGACCCTCACAGGCTAGCGACGTAGACCTATGTCGCTTTGCCTGTGAGGGGCTGACCTCCGGCGTAGATAGTCGCGCGGCGTTCGGCAAGTGGTTAATAAAGGTATTGGCCAGAGCACTTTTGTTGCCAGCGGTTTAGACAGTAATGGCTGTGTGTTGAGTTATTTTGAGAGGGCAGCATTATACAAGCTGTACACTCACTACTTTACATTGTAGCAAAGAGTCAATTCTTCAGTGTTGTCACATGAAAAGATATAATTAAATATTTACAAAAATGTGAGGATTGTACTCACTTTTGTGAGATACTGTATATCCCTGGGAACTACAGGCCAGGCTGGTTAGCCTAACATCAAATGTCTGCAAGCTATTGGAGGGGATGATAAGGGACTATATACAATATTTAGCTGCCATCTAGATAAAGGAAGGCCTGTAGATGTGGTGTATCTGGACTTTGCAAAGGCATTTGATACAGTTCCCCACAAACGCTTACTGTATAAACTAAGGTATGTAGATATGGACCATAGGGTGAGTATCTGGATTGAAAACTGGCTTCAGGGGCAAGTCCAGAGGGTGGTGATAAATGGGGAGTACTTGGATTGGGCAGGTTTGAAAAGTGGGGTTCCCTTAAAGATCTGTCCTGGGACCAATCCTATTTCATTTATTCATAAACGATCTGAAGGATGGGATGACCAGCATAATGTCAGTATTTGCAGAAGATACTAAGCTATGCAAAGCAATATTTTTCTCACAAGATGTGGAAACCTTATAAGAAGACCTGAACAAAATAATGGGGTGAGCAACCACATGGCAAATGAGGTTTAATGTTGAAAAATGTAAGGTAATGCATTTGTGTGCCAGAAATAGGAATGCAAGTTACTCCCTAGGGGGTGAACCTCTGGGGGAATCTAAGATGGAAAAGGACCTGGGGGTCCTAGTAACTCAGCAATGGCATGCAATGCCAAGCTGCTGCAAGCAAAAACCAACAGAATATTGGCATGTTTAAAAAAGGGGATTCACTTCAGAGATAAAACGATTATTCTCCCACTCTACAAGACTCTAGTCCGGCTGCATCTAAAGAATGCCGTCCAGTTCTGGGTACCGGTCCTCATGAAGGATGTGCTGGAACTGGACAGTCCAGAGAAGGGCAACAAAGATAATTAGGGGAATGGAGGACAACAGCTATGAGGAAAGACTGCAAGCATTGAACTTATTTTCTCTGGAGAAGAGACGCTTGAGAGGGGATATACTGTATTAGTGTACAAATACCGTACTGGTGACCCTAGCATAGGGAAGAAACTTTTCAGCGAAAGGGAATTTAAAAAGACGTGGCCATTCACTAAAATTAGAAGAGAAGCGGTTTAACCTTAAACTGCATAAGGGGTTCTTTACTGTCAGAAGCGGTAAGGATGTGGAATTCTCTTTCACAAGCAGTGGTATCAGCAGGGAGCATCCTGATTAGATGGGCACCTTAATGACCACAACATACAGGGGTATATAATGTACAATTATAATGTATATAATTATAATGTACTGTTAACTGCAAACACACACACTCATCATAGGTTGAAATGGATGGACTGGTGTCTTTTTTCAACCAAACTATGTAGCTATCTATTTTACGTAAGATTGTGTGGCAGTGGTTTCATCTAGACAATATTCAGTAATTATGTTCTTGGGCATGAGATAAAACAGACATTTTTGTAGGCAAGTGTCAGTATCTTGTCCCTGTCCATCACATCGAAGGACTGACATTAAGAGTCGGTTCACACTGGGGCGGCACGACTCTGTACTACTTCGGGGGCGACTTGTGCATTCCCATGCACCACGACTTCGGAGCGACTTGCATGGACTTCACATAATGGAAGTCTATGCAAGTCACTCCGAGGTCGCCCCGAAGTAGTACAGGACCCTTTTTCTAAGTCGGAGCGACTTGTGTCGCTCCTATTAGAACGGGTCCTGTAGCAGTCAATGGACCGCGAGGGAGCGCGACTTGTCAGGCTGACAAGTAGCGTTAGTGTGAATCGAGTCTTATCTGTTTGTTGTTTCATGAATGTTTTTAGGTTCATTATATATTTTGCTTTAACTTTTTATTATCCGCCAACAGGTTTGTTTTATAAAACTGAAGGTCAGAAGGATCCTGTACTTTGTGGCAACAGCACAGATGCCGGGTAACAAAAATCAATACTCAATTTTATCATTTAATTATACAGTGTGACAATTTTCAACATCATTGAGCTTGTTGAATTGAAAATTTGTCAAAATATTTTTTCCGCACATAGATCTTTATCTTTAAAGTAAACTTGTTATTGCAGCAAGAGCCTCCAAAAGAGCACATACCTTTCCTGCTGCTCACACCTTCAGAACATCACTCAAAATCATGTATACAGACACGCCAACACTTTTGGCAGTGTCAGCCTACTGGGTCTCCTGCAGCGCTCAATGCCTGCTCCTGGTGATCTCCATGTGTTCTTTTTGTGCATGGAGTTCAACAGGTGAAACCCCTGAGCACTTTGGAGGACACAGGAGATTGACACTTTGGGATGTGTTAGGCTGGCCATACACTATA
Source organism: Pelophylax lessonae (assembly GCF_965119305.1). NCBI lineage: Eukaryota > Metazoa > Chordata > Amphibia > Anura > Ranidae > Pelophylax > Pelophylax lessonae. The sequence continues at coordinate 261,801,788 of NC_138773.1, read as the reverse complement.
CAATTTTCTTGTTCAACTTTCCTTTAGATTTACCAAAACCATGTAATATAGGGTCAAACCTAAACACTTTCAATGTGTATGCAATCAGGCAGGCCCTTGCACTACATAGTTTAAGGTAAATCTAAAGGAAATTGAATAAGAAAATTGTATAGTGTATGGCCAGCCTAAGTTTCTCTGCAGACTTGAACATTTCTTGTAAACAGAGCAGACTTCTGGTGGTGCAGGCAGCAGGAAATGTAAGTATTCACAATCCTAAATGTTATAATAGGGTCACAAAAATATCTTCCTAGATAACCAAACAGCATAAAACTGTCCACACCTCTGTATGGTACTCTGATGCAAAAATAGAGATCAGGTTATATGTTGCAGCAAATGCATAAAGAAAAATCATGTGTTACCAACGGTTACATGAAAAATATTAAGTGCCCATATGCTAATGTTAAGTGGAACTTCACTCTCTCAATGACCATTGACTACTTTGGATCATTATGCTGCTAGCGTTAGTAAATGGATAGGAAAGTATATCATATTTGCTTGTTTTAAACTTTTTTCTTTTAACATTTCTTCAGTTACTTCCTGGTTTTCATGCCTATGCAAATTATATCATACATACCAGGAGTCTTCAGTAAGAGAGTAGGGGCTTTCTTGCCTAAGCATATCTTTTTCTATTTGCATGCCTGAGCTAACGGCAGGTGGATTCCAGGAAGTTAATCCTACATTAATCATTTTATCTTTAACCATCCTGGGAATATAATGTTAGAATGTCTCTAGAAGTGTTGAACTGTCAAATAATAAATCTCCTACTATTGTACAGCCCTTTCCACCTACCTCCTCCATTCATAGAAGTTGTATTATAACTTCCATTATTAAGTGGTCTAATAATGGAACAGGCAGATGAATAAAAGGTCTTCCTCCTATATTCGAGAATCACGCTTCGTTGATGTAGGCTATAGTACATGAATTGAGGAAGAGGTTAAAAGGACTGGCATAGCAATTTTGACGAGTGCCCATGATGGGTTCCTTTGCTCATATTAATCCCTACAGCACCAGAAGATTACATATCAGAGTAGGGTGGGGGGAGGGAGAATCAGAGGACTTTGAATTTTAACTAAGGCTGGCCATAGACAGAGCGATTTTCTTTGCAGTAAAGAAAATCTCTTGATTACCCAATCAACGCAGACAGTGTTGACAGTGGAATCCCTCTTGCAGAGCTATTGTGTTCTCCAGGTGGAGGAAGCTGTCCCCGCCAGGAGAACACAGTGATTATTGCTGGTGGCTATAATAGCCGCTAGCAATAATCACATGTAAAGTCCAGCAGGCTGGTGGTTCCCAAGTTGATTGATCAACTTGGGTACATTCAGCCTGTGTAATACATGCTGATTCCTGCTGAACCGGCTGAGATTCGAACAATCTATGGCCGGTTTAAAACAGCAGAATGAATGTAAGCAGTGTTGCCAACCCCTCCCCCCAAAGTGAAATTTACTGACAGGAAACCCAACATTTACAAACTAAATAAATCATGACAGTGCCACATTTTTTACTTACACACCAAAAGAAGGACATAAAATGGCGATTTTAAGTGCAAAACAGTGCAAATATTCATATCAATATTTACAATATAAATATATAGCTAGTGCTATTAGCAATGTGTTTAAGGTATAAGAAAAGTCAAAAACCATATGTCTCCTTTTTCACGAAGGTAAGGTTAATAGAACCCAGCACAGAGTTTCCCCTTACATCAGAACATATGCAAATAGTAAGACACAGATCAGCTCCGCAGCTGATCTGTGACAACAGAGCTTCCAACTCACCTATTTTGCTTGGCAGACTTCTGGCATTGGTGAACAAACACTTTAATTCTCTATCACATTTTACACACTTATGTTCCATATGTTTTTATTTTAGTACAAATAGTACCATTTCCAATGGTTGTTTGTAACATGGGAACCTTCATATCACCTGCCATAGCCCTCCCCATCTTTCCCCATTCCACCTACCAATAGAGGCTGACCCCTGTCTGACCTGTCTGCCCCATTATAATCCAATTCACCCTCTGCCCTCGATCCTAATTTAAATACTCCTCCAGCCTTCCCATAAACCTCTCCCCCAGCACAGCAGACTCCCTTCCATTTAGGTGCAAACCACCTTTAGCATTAAGGTTGCTTCCCAATGAAAAGTCAGCCCAGTGCTCAAAAAAACAAAATCAATCCTTCTTACACCAGATATTTAGCCATGTATTTAGTTCTCCAATCTCCCCCTGCCTTTCCTGTGTTGCACATGGCACAGGCAATATTTCAGAGAATATCACCTTGGAGGTCCTTCCCTTCAGCTTGCAGAATATAATACAAGAGATGGTTAGGAGCTGTAGAAATGATAAAAGAGATAGTTAGATATTGTGGACATGATATAAGAGATTGTTAGAAATTGGGGACATGATACAAGAGATTGTTAGAAATTGGGGACATGATACAAGAGATTGTTAGAAATTGGGGACATGATACAAGAGATAGTTAGATATTGTGGACATGATACAAGAGATTGTTAGAAATTGGGGACACGGTACAAGAGATTGTTAGAAATTGGGGACATGATACAAGAGATAGTTAGATATTGTGGACATGATACAAGAGATTGTTAGAAATTGGGGACATGATACAAGAGATTGTTAGAAATTGGGGACATGATACAAGAGATAGTTAGAGGTTGTGGAGAGGATACAGGCGATTGGTAGAGGCTGCTGGCCGGATACGGGAGATGGCTATGGCTAGAGGCTGCAGGCAGAATTCAGGAGATGGTTAGAAGCTAAGGACATGATACCAGAGAGGGTTAGAGGCTGCAGACATGAAGCAAGAGATGATTAGAAATTGTAGACATGTTACAGGAGATGTTAAGAGGCTGTGGGCAGAATACAGGAGAGGGTTAGACACTGCCGGCAGGATACAGGAGAAGGTTGGAGGCTGTGGGCAGAATACAGGAGAGGGTTAGACACTGCCAGCAGGATACAGGAGAAGATTGGAGGCTGGGGCAGGATACAGGGCATAGTTAGAGGCTGCAGACATGATACAGGAAATGGGTAAAATTTCACCAGTCACAACTGCCTGTGCCTCCCATGCCCCCTCTCCTCTGCAGCATGTAGTTCCTTCCTTCAGTTTTGGCACTGACAGACAGTCCCCCACCCCGAGACTGTCGGCGCCAGGTGGGCGACTCTCCTGCCTCCCCCATCCAGTCCTGGCTGTTGGTGTGATGATTCCTAAAAGGTGCCAAGCTGCACCATGACGTCAATGAGTGCCCGCAGCCGAGCTCAGCTAAGCTTGCTGGATCCCAGGCTGGTTTCGGAACTGCACAGTTGCAGGGTCAGTCAAAGGCCTTTTTTTTTTCACAAATGGCCGCTGACTGTAACGGACATTCACAGACAGTCCGTAAATGGGTTAAAATTACCCGATGATTGGCAAACCTGAATGTAAGGGCTGTCCCTTGTGCTAATTTTTCTTTTTTTTTTCAACTAAACACAGTAGGTTTAAAATCAAAAGTAATTTTAGAATCTTACCTTACTGTGTTCTAAATATATTGATTTTTACTTTATCATAGGAACATATCATAAACTGGCTGCTGCAATGGGAGGGTCTGCCTGATTATCATTACCTGAGAAATCTCAGTGCTGTAATAGGAGATAGAGAATCATGTGCATCTCTTTAGTTGTGATAAATCTTAGACATGCAGGAAATACATTTTCTGCACTGAAAGGGTGGACAGAATGCCTTCAATTTGCCATATTACAAGGAAGCCACATTTGACATTTAGCTATTTAAGAAAATTATAGCTGACTGCAGAGTGAAATGGAAAGATAATTTTTAATATTGTAAGTACAAAATGGCTTGTGTAGCATTTATATAAATTAAATCTTTTTTTTTTTTGGGGGGGGGGGGGGGTAGAGTGCAGTATTTCATTAGATCTTAGCAATCTTTTCTATGCACCTGGCACACTCTGCCTGTAATCCCGGCTTCAGTTCCACAATGCAATGTGGACACCCCAGCAGACAGCAGAGAGACATACACATTGCCTTGTACGATGCCAGGAGCAATTAAAGCCAAGGTGTCAGCATGACAGCCAGAGAACCAGCATCTTCAAAAGGGGAAGACATTATTGGAAGAAAACATTTTTTTTTTTTTTTCAGAACAATTTTTACGTTAGTAATTCATCTATGCTTTCCTTTTACTCAGTCAGTGCCCAGAAGGCTACAGTTGTGTGAAGGTGGGAAGAAATCCAGATTATGGATACACAAGCTTTGACACTTTTGGCTGGGCATTTTTATCGCTGTTTAGACTGATGACTCAGGACTACTGGGAGAACCTGTATATGAAAGTAAGTGAATGTTGTATCCCTTTGACTATAGCCAGCAATTGTTTTTTTACTCTGTGAGTAAGTGTAAATAATTTAGAATTGCATTTTCCCCAAAAATTAAAGTGGAACTTCACTCACTCTCTCAAACATCATTGACTAGTTTTAATCCATTTTCTTCTGCCTTTAGTAAAAAGGGAAGAACTAAGAACATTTTATCTGAATTCAGCTAGAATTTAGAGATGGTCGAGCAGCTTGGGCCGAGCATTGGTTCAGCCCCCGAACAGCACCCATTCGGGGATGTTCGCCCACCAAGTGCCCCACAATGCACTGCACGCTGCACAGTGCATTCTAGGGCCCTGATTGGCTGAAGCAATGAACCTGACTGCTGGTCAGGTGCAAGGCTTTGCCCATTTAGGGCAAAGAGCGCTGTCTGAGCCCTAATTGGACAAAGTCATAATGACTTTGCCCTATCATGGCTCAGTCCTCATAGTCCCACCCCACACTATAAAATATTCCTTCCCACAGGAACCTTTTGCAGTGTGTTGTTGGAGATATATAGAGCAGGGCTCAGTGGTAGATAGTGTTATTGTGACTGAGTGTAGAGTGTCAGTGTAGTGTTAGTGTAGTGTCTGTGTAGTGTGAGTATAGTGTAGTGTTTAACCACTTGCTGACTGCCGACAGTAATCCTACTGCGGCAGTGCGGTTCCCCTGGGTCCAGCGACGTAGACCACTGCAGCTGCCAGAGTGTCCTATTCTGCCTCCTTGTCCACAGCTACTCCTGCCATAGACCCAGCATCATGCATGGAGCAGCTAAATTATTATAACACAGCGTCAGCAACTTGCTTCTTGAGGATACACAGACATTTCTTGATGTTGGGACTGAGATCGAGAAAGGGAGTAACATGAGCCTACAGAGAACACTGATAAACAACAAATTGACAGTCATGTTCCCCAATTAACTTGGGCCTGAGTGTACTATAATTTGTCTTCTTCACAAAAGGCTTGCTCACTGTGGTGCAAAACGTTGTTATTTCCATCCAAAGTCTGCCAAAGAGACACTAGAATTTTTCCCAAAAATCTCTAATCTTGTTCGGAGTGCACTAAATTGTGGCCTCATCACACAAACTGTCTCCCCAAGCCGTTTACAAAATAAAGAAAGATTGCAGGGAAAATCATTTTTTTTTTCTTTATATATGTCAGTTTTCCTGCAGCGGGTTCTTTAAACAGACAGATGAACCACTTTACTGGCAGAATAAGGGAACCCCACAGGCACTATATTTAAAGGAATTTTTCATTTTTATTGTTTCACTTTAAGCATCATTAAAATCACTGCTCCTTTAAAAACAATATTTTTTAAAAGTTTTTGTTTTTTGCATTGATACAGGTCCCCCAGGGCAGTACCCGGGCTCCCATATCCTTTTTACGACCAATACCTTGCATATAAGCCCTAAAAATGGGGACTTTTGATTTTTCGAGTTCTGGTCCCATAGACTTTAAAAGGGTTCTGGTTTCTGGGCAGAACTTTTACCCTGTTCTGGAGTTCTGATGTAGAACAGAACCCGGGGGTGTTCTTCCCATCACTACTAGAAATTGTGGATGGGTAGTAAGCACACCAATCTATTGTTAAGGGAAATATGCAGATGTCAAGAAGCAGGAGTCACAATCTCAGTTATTAATATTTACTCATTAAAGCACATAAAGAGCCAATGCATTTTGGCGATGCCTTCATTTTTATCTCAAAAAAGAACATTAAAGTATACATACATTTTGTTACCATACAGAATATATCGTAAACAATTACATACTCTTAGAGTTAGAAACAAGGTGAAATCTATACATTTAATGTTAGCATATTTGGTAGATGTCATAGACGCCCTGTCAGAAACAGATAATAATTTTGCACATACTGTAGCTTCCTGAACTGCTTATTATAATAATCTACATATAGATTAAACAGACTATACATGATCAATGCTCAGGGCTATTTCAATCAACAGTCAAGGGGAGAAACAGCCTGTTAATACAGGCTGTTTTCATTGCTTTCCTCTCCTCTCCACCTTCTCCTCTTCCCCTTCTCTCCACTTTTTCTCTTCCCTTTTTCCTCCCCTCTTCCCCTTCCTTCCCCTTTCCCTATTTCACTTCCCCCCCTCGTTTACTTTCCTTCCCTCCTCCATTTCCCTTCCCTCCCCTCTCCCTCTTTCACTTCCCTCCCCTATTTCTCTTCCCTCGCCTTTTCCCCTTCTCTCCCCTCTTCCCCTTCTCTCCCCTCTTCCTTTCTCTCCCCTCTTCCCCTTCCCTCAACTCTTCGCCTTCCCTCCCCTCTTCCCCTTCTCTCCCCTCTCCCTATTTCACTTGCCTCCCCTCTTTTCCTTTCCTTCCCTTTCCCTCTTTCCCTTTGCTTCCCTCTCCCTATTTCCTTCATTCCCCTCCCCTCTTTCCCTTTCCTCCCCTCTCCCTATTTCCTTCCCTCCCCTCCCCTCTTTCCCTTTCCTCCCCTCTCCCTATTTCCTTCACTCCCTTCCCCTCTTTCCATTTCCTCCCCTCTTTCCATTTCCTCCCCTCTTCCTATTTCCTTCACTCCCCTCCCCTCTTTCCCTTTCCTTCCCTCTCCATATTTCCTTCACTTCCCTCCCCTCCCCTCTTTCCCTTTCCTTCCATGTCTCTATTTCCTTCACTCCCCCTCCCCTCTTTCCCTTTCCTTCCCTCCCCCTATTTCCTTCACTTCCCTCCCCTCCCCTCTTTCCCTTTCCTTCCCTCTCCCTATTTCCTTCACTCCCCTCCCCGCTTTCCCTTTCCTTCCCTCTCCCTATTTCCTTCACTCCCCTCCCCGCTTTCCCTTTCCTCCCCTCTCCCTATTTCCTTCACTCCCCTCTTTCCCTTTCCTTCCATGTCTCTATTTCCTTCACTCCCCCTCCCCTCTTTCCTTTTCCTTCGCTCCCCCTATTTCCTTCACTTCCCTCCCCTACCCTCTTTCCCTTTCCTTCCCTCTCCCTATTTCCTTCACTCCCCTCCCCTCTTTTCCTTTCCTTCCCTCTCCCTTTTCCCTTCCCTCCCCTCTTACCCTTCCCTTGATCTCCCGACTCCTTTTCTCTCCCATGCTCTCTTCTCCTACTGTCTCTTCTGTTCCCTTTTCTCTGTCTCTTTTATCCAGACTAAACACTTTTTGTCCTCTCTCTTTTTTTTTTTGCTTTGTTTTACCTATCTGTCATTGCATGGTACTTTGGCCTCAAGTAGATGTGGAAGTTTGACGTGTTCACAGATCAATGTAGAAATAAATCATCTTGCTTTTCCCTCAGACCCTTCGAGCAGCTGGTAAGACCTACATGATCTTTTTTGTGCTGGTGATCTTCCTTGGCTCCTTTTATCTGGTCAATCTAATCCTGGCTGTGGTAGCTATGGCTTATGAGGAACAGAATCAGGCAACACTGGAAGAAGCAGAGCAAAAAGCTGCAGAGTTTCAGAAAATGATGGAACAGCTAAAAAAGCAACAAGAAGAAGCTCAGGTAATATCAGGCTTTCTCTTCTTGTCTCTTACCTTAAATTTCAGTCTGTCAGTTAGGATTGTCCTTCTTACTCTTTTCCTTTTCCTTTACCATCTTCCATCAAGTCTCTATCTACCAAGTCTATTTTTCATAACTCACTGGTTGGCTGTGGCTAGAGTAAGGGTAAAATAGAGTATAAGAGGGTGCAGCACCAAAGAACAATGTTTACTGTTTATTCTTAACTTTCTTTTAATTTCCCTTTCCTGACTTCTTATATACAAACACATGTGGCTAATGTGAAGGCCTAGAGGGGTGAAAGGGCAGTTGGAAGAATTCACAAGAATTTTTACCGTTCTAAATTTTTAAAGCAAAACTATAGGCAGAACTTCTTTGATAGAGTAATCCCTGTCTGATTTATTTATTTTTTATTTTTTTGCCATCTGTTTCCAATGGGGGAGATTTACCTTAAATTCCTGTTGCACAGCCAAAACAGGAAGTGAGAGAAAATCCTTTCAAATTAAGGTAAACCCTTGGGTCCTCCCAGGTCACCAGAACTAGTGTCCAAATTGCAAGATTTCCTCTTTATTACTTTTCTGGGGCCAACCCAAAATTTAGGATTTTCTTTTACTTTCACCTTCAATGAGAATAGTAAACAAGACAAATAGAGAGGGTGAATCTCCTAACAGGGGCAGAGACAACAATGAAACCCTAATAGGTGTTTTACTCCCTCTCTATTCTATCCAAAATTAAAAAAAAAAAAAAAAAATGCCTTTAGTTATTCTACGTATTCTACATATATGATATATGGTGGCAAGGTGGCTCTGCTGCGCCACCAGCGACCCAGCTCTACTGTGATTATACCCAGTAGATGGTGATCAGCCAGTGCCGGTGTTCCGTGAAAAAACCATACCCTTGAGAAAACCATACCCTTGTCACTTCCGGTGCACCTACGGAGGGTATGGATTTCTCACAGTAGTGTGTGTAATGTTATACTTGCCGCGATTACATTAAAACAGCTCCTCTGCAACATCAGTCATCTCCGCTCCTATCCCTGTCACTTCCCTCATCTCGGCTAATAAATATAAAAGCAGGTCACGGAGCCGACATCTCCATCATTTACATTTCATACAGCCGCCGCCGCTTTTATATTTATTAGCCGAGATCAGGGAAGTGACAGGGATAGGAGCGGAGATGACCCATGTTGCAGCCGAACTGTTTTAATGTAACCTCCGCAAGTGTAACATTACACACAGTGCCGTGATAATTTCATTCCCTCCGAGCATGCGTACTTGTGCACTTCTCTGCTGTGCAATGACGTATCCGGGGCTCTGAGCATGCACACTGCTGCGCTGCTCAGCGGTTTCAGACCGGAAGTGACGAGGGTATGGAATTCTAACGAGGTATGGTTTTCTAACGTTACACCGGCCAATGGATGACCGCCAGCACCCGCCTATCGTCTGCAAGACACACAGGACAGGGCTCTGCCTATGTAAACAAGGCAGAGCTCTGTCCTGTCAGCGGGGGAAGTAATGTATTTTTCCCTGCATTTTTTTCCCTTAGTAAAAGCACCACACAGTACACCAAAACACTGGTTAGGCACACATTTAACCCTTTGATCGCCCTGGGTGTTAAACTTCTTCCTAGCCAGTGTCATTAGTACAGTGACAGAGCATATTTTTAGCACTGTTTACTGTATTAGTGTCATTGGTTCCCAAAAAGTGTCAGTTAGTGTCAGATTGTCTGTCGCAATATCACAGTCCAGCTATAAGTTGCTGATTGCTGCCATTACTAGTGGAAAAAATAAATAAATAAAAATTCCAGTATATAGTATACCATAGTTTGTAGTCGCTATAACTTTTGTGCAAACTATATCAATATATGCTTATTGGGATTTTTTACCAAAAATATGTAGCCAAATACATATTGGCCTAAATTTAAAAAGAAATTTGATTTTTGAAGTGTTTTTATTGGATATTTTTTATAGCAGAAAGTAAAAAATATTGTTTTTTCCTTAAAAGTGTCTTTTTTATAGCGCTAAAAATAAAAAATAAAAAATGCAGTGGTGATCAAATACCACCAAAGGAAAAAATTTGTGGGAAAAAAAGGACATAAATTTCATTTATGTACAACGTTGCATGACCATGCAATTTTCAGTTAAAGTAACACAGTGCTGTATCACAAAAAAATGGCCTGGTCATGAAGGGGGGTAAATCTTCCAGATGTCAAGTGGTTAAGTTATGCTTATTTACCATAAGGCAGAGATTTTTTGGATTAAGGGCTGAATATTGTTCCCCTTTTCATTTTGAAATGTATGCTTTTTTGATTCCATTAAAGGAAACTGCTTTCAGCTGCTCCTCCACCTCAAATTGCTGATCTCACAAACAATTTTATATACAGTACACATGTAGGGCGTCCCACGTCAGAGCCGCTGGTGGATTGGGATCCCCCACCCTGCACAGCCAGGCAGACTGAATCTTCACAGTATCCCAGAGTCAGGAAACAGTCCAGTGCTTGTTTTGATGTTTTATTGAGGGGGTACAACTTGGATAGGGAAATTATGGGATGCCCACTTGACTTTAGCAAAACCCTTCAGGGACAACTTGTCTGTATACAGTCTATATACACTCCTTTTCTTCCAGCATTCACTTTCTTGCAGAACAATCACAGACCCAGATGGAACACTGTTTAATGAATCTGACCAAGTGCCTTTTGTCAAATTCATCAAACAGTGGTCTGTGAACAAAAGTCCTTTACAGGCAGGGACCGCAGGCCCCTTTGGTTGTGTAGCAAAGTTCAGTGTCCAGCATACATTCCTGTGGCTACTGATCCTGGCACCACCTCTTCAGGTACTACCAGCCCACCTGGCTGCAGCTGCCTCTCTCACTAGCTTTCCTACCCCTCACAGTCCATCCTAGACTGTACTCTCACCAGCCCATCTGGCTGACTTCTCATGGAGAACTCCTGGACGTGCAGACTCTCTCTCCTGCTGTCCTCAAACTTGCTCCTGTGCATCCAGGTCACCCCCCAGACCAGGGCATACCTCCCAATCGTCCCTGATTCACCGGGACTGTCCCAGAATTTCAAACAAATCCTGGTGTCCCTCAAATGTGGGCTGAGTCCCGCTGTGGAGCCCAGGACCGGAACAAGTTCCTGCCTTTCATGTCCCATAGCGTTCCTGCCTTCCATGTGCCACAGCCTTCCTGCCTTCCATGCCCCATAGCGTTCCTGCCTTCCATGTCCCATAGTGTCCCTGCCTTCCATGTCCCATAGCGTTCCTGCCTTCCATATACTGTGGTTTTCCTGCCTTCCATGTGCCACAGTGTTCCTGCCTTCCATGTGCCATAGCGTTCCTGCCATCCATGTCCCATAGCATTCCTGCCTTCCATTTCTTATAGCGTTCCTGCCTTCCATGTGCCACAGCATTCCTGCCTTCCATGTGCCACAAACTTCCTGCCTTCCATGTCCCATATCGTCCATGCCTTCCATGTCCAATTGCGTTCCTGCCTTCCATGTCCCATAGCGTTCTTGCCTTCCATGTGCCACAGCCTTCCTGCCTTCCATGCCCCATAACGTCCCTGCCTTCCATGTCCCATAGCATTCCTGCCTTCCATGTGCCACATCGTTCCTGCTTTCCATGTGCCTTAGCGTTCCTGCCATCCATGTCCCATAGCATTCCTGCCTTCCATGTGCCATAGCGTTTCTGCCTTCCATGTACCATAGCATTCCTGACTTCCATGTACCACAGTGTTCCTGCCTTCCATGTGCCATAGCGTTCCTGCCTTCCATGTACCACAGTGTTCCTGCCTTCCCTGTACCACAGCGTTCTTGCCTTCCATTTACCACAGTGTTCTTGCCTTCCATGTTCCATAGTGATCCTTCCTGCCTTCCATGTGCCATAGTGATTCTTCCTTACTGCCTTCCACGTGTCATAGTGATTCTTCCTGCCTTCCAGGTGTCATAGTGATCCTTCCTGCTTTCCATATGCCATAGTGTTTTTTCTTGCCTTCCATATGCCATAGTGATCCTTCCTGTCTTCCATGTGTCATAGTAATCCCTCCTTTCTGTCTTCCATGTGCCATAGTGATCCTTCCTTCCTGGGTAACATGTGGCACAGTGATCCTTCCTTCCTGCCTTCCATGTGTCATAGTGATCCTTCCCTCCATGTACCATAGTGATCCTTCCTTCTTTTCCATGTACCATAGTGATCCTTTCTTCCTTTCTTCCGTGGACCATAGTGACCGCCCCTCTTCCGTTCCTCCATGTACCATAATGATTCTTTCTTCCTGCCTTCCATGTACCACAGTGCTCCTTCCTTTCTTTCATATACCATAGTGATCCTTCCCTCTCTCTCTCCCTAAGGGTTGACTCAAACGTACATTTCCTGCACTGTATGCAACCATGCTGTCCTTGTGAGACGCACCTGAGTGCCATTCATTGTTAATGGCAGCATGTTTGCGGCCTCCAAACCACGTGCTACTACAGTGTTATGCGGTTTGGTGTGGTATGATTTGAAACAGTAGTGCATTGCAGAATGTCCCCATTCACTTGAATAGATTGTGGTTAGGGAACAGTAGTGCCCACCAATGCATCACCCCCGCTGCTGCCTCTGCAGCTAAAGGGGGAAGACTTGGCAAGGTGTTAAATACTTGTGCTTGAACCACAGTTTTACCACCCCACAACCACTAGTGTGAATGAATGCTGTATTATCTTGCATATTTCTGACATTTGAGATAAGATTTCCTTCTGATGTACATTTGTTCAAGCAATGCTGCACCGTATACCGCAACTAGGCTCAGCTTCTGTTTAATCAACCCTCTTTAAGCCACTCACACTGTTAGGGGCTACTTGACCCTGACCTTCATTTGCTACTATGTGCTACACGTACTGCAGTACTTATTCTCTGGCTCCATCCCAGGTTCCTCAGCTCCTTCCTAATCCTCTATAAGCTCTCTGTCTAATTTCAGTGTATACAAAACCAGATGTATTGGAAGTAATTTTCTAAATAATTGTGTTGAGGTTTATATGTATCCCTGAGACTCCAGCTTGGGGCACAGCAATCAAAGCATACTTTAGCGGTACAAAGAAGCCCATGTTTTGTTTACCACTGCACTTAAGCCCCTCCCACCATTATTTTTGGCTACACCCACTTTTTGCTACGACACGCTACGTGTTACTTTCTCCCTAAAATGTCCCTCATTCTTAATTTCAAAAGATGGGAGGTATGCTAGCGGGCCACTAACAGCCTCCTTAGCACTCCATCTCCAATCTTCCATCTGACTTCCCCTGCTGGAATGACTCAGGAGTATTTCAGAGGTTCCCGCACTCTGCTAGCTCATTTTGCCGCAAATTGGCTGGGGCTCTCATTAATACTGCAAGCAGCTCCTTCCAACCTCCCTCCTATTCTTTTGGAAGCTTCTCCAAGGTTCCAGCAAGTAGGAGGAGGTACCAGAGGTGCTGCCTGATGAATCATCCAGCCTCCCTGAGTCACTCACCCTGACCCAGATTCAGCACAGGTTTGGCTGCCAGCTAAGCCATATTTACCTACACTAGCAAAAAAAAAAACTATGTACAGCTAGTACACTAAGCTAGAGGGTGCTACACATACAAACAGTATATCATAATATTCAAGACAGGAAGATCTTTACCTTGACATCTGCCTAACCTCATAATAATTAGCCAGCACTTGTTGTCTCTTCTTTCTCAACATGTCTTGTAATTTAATATACAGGAGTATATATGCCATGAGGGATTGTGGTCTGCAGCTGTGAAAATATTCAGCTACATATACTGTATATATTTTAGTGCAGAGTTGAGGACCACTGTATTTTTACTAATCTTGACAGCAGTTCTGCTAGTTGGAGGATATGGACGATTCAAATAGCCATTTTTAGTTAACATGATCCTCCAGCAATTTATAGGTAGCCTTTTAGAACAATGTCATGTATAATTTATCAACACAAAGTATTAAAAGGGAAAAATTTATTAAATCACATGATAAATACACACAGCTCGAAAAAAAAAATACTGTAAATATATTAGCATGAAAAAGCAGCATGTAACTGTATCCTCAGGCAATCAAATCATTACAGGTAGAGCACAATACGAATATGAAACAGAATAAAGTACATTATGAATTAATAATTAATTTTAGAGCAGAACAGAAAATACCACTGCATATTTATCTGTTGGTTTATATCAAGGATTATTAAATACACCTGTAGTAATACTGTGCCAAAAGTATTTAAAATGAAGGTAGCTTCTACACACCAGGTTTTGCACATAGAACACTTCCCATAGAAAGTTATAAGGTAGATGTACCGTACAAGACACACATTAAAGCAGATCTGTGTTCATTCCTTTATGGTTAAAAATAAAAGAGGGTTTGGGACTTTGAATTGGAGGCAGGACAAAGCTGGCAGGGATATACATTAACATTTATTGGTGTACAAATTGGTTAAGACATATTAGGTTACAGAATGAAATAACTCAGTAGACATAAGAGCTGGTAAGTGGTACTCAAGTCCAGGTTAAAAAAAAAACAACATATAAACATTCCATGGAGCATACAAGTAGTAGACACTGACCCCGTATTGAAGTCATAGCATCAATAAGCTTGACGCGTATCGTGGACCAAAAATCGCCACTTCATCAGGAGCAAAAAAGTGACGCACATCTGCAAAGAATATCAAAATATGTGTGGGAAAATACCAACATGGAGATGGGATGGAGGGTGGATGCAGACCACCCAAAATCCCACACTTAAAAAAACAGCTCAGGTTGTATATGGCATTGAAGGTAAGGGAGAAACGCAGGTATCCCCTTATTTATTCTGTAACCTAATATGTCTTTAGCAATTTGTACACCAATAAATGTTAATGTATATCCCTGCCAGCTTTGTCCTGCCTCTCATTTAAAGTTTCAAACCTTTTTTTATTTTTCTGCATATTAAGGAAGGAGACACACGGCAAACCCCCTGCGTTTCATTTAAAGTCCCAAAATTCCCCCTTTTTTGTATATTCCTTTATGGTTAGGGATGGGCAGTGTGTTCGACTCGAACATGAGCTGTTCATAAACACATAAAGCACATAAACAAATGCGGCGCTCAGCGGGCTGTTCGCACGCCGATGAGCACCCCATAATGCAGTGCACTCTTGCAGTGCATTGATTGCTGATAATTGGCCAAAGCATGCACCTGACCTGTATGCTTTGGCCAATCACAGCACAATGTACTGTGAGAGCCATAATTGGCCAAGGCAGAGTGCCTTTGGCCAATCGTGCCTCAGAGGCTAAGTCCACACCCACACTAAATATAACGCTGCTGCTTACACAGCAGCCTTGTATAGTGTGTTGCAATAGAGATTAGGCAGGTAGTTAGTGGATAGTGAATTCAGTCAGGTTAGTGCAGTCAGTGTAGCGAACAGGCATACCCCACTTTTGTAATGTATAGATATGTTGTAGTCCTGGGTGCCCTCTCAGTGCTCCCCAAGTTTGGTGCCTCTGTCACTTATCGTTCAGGAGCAGTACCATGCCAACCTGACCAAGATTTCACCGACACCAATGTTAAAGACGGGGAGCAGTGCCATGTCAAGCTGACCAAGATTTCCCTTAGACGCCAATGTTAAAGACTGGGAGCAGTGGCATATCAAGCTGACCAATGTTTCCCATAAATGCCAATGAGCACTGAAAGTTAAAAAATTGGTCTGAGCGGGAAGGGGGTAAAAGCGCCTTGTATTTAAGTAGGTAAGATGAACCCTATGACAGATTAAAAAAAAAAAACCTGCGTGGGGTCCCCCCAAAACCTATACCAGGCCGTTTGGAACTGGTATAGATTTTATAGGGAACTCCATGCCAAAATAAAATAAAAAAATGGCGTGGGGTCCCCCCAAAATCCATACCAGGCCCTCTGGGTCTGATAAAGGGTTTTAAGGGGAACTCCACGCCAAATTTAAAAAAAAAACATGGGGTCCCCCCAAAATCCATACCAGACCCTTATCCGAGCATGCAGCCTGGCAGGCCAGGAACGAAGGGGGGGGGGGGCGAGACAGCGACCGCCCAAACCATACCAGCCCTCTTGCCCTCAACACCCTGGGCTGTGGTTTTGGGGGTCTGTGGGTGGCCCCCAGATTCCGCCCCCCCTCCCCCCTATGTGAATGGGTATGGGTACATCGTACCCATACCCATTCACCAAAAAAGTGTAAAAAAGTAAAAACCACAGGAAACAAGTCCTTTTTTAAAAAGTAAAAAAAAATAATGTCCCTTGATGTAAATCCATTGTCAATTATGACGTCCGCCGACCCAAAAAATTGCAAAAAAAACATTTTGCCTCCTAAGAGGGTACCCCCCATATGCCCGCTCTTCGGCTTTGACAGTTCTTTTATAGGCAAGGGGTGGGGCCACACTGCTTTGTCACTCAGTGGCATTCCAGAAAGGGGGCTGTGCCACAGGGAGACATAACGGGTGTGTTGAATGGAAAGTACTCACTCAGTCCCAATAAGTAGCTCCTTGAATCCAGGATGCTGTTGTACTGACCTTTCTGTTGTACAGACTGATTCTGGTTCCCTAGATGTCTGCACTCACTTTTTGAGCCTTGCCTCCCCAGGGATTGGTGGAAACTCCATAAGCTGCAGCCTCTGTTCCTCCACTCTCTAAGTTCCAGAATTCTCTAGAGAGTTCTGGAAACCAGGGGGAGATAACCACAGCCTTTGAAGCACTGCAAAGCCTCCCTAAACAAAATTACCCATGCTCCCATGCTTACAGGGGAGCCAAACTAAATTTACCTAGGCTAAGAAACTGTAAGGTTACTACATATTTATAGGATGAAAGCATAAATTAATAGCACATTTTGTAACTGTAAACATAATTTGTAGTTTTGTTCTAAAACCATTCAATAGACCAATAGTCACCAGACCATTAATTTAAAAAAGAAAAAAATTACCATAGGATTATATGGCCATTTAACATATTTTGTGAATGTTATTTACCAGTAAAACCATCTCTTGTGTAGACATTTAAAAGCCCTGAGACTGCTGCTGGGCGCTGCCATCTTAGATGTGACTTCAGTGAAAAAAATTTAGGGGGCACTGGGATTTCATTACATGTTCACAGTTTAAATACAAGAAAAGCTAAAAAGCTCACTGACTCTGATAAGGCAGTTCTCAAACAAATAGGTGTTGGGTACCTGGAAGCAACTCAAACTTTATAAGTAATGAGTGCCAAACCAAAAGGGGAAAGAGTCCAAGATGCCTTTAATTATTCATAATTCAATCAAGCAAAACTTGCAACGTACTTCAAGGTAACAAGAACGTTACAAAAACACCAGTAGCTTTAGCTGTAGAATGCTGCTCTAAAAACATGAGTTTTGCAGTGTTTTTGCATTAGCTTTTTTTAGCATTTGCGTTTTTTTAACAAAACTATACTCCCACAAAAGTGTTTGGGTCAAAAAACGCTGAATAGCAGCATTTTTCAGCGTTTTTCAGCTTTTTTTTTTTTAGAGAGTGTTTTTACAGCTGAAAAACGCTTCAAACCTACTAGTTCTGGGGGTTTTTTTCCAACCAGAAAATGCCCCTGCCAAAAACGCTGATATCATATGATTGCATGAACACATAGGATAACATGCTGGGGAGCTTACTGGCCAGTGCCATCTTAATAGATTATAGGCCCCCAGGCAATCAGGGCAGCCATCAGAAATTTTGGGGCCCCTTACACAGCTTTAGGCCTGGGCCCTTCCGGGCCTTACCACCAACATTCCGCAGGGCCCACCCTCTGGCCGTCCCACCGAATCCGCCCACTGGCCATCCAACCGAGTCCTTCAGTGCACCCACTTCTATTTTAACACTCTTACAACCTAATATATGAAAATGACTCCAATCCATCAAAGAGACATCCCCATAAATTTAGCAAAGAGACATCCCAATCCAACAAAGAGATGGCTTCATATATTCAGCAAAGAGACATCCCAATCCAGCAAAGTGGCATCCCTTCTGCTGCATCGGCTTACCCTGCATCCGCCCTGCTTTAGCAATTGCTAGTTACTACAGCAGCAACAACTCGGTTTCATTGCTTGAGGTCTGGGCAGCCGGGCCCCTCGGAACGCTCGGGCCCCCTACATGTGTGTGTGGGCTGTCCCCCCCCCTGATGGCTGCCCTGCAGGCAATGCAGTGCACTGAGGCCCTGCCTGCACAATCACCCACGAGAATAAAAATGCAAATTATCGGTAAGGCAAACAACTTCCAAGTTCGGCGGCTCGGTACGGTGAACACACACACAGACGGGAGTCGAACTGGACTGTTCTGTGTGTGTTTCCATGGAGGCGGACAGGCATTCCTGCAGTTGTGGGCTCCACTTCCACGGCCCAAATGGTCTGGCAGCAGCAAATGGCCGACAGGCGCTTGCCACCTGCTAAGTTCGGCAGCGGGATGCACCCAGGAATCGGGACCAATGATTGGCTGGGGCTGGGTCGCTGGGCAGGTAGGGCCCCCCAGGCAACTACCCAGCATGCCTATTCGGTAAGATGGCCCTGTCACTGGCTGCAGGAAAAAAATGCAGCAGCTGTAAAAAGGTCCAGTGTACATGAGGCCTTTTACCTTTTGGTTTGGCACTCACTGATTCTATATCTTGGATGTGACATCAGCAGCCCGAGCAGGCTTAGGGCTGTCAATCAGTTGACACTCTGTAGTATTCACCTACATTCTTCTCTCAGCAGCTACATAAAAGATTATTTAGGGAGATGAAGGGAGGGATGGAAGACCTTGGCAAGCACAAAGAGTATTTAGACAATCAGGGAGGGATGGAAGACCTTGGCCAGCACAAAGAGTATTTAGACAATCAGGGAGGGATGGAAGACCTTGGCCAGCACAAAGAGTATTTAGACAATCAGGGAGGGATGGAAGACCTTGGCCAGCACAAAGAGTATTTAGACAATCTCAAAAGAGGAGGGGGCTGTGACATACAATAAAAAAGGGGGCCATGACATGGAATTGAATGTCAGATTGTCTAGCAAATTAATAAAAATTATTTATGGAAAAAACACTACAGTTAGGCACATAAAATACTTTTTATTTGCTTTTAGTTGCAGTTTTTTTAAGCTGGTGTCTGGATCACTTTAATTTCCTACCATCTAAGAAGTCAACTACTGTTAAATATTTGGGGATGCAAATATGTTGTATAATTACTTCCATGCTACCATTATTACTACTATAACATATTATTACACTTTGTACACCACTGCAGGCTGTCGTGGTAGCAACCGAGACAATCGGAGAGTCCCAGGTCCTAAGTGAAGAAGGTGAAATGGATGATCCTTCAGAGACCTCTTCTATAATATCAAAGCTAAGTTCTAAGAGTGCCAAAGACAGGAAGAACTGGAAGACCCAACGAGAAAATGTAGAGCAATGTGCTGAGGAAGAGGAGAAAAGAGATGAGGAGAAATATATATCTGCATCTGAAGACAGTACAAAGAGGAAAGGCTATCACTATAGCAGGGAAACCCATCAGTTGGAGTACCATAGGAAGCCATCATCCTCGAGAGAGGTAAGATACTATTTTGCAGCAGGTGACAGGTGTGCTTTGTAATACTCAGTTTGCTGGAATCCTTAGTATGTCGGTAATGGAAGCCGGTGCATGAAGGACCTGGACCTGTGGGATTTTGTTAACCACGATAATCAATGAAGAGTACACTTGCAAGTACCTAACATTAACTTAAAGTAGACCTTCTTTTAAGAGTAAAAATATCACTAACCCACCTCTCTCCTCTAGCTTTTTTTGGGGGGCAGGGGGTACATTTTTTTGACAGGTATTCACTTCTACTTCTACAATTCTCACCTAGGCGGGAATTACATAAGCTTGGCCTGCCCACCCGCAACCTCCAGGGACATGTTACACATCCCAGGAGGCTGTGGGACCAATCTGACAGAGCAACATGATCTTGCACCTGCACAGAGGGAGCCGACTGTGAAATAGCAGGACATCACAGTCGGCTCCCACTGCCAAGGTGGTGGCACAAGGGATCCAAAGAACCTTGTAAAGACAGCACTGGGCTCCGAGGTACTGTTTCCTAAATATCAGCAACTACAGTATTTCTAGCTGCTGACATTTATATATTTTTTAAAATGACTAGAGCTACTAAACCTGAGCTGGATTGAAATTTCCCCAACAGGGCCACAGACAGTAATAAAAGCTTGACAGAAACATTTACTCCTTCCAAGTTGTGCCTGGAGTTTGGAATTAACACCTATTATTATGTAGCTAAAAAAATCCCAAACATTATTTTTCAGTTTTGGATAAAGGGGTGAGAGTTTAGAACAGATATATGCAACCTAAGACACAGGTGCCAGGGTGGGCATGCCATGAAATTTTCAGTGGCATCCAGGAGATTATCAAAGATGTGTACAGGACTTGCCCACCCGAGGGCCAGATGATCTTGTGGTGGGCCCCTATTCCCCACAAATACAGCACCGCTGTCCATTACAAAGCTTGGCTTGCCCCTCTGCACCCATGGCCCACCCACCTGCATATTGAAAGGAAGATGTACACTGCTCAGGTGGATCTATATCCACAATCAGCCATGGGTGCTGGACCTCGGATCACCACCCGATAACAGGAACATGAAGAGAAAGTGGCCGCACACCAAGACGATGACTTGATATTAGCAAAGATTTATTGTACAAATCTGGATACAAGGTAACAATGGAAATGGTAGACGCGTTTCACACGACCAACAGTGTGCTTGTTTACCCACCTGCATGACATTTCAGAGAGGTCTGCCATGATGTCAAGGTGCCTGCCCTCCTCCCGGTACCAGAGTAGGCCCACCTGCGTAAGTGACCTGAAAAAGCTCATCCACTTACACACTTCTGCCCCCTAATAGAGCTGCCAACTGGAGCAGATATCTATGTAAAACTTCTGCTTTTTTCATGATGTAGGAATTGGGGCACTGGCACACCAGTTTTCTAATGCTTGTAAATGGATACTGGATGTGAGAAAAGGGCATTAACCCTTTGAGTTAGAAACCCTGTCAAGTTTTTACTGCTGTCTGTGTTCCAACTGGAGAGAATCACCATCCTTATTTGTCCCGGTAACCACTGTCACCGGGTCTGAAAATGAAGGAAAATCTCGCTTTGTAGAGGTTTCCTCTCACACCCAATCTACAAGACAGGAAATGAAAAGAAAGCTCTTCAATGGGACACAGATAGCAAAAAATAAATAAATAACAGGTTGGGGAGATTTCCCTTCACTTTGAACAGTTAAATCCCCCATGAGACAGTTACCACTAGAACAGGTCCCCTTTGGAAGATTTACCCATATTCTTCTTCTAGTGACAACTAAAGTATTTTGGTTTGGCATTGGGGCTGGCACCTTGACATCACTCAGACCTCTCACTTTCAGATCCGGTAGTGAGAAGCAATACAGAGGATGAATCTCCCCAGCAGGGACACAAACAGTTATAACAAAAAAAATGTGACAGGAGTTCTAACCCTTCATTTTGATATTCAAAACAACAAAATCAAGTTTTGTCTTTATAGCAATATTAAGGGGTAGATTTATAAATCCGTGAACTTGACACTCACAGGTGAATCTTCCAGTTTTGTGTGTTTTAAATGACAGTGATTGATTCACCATCAGTGAATGTTTGGTGAAAATTGCATTCACTGATTATACAGTAAATGGTTCCCTGTTTAGGTACAGTAATCCCCCGCTACATCGCGGTTCAGTTTTTGCGGTCCCGGTAATTCGCGTTTTTTTTTGTAATGTTATTTTACTATATAAATCATTAAAAATGAAATATTTTTGTGTTTTCCATAGCTCTTGCTATGTCTCTTAGTATCTTTTATGTGTTTAAATGAGTTTCTATTGTTTTAAAAGTGTGTTTAAAGACCTTAAAATGCTTCTACACGTACAGTGACAGTAAAAAAACATGCCTACAATGCATTTTAATAGGGTTTTTCTATTTCGCGGAATTTCACTTTTCGCGGCTGGGTCCGGAACGTAACCCCCGCAATGGAGGGGGGTTTACTGTATTGCTTTGTTGTAAGGCACACTTTTAGCACTGTATTTGAGATTATAGTCATGCATTTCTTTTGTGTCACTTCTAAATCTAATTCTAATTGTTTTTGGTTTTGCAGTCACAGTTAAGTGTCCGCGGCTCCCTGTTTACCCCTAGACGTAATAGCAGAGTCAGCATTTTCAGTTTCAGAGATCCCGCTAGGGATGTGGGGTCAGAGAATGATTTTGCTGACGATGAACATAGCACTTTCGAAGATAATGAAAAGGACTCTGTATCTCTGCCGGGTAGACAAGGAGACCGGCGTAACAGCAACGCCAGCTTGACAAGTCGATCGTCTAGGATTCTGCCTTTACTTTCTATGAATGGTAAAATGCACAGTACAGTGGACTGCAATGGAGTGGTCTCCTTGGTCAGCGGGCCCGGTGCCCCTGCTGGACTCTGTCCTGAGGTAATGCTATGTTTTGTTTTGTTTTTCCTAAAGAGGATTGACATTTTTGGGTCAATGGATGATTAGAGCATATCTTCACAAACACAACTGTACTCTATCAAAGCTTACCAGTCCTTTTTTTTTTTCCGTTTTAGCCTGTGTTTACACTACTGCGATTCAGGGAACAGCGTGATTCTAATGCGGGTTCACGGCCTGCAATGCATCTGCCCTGCAGGCAGTTCACGCTGCCTTCTGCAAACCGCTGCAGGTGTCAATACAAAGTTAATGACACCCCCGGATCGGTTTGCAGATCGCAGTGCGAACTGTGAATTTGGACAGGAATCGGATTGTATGGGTGTGAATCTATGCAATTCAATTCCAGTGAGGGTGAAAAAAGGTTCCTACTCCATTTTCGTGCGAATGGGAAACAAACTGAATGGCAGACATCGCATGTGATCTGCACAACAATGCGGTGCGAATCACATGCAATGTCTGTGTTCTCATTAGTGTGAACCCAGACAAAAGTACAAGAACAAAAACAAAATAACTACCTGCCTCCTAGTGCGGAACAGACACTCCAACAACACAACACAAAAAAAGAAGAGGTACGCTTATCAGTCCCTAGACTTAGTTAGTAGCTGTCATTTTTATTTTTTTTCAGGCTAAGACCATTTTCAGCAAGCATAGAAAATCCCAACAAATCTTGCCAGAAATGTAGTGATCTTATCACTTCCTGTGGGCTAGGCTGAATGTTTTCTTTCTTTTGTGAACAATCTCCCCATCTTCCGTGTAATGGGGATAAACAAAGGCAGACAAGTTTAAAGTCCAGCTGGCTAAGCTAAGTGACAGCCATGGTTTCTTCCATAGATACAGTGCAGGAAGTGAGCGTAGCCACCCAGATAAGCTAAAAAAAAAAAAAAAAGTAGCCACTACTTCTAAGTACTTCTAAGGACTGGTAAGCAGCAATATATTAAATGTTTGTTTTGGAATTAAGATATGCTTTAAAACTGCAGCTAAAAAAGGATGTGCACTACGGGTCAGAGCCAGTAGCGTGGCGTCAACACGCATGGACCGGACCGCTCTGCAGGCAGCCATGCATTATTGATGATTATCTGCCCGATTCAAACCACCGTGTTGTAAATGCATTTTTATTTTCAACAAACAAACTTTCATACAATAGCCACTTCAGCCCCGGAAGGTTTACCCCCCTTAAGGACCAGGCCATTTTTTATGATACGGCACTGCATTACTTTAAATGACGTGCAACACTGTACCCAAATGAAATATGTATCCTTTTTTTCCCACAAATAGAGATTTCTTTGGTGGTATTTGAACACCACTGCGTTTTTTTTTTTTTTGCACTATAAACAAAAAAAGAGCGACAATTTTGAAAAAAAAAAAAAAAAAAACAATATTGTTTACTTAATGCTATAAAACACCCAATAAAAAAATAAAAAAAAATCATTTTTTTTTATCAATTTAGGCCAATATGTTTTCTGCTACATATTTTTTGGTAAACAAAATCCCAATAAGTGTATATTGATTGGTTTGCGCAAAAGTTTTAGCGTCTTCAAACGATGGGATATTTTTATGGAATTTTTCTTTATTTATTTATTTTTTTACTACAGTGATTTTTAGTGGGACTGCGACATTGTGGCATAGAAATCTGACACTAATTGACACTTTTTTGGGGACCAGTGACATTAATACAATGATCAGTGCTAAATAAATGCACTGTGACTGTATTAATGACACTGGCAGGAAAGGGGTAACAGGGGCGATCAAAGGGTTAAGTGTGCTCCTAGGGAAGTGCTTTCTAACTGTGTGGGGGGATAGCTTGACTGGAGGAAGACAGAGATCCAAGTTTCTACTTAGCAGAAACACAAAATCTCCATCTTCCTCTCTGACAGAACGGTGGTCTGCCTTGTTTACATAGGCAGACCACCGTTCTGCCTCTCCTGTGAACAATCGGTGGGTCCGGGCAGACATTGCGTCCGCCAGACCCACTGCTTGGCTCCCACTGGGTCAGATCACAGCGGGAGGGTTGTCACCGGTGGCACACGCAGGTGCCCCAGGCCCTGTACCCGAAATCACGTACAGGTATGTGATTTTGCGTAGGGGGACTGCCCTGCTGCAGCATATCTGCATGGGCGCGGAATGCACTCTGAGCCCTCTACATTGCTTTTATCACTACATGCTTTGAGAGACGTAAGCTTGGATCCATCTCCTGAGGTCGGCAGACAACCTATCCTTAGAGGTGATCTTATATATGTGCATATGATCTCTTAGTGGGATCATTCCTTCTAGTAAGTGGCCAATCTTTTGTTTGGAGCACGGTGGTGATGCACATGCATTTGGATATATTTTTTTGCACAAGGACACTTACCAATACATATTGGCCTAAATTGATAAAAAAAAATTAGATTTTTTACATTTTTTATTGGGTATGTTTAATAGCATAAAGTAAAAATGTTTTTTTTTTTTTTTTTCAAAATTGTTGGTCTTTTTTTGTTTATAGCGCAAAAAATAAAAACCGCAGAGGTGATCAAATACCGCAAAAGAAATCTCTATTTGTGGGAAAAAAAAATGACATACATTTTATTTGGGCACAGAGTCGCACGTCCGCTTTAAAATAGATTTTATATCATGTCTATATTTTTTAATCAAGTTAACTAATTAGTGCAGAAAGATACCAACTCACACAAAATCTGTTCTCTTAGGAAATGCTTACTGTTATTTATGGCTATCAAACACAATGTTTTGACATATACAATGTATAAACAGCATGAACTGACAATGGAATGGAATGTATGTGTTTTTCCCATTCTAAGGTTTCTTCATACAGTATAATAGCCACATATTGTAACACTGTGCTTTGCAAGTCACTCGGTTTTTCTAATGTTTAGGAAAAATCATACAGCGCACGTAATAAATTTACAGGTGACACGGACGTCAAACTACCCATAAGTGACTTATTTTAAGGTTGTGTGCGTGGGCGTGTTGTCATCTCAGCAGAACCACTGGGGAATGTACAGTTCAGGGAGTGAAGTGACATTCAGAGGTGCTTTTACAATCCCCTTCGCCAAATTACCCTCCCACTTAATCGTAGTGCAATTATGAGTGATGTACCGGTAATTGTGGCAGGTTTACAATAGTGAAGATCTTTTAAGATTGGAGTTCCGGTGGATGTACTAAGGCGATATTGTGTGGGAGATCACCTCAGAAAAAGTATGACTGATGTGAATATTTGAACAAGAGCTGCAATAATATCCCATAGAATTGGGTCTAACAAAGGGAGGGCAGCGGGGGCAGCTGCCAGGGGTGCATAGAGGACAAGGAGTACAATATCACTTTGCAGAGAAAAAAAGACCTGACCATAATGCTGATGTACATTTCCCTAATTATAGACTTGGGCATTAGGCAGGATGGGGCTGTGGCAATAAAGGCAGAATATAAGTAAAAAAAAGCATCTAGAAAAGGAAGTGAGCTAGCCCCAGTGTGCCAAAATCCTAAATAATGGACCAAAAAAGAACTTGGTGCAACAACTAGTTGTTCCAAAGAAATTACAGACTTTAGAGGCACATAGTGGACAGGCAGAGTAATTTGATTAAAACTTCAACATTTTATTGAAAATATTTTTTTAAAAAGAAGAAAAGAAAATCATATATATATATATAAAACAGTACATTAAAACAGAGTCAGTGGTGAGGATAAAGACTCCATATGCTTTATAGTGGGTATACAAACATTGCACATTCTTTGAAGAGGTAGATATATTTAACTGGTCTGGAAGGTCGACGCGTTTCGCATTGCGCTTCTTCAGGACCACAGACGATTAAATATTCTCTTAACAAAGTAAGCAAAATATAACATTAGTTGACAATACACGATATAATGCATTTACATTTGTACATCATTCATTTGATTCACAAAAGAGTATTGGAAAAATTATCGCATAGACCAACCTCCTATAGCGCAAATAGTTGTATCATCCACGTCAGTTTTAGCAACCGGAGAGGGGCGAATGAGACCCACCTACATTATGAGTGGTAAAGAATATATAAGCTTTTAGGGGAATACTTTGACCACCAATAGTTTCGTAGATAGGTATTGTATTGTAATTACCAATCACTCTGATTGATCTCAGATGGAAACGTGAACGTGGATGATACAACTATTTGCGCTATAGGAGGTTGGTCTATGCGATAATTTTTCCAATACTCTTTTGTGAATCAAATGAATGAACTAGTTGTTGCACCAAATTCTTTTTTGGTAAAAAAAAAGCAGCGCTAAAAAAACTCACATATATAAACAATCAAAAATGATAATTAGGAAGTACAAAACGTGCAATATGAAACATCAAATAAGGTGGAAAATGCAAACATTCTACATTTCGGCCTCAAAACGTCAGTAGAAAGCTGTAAGAGGCGTTTTTCAGCTTTTTTGCTGTAGCGTTTTTTTGGCCTTTTTTTTTTATACTCCCACAAAAGCTTATGGCTCAAAAATGTTGATAAACGCCAAAATGCGGCGTTCTTCAGCGTTTTTTATCTTTTATCAGAGTTAGAGCATTTTTACAGCTGAAAAACACCTCCTAAAATCCACTAGTTCTTTTTTTTTTTTTACAGCCATAAAACGCTCCTGCCAAAAACTGCTGATAGCAGCCTATGTGTGCATGGACACATAGGATAACATGCTGGGGAGTTTACTGGCAGCAAAAAAAAAAAAACATCTGACGCCAAAAACAGCAGCTGTAAAAACATCCATTGTGCATGAGGTCTTCAAGTTGTAAAGTGCGAAATCGAAATATCCACAAAAGTGCAAAAATGCAAATTAAGAGTGCATATATATATATAATATTGTGTCAAAAGTTTATGTTTTCATATATCAAAAAACAAATAAAGTCTATTAATAGGAAAAAAAGTCACGAACACAAAGCCTCCACAG
This sequence comes from Pelophylax lessonae, assembly GCF_965119305.1. Lineage (NCBI taxonomy): Eukaryota > Metazoa > Chordata > Amphibia > Anura > Ranidae > Pelophylax > Pelophylax lessonae. The sequence goes on along the minus strand of NC_138773.1, from coordinate 261,774,592 downwards.
TGTGTTTCTCCAGGGAGTATCATTGGTAAATATAAAAAGAGATCCACCGCAAAGTAGTTGTAGTCACCATGCACCTCTTACCAGAACAGTTGGGTCATAGATATTAATGGCCGGGAATGCAAATATAGATCTCAAGCTTAGTCTCCACTACAGGGAACGATCCTCGCTTAGCTGTCAGTGATAGTAAGATACCGGGAAACAGAAAACAAACATCTCCATCATGAAGCCCGCTTAAATGGTGTCTTTTATTAAAATATATAGGAGTTCCAACTCTAAAGCATCGCAAAATTTACTCTAATACAGCAGGATATAAGCGGCAGGTTAATAATTTGTGTATACCAAACGCCGACAACTGCGGCAGTGGTGCGTGAGGATGCCCTAGTTAGCCCTAGTTAATTGGAAGGTTTATGGATGGACTTTTTAGTCTAAGAGATATTATTTTAAGCAGTTTAAATTCAAAAATGTATACAGTATATTGCAGCCTACCAATCCTTAAAGCTGTAGTAAACACCACTTGGTGATTTGCACCTACTGGTAAGCTTATATAAAAGCTTACCTGTAGGTACAAGGAATATCTCCTAAATGGGTACCGTTTAGGGGATATTTACAATTTTTGCAGCCGGTGACACCACCGGTGCATGCACACTGCACTCTGAATGGATAGCATACTGAGTATGCCGTCTATTCAAAGCGTGTGCTGCGATCATAGCTCCCATGCGCATGCGCAGGGATGATGTCATCGGGGCAAGGCTATTCAAATGGCCGGAGACAATGAACCCTGAAGAAAGACTGGATAAAGATGGAAGCCCTGTCAGCAGTGACAGTGTGATGCTGGAAGGCTTCCTTTTAAAGTAAGTCTTTCATATTGTGTTAGTATGCAGCGCATCTTAGTACATTATGCCATTGACTTGCATGGGGAGGTTTTTTACTACTTTACTACTGCTTTAAATCTGGTGACTGCATTTTATTTCTGTATTTTCACCTGGTAAATTCAACCGCTAACACACATCCCCATTCTGGATGGAGGAGCAGCAGAGACACCTATGGACAGCAGCACTGGTAGTCTGGGGAGAGGGTAGTGTTAGACTAGCAGATTTAGATGGACTTGACCGACAAATGAAAGCTAGAACTTCAGCTAACGCTTTTTAAAGTAGAACTAAACTCATTTATTTACCTGTTTTCCAAAACAGGAACATAGCACCTGGCTGTGCACAGGATCAGCAGATTGTAAAGCTAAAATAATAAAAGAGGACCAGAACTGGCTTCAACTTGGTTCTCCAACCATAGAGCATTAGATTGATACTGTTTTTCAGTTACGGTATATTCAAGGCTTTGCTAAAACCAAAATACCGCTCCAGGTCAGTCCACCCTTCGCTGCCCCAAGTATCAGGTGTTATAGATAGATCTCTCAAGTCTATAACCATATTGAGCAACTTTAATGTCCCAACTAGGGATGATCAAACGGTTCGGGTCGACCATCGGTTCGACCCGAACATTGACTGTTCGAGGTTCGGCCAAATTTAGAACTTTTTGCTGAAAAAGTTCGGAATTCGGCAACCAGAACCGACCAAAATGCAATGGGCCAGGAAAAGGGCTTTAAAAGCCTGTGATTGGACCAGAACCATTAGTAAAAGCCAATTGAGGGGACAGGAGAATGCTAGGAATGTGATTGGAGTGACTAGGGGGTCCCTAGGTCAATCGTTAGTGAATACGCCCCCCAGTATATAAGGTAGCCCCCGTCAAATTCCTAGCATTGTAATACAGGGACATGGAAGAGAGTGGAAGCAGTTCTGTTAATTTAACTTTAAAAGTGTTATTTAGCATTTATTAGTGTGAGGAAAGGGATATCTAGTGTAGTTAGGGTGCTCTTTTACACTTTAGTTAGATGCAAAAATTTAGTTTCTGTAGGGAAAGTGTTAAGTGCCAGGGTGACCATAGTGTAGTGTAGGGTGAACTGACACTGACTGCTATGGCTGGGTGACCAAACCCTTCCATATCCATATCAGGGTGACCGCTATAGAGAAAAGATAGTTTCTCTTAAGTCACATTCGGTGCACTAATATGGCTTCTCGCCGGTCAGCCTGCTTTTTGGCAGCAGGCGTTTATAGGGATTTTTGAGGACATGTTTGGAGTCAGGCATGACATCTGAACATGTGTATAGGGGGTATATATACACACCCATGTATGTATATATACACCTGCACATATATAGGTGTGAAAGGAGCAGAAAACACTACTTGCGGTAATGAAATAATTAACACCAATATAGTTACGCTCCTATCACACCTATATATGTGTATGTGTAAAATACATATAAGTGTGAGTGTATATATATACCCCTATACAGAAGTTCAGATGTTTTGCCTGCCTCCAAAGAACCCAAAAAAATGCCCAAAAAAACGCTAGCGCAAAAAAAAAAAAAACGCCCAGGTGTGTCGTTGCAGGCATTTTTTTGGGGTTTTTGGAGGCAGGCAAAACATCCGAACTTGTGTATAGTGGTATATATACACACATACTTATATGTATTTTACACTTACACATATATAGGTGTTATAGGAGTGGAGCCATATTAGTGTTAATTATTTCATTAGCGCAAGCATATATTTCTGCTACTATCACACCTATATATGTCTAGGTGTATATATACATAAAAGTATGTGTGTATATATACCCCTATACACAAGTTCAGATGTTTTGCCTGCCTCAAAAGGACCCCAAAAAATGCCCAAAAAATGCCTGCTACTAAACCGGCAAGGTGTGAAAATAGCAAAGCCATATCCCTGTTCTATAAGTGACATAATACAAACAATCTTTTTTTTTTTTATGGTTCTGGACATGCTACAGAGCTGAAACTTCACAGGTACACTTTTTAGACCCCCCCCCCCCCCCCCCAGATACTAAATCCAAAGAAATTTTTATTTTTTTATTTTTTTAATAATTGGCTCTCTATCAAAAATGACAATTTTTAAGAACTTTTTTTTGTGTGATTAATAGTCCCTGGGATATGACCCAGAACCCTAGGCACTTTTTAGGGGCATTTATTGGGTTTTAGGGCTTCAAGATGGTGTTTTTTGATTACCGAAGTTCCGGATCCCATTGATTTCAATGGGGTTCTGAAATCCGGGCCGAACTTTCGGGAAGTTCGGATGTTCTGGCCGAACCAAACTTTTGAAAAGTTCGATCATCCCTAGTCCCAACACAACTGTCCATAGGCTCTATTCAGTGCTAGACCAGCTCATTACTGGAAGATGCATGAAAGACAGGTAAATGACTGTACTCCGATAAAACCAATTATTTACTTAGACATAACCATAAAGACTCAGAAATACAGCAGGAGGAATGCGATTACCAAAGTGTTTCATGTTCTCCTGCTTTATTGCTGTCTGTATGGATATGTCTAAATGAATTATCGAAGTGCAGTCACCCCCGCCTGTCTTTCATGTATATTCAAGGCATGCCATGAATAATAACTGCCACAGTTGCTTGTGCTGTCAACTAAATTATTAAGCCATCAAATGGCTGGTGTCTTATCTGATTAAATGAGCAGCACCATCTCAACAGATCAAATGGGGATGGTCGCTTTCTTGGCTTTAAAGGATGGGAGGGGTTTGTTTTACTTTAAGCAGTTCAAGCTAAATTTTTTATTTTTTCCTTTTGGAAACATAGATGAATAATCGCTGACCATTGTAAGCACCTATTCAACCATCTAACTGCTACTTTTAGTGGACAGCTTGGAAGGTGAAAAAATATAGACTTACTGGTCAGATCAGGAATTAGAGGGAAAAAAGGAAACTATAGCAACCAAAACATCTAAGAATTTTTAGGCTGCACATAATTTTTAGTTTTTCGGATTAATACTTGCTTTAAGTGAGACATATACATTCTAAATTCCAGGGCACCACCACAGAGACTGATGTAAACAGAAGAAGACCAAGTTCATACAAAATTTCCATGGACTTGCTAGAAGACCCATCTGCCAGACAAAGGGCTCTCAGTATTGCTACAATTTTAACGAATACAATGGAAGGTAAGACATTGCCATTGACTATTTACATGTTATGTACACAGATTAATGCTGAACATTCCTTCCAGCCTCTTAGACCCAAACTGATTCAGAGTGTTTGAAATGACAGATGGTGCCATCAAAAGCATAGTCCAAGGTATGAAGTATTACCAGCGCATCTTTTTTTTCTAGCAAAACCTAACAGCAGGACATTTATCCTTTGCCAAACAATGCGCCATTTTGGAATCACATGGTCATTGTAGCCTGAAGAAGGGTTTCCAAACAATTCCAAATGATGATGAATAAATGTCCTGTTATTTGTTTTGCTAAAAAAGGGATATAGTTAATACCCCATACCTTGCACAGTTCTGATATACAGCACAGGTAGTTGTAAAAGTGAAAAAATAGCACTGGAGACTAAGACATCTTATTGACATTGCTGTCTTAGAGTCGGTCCACACTAGCGTGACTTGTCAGGCGACTTGTCAGCCTGACAAGTCGCGCTCCCTCGCGGTCCATTGACCGCTCCAGGACCCGTTCTAATAAGAGCGACACAAGTCGCTCCGACTTAGAAAAAGGGTTCTGTACTACTTCGGGGCGACCTCGGAGTGACTTGCATAGACTTCCATTATGTGAAGTCCCTGCAAGTCGCCCCCGAAGTAGTAAGGAGTTGTGTCGCCTCAGTGTGAACCGACTCTTAAAGTACTGATGTTGATGTAAATAATCTGGTTCCTGGGCAGGTAGCTTCTACACCCTGGAGCATCGCAACAATCCCGTTGACTTGTAGAGTAATATAACAAAAATTGAAGCCCCACACCATTGTTAAGAGGTCCGGATAAAACTTTATTCCAGTAAAAGTTATGGGGACAATCCAATAAGTAGCCAACACATTTTGGGAGTCCAAAGATGCCTCCTTCATCAGGGCTTGAAAACTGTGTGAATAGACTAGAATTGAACTGGGCCTTAAACTTATTTCTTCCAGAGTGATTACAACCACTGGCCTTGTCAGCAGCTGGTCAGACAGCCTGTTTTTGTTACATACAAAACAACAACCAGGCAGTTGACAACGCTTACATTTCAGGGATACTGTGGTGTCTTCTGTCCACCCTCAACCTGTTGATAGGCAGTCCAGAAACAGACTGTTGAGGTCAACCCTCTACTCAATTTGCTCTCTCCAATAAGTATGTCCCTTGTCAGCATACACAATTTCTAATTGGATCCCATTTTTGCCCCCCCCCCTTCCTTTCCTGTTTGAGCTCCGCTGTAAAGAGTATTGCAATATTCTGTAACAACAGCAAATTCAGGGACTTTCCCAGGGTAGCTGCATTATTATTTTCTTTTATATCTGGCTAGAGTTCAGCTTTAAAAATTTGTCTTAATATATTAATGTTGGATTTGATATCCAGACGCACAATATTCAAAAGTCTCTGACGTTCAGATTCAGTTACTACAATAAAAATAATGCCCCATAAGCAGATGAAAGCATTCCAGAAAAATATTAGTGCTGCTCAGCACCCTACTCCTGCGCTCAGAACCTGGTCCTCAGGCTGCCTCAATCCTGGAACTTGGAACTTGTACTCATACTTGGCATCCATTATGGCTGGGCTTTGCTGCCCCCTACGACCGGGGCGGTCGACCAAACACTGTAGATACAAAACAAGCCTAAGATAATGCGCACCAGCCTAGCGCATTATCCTCAGCGAGTTTATTGATAATAAAAAGATAAAAATCAGCTACTCACAAACATGCGTGAAAGTCAAGCACATCAATTTCATAAAGCAGCATCATTACATGAGTCCGATATCTCATGAAAGCAGAGGGCTGACGCGTTTCGAGGCCGTGCCTCTTCCTCAGAGCTCCTCGCTGAGGATAATGCGCTAGGATGGTGCGCCCTTTCTTTGTTTTGTATCTACGATGAAAGCATTCCACCTGCTCATAATGCTTGGATGTATTTCACCGCCAGTCCAGTGAAGTAATGGGATTACCCTACCCTGATAATTAAAGTACACTACCTTTGAAATGTATTGGTCCATCTATGATTTTTTGAGAGTACTGTTCTGATAAGTATTTTACCTCTATCTCTTTCATTAGCTTCAGAGCACAGCTACTGTGACACTTTGTCACATAATCTGGAGCTGGAGCAACATAAGACTTCTAAATTATGACTGAAAGGTACATTTATGCTCATTCCAAAACCAAATACCAAAAAAACATTGCCACTGCACAAGTTAACTTATGAAGTTAGAGAGCGTCTTACCAAGTCTGAGAAACTCTGGGGGGAGTAATGCCTCGTACACACGCAACGATTATTGGCCGACCGATCATCCGACTTTTGTCCAGAGTTGTGTTTTGTTGGTTGGAATGTGCTTAGACTGCACACAAATTTTCTCGGCCAACAAAAATCTACTTCAGAAGTGATGTCATGTGCTGGTTTACTTTCCGTGTGTTTTTTCTTCTCTGAGCATGCCCAGTCTTGCTCATCAGATTTTTGTCTGCCAAAATCTGTACTGACTGACAGAAAATTGGTCGTCGTGTTGACGGCCAACAAAACTTTTATAGCCTGCACACCAGATTTTCTTCGGCCGAAAAGTCGGAGTTGGTTGTCGGAAGCATCATACTAACAAGCCAAAAATGGGCCGATCGGACGTTGGCTGAAAATTCACGGCCAATTATCGACGCGTGTGTACTGGCCTTAAGTGAATCTGTCCACCACAGATGAACACCTGCCTGATTATCAAGCTATATCGTTCATATCTCTCCCCATCCAGGTTGCAAGCGACCATCTTGACCATCCACACAGATTTCAAAAGAATTGACCACAGCCGTCAATTGGAATAGGGGAGAAAAACACAAATACAGTTTCCATTTCAACCGTACAGAACGATGGTTCACTGTTGCTTGCAAGGCTTGTTTCCCTACCTTTTAGACCTTTTTCAGTACAATACAACAGTAATACTTGATGATTTATCTAATAGTCTGCACCAGCTAACATGAACCTCATTCTGTGCTCAATAAAACCTAGAGATTGGGCAGATTCTGTACTATTTTCAACGGCTTACAAACCTCCTCTTTTAAGCCTCGCACACACAATGAGAATATCAGACGCACGAGTGTCTGTTTTTTTTATTTTGCATGCTAGTCTTATGAAGAGGTTACTAAACTTACTAAAATTCTCGTATGACAGAATACAACTTCAGAAGTAATGTAATGTGTTGTACTGTAATGTATTCTTATGTTTCCGAGCATCAGTGGTCTTGCTCTTTCGATTGTTTGCTAACGAATACTATACTGATTAATGCGGTAGTAAACCGCTGTGTGTGTTTTTCTTTTGCAACCTGCAAAGGAAAGCCATAATGTGCTAGTACGCATCGCATATTTTAAACTTACCTGAAAACTAAAGCCTCGTACACACGTGCAGATCGTCATTTGAACGATCGGCCGTCTTTTGTCCCTGGGCTGTCTGTCTGTTGAAAAGTGCAAAAGACTGCACAAGACTTTTGTCCGCCGACTACAGCCGACTGCAGGTGATGTCATGTGATGGTTAACTTTCCGTGTGTTTTTTCTTTTCTGAGCATGCCCAGTCTTGTAAATCTGCTGTCTGTCGGCCGAATTCTGTACTGACTGGCGAACAATCGGCCGCTCTGGTGACGGCATACAAAAATTTTAATGCTTGCACAACAGATTCTTTTCGGCCGAAAGTGCGCTGTCGGCTGTCAGAAGCATCATACTAACAAGCAAACAATCGGCCGATCGGTCGTCGGCCGAAGCTTTTCGGCCGACAATCTGCACGTGTGTACGGGGCATAAGCCATCCAACACCATGCTGTAACCACTGAGACAGCTTCCATCTTCACTCAGTCTTCCTTCGGGGTTTGTGGACTCCGGCTGTGTGAGTGGCCGGAGCCGCGATGACATCACTCCATGCATGCCTTATTCCACGCATGCATGCGGGAGGTGCTGCTTATGGCACAGGACTCTGAAGGGTGGCCGTTCTTCAGAATGCGCATGCACCGGTGACGTCACCGGCTGCATGTACAATATATAACTCCTAACTGGTGCACTTTTAGGAGATATTTACAGTACCTATAGGTAATCCTTATTATGGGCTAACCTATAGGTAAAAGTCAGACATGGGAGTTTACTCCCACTTTAAATGAAAGTCATTCATTTTGGTATTGTCCGAGAAAAATGTTCATGTTTATCCCTTTGGATAATTTCAGATAAACTGTCATGATTGTCTCTCGAAAGCTGTGTACTAACGATCAGATTATCATATGATCGCTTCAAAAGCAGTATTTTTCATCCGATTTTCTGTTCGCATGTACTAGGCATTACACTCTTATAAAAACTAACAACGTTATTAATCGGTATATACTTCAGTTGATTAAATTCTACATGTATTTTCTTGGACATATGAATCTCCTGTGACATGTTGTGTATACTAAGTTTATAAAAGGCAGTAAAACTCACTTAACCACATACTGCCCACCCACCCTCAAATGACGGCGGAGTGGTGCAGCTATTGTTCTGGGACGGCGTCATATGATGGCGCACCAGAACTGCCTCTCTCGCGCACCCACGGGGGCGCGAAGTGCAGCGATCGTTGCCGCGCCGTGTCCTAGCAACAGATCTCGGTAAAGAGCCAATGACATGGATCTTTACCCATGTGATCGGCTGTGTCCAATCACAACCGGTCACATGTAAATGAGGAAGTGCCGTTTATCGGCTCTCTTCGCCTCACAATGTCAGAGTGTGTGGCGAGGAGAGCCGATCAGTGGCTCCTCCTAACAGGGGAGACTAGAAAAGGTAATCAGGGCACTGATCATCAGTGCCCTGATTACAAAATTGTGAAAAACAGTGCCAATCAGTGTCCACCATCAGTGCCCACAGTACCCACCATCAGTGCCCAGAGTGCCCACAATCAGTGCCCATAGTGCTGCCAGTCAGTGCCCATCAGTGCCTGCTCATCTGTGCTGCCCATCAGTGTCCATCAGTGCCGGCCATCAGTGCCACCGCTCAGTGCCCACCAGTGCCGCCTTTCAGTGCCCATCAGTGCCACCTATCAGTGCCACCTATCAGTGCCCATCAGTGCAGCATATTGGTACCTCCTCATCAGTGCCACCTCATCAGTGCCCATAAGTGCCACCTCATCAGTGCAGCCTATCAGTGCCCATCAGTGCAGTCTATCAGTGCCCATCAGTGCCGCCTCATCAGCACACATCAGTGGAGGGGAAAAATTATTTATTTTCAAAATTTACTCACAGAAAATAAGAAAAACTTTTTTTTTTTTTTTTTTTCAAAATTGTCTGTCTTTTTTCTTTTTTCTTTTTTGTAAGAAATAAAAAATCCAGCGGTGGTCAAATACCACCAAAAGAAAGCTCTATTTGTGTGAAAAAAATAATAAAAAACTTTATATGGGTACAGTGTAGCATGACCACGCAATTGTCATTCAAAGTGTGACAGCGCTGAAAGCTGAAAATTGACCTGGGCAGGAAGGGGGTGAAAGGGCCTTGTATTGAAGTGGTTAAGAAAAAAAAGTGTGACTACTGGCATAATGTAAAAGTCAGTATGTAAAAATGACATACCTATTAAATGGAATTGCCCTCTTTAATTTTGTCAGAATCATTCATTCATTACATATCTGGTGATCCTGCTAGTCCACATCCCTTTCGTCCGCAGGGTGACAATGCTATTTCTCCTGCAGTAAATTCATTGTAACATTGTCACCCTGTTTAGTAGAACCTTGATGTACGATGAGGGAAATGGCCATCAGTATTGTTACTACTGATAACTCCCCCCACCCTGCTGATCAAAGCAAGGCATGTATCTGCCTAGAACAGGAGAAGGAATTGTCACCTTTTCCAGATGCAGGGTGCCCTCTTGGGTTCCTCCCCCCCAGCTCCAGTGGGGTGAAGACCGCACATCAAAGAGGCAAAGAAGAGGGCTTCAATGATCCCAGAGGGAGGTAAGTAAATAAAAACAAAAAAGAGGAAATGCAGCTAGATGGGAAGGGGTACTAACAATAAAATAAAAATAGTAATAATAAAAAAAGCTCTGCACAGAAAAAAATTATTATTTAGTAATAGCTGTTATTGTAAAGTGTATTTATAACCAAAATTTTATTGATTTTCTTTCTTTTTTGGATAGTGTAAGGAAGAGTTGGAGCTTGTCTTGTCTTCATTGCTGTCTGTGTCCCAGCTGGGTGAAATCACTCTCTCGATTTGTCCTGGAGGCAGAACTATAAGGGAAATCCTAAATTTTAAAGTGGTCACCAAAGCACAAGTCTTGTTTCATCGACAGCTACCCCAAAGGGGAATTCCCCTCCCTTTGGAGAGATTTCCGCCATCTCCCTATTACATCTCCAGAACAGAAAGTGAAGGCAAACCTCCCCAATGGGACACAGGCAGCATAAAAGAAATCACATCAGTTTTAGCCCTTCCTACTCTATCCAAGACTAACAAGAAGAGTTTTGTCCATACACATGCTTTAGTCCCCATGCACATGGGGCGTTAGAAAAAACGTGCGTCAACGCTAGTTCTCACGCCGGAAAAAGCAGCTGTAAAACATGCTTTCAGTAGCTTTTTCCATTTGCGTTATTGCACGTTTTGCCACGTCTCTTTTAGCAGCGTTTTTTTCTGCCTCCATTCAAAATCAATGGTTCCCTATGGGAGCCTATTGATTTGAATGGAAGTCGCACCGCAAGTCGGATCAGGATGATCCGACTTGCGGGGCGACTTGCGCTGTGGGAATCTTGAGGGGGAACTCCACGGCGTGGGGGTCCCTCCCAGGTTCCAAACCAGGCCGTTTGGGTCCGGTATGGAATTTGAGGGTAGCCGCATGCCGAAAAAACGGCGTGGGGTCCCCCCCAAAATCCATGCCAGACCCTTATCCGAGCATGCAGCCCGGCAGGCCAGGAAAGGGGAGGGGACGAGCGAGTGGCCCCACCCCCCCTGGACCACACCAGGTCACATGCCCTCAACATGGGGGGGTGTTGGTGCTTTGGGGCAGGGGGCGCTCTGCACCCCCCACCCCAAAGCACCTTGCCCCCATGTTGATGAGGACAAGGGCCTCATCCCCACAACCCTGGCCGGTGTTTGTGGGGGTCTGCGGGCAGGGGGCTAATCGGAATCTTGAACAGATCCCGGACCCCCTCCCTATGTGAATGGGTATGGGGTACATTGTACCCCTACCCATTCACCCCATAAAAGGCAGTGTATGTGAATAACGACAGGAGACGTTTTGAAAAAGCTTATTAAAAATCTTCATCCGGTCTTCTCCGCTCCGGTCTTCTCCACTCTGCTCTTCTGATCTTCTCCTCTCCGCTCTTCTGCTGTCCAATCTTCTGCTCTTTTGCTGTCCGCTCTTCTGCTCTGTTGCTCTTGGCTCTTCTTCTTCCTCCGGTCCTCCTCCAACGATGTCCTCGGTGATTATGCCGGTCTCCGGTCTCTGCAGCTTATTATATAGCCATTAGGGGCGTGGCCGCCCGATGATGTCAACGGGAGACCCCACCCCATTATGTCACATGACGTTGTCTGTGACATAAGGGGGTGGGGCCTCCCGGTGACGTCATCAATAGGCCACGCCCCTAATGGCTATATATTAAGCTGCAGAGACCGGATCGCTTAATCACCGGGGACATCGTCGGAGGAGGACCAGAGGAAGAAGAAGAGCCAAGAGCAACAGAGCAGAAGAGTGGACAGCAAAAGAGCAGAAGATTGGACAGCAGAAGAGCGGAGAGGAGAAGAGCGGAGAGGAGAAGACCGGAGCAGAGAAGACCGGATGAAGATTTTTAATAAACTTTTTCAAAACGTCTCCTGTCGTTATTCACATACACTGCCTTTTATGGGGTGAATGGGTAGGGGTACAATGTACCCCATACCCATTCACATAGGGAGGGGGTCTGGGATCTAGGGGCCCCCCCTTGTTAAAGGGGGCTTCCAGATTCCGATGAGCCCCTGCCCGCAGACCCCCACAACCACCGGCCAGGGTTGTGGGGATGAGGCCCTTGTCCTCATCAACATGGGGGCAAGGTGCTTTGGGGTGGGGGGGTGCAGAGCCCCCCTGCCCCAAAGCACCAACACCCCCCCATGTTGAGGGCATGTGGCCTGGTGTGGTGCAGGGGGGGTGGGGCCGCTCGCTCGTCCCCTCCCCTTTCCTGGCCTGCCGGGCTGCATGCTTGGATAAGGGTCTGATATGGATTTTGGGGGGACCCCACGCCGAAAAGACCCTCAAATTCCATACCAGACCCAAAGGGCCTGGTTTGGTACCTAGGGGGACCCCCATGCTTTTTTTTCCCATTTTAGCGTGGAGTTCCCCCTCAAGATTCTCACAGCGCAAGTCGCCCCGATCCGACTTGTGGTGCGACTTCCATTAAAATCAATAGGCTCCCATAGGGAACTATTGATTTTGAATGGAAGAAAAAAAAAACGTATAACGTGGCTTAACGCACGTTAAGCAACGTTATAGCAACGTTATTCAGCCTTTAGCAGCGTCAGACGTTTTTACAGCTGTAACGTGGGTCCTCAGAAAGCACAGGCCGTGGGTTCTTGTTGCAGCTTAAAAACGCCTAGGCCACTTACAGCTCAAAAACGTCTGTGTGTGCATGAGGCCATAGAATAACATGGAGGTGCGTTTTTAGGCTGCAAAAAGAAAACGCCAGACGCTACTTACAGCGGCGTTAAAAGCGCCCCGTGTGCATGGGGCCTTAAATGCATATTTAGTGTTGAGTGTAATAAGCACATTAACCTAAAATCATGGTCAGTGTATGTTGTTGCAGTACAATACTGTTTATTTAGCAAACATATAATTTGTTGATTTTTATTTTTTTTTTTACTTCTCTTCCAGAACTGGAAGAATCGAGACAACAGAAATGTCCTCCTTGCTGGTACAAATTCGCTAACTGCTTTTTAATTTGGGACTGTTGCGGCCTGTGGCTGAAAATCAAAGACGTAGTAAAGTTGATTGTGATGGATCCATTTGTGGACCTTACTATTACCATTTGCATTGTGCTGAACACAATATTTATGGCTATGGAGCATGCCTACATGACCAAGGACTTCATTAATGTGCTTTCCGTTGGAAATCTGGTGGGTTAAAACACTTGTTAAATGTTTCTTCAGATACAGGAAACAGGATATTATTTCACTACAGAATACTTTAATGTGTTACCTTTATACACATCCCAACACGTTAAAGGCAGCATCACTCATAAGTCACATTTCCTGGCGCATCATGGCAGCATACAATGGGTTTTGGCTCTGCCCCCACAACCTGATAGGGCTGGTAACTATAAATCAAAGACTGACCCGGCTCGCAGAATTCTCCTTTTTGTCCTCAGCTGATCAGGACTGGAGTTGCGAGGTATCCCTTACCGTTTGTCGCTCCAGCCTGGTTTAGCCTCGCCTGGGTGGAAGTCCTTCCTGTACAGTCTCTAAATTAGCTATATAGTTGGAGCCCCATTCTGGTGGTTTGGGGGGGGGGGGGCTAGTTCAGCCTTTCCTGGGTGGAAATCCTTCCTGTACAGCCTCTACATGAGCTATATGGTTGGAGCCCCATTCTAGGTGAGCAGGCCTGTCAAAGAAAGCTTTAAACAAGCTTTGACGTGACAGTGTTTTCCCTTTGCTTTTCATATCCTTTTCACCTCTTTTCTCTTTTTTTGTTGGGCGTTTGCCTTTTCCAAGATGGCTGCAGCAGTGCAAGTATACTCTGAGCACGGAAGGCAGGAAGTGGTGCGGCTCCTGTGGCCTGTTTCCTGACTAGCCCTTTTCAAAGATGGCAATCTGAGCATGCTCAGGCACTGATATCATCACTAATGGCAAAATGTGATAGTTTTAAATGGTTTTATGGCATTTTTGGGCAACACATGGTGTTATCTACTCATGCATACTGGATGCTTATGTGGTCACTGTTTGCAGATATGTTTTCCCTTTTTATTGCATTCCCCTGAGCTTTTCCTATCTCCTTCTCTGTGTTGCTCTGGGATTACTGTGCTCTTTATGACATTCACCTGGGCTTTTGCTTTCTCCTTCTCAGTGTTGCTCTAGGATCACTGTGCTGTTTATGACATTTCACCTTGGCTCTTCCTATCCCCTTCTCAATTATTGCTCTGGGATCACTGTGTCGTGCTGTTTTTCATTTTAGTCTTCTGTTTTGCTCTGTTTCTATGGGGAACACTGCCCAGTCAGACCACCCATTGCTTGTAAGGTATAGGGATTAGGTAAGTAGTGAAGAGTGAGAAAAAGAGAGCCAAAATCTACAGCCCTGTAAGGACCTCAAGATGGAGGAAGCCCTCTAAAGGTCAAGACAAGTCGCCATCCAAGAGCAGACATCCAGGCAATGTTGACCAAGGTCATCATCTCGCCACCTATTATCATTGCTTCCCGTTCACAAACAGCACAGGCTACCAGCCCTAATAGTTGCTGTATTTGTGGGGGAGAGTCATTGCCTGCCAAGCTAATATGTCAAGTCTGCCTGGAGCAAACAGGATACAGCCTCGCAAGGACCTCAATATGGAGGGAGCTTTCTAAAAGGCAGAATATTTACCATTTAGGCGCAGACATCCAGGCAACATGATGAAGGTCATCATCTCGCCCTTCATTATTATTGCTCCCAGTTTACAAACCACAGGTACCAGCCCTAATGGTTGCGGCATTTGTGGTGGAAAGTAATTGCTTAACAAGCTAGTATGTTAAGTCCGCTTGGGGGAAGCAACAACTGACAAAGAAGGGGATGCCTTGATTAAAGAATCGGCCAAGGAGTTGATACATGAACCCTGTACTTCCTAGTTGGTGGCTGAATTGCCTAGCACTTCCAACCAGAGCCAGTAGGTGGTGTCCAAATTGGAAAGCTTGTCGGAAGAAGAAGGCATTAAAGGGGCCACAGGATTTGGCCATTGCCCAATAGAGTCTTTTGCAAGGGCAGTTAGGGATGAAATTGCCTGGAGTGAAATGGAGGAAACTCTCCAAAAGGTTAGAAAGTACTAATTTCCCTTCACTTAAAAACTGGAAGAGTTAATCCAAGAAGAATGGAAGGGGTCCAAGAAAAAGGCCTGTATAAACAGGTTGTCAAAACTGTTTACCCCGAAAAAGCTAAAGGTCAACCTGCTTCGGTCTCCTCCGATGGTGGATGCATCATTAATGCAGCTGGCAAGACACGTCACCTTGTGATTGTGTTCAAGGAGGCTCTAGTCCGAAAATTAGACCCAGTTCGGAAGTGCTCACAAGTACTGTAGCATCTTCAGATGTCTGCAGACCATAAATAACCAGTACATGTGCTGAGTGAGTCTAATGGAGGTGGTTTCATAATTAGGGATGATCGAACAGTTCGGGTCGACCATCGGTTCGGCCCGAACATTGGGTGTTCGAGGTTCGGCCGAATTTAGAACTTTTTGCCCAAAAAGTTCGGAATTCGGCAACCAGAACCGACCAAAATGCAATGGTTCAGGAAATGGGCTTTAACCGGTTGCCGACCGCCGCACGACTATATACTGCGGCGGTCAGCCCCGGCCAGGCAGAGTGACGTATCGGTACGTCACTCGCCTGTCACTGACTTGCGAGCCTATCTCGCCGCGGCTCGTTCACAGACAAGTCAGTGCGTGTGACCGGCGGACTCGATGTCCGCCAGTCACACTGCGATCGCTCCTGTGAAGGGAGAAAGACAGAGCGGCTTGTGTAAACAAGCTGCCTGTCAGTTCTCCCTGTGTAAAAGTGAAGATCTGTCCGTTCTACTATGTAGAACGGTTGATCTTTGCTTTTACACCAATAGGAATGTCCCTACACAGTTAGAATCACGCCCCTAGGACACACTTAACCCCTCCCTGTCCAATAAAGTTAACCCCTTCCCTGCCAGTGTCATTTTTGCAGTAACAGTGCATATGTATAGCACTGATTACTGCAGTAATGTCACTGGTACCCCCAAAAGTGTCAAAAATGTCAGTCAAGGGTCCGATCTGTCCGCCGCAATGTCGCAGTACCGAAAAAAAAATCGCAGATCGCCGCCATTACGCGTTAAAAAAAAACACCAAAAATGACAAAAATCTTTCCCTTTGTTAGTAAACGCGATAACTTTTGCGCAAACCAATCAAAATACGCTTTTTGCGATTTTTTTTTTACCAAACATAGGTAGCATAAAACAAATTGGCCGAAAAATGTTAAAAAATTTTGATTTTTACTTTTTTTTTGGGGAATTTCATATAAAAAAATGTGAAAAATATTGTTATTTTTGCAAAATTTACGCTATTTTTTTGTTTATAGCGCGTGATCAAAAAATCGCACAGGTGATCAAATACCATCAAAAGAAAGCTCTGTTTGTGGGAAAAAAAGGACGTCAAATTCGTTTAGGTACAGCGTCGCACGACCGCGCAATTGTCCGTTAAAGTCACACAGTAAAAAATCGCAAAAAAACCCCTGGTCCTTTAGCAGCCAAATCCTCCGGGGCTTAAGTGGTTAAAAGCCTGTGATTGGACCAGAACCATTAGCAAAAGCCAATTGAGGGGGCAGGAGAATGCTAGGAATGTGATTGGAGTGACTAGGGGGTCCCTAGGCCAATCATTAGTGAATACGCCCCCCAGTATATAAGATAGCCCCCGCCAAATTCCTAGCATTGTTATACAGGACATGGAAGAGAGTGGAAGCAGTTCTGTTAATTTTACTTTAAAAGTGTCATTTAGCATTTATTAGTGTGAGGAAAGGGATATCTAGTGTAGTTAGAGTGCTCCTTTACACTTTAGTTAGATGCAAAAATTTAGTTTCTGTAGGGAAAGTGTGAAGTGTCAGGGTCACCGTAATGTAGTGTAGGGTGAACTGACACTGACTGCTATGGCAGGGTGACCAAACCCTTCCATATCAGGGTGACCGTAATGAAGTGTAGGGTTAACTGACTGCTATGGCAGGGTGACCAAACCCTTCCATATCAGGGTGACCGTAATGTAGTGTAGGGTGAACTGACAGTGACTGCTATGGTAGGGTGACCAAACCCTTCCATATCAGGGTGACCGCTATAGAGAAAAGCTAGTTTCTCTGAAGTCACTTTCACTGCAGTAATATGGCTTTGCCGCCGTCAGCATTCTTTTTGGCTGCAGGCGTCTATAGTGATTTTTTGAGCACATGTTTGGAGTCAGGCATGACATCTGAACATGTGTATAGGGGGTATATATACACACACATGTCTGTATATATACACCTGCACATATATAGGTGTGAAAGGAGCAGAAAAAACTACTTGCGCTAATGAAATAATTAACACCGATATAGTTACGCTCCTATCACACCTATATATGTCTAGGTGTGTATATACATATAAGTATGTGTGCATATACACCACTATACACAAGTTCAGATGTTTTGCCTGCCTCCAAAGAACCCCAAAAAAATGCCCAAAAAAACGCTAGCGTCAAAAAACAAAAAAAAAACGTCCAGGTGTGTTGTTGCAGGCATTTTTTTTGGGGTTTTTGGAGGCAGGCAAAACATCTGAACTTGTGTATACGGGTATATATACCACTATACACAAGTTAAGATGTTTTGCCTGCCTCTAAAGAACCCAAAAAAATGCCCAAAAAAACGCCTGCTACTAAACTGGCAAGGTGTGAAAAGCGAGAAGCCACTAACCTGTTCTATAATTGCACTAATACAAATGATCTTTTTTTTATGATTCTGGACATGCTACAGAGCTGAAACTTCACAGGTACACCTTTTAGACCCCCCAGACACAAAATCACACAAAAAAAGTTCTTAAAAATTGGCATTTTTGATAGAGAGCCAATTACTGAAAAAAAAATTTAAAAAATGTATTTGGATTTAGTGTCTGGGGGGTCTAAAAAGTGTACCTGTGAAGTTTCAGCTCTGTAGCATGTCCAGAACCAGAAAAAAAAGATTGTTTGTATTAGAACACTTATAGCACAGGATAGTGGCTTCTCGCTTTTCACACCTTGCCGGTTTAGTAGCAAGCGTTTTTTTGGGCATTTTTTGGGTTCTTTGGAGTCAGGAAAAACATCTGAACTTGTGTATAGTGGTATATATTCAGATGTTTTGCCTGCCTCCAAAGAACCCAAAAAAAATGCCCAAAAAAACGCCCAGGTGTGTTGTTGCAGGCATTTTTTGGGGGGTTTTTGGAGGCAGGCAAAACATCTGAACTTCTGTATGCGGGTATATATACACACATACTTATATGTATATACACACCTAGACATATATAAGTGTGATAGTGGCAGAAATATATGCTTGCGCTAATGAAATCATTTACACTAATATGGTTACGCTCCTATAACACCTACTGTATATATGTCTAAGTGTAAAATACATATAAGTATGTGTGTGTACACAAGTTCAGATGTTTTGCTGCCTCCAAAAACCCCAAAAAAATGCCTGCAACAACACACCTGGGCGTTTTTTTTTTTGACGCTAGCGTTTTTTTGGGCATTTTTTTGGGTTCTTTGGAGGCAGGCAAAACATCTGAACTTGTGTATAGTGGTATATATACCACTATACACAAGTTCAGATGTTTTTCCTGACTCCAAAGAACCCAAAAAATGCCCAAAAAAACGCTTGCTACTAAACCGGCAAGGTGTGAAAAGCGAGAAGCCACTATTCTGTGCTATAAGTGTTCTAATACAAACAATCTTTTTTTTATGGTTTTTTATGCTACAGAGCTGAAACTTCACAGGTACACTTTTTAGACCCCCCAGACACTAAATCCAAAGACATTTTTTTTTTTTTATTTATTTTTTTTTTCAATAATTGGCTCTCTATCAAAAATCTATCAAAAATGACAATGTTTAAGAACTTTTTTTTGTGTGATTTTGTGTCTGGGGGATCTAAAAGGTGTACCTGTGAAGTTTCAGCTCTGTAGCATGTCCAGAACCAGAAAACAAAAGATCATATAGGTGTAAAAGGAGGGTCCCACCATCCCTGCTTACTAAATCTTACCAGCTTACCAGATACTAAATCCAAAGAAATATTTTTATAGATTGGCTCTCTATCAAAAATGACAATTTTTAAGAACTTTTTTTTTGTGTGATTAATAGTCCCTGGGGTATGACCCAGAATCCTAGGCACTTTTTAGGGGCATTTATTGGGTTTTAGGGCTTCAAAATGGTGTTTTTTGATTACCGAAGTTTGGGTCCCATTGATTTCAATGGGGTTCTGAAATCCGGGCCGAACTTTCGGGAAGTTCGGATGTTCTGGCCGAACCGAACTTTTGAAAAGTCCGATCATCCCTATTCATAATTATCAACCAGCTGCTGCACCTGCAAGACTCGGAGGAAAGTGACAGGGTCTGCATCCCTTTAGACGTGATTTGCTATTGGGAGTATCTTACCAAAAAATACATTTTTGTTGCAGTGAATGCCAAAAATCTGACTTGTATCTTCATGCAGACTTCTGGGAAAATCAGTGATCTAATCACTAAAGCAGGAAAGGATGTTTCGGGGGGCATTCTGTACATGATCTGTGTACAGAACACCTCCAGATAGCCATATTGCCTTGCATTTTACATAAAATTACAGCCCTGCAGATTGAAAAGGAAAGTGGAGTTACCCTTTTAAGAAGTCCTTCTATAGGAAGTGAAGAGAGACAAGGCAGTAACAGCTTTGTAAGTGCTGAAATTGGCGGGTGACTCTGCGTCGGATGTGTCAGTAGACGTCAATTGATGTTTTTCAAGAGCGTTGTTGCCTGCATTCACGACAAGGAGGGTATTATGCCTGAAGCCATGGTTGGTGGATCCCGCCTTAAAAATAAAACTGGTGCAAGTTACCAGACAATGGATCCAATCTATTTGGGAGTAGACAGGATACAGCCATCTGAAGGGTGACCACTAGCAGGTCAGGGTGAATATCATCTGGAAAAAAAATGAAAAAAATCAGAAAAGGTCCGGCATACAGGCGGCAACTCCCAAGTAGGTACAAGGAGGCAAACTCCTACGGACCAGGAAAAAGATTAGTAAAGGAACTGGAGAAGTACCCAATCTTCATTATTGAAGCCTTAAACATCGAAGTCACCTGCCTTAGGAGAACAGCAGAAGTCCTTTTAAGGGTGCACTCATCCAGGGGGTGCCTGTGTAAAGCTTTGCAAACACACCTGGATGGAAAATATTCAGGATCAGTGGGCCACATTAAGCTATATTGGTGTGACATTGGTGGAAGTTTGAGGGATATCCACCTTCCAATCTCTTTCAGACAACCAGGCTACCAGATTTGATGGAAAAGTGTAAAATTCTGGTCCAGTTTGTAGCTGAATTACACCTAACGTTCTACCTGGACCAAACAGTCCTAAAGCCCCAGACTGCTTTTTATCCATGGGGTATCCTACTCCTTCCACTGTAACTAGGAAATCAATTTACCATCTTTCTTGATTAAGTGAGAGAACCACATCCCCTAGATGTTGATATAACTCTGATGACCTGCTTGGCAGTTATCTTTTCATTCAGGAAAGCTAAAATCTGTGCTTGGTTCCAGCATGGCTTAAGGCAGGGTCAGTCAGCATTAACAGGTACAGTCATTTCCTTGATTGTTAAGACAATTAAAAGAGCCTACTCTTCACAAGACCCTCCTGTCCTGGAGGACTTAAGAGCACATGCAACTAGGGCAGTGCCAGCTCTGTGGACAGAGCAGCGCAGAGTGTCTCCTGAGGCTATTTGCAAGTCAGCAATATGGTCCTCCTAGGACACCTTCATTACACTTCATTAGGTGAAACCGGCTCACGACAGTAAAATTTGGAAAGTGTATACTTACGCTACTGACCATTACAAATTTTTTCTTGCACCCACCCGTATGACGAGTTAGTTCTAATTGTATGCTGCCATGATGCGCCAGGAAAACTGAAAAATATATACTCACCTTTCTGTAATTTTCCTTTCCTGGTGCATCTTCATGGCAGCATACACAGATTCCCATCCAAATGGTAAGAGTTACAGAGAATGCTGCGAGCCAGTTCTGTCTTTGATTTATAGTTAGCCAGTCCTATCAGGTTGTGGGGGCGGAGCTACAACCCATTGTATGCTGCCATGAAGATGCACCAGGAAAGGAAAATTATGGAAAGGTGAGTATACAATTTTCAGTTTTCAGCTTTGCATTGCCAATAGTAGGTTGAATAGCATTCTTGTCTTCTGCTTTTTTGCAAAGACCAATGTGAAGTAACCACTTCACAATTTCCCAGTCCATTCTTTCGAACTGCCACTCTTCAATTATCCAATGCAGAATGTAAACTCTAGGTAAATCTTTCCCTTGCAGTCTTAGGCGATATACAGCCATGGCCAAACGCTTTTAGAATGACACAAATATTAATGTTCACAAAGTCTGCTGCCTCAGTTTTTATGATATGCTCTAGAATGTTATGAAGAGTGATCAGATGAATTCCAATAATTGCCGAGTCCCTCTTTACAATGAAGATGAACTTAATCAAATAAAAAACATTTGTGAAGAAGGTTTCAGGGCGCCCAAGAAAGTCCAGCAAGCCCCAGGACCGTCTTCTACAGTTGATTCAGCTGCGGGATCAGGGGAACCACCAGTGCAAAGCTTGCTTGGGAATGGCAGCAGGCAGGTGTGAGTGCATCTGCTCGCACAGTGAGGAGAAGACCTTTGGAAGATGGCCTGGTGACAAGAAGGGCAGCAAAGAAGCCACTTCTCTCCAGGAAAAACATCAGGGACAGACTTATATTCTGCAAAAGGTACTGGGACTAGACTGCTAAGGACTGGAGTAAAGTAATTTTCTCTGATGAATCCTCTTTCTGATTGTTTGGGGCATCCGGAAAAAACCTTGTCCAGAGAAGAAAAAGTGAGCGCTACCATCAGTCCTGTGTCATGCCAACAGTAAAACATCCTGAGACCATTCATGTGTGGGGTTGGCTCACTAACAATTTTGCCTAAGTACACAGCCATGAATCAAAACAGCAACTTCTCGCAACCATCCAAGAACAGTTTGGTGATGATGAACAATGCCTTTTCCAGCATGATGGAGCACCTTGCCATAATTCAAAAGTGATAACTAAGTGGCTTGGGGAACAAAACATTGAAATTTGGGGTCCATGGCCAGAAAACTCCCCAGACCTTAATCCCATTGAGAACTTGTGGTCAATCCTCAAGAGGCGGGTGAACAATGAAAACCCCACAAATTCTGATGAACTCCAAGCATTGATTATGCAAGAATGGGCTGCCATCAGTCAGGATGTGGCCCAGAAGTCAATTGAAAGCATGCCTGGGCGAATTGCAGATATTGACTCTTAGCATAAACCTAATGTCATTGCCAATAAAAGCCTTTAACACTTCTGAAATGCCTGTAACTATACTTCAGTATACCATAGTAACATCTGACAAAAAGATCTAAAAACACACTGGCCAAATTAAAGCGGAGTTCTGCCTCCCCCTCCTCCCCCTCCAAAAATTAAAAGTCAGCAGCTACACATACTGTAGCTGCTGACTTTTAATATTAGGACACTTACCTGTCCTGGAGTCCAGCAATGTCGGCACCGCAGCCGATGTTTCCATCGGCTGTCGGGTGCTGTCGCTGCCATTGCCGGTAGGGGAACCCGGCAGTGAAGCCTTACGGCTTCACGGGCGTGTCCCTACTGTGCATGTGTGAAGCTCGCTGCTTATACCTATTGGCTCAGCGGCGGGGGAAGGAGGAGGGGGCCAAACTTCCGAGGGATGGCGCTGCGGTGCCATATCCCAGAAGTGGGGAAGGGTACCTGTCAAAAACAGGTACCCATTCCCCCCTCCCCCCTGAAAGGTGCCAAATGTGGCACCAGAGGGGGGAGGAAGCAAAAGAGTGGAAGTTCCACTTTTGAGTGGAACTCCGCTTTAACTATGTCCCTCACTAACATGTGGGGCTGCTGTATGTGGCGGTATAAACTGTATGTAGCTGGGGCTACATACAGCATACCACATGGTGTTCAAGGTTTGAGCTGAGACCTTTCTGTCTCATACCCAGAACACAATAGTCTATTTTATTGGTGCTCAGCTATTCAGAGAAAGCAATGTATTCTAACAATGAATGCATTTTTTTTATGCAGAGTCAATATTTGCAGAATGCTTGCAGAAAACTGACCTCTCTGCACCATTGTGTGAACAAGGCCTGAAGTGCAACATTTCTTAGTAAAATAAACCACTTAGTAAAATCCACTTTTAAATATTTACACTTTATCCACTCTCCCAGACAGAAATCAGAGTACAGAAATAACTTTTGTTGCTCTTCCATAAGTTGCAATGGCATTGTCTTTATGGACCTTGCTTTGTACACTGGTACTCAGTCATGTTGGAACAGGAAGGGGCCATCTCCAAACTGTTCCCACAAAGTTGGGAGCATGAAATTGTCCTAAATGTCTTGATAAGCTGACACCCTAAGAGTTCTCTTCACTGGAACTAAGGGGCCAAGCCCAACTCTTAAAAAAAAAAACCCACATCATAATACTCCCTCCACCAAATGATTTGGACCAGTGAACAAAGCAAGGTCCACAAAGACATGGATGAGTGAGTTTGGGGTGGAGGAACCTTACTGGCATGCACAGAGTCCTGACCTCAACTCGATAGAACACCTTTGGGATGAATTGAAGTCGGGACCGCAAGAATTGCAGTTTTGCAATTTAATACAGAACAGTGGATGGTAAGTTTATATATTTATGTTTAGTGATTAACTTCTAAAATTTGTTGTGGTACAATAAAGGCATACACCTCACTCAACATCATCGTAATCAGTACAGGCAGTCATTTTTAATCTGATATTCTTTAGGCTCCGTTCACATGTAAGCGTATGGATCACGGGCAGAACCGCCGCGGTTCCGCCCGCGATCCGGAGATTATTGCAAATCGCGGGACGCCTGTGCGTTGCCCGCTGATTTGCAATAGACCCCCAAACGCTGAGCGATGTTGCCGCGATTTTCCGCCTGCCAAATCGCGGTAACATCGCGCAAAAAAAAATCGCGGGACGCATTACGACCAAAAAAGTACAAGAGCTTCTTTGGATCGTATTGCGTCCCGCAATTTTTTTTGCGCGATATTACCGCGATTCGGCAGGCGGAAATCGCGGCAACATCGCTCAGCGTTTGGAGGTCTATTGCAAATCAACGGGCAACGCACAGGCGTCCCGCAATTTGCAATAATCTCCGGATCGCGGGCGGAACCGCGGCGGTTCTGCCTGTGATCCATACACTAACATGTGAACGGAGCCTTAAAATGAAGGAAGGTTTTTTTTTTTTTTTTTTTTTTTGAGGGTCACTTTGCAATTTTGCTTACTTGGGGGCTTATTTATTAATAGCAAATAGGCTTGTTCACTTTGCAAAGGGGATTCCTTTTTCTTAGTGAATGAAGTGAAGCTGATTTCCATCATCCAACTACATGCAAGCAAACAAAGACTGTTTTTTTTCCCTCTTGCACCTGATTGGGTATTCTTTGCAAAGTGAATTGTCACCTAATTCACAAAGCTAAGGGAGGATTTCCTTGCAAAGTGAACAGCCTATTAGCCTTTAGTTAATTAACCCCTTAGTAGACAAAAATGCAAAGTGACCCTAAAAAAGACATTTCCTTTATTTTAACCCCTTCCATACCGCACCATTATAAAATGACGTCGGCAGGAATCCTTTCTCGATCCGGGCGGACGTCATATGACGTCTGCCCGGTCTCGCCGCTACTGTGCGCCCCCGGGGGCGCGCAGCGCGGCGATCTGGGGTGAGGCTCGTCCCTCGGACTAACCCCGATCAAGGTAAACAGCCAATGAAATTGGCTGTTTACCACGTGATCGCCTGTGTCAATCACAGCCGATCACATGAGCGGCTCCAGCGCGAGCTGCTCGTTCCTTCCTCAATGCACGCCCCCCGGGGGCGCGCAGCGTGGCGATCGGGGACGAGGCTCGTCCCTCGGACAGAGCCCATCCCCGATCTAGGTAAAGAGCCAATGAAATTGGCTTTTTACCACGTGACCGGCTGTGTCCAATCACAGCCGGTCACAAATGTCAACAGAGAACACGGTAACTAGCTGTCACCGTGTTCTCCTCCTCACACACTGATTCTGTGTGAGGAGGAGATTGTGGTAACAGCTAGTTACCAATTACAGTGCACCCCAACCACACTGATTGCCCCCCCCCAATAAAAAGCACCTGTCACTAGCCCATCAAAGTACCCGAGTACCTGTCACCAGCCAATCAGGTACTCTGATGACAGGTACTCGGGTACTCTGATGGGCTGATGACAGGTACTCGGGTACTCTGATGGGCTGGTGACGGGTACTCGGGTACTCTGATGACGGGTACTCGGGTACTCTGATGACAGGTACTCGGGTACTCTGATGACAGGTACTCGGGTACTCTGATGACGGGTACTCGGGTATTCTGATGACGGGTACTCTGATGACGGATACTCAGGTACTCTGATGACAGGTACTCGGGTACTCTGATGACGGGTACTCTGGTACTCTGATGACAGGTACTCGGGTACTTTGAGTACCCGTCACCGGAGTACCCGAGTACCCGTCATCGGAGTACCCGAGTACCTGTCACCTACCCATCAGAGTACCCGAGTACCTGTCACCTACCCATCAGAGTACCCGAGCACCTTCCACCTGCTCATCAGAGTACCTGACACCTGAAGTACCCGAGTACTTGCCACCTGCTCATCAGTACCCATCACTACTCATCAGTACTCATCAGTACCCATCAGTATCTATCACCTATCAGTATCAGTACTGATCATCCGTACCCATCAGTACAGTATCAGTATCACCTATCAGTATCAGTACTACTCATCAGTACCTATCACCTGCCCATAAGAGTATCCGAGTACCTGTCACCTGTCTATCGGAGTACTCGAGTACCTGCCACTTGCTCATCAGTACCAGAGTACCTGTCACCTGCCCAGCAAAGTACCCGAGTACCTGTCACCCTTCATACAGCCACCATGTCTAAGTCCAAAAAGGTTTATATACGTCCTCCGTTTAAACCTAAATAGCGGTGTTATGGCAGCAGATAGCTGCCATAACCCTGGTATTTTTTTAAACGGTGGACGGTTGGCTTTCCGATAAGGGTGGTCCCAGCAGCAAATTCGCCGCGGGATCACCCTTCCGGGGTGGCGGAAGAGGTGCACCCCCCTCCTGCCGCATTCTGGTCCTTTTCCCCGCTTACCGGACCCGCCGGCAGCGGGGTA
The DNA here is from genome assembly GCF_965119305.1 of Pelophylax lessonae. NCBI lineage: Eukaryota > Metazoa > Chordata > Amphibia > Anura > Ranidae > Pelophylax > Pelophylax lessonae. Next base: position 261,748,471 of record NC_138773.1, on the reverse strand, counting down.
AACGATCCGGTCCCGGATCCTCACAGACAGGATGTCGGATTTCTATCTTTTAGTGTACTTGTGAGATCTGAGGACTTTTTGATCCCAGATCTCACAAAAAAGAGGTCCTGTCGTGCCTTTTTCTATTACAAGTAATGTTTACATTTCTTGTAATAGAAATAAAAATGATCAATTTTTTTTAAAAAAAACTGTGTAAAAATAAAAAATAATAAATAAAATAAATAGTAAAAAAAAAAAAAAATTAAAGAGCCCTGTCCCCGTGAGCTCGCGCGCAGAAGCGAACGCATACGGAAACCCCGCCCACATATGTAAACAGTGTTCAAACTACACATGTGAGGTATCGCCGTGATCGTTAGAGCAATAATTTGAGCCCTGGACCTCCTCTGTAACTCTAAGATAGCAACCTGTAGAAATTTTTAAAGTGGGGATTTTTAAGTACCAAAGTTTGTCACCATTCTGTGAGCGTGCGCAATTTTGAAGCATGACATGTTGGGTATCTATTTACTCGGCGTAACATTATCTTTCACATTATGGAAAACAATTGGGCTTACTTTACTGGTTTCTTATTTTTTAATTAAAAAAAGTGAATTTTTTCCAAAAAAATTGCGTTTGGAAGACCGCTGCGCAAATACGGTGTGATAAAAAATATTGCAATAATCTCCATTTTATTCTCTAGGGTCTCTGCTAAAAAAAATATATATAATGTTTTGGGGTTCTAAGTATTTTCTAGCAAAAACAACTGATTTTAGCTTGTAAACACCAAATGTCAAAAATAGGCCTAGGCAAGTGGCTAGGATGCATGATGGTGCTCCTTGGATGTTGGGCCCCTCTATATGGCTAGGCTGTGAAAAAGTCTCACAAATGTGGTATTGCCATACTCAGGAGGAGTGGCAGAATGTATTTTGGGGTGTCATTTTTGCTATGTACATGCTATGTGTTAGGAATATCCTATAAATTGACAACTTTGTGTAAAAAAAAAAAGTTTTTATTTTTTTCCCACATTTTCCAAAAACTTGTGGAAAAAAATGACATGTTCAAAGGACCCATAATGCCTCATAGAATATACGTTGGAGTGTTTGTTTTCCAAAATGGGGTCATTTTGTGGACTTTTCCATTGTATTGATGCTCTAGGGCCTTGAAAAGTGTGATAGGTAGTAAGAAAGTTTTATGTGTATTTATGCTCCTAAAACGCCTTATGGTGCTACTTGGACGTGGAGTCTCTTTTTGTGGCCAGGCAGTGTAAAAGTCTCATACACGTGGTATCACCATACTCAAAAGGAGTAGCAGAATGAATTTTGGCGTGTCATTTTTGCTGTGTACATGCTATGTGTTAGAAATAGCTTATAAATTGACAACGTTTTGGGAAAAAAAAGAAAAAAAACATTTTTCTTCATTTTCCCAAGAATTGTGGGAAAAAATTATAACTTCAAAAAACTCACCATGCCTCTTACTAAATACCTTGGACTGTCTACTTTACAAAAAGGGGTCATTTGGGGGGTATTTGTACTGTCCTGACATTTCAGGGCCTCAAGAAAGGAGATAGGCCATCAGTACATCTGGTGTGATTAATTTTCAGTAATTGGTACCATAGCTTCTAGACTCAATAACTTTCACACAGACTAAATAATATACACTAATTTGGGTTAATTTTACCAGAGATATGTAGCAGTATAAATTTTGGCCCAAATGTATGAAGAAAAATAAATTTTTTGCAAAATTTTATAATAGAAACTAAAAAAAAGTGTTTTTTTTTTTCAAAATTTTTGCTCTTTTTTTGCTTATATCACGAAAAAAAAAAAACCCAGTTGTGATCAAATACCACCAAAAGAAAGCTCTATTTGTGTGAAAAAAATGATAAAAATTTTGTTTGGTTACAGTGTAGCATGACTGAGCAATTGTCATTCAAAGTGTGAGAGTGCTGAAAGCTGAAAATTGGTCTGGGCAGGAAGGGGGTCTAACTGCTCTGTATGGAAGCGGTTAAAGAACACCATGAATTGTCAGAATAAAAATGTATGTCTGTACCTGGAGATTTGTTGAACTTTTCATAGTAGAGTGCCTGGACATTTTTGGCTCCCAGTGTGTTCTGTAAGTAAAAATGAAATTCATTATAAAGATAAATATGTATACTGTATAGGAATCTATATTATAATCTACTTAATTATATTAGACTGTTTTCCTTGTATTTCCAGGTTTTTACAGGAATTTTCACAGCTGAAATGGTTTTTAAGCTCATTGCACTGCACCCGTACTATTATTTCCAGGAAGGCTGGAATATCTTTGATGGGATTATTGTTAGTCTTAGTTTAATGGAACTTGGGCTTTCAACAACAGGAGGATTCACTGTTCTACGATCTTTTAGACTGGTAAATAAAACTATCAAAATGTTAAAGTATGCATACTATAATATGTGCATTTATAAATGAAGCTAAAGGGTTTATTGTGTATGCCTGAGCAAAATAAAAAAAAATAAAAATAATAATAATAATAAATGCATTACACCCCTGCAATACATGGGAATTTCACAATTTTTTATTTCTTCAAAATGCTTCCAGTACAGAAAGATACCTGTTGATCAGCCAAAAATCCACTTGACTTATTACTTCCTGTTTGAATTGACAATGTTGTTACTGCTGCAGTAAAACCCAAATAAAGCCCTATTCCAACCTTCTGGTCCCCTCCAATACCCTCACTCCTCCATGAAGTCCCTCTAGCATTTTGTATTGTTTTTTTATACATATCTTTTTTTGCTGATGACTTTAGTCTGAGCAAATGGGCAGGTTGGGACTTGTGAATACTGCAGAGAATGTCTCTCACATAATGATGTGGTGCTGTTCTCTGCAGCATTCTGTAAGCCTAGGCAGATTGATGGCTCACCTCAAGGAGTCATGTCTTTGGTGCCCTGAGCTCAAAGGGGCCTGGAGGAAGATTGGCACAGGACAGCAGAAGAGGACACAGAGGCCAAGGATGGGGCATGGGGAGGCGGGAGGGTGAGTATTTTTTTTTATACCAGCAGGAAGGATCTAGATATATAAATGAGTCTTTAAGAATGAGAGTTAGGTTAAAGGTTACAATTAATGATGGGTTAGATTAAGTATTGAGAACTCATTTAGGCCTAAGGCCCCTTTCACACAGGCGAACCGTTCAGATCTGCCTGTCCGTTTTTTTGGCGGATCTGAACGGTCCCCCCATGCATGTTTAAGGGGCATCGGATGTCAGCGGAGACATCCGATCCGTCAAATCTGGACGGATGAAAACCCTATTTTCCATCCATCCAGCGGATGGGATCGGATGAGAACGGACAGACAGTCCGTTCCCATCCGATTCCCCCATAGAGATGCATGGGGAACTGACAGCTGTGTCTCCGCACACAGCGTGGAGAACAGCTGTCATCCTCCTGCTCAGCGGGGGATCGGTGGATCGATCCCCCTCTGTGATAAACGGAGTCCGTCTGATGGACTCCTAGTGTAAAAGAGCACTAAAGCTGTTATTGTTATTACTGTTATTCATATTGTTCTCAGCCAATGAAACTGCCATCTTGGCCTCTGTTTGATATTCAACTGCCATGATGCTGCACATGTGATCAGTTATGACTCAGCCATTTGATGATTTGAGCACATCCAATGTGACAGTTACATTCTTGGCACATGTCGGGAATGTAACTGGTTTTTGAAAATGTTAAATCCACAGTAAGAAATGTCTGTCACCACAGGAATACTCAGGAAACAATTGTTTCCTAAATGTCCCATTCACACTGCAATACAGCCTAGCACTGCTCTGCAATAAAATGCAGACATGCTACATTTTATCGGAGCGCATCAGCCCGAAACGCACTGCAATGTCAGGCAGCACAGCACATTGCACCGCTCGACATTGCAGTATATGAAGTGCACTTTTGTACACTTTACATAAAGTTTGTGTAAAAAAAAAAGGAAGCCATGCTGTGCACTGAACCACACACCACACTACCCCCTAGCCAGCCAGAAATGCAGAATGCCTAGAGCCATAAATCACTCTGGCAGCTCTTTTGCCTTTTCACAGTGTGAATTGACCCTAAGTTTGTTTGACACAAAAAGTTTGTTTGGGTGCAGCGTTGCATGACCGTGCAATTGTCATTCAAAGTGCAACAGCGTCCCAGGGTTTAGGTAGGGGTTAAATATTATGGTCTGTATATTATTCAAAATAGGTGAGATGTTTAAGACACACAGGTAATCACTGATATTTTTAAATATCTTTGTTGCTTAAATTAACCTACTGGTAATATGTTTTGTGTGGCTTGGATAAATTTGACGGTAACAGACCAAATTAGATTTTGGTGGTTTTATTGAGTTAACAAGGGCATCATTTTGAAGTACTGAACAAATCCCAGGAGCCAGGTAGTCACTGTGCCTAAAATAAAATACATCTAGCCCCTAACCTGGATAGCTTTTTCTGTTGTCAGAAGAATCACTTGTCCCATAGCTCATTAAAATTGCTAAATGACTCTGCGATTGAACTGACTGGATCCTGAATTTCAACTGAATTGGATTGGTCTAGTCCTTTTTTTCTTTTTCACGTCTCTACTGTGTGTTACAATGTACAGTATGCGCATGCAATTTACAAAGCTAGCTTCTATGAGTTTCCCTAAAGATAAATGGTTATTCTGTTTTGGTGGCAGCCTCCCATTTTAACAGGAATTCTTATATACCCCTTCCTCTTTTAGTACCAAATCACTGGAAAGTCTGTCTATCTCAGTTGTTAATGTCCACATTTCTATTTCATCAAGTGCAAGGGTCTCCAGACTTTCTAAACAAAGGCCAAGTTTATAGTTCTTCAAACTTTAGAGGGTCCAGATGGGCCAGCTTGGGTGGAAAGTTTCCTGGCATCAGTGGGAATAAACATCGCCACATTTGGTATTAGGGGGAGAAAAAGTGCTCCATTGTTGGTATCATTGGGGGGGATAGTAATCCATTGTTGATATCAGTTGGCATAATAGTGTCTCGTATCAGTGGGAGGAATAGTGCCCCAAGGGCTGGAAATAGACAAGCAAAGGGCTGCAGTTTGAAGACGACTGATCTAGTGTATGGAATAAGATTGCTCTTTTGAATACCTAAACCATTAGAAAGTAAACTGCATATTTTTATCATTCTAGCTCCGAGTATTTAAGTTGGCAAAATCATGGCCTACACTCAACAAGCTGATCAAGATCATTGGTAACTCTGTGGGAGCTCTGGGAAACCTGACCTTGGTGTTGGCGATCATTGTGTTTATTTTTGCTGTGGTCGGCATGCAGCTATTTGGCAAAAACTATAAGGAATGTGTCTGTAAGATCTCAGTGAACTGTGAGCTTCCACGCTGGCACATGAACGACTTTTTCCATTCCTTCCTGATTGTGTTCCGAGTACTGTGCGGAGAGTGGATTGAAACTATGTGGGACTGTATGGAGGTGGCTGGACAGTCTTTGTGCTTATTGGTGTTCTTGTTAGTAATGGTGATTGGAAATCTTGTGGTAAGTTATTTATGTTATAAATAACAGATTCTTTTTTTAATCAGTCTAGTAATCTTTCTTTCTTAATTTCTTCAATCTCTCTGAGATCATCATATTTTTTGTCACAAATTAAAATGTCTTCAATGCCTTTCCAGCACTTAGGGCTATGCACACTGGTGCATTACATTAACATGCAAAAGGTAATGTGCATTATGCCATGTATTAATGCTCATTGCTTTAGGGCAGCAAATTAATTTGAATGTTCTGGAAACACACAGAAAAAAAAAACTTGCAGCATTTATTATGATGCAGCACATCACAACGCAAATAAAAAAAATGCATTGCAATGCATTTGGCACGGTGGTACCATTAGGAATGATTGCACCATTGAGCATTACCACACTAGTGTTATTGGGCCCTCATGCTTTCTAAGCCTAAGGTAATGTTCATCCCTTGTACAGACTCTACTCCTGATTAGAATGCAATTACACTCATGTCTGTGCACAGACTCTCACAGTATGCAATTTAATCTGAATTATAGGCTATAGTATTATAGCTATCCAGAGGCCAGTTTAAGGCCTACGTTTTGTAGAACTGCGAGAGGGCAGCTTTCTATTGCAGAAGAGACATACTATGTCTTCTACAATAATACAAATGTACCTGGCTGCTCACAGTTCTCTGCTGAATGCACACTGACTGTGCATATGCAGCTTAGCGTGCCTTCCCGGGACAGGAATTTTGACTGTGCCAGAGTGACTGACTCCCATGCTCATGACAGTGGCTGACAAGGGATAGAACTCTCACATCACTGAAAGGTGTGGTAAGAATATTGGGGGTTTAGTTTTTCTTAAAGTTATGGAGAGTAACCCAGCGCAATCTGGAATGGATAGGAAGACATTCCTCCTTCTGTCACCCCCCCCCCCCCCCATGCCTTTTCTGTGTTATAAGCTGTTTGAATCAAAAAAAGGGCCCATTCATAGTTTGTCCAGGTCCTAGTGTACTACTACTTGTAAATAAGCCTCTAACATATATGTTAAATCTCAAACATACAGTCACTCCTAGCGCTAAGAGGTCCTCTGTAGTTTGTATTCAAAATAAACAACAGCAAATCCATATGACCGGGGAATGCAGCCCTCCTCAGACAGGGTAATCCAAAGTGAGTGCTACAAAACAAAATGGACAAGAAGCAAAATAAAACTGTACAAATGGATACTCACAAAGTATCAAGTGAAAGGAGCCAATGAAGCACAAGATGCCATACAGTGCCATTGCATGTACTCCAGTTACACTATGTATGGGGGGGTCTGATTTGTTTTGGGGGTGTACCCCCTTCTTTAGAGCTAGGCTACCCTAAACATCAGTACACAAGTGCTTAAATAGGATCATATCTATAAGGCTTCAGCCCAAAAAGGAAGAGGAGGAGGAGGGAGGGAGGGGGGCAGGTTTAAGAAGAAATAAAAAAAAAATTGGAATACTTGTAAAAATTAGAATGCTCGATCTAAAAATGTTTTCTAAAGATTCAATTATTCAGTGAAAACTTGTTGAGGCCATAAGGGATCAAAATATATATACACAAAAAGAAAGAGAAAAGAACAAATGGGGACTTACCCTATGTGACATCCATCATTTGGAGACAAGATGGCTGCTGGAACAATGTTCCCTGAAACACACATGGCACCCATCAGCCGGAAGGGAGCAGTCCCATGCATCAGACCCGCTACACAGCCGCTACCGATAAACTGCAGCACATGGCGGGAGCTCGCAACCGGAACCTACCCCAGTGGGGACTCATCCACATTGAGGTGTGTGTGCCTGGTATACCTGGAAATGCGCTCCCTCTTGGACTTTCTCAGGACCTAGAAGCGTCTGGTTACATCACTTTATATATTTACAGGCATCTTACTATAATTGTTTTTTAAATTCACTGCACTTTACTTTATTATAATGTAGACTCATTTTGTACTATGTTTTTGTCAATCCTTTACAATAAAGTGTATGTAAAGGCAATTTTTTTTAGGAAAGGTTATTGGGAAAGGTTTGTCAGATTTTTAATGCTGTCTGTGTCCTTACTGGACAGATTTACCCCTCTTTATGCTCTGGCGATCAGAACGAGAGTGAAAGGAAATACATTTTGAGTTGTAACCAAAGCAAAGGTTGAGGGAAAATCCTCCAATGGGGACACCTGTTCCTGTGACAACCCAATTCAATTTGGCCAGGTTTTCTCTGAATTTCTTTGCATCTCCAGGACAGGAAGTGGTCGATAAAGGCAGCAAAAAATAACCTGATAGGGGGTTTAAGACTTTTCCACTCCAATCTAAAACTAAAAATAACATTTGACTTTCAATACACTTTAATAGCCAATATAAAGAAACAATGAGACAATTCAAACCTTGTTTATGCAGTATAATCTCATTATTCATACCTGCGGAAATAAAAACTTCACAAAATCTGGATTAGGCTCCATTCACATATATGTGAATTGGATGCTCTTTGAACCGCATCCAATTCACATGACATGAATCAAACCGGCTTTCTATGGAGCCGGTTCACATATGCAGTGCAGTGGCAGTGCAAATTTGCTGCAAATTTAAAAAGAGTCCTGTGGGTTTTCTGAGCACTGTGGTGCACACATCTGATCAGTTTTGAACATGAATTCTATCCCAAAAAAAAACAGCATTGGGTCCCCCCCAATATATACAAGGCCCTATATATCTGGCGATGCGGCGTCTTGCTTCCCGGCCCGCTCCTTATTAACCAGCTAATGTAAGCGACGCTGGTCACATCTGAACTGCATCTAAATCACAGCTGAACCACTGAACAGCTGCTTTGGAAATTCACACTGGACATGTTTGAACCTAGCCTTATTGTTCCTGTTATAGCTTTGGTCAGATGTTGATGATTATGCTGGAATGTTGCATTTGTGATTACCATATTTGAGTTGATGTTTGATTATCTTTTATAGAGAATGATTCTATTCATGGGGAGAAGAAGTGATATTGGTTTAAAGATAATTATTGATGGGCCTCTGTAATAATATACATCCTAATTCCTAAATTGTTGTAACATTGCAGTTTACCTTTCAGAGATTACTTGATTATTTTGTTTACTTGTATTTCCTTCCTGCCTTTTCAGAAATGTCAGAGCACTAGTGTCAGGCTGTAATGCCACCCTGTCTCCTGCCCAAGCTTAGTGGCAATAAAAAATAATTTCAAAGTTGCCATATAAAAAAAAAGAAAAAAAAATGTTAAAAGCAGAATTACTTCCAATGAGGCTAAAGGTTGTGGCAATTATAATTATTAAACAGGGGTTTCTATTTCCAACAGATTGTTTAGCATTTTACAAAAGAAAGAGAGACAGTAGAGTTAAAAAACAATTCAAGACAAATGGGTTTGAGAGGCCCTACTCATGAGAGCTTAGAGTCTACAAGGTACGGGCAAGTAATAGAAAGGTAAAAGCTGCGTGGGGATGAGTAGATGGAGAAAGTAAATGTTCAGTTTTTCAGGGAGCTGTAAAAGCAGAAGTTTTTTTTTTTTATTTTAATACATCCTATGCATTAAGATAAAAAGCCTTCTGTGTGCAACCCCCCCCCCCCCTTCAGCCCCCCTTACACTTACCTGAGGACCCTCTCTGTCGAGTGGTATCCACGAGTGTCTCAGCCGACCGAGATTCTCCTTCCTGATTGGCAGAGACACAGCAGGGGTGCCATTAGCTCCTGCTGCTATCAATCAAAGTCAGCAAACCAATCAGGGGAGAAAGGCGGTGGGACCAGGGCTGGACTCCGTTTCTTAATGGACACAGGGAGCTGTGACTCAGCTCGGGTGCCCCCATAGCAAGCCTCTTGCTGTGGGGGCACTGAACAGGAGAGAGGGGCCAGGATCACAGAAGAGGGACCCGAGAAGAGGAGGATCTGGGCTGCTCTGTGCAAATCCACTGCAACAGAGGAGGCAAGTATAAAATGTTTTTTTTATTTTTTTTTTTTTTTTTTATATTAAAAAAAGGAGATTTACAATCACTTTAAAAATAATAGGCTATAAGTTTTAAGACATAGTCTAAAGGTGTAGAATAGGAAATAGCTGCAGAGATTGAGGTAGAGAGTTCCAGAGTATAGGAAAGGCTCTGGAGAAGTCCTGGAGGTAAATAAAAGTGAATTTTCACCCTCTCCTAATTTTTATTTGTTTTAAACCCCTATTTATCTGGTAGAAAGTTTTGCACAGTTCAGATACTCACCCACCAAGCAGATTCAGCATTTTCCAGCTGAAACCCTCTTCTCTTCTGGCAGAGCTCAATTCTGCTCTACCGTGTTTTGGTGTGATATCATCACGAGGCTGCCTGCTGTTCTGGGTTCAGCTGGCGTGCTTCCCTATGATGCATAATTAGGCTCACCTCCTCCTTCTGGGAGTGAAAAATTTAGTTAAAAAATAAAGAAAGAAATAAAAAGAGCTCTGATCATGCAGAGGACTGGAGGAGGTGTGGGGAGAATGGATAATGTATTTGAGGGTGAAGATCTGCTTTACCCTTCTCCAGCAGACTGGACTGAGTCCAGAAAAAAACCCTGTCATTTTGTTTTTTATTGTGGGCTGTATCCCTATTGGGGAGATCCACCCTCTTTTTTTACTGTTTGCCATTGTCACTGAGCAAGAAAGTGAGGGGAAATCACACATTTTATAGTTGCACCAAGAGCTAGAAGTAGGGGAAATCTTACAATGTTGACATCTGTTTCAGAGCCAACTCTCTAAGAGGAGAATTCCATTCACTTTAGGGGATTTCTTCTAAAATCTTGTTGTGTTTCTGGGGCAAGAAGTGAAAGAAAATTTCCCCAATGGTACACAGATAGCAAAAAAATAACCAGATATAACGTCTTAACTAGTGATCGACCGATATGTTTTTTTTTTTTAATGCCGATACCGATATTTTGGTAATCGGATATCGGTATTAGCTGATATTGGTCGATATTTTCGGACATTTACATTTTTTTTTTCACAGGTACTGTTGTAGAGGGATCTGGGGGTCTAAAAGACCCCAAACCCCTCCTCTGCACTTGAAAGCATTCAAAACACCAAGTTTGGCTGTTTTGAATGCTGTCATTTTTTTTAATTAGTCGCAGAGTTTTTTTTACATGGAGACCTGATCAGAGCGGAATGCGGCTTTGATCGGGTCTTCTCTTCGGCGGCCGTGCAGGTAGGATGCCTGGGTCTCCTGGTGGGACAGGAGACCCAGGCAAGCCGCTGAAGGTGGTGGGAGGTGGGGGGACGTCCCCTCCCACTCCTTGTAATGACAGACGAGTGACTTCTCAACCGCATAGGTTGTCATTACAAGACAGCCGACCGTGGGCTATGGACGCAGGTACCAGGGTGATGCCTCTAGCTGGAGACATCACTCCAGTACAGCACTTTCCCGAAATATCAGCAATATCGGTAACCTCAGGGGCCGATTCTGATATATCGAGGAAAGTGCAGATCGGCCCCCGATATCTCGGTGTTGCCGATAATCGGTCGATCCCTAGTTTTAACCCTCTGTTGCTCTATTCAAAACTAATAAAATGGCTATACATATGCTCAAGCAAGATACAAGTCCTTTACTGTAGAGCCTTACTTACCAAGTGAATTACAACAAACACAGCTGTGCTGGAGAGGTAGGGTATTGTTAGAACGTAAAGTGTATGCATAGCCCGATCTTTTCTTTTTAGTTTTGGAGAGAATAGAGAAGAATTAGAACCCCTGTAAATTTATATTTTTTGCTGTGTTGATTCTCACTCTCCCTTTGTCCTGGTGACCTTGTTACTGAGACAGGAAGTGTTAGAAAATCAAAGCACTGCAACAAGAGGTGAGGGGAAATCTTCCAAAGGAGACATCTGTTCTGGTGACTACGGTCTAAGGGTGGAATTTTTCTTGGTATGTAAAGAGATTGTCTCACTTCCTGTTGACTCTCCAGGAGAGGACATAGACAGAAAAAAAAAAAAAAATGGTGGAGATTCAGATTCATACAAATAAAATTTGACTCTGTTTTCATTTGAACTGTAGGTGCTGAATTTGTTCTTGGCCTTACTCCTGAGCTCTTTCAGCTCTGACAATCTTTCAGCTACGGATGATGATGGTGAAATGAATAATCTCCAGATCGCAGTGGGCAGGATCCAGAGGGGGTTGTCCCACATTAAGAAATGCCTACGAGATTTTTTCCAGAAATTGTTTTTAAGAGCTAAAAAAGATGCGGATGACACAAAACAGCTGGAAGAGCTGAGAATTAAACGCGATAATGGTGTTTACAGCAATATTGTTGTGCAGAATATCAAAATTCAAGATTACTATCGAGAAGCAAGTGGGACAACAAGTGGGATAGGCAGCAGTGTGGAGAAGTATGGAGGTGATGAGAAGGACTGTATGGCTGTTAGTAACCAACAGTGCCTCACCATAGCAGTGCCTATTGCAGCCGGAGAGTCGGACTTTGAAAACCCAAACACTGAAGATTTCAGTAGTGAATCTGACCCTGAAGAGAATAAAGAGGTAAGAATTATTACAAATAATGCATTACATCTTCCCTAGTAATCTATTTCCAGTTCAGCAATAACATTTGAAAAAAGGATTTAGACTGAGGAATAGAAAAATACATTTGTCACCCAACACTATTCAATAATTACTTTATTTTTTTAGCAAGAATCTAAATAATGATGCCTGAAATTTCTCTAGTTGCCATATTGTAGGTAATGCTTGTTTTACAGGGTTTTACCCTTGGAATTAAATAAGACCCTGTCATATAATTTTGTGAGTGGCGTACTTATCCTTGAGACTTAAAGGGAAACTATTTAAAGTTTATCAGTTTGTTGAAAAGAAAAAAATGAATGAATAAAAACAACTGAATGGATACAAATCATAGCCAATAATGCTGAAATGTAAAAAAAAAAAAATCCTGGTCTTTTAAGGCAATTAGATACTCCTTGAATGTTTTAAATTATCGATTTGTGGTGTTATTGTGTATAGATATTATTAGCCAGTTAAATTCTGTGCATTTAGAAACACGTTCAGCCTTTCAAAAAACCAACTACAGACAACTAGCTCATGTGGAAGTCTATCCCACATTTTGACAGCTCTTACTATAAAGAAACCTTTCGATCTGCTAAAGTTCAACCTTTTTTTTCCTTTAAGTTCCCATTGTGGCATTACTAGTTGTTTAATTTATTTAAACAAAGTAGAAATTCTCTTTTTGTTTCTTTTGTTTAAATGTTTTTTTCTTTTTTTTGCATAAGCTTAGCATTTCTAATCTGTCCCTGGAGAAAAATTGTTGATTAGACTATTTAAAATTATTACATGCATATACTGTATAAGTGTATATGCCATATAAATGCATTTAAACACATGTATGTCTTTACCCATGTGAATGAGGCCTTAATGGTCTTCTGTTTCTGAAAACTGCACTTCATCGGCACTGCCTGTATCTTATATTATGTTTTTTATTAGTAACAAAGGGCAATACCGTTTCATGGCAACTGATCAAAAATTACCTTTTATTTTTTCCACCAACCAGCAGTTTTTTCCACTTTGATATTAAATGAAGGCTACAGCCTGTTTCTAAAATCTGTAGACCACAGGCAGCTAAAATAATAATAATGGTAACGATTGTAATAATGATTTATTAGGTAGCAGTTTATTCTTTATCTTTGCTTCATGGATTACTAACAGTTTCTTTCCAGTTCTTTTGAATTTATTGAAATAGTAATCAGAATTTCTTTACTAATCAATACATTTGTGTGCCTACCTGGAAATTTGAAAAAACATGTCTTGTTATAATGCCTATTTACTTTAATTTTATGACAATTTTGGGAGCTTCTGATTGTAAGGGCAGCTTGAAGGAATATGATTTATGTTGTTTCCTGATTTTGGACCTGAAATTATTAATTATGGCAGAGAAATATGTATGATTGGTAATGTATTGGTTTAGATTGATTTACAATTGTATTTTTCTGCTTTGATCAAAATCAGAAACTGCTTGGATTGGTAGGAGTAGCAAATTAAATTCCCAATACTCGTGTTTCAACGAAAAAAAGAAACCTTCCAAAATTTCCATAAAATTACAAAGTGTAACATTAGAAAGTTTTCAAGAACATGGTTGTATTTACGAATGTGGTACAAACTGTTCTGGCTGACAGCCAGAATCACAGGAAAAGACTGTCATCTTTGAAATGTAAATTAATTAATATTTATCATGGCATGGCCAAACCTACACAAGCATTTGTATTTATTTTTATTTTTTTTAATAAAATGCTGCCCACTAATAAAAAAAGCTTTGGAAACCCTCAAACACTGTTTAAAAGCTGCATAAATCAATCTTTTCAGCAGGGCTTTTCTGTATTTGCCATACGCATAAAAATTACATTCATAGCCATAGAATAATAGATACATTCCATAGAGTACAGAGCTTATGAATATGTGTAAAGAGGTGTCAGTGTCGGGAGGGGGGTGAGACCCCCTTACGCCTCCCGCAGAAATGATCAGATAGCTAATTATCCACATGGATCACTACTTCAGGAAACAAAATCGCTGGCTGAAAATAATGTTACCAGGATGATGCCTGTAAGTGCAGGCATCATCTCGGTATAAGCACTGAAACTCGAGGATGTCCATTGGGCGGCAAGTGGTTAAATACAGATGAACAACCAAAAACAAACTATGGAGTGCATCTGATTTCTGAATTGCAGGGGAAGGTGGTAGGACCACTGCAGTACAATTCCCCAGTCTAGGGTACCTAATAAACTGCAAGAGAAAGTGTCAGTAAAGGCAGGTACTGTCCTCCTCCCATCTACCTTCAGTTCTAATGCCAGACATGGGTACACATTCACTTCATTGAATTTCCAACGTATCGTCTGAATCTACCTATTTAAACCATGTTTTGTTTTTCTTAACTTTATTGCAATTTTTTAGCCACTCTTCCCTGGCTCTACATCAGTAAGTTATTTTTGGTGCTGAAAAAAGAAGTGGCCAGAACAGACACAGACAAAGTGAAAATTGCGGTGCACCTTTGCATTGGTGGTCATTAGGAAAATGATCTCATTACTGTACTATTCCTTTCAAGTCTGATCAGACAATTTACTTTCTACAATCCCCTGCAGGTAACTCCTTTGGCCCTTTTGATATGTAAAATTCAACTTGTCTGCCAGCTGTGTTATGGTGTGAATACACGATTACAATATCGCCCGATCATTCGACCACCGACTTTTGAAAAAGTATTTGTCGGTCAAAAACGTTGCCAACATACACGGTCTGAATATCGCCCAACCGTTGTCCGCCGACCAAATATTTTCGGGCATGCGTGATGAGGTTATACAGATTTAAACTGAACGAGCTCAACACCAACGTATAGAATATCGTTCTTTCGCAAACGAGACGACAGAATTTTTTGTGTTTTTCAAACGGTATTTTTCGTTCACAATATCGATATTGCTCATTGATGGCTGGGCATTAACGAGTAGAATATCGGCCGATCGCTCGCTGAACGGAAATTTTCGGCCAATTTTCTTATCGTGTATTCCAGCCATTAGGTCTAGTACATACCTATGTACACATTAAAAAACTGTGTGTATATATATATATATATATATATATATATATATATATATATATATATATATATAGATGTATATATATATATTTATATACAGTATACACCGAACGAAATTATAAAACGCACCACTTTTGTTTTTGCCCCCATTTTTCATGAGCGAGCTGAACTCCAAGATTTTTTGCTATGTACACAAAAGGCCTAATTCTCTCAAATTTTTTTCACAATTCTGTCTAAATCTGTGTTAGTGAGCACTTCTTCTTTGCCGAGATAATCCATCCACCTCACAGGTATGGCATATCAAGATGCCGATTAGACAGCACGATCATTGCACAGGTGTGTCTTATCACACAGCACAATGCCACAGATGTCGCAAGTTTGGAGGGAGCGTGCAATTGGCATGCTGACTGCAGGAATGTCCACCAGAGCTATTGCTCGTGAATTGAATGTTAATTTCTCTACCATAAGAGTAAATTTCTCTACCGCCTCCAAAGGCGTTTCAGAGAATTTGGCATTACATCCAACCGGCCTCACAATCGCAGACCACGTGTAACCACACCAGCCCAAGACCTCCACATCCAGCATTTTCACCTCCAAGATCCTCTGAGACCAGCCACCCGGACAGCTGCTGCAACAATCATTTGCATAATCAAAGAATTTCAGCACAAACTGTCAGAAACAGTCTCAGAGAAGCTCATCTGCCTGCTCGTTGTCCTCATCGGGGTCTCGACCTCACTGCAGTTCATCCTTGTAATCGACTTGAGTGGGAAAATACTCACATTCAATGGCGTCTGGCACTTTGGAGAGGTGTTCTCTTCACGGATAAATCCTGGTTTCTACTTTACAGGGCAGATGGCAAACAGGAATGCATAAAGATACCGTGACAGGATCCTGAGACCCATTGTTGTGCCATTCATCCATGACCGTCACCTCATGTTGCAGCATGATAATACACGGCCCCATGTTGCAAGGACCTGTACACAATTCCTGGAAGCTGAAAACATCCCAGTTCTTGCATGGCCAGCATACTCACTGGACATGTCACCGATTGAGCATGTTTGGGATGCTCTGGATCAGCGTATACAACAGCGTGCTCCAGGTCCTGCCAATATCCAGCAACTTCGCACAGCCATTGAAGAGGAGTGGACCAACATTCCACAGGTCACAATCAACAACCTCCTGTGAAGGTTATGTGTTGCACTGCGTGAGGCAAATTGTGGTCACACCAGATACTGACTGGTTTTCGGACCCCCCCCCCCCCCCCCCGGTACAGTAAAACTGCACATTTTAGAGTGGCCTTTTATTGTGGCCAGCCTAAGGCACACCTGTGCAATAATCATGCTGTCTAATCAGCATCTTGATTTATCACACCTCTGTGGTGGATGGTATATCTCGGCAAAGGAGAAGTGCTCACCAACACAGATTTAGACAGATTTGTGAACAATATTTGAGAGAAATAAGCCTTTTGTGTATATAGAAAAAGTCCTAGATCTTTGAGTCCAGCTCATGAAAAATGGGGGGAAAAACAAAAGTGTTGCGTTTATAATTTTGTTCAGTGTATGTATATATATATATATATATATATATTATCTAATTAATGTCAATTGTGTATTACCTAAGAGATGAGCAGAGAGTCTTCACTGGTCCCATCTTGCTGGCTTTGTGAGGTTGGTGCCAGAACTGTGCCACTGCTTGAGAAACCACTAAGAACATATGTAGAAAGGTTGGTCTACACAGTCCTGATTACCTGTGTTCACCAATTAACTATGCACAGTTACGGTATAGCAAGATTATTCAAAAATTTAGTTGTAACAAAGAAGTGCAGTTTTTCTTGAGTGTTTGTGGAATTCCAAATTAAATTGTGTATGGATTTTGGTTTGTGAGTGGAGCAGGTAAAAGCAGCCTGTGTAGCTCTGCGCCTTCATTTGAAAATAAAAATGATGACTGCATTCATTTGTCCTTTGCCTTTGAATCTAGGCACATGCAACGTTGCAGAAAGATGGCATATTTTGACCTTTATTGCTTCCCCTTCTCACTTCTCACAGGGGTAAAAACAAGTTGGAGGAGTCAAGAATACAGCTCTGGTGTTTATTTTTAACAAGACACAGCAAGGTGTCCCCTCAAGTAATCTATATGGTTATGCTACCAATGAATATCAGTCTGCATGCAGCTCAGCTATGGACCTTCTCATCCATTGCAGCACAATGAGAATTTTGCACAGCTGTCCCAAGTGCTGAACTGTTTAACTTGACCATAGCATGATCATGCAAGACTGGCAAACTTGCCCTGTTCTGTGAATTCGGCAAAGTTTCAGAAGTTCACAACACAGGGTGGGCAGTTGCCACTCTCCATGGTGCTGAAATGTACAAGAGCAGCATGTTGCTTTAACAGATCATACGTTCCATCAACTGTCAAGTTGATGCTGCTATATACAGGCTGCATGTACTTGGTGGTCACTGTTGCCACTTTACCTAAATGATGTGCATGCTGTGCTCTGCAGGAAGACTAACTTAACTGAGTTTTCAAATTTAACAGAAGGTGAAAATGCAAAAGAGTACATGCATCATTAAAAAAAAAAAAAAATACATATCAATTCAAATTTTCTCTATTATACAGGAATTGACCATAGTTACATTTACAGCTGAATTAAAGAAAAATAATTGTGTTTAAGTAGTTTTGTCCTTTGAAACATTATGCATGGACCCTAATTGCATTTAATCATTAAGTCATCGGGTATTTACTTGGTTTGCTTGTACTTATTGGAAGATCTGAATACTTCGGTTTGACTTCAATTTGTTTGTGCCTCTCATTCTACAGAGCTTGCATTTCTGGGAACACCTAATATCAGAGGCCTGCAATTCGGCAGCTCTGGGATTCCCAACTTTGCCCATTAGTTTTTCCTAAATTTGATTTTGCACATACCTGACACAGTATAATTTTGCGCATCCCTTATAAGAAGGTATCCATTCCACTACTCCACTCCTAGTACAGTCTACAGGTGAAATTAATATAGACGGAGACATAGATTTTCAAGAGGGAAAGCATGGGTCAGAATCAGCGTCAGAATTCTGTAGTTCCAAAAAAAGGCACTGTGATGCATGATATGGCTGTACTGAATATTGGAAAAAAAATATATAACATTGATCTTAAAACTTGCATTTCATTTAATTCTTTCAATTGTCTGCCAAATATCTGAACTATAGAAGGTTTGTGGGTGCATTCAGAACTTGCTTCTGGTGCAGGGAGGAAGGTGGAAAAGCCATGGAGGTAAGGGCATACAGTTAAAATGGTGAGAGGAGTAGTAACAGGGTGTTCAGAACCTGTTTCTCTGTCTGAAGCAGCTCTCTGGTGAATATTGATTTCTGTGTGAATCAACAGAAATACTCAGAAATATAAAGAGACGAATATACTGTATATGCATAGTATATTTATAGTATGTATTGCAGTAGAATTCTAACTTTTATTCTATTTTATTATATGGAAAATTCTCATTGTTCATACCTTATTATGGCATATCAGTATTGTTAATGGAACCCTTTCCCCATCCCACCCATAATCTGCACATACAATTCTAACTGAATGAAGTTGGTGAATTGCAATCATTATCAAAACTTGGAGACCTGCAGGGAGGCTCAGGCAACAAAGGCCAGTGAGGAAGCTTTTTTCAATGGAGGTATAGGTAACACCACTAGACCACCCTTGTTGCCTGAAGCTCCTGGCTGGTTACAGTCAAGAGTTCAATTTGGCCTGGTAATTTTACCATATCTGACAGTGCCTAAAGGGTTTTTTCACCTTCAGCTTGTACGAATACATTGTGTTAGCAAGAACTCCAAATGTAAGTGTACGTAATCTGTAGATTTGTTACCCTGTAGATGGTACAGCTCTGCCATGCACACTTTATACAGTTTTCCTGTTTCCAAGGAACAGTTTGTGTCGTATCATATAGCATAAAAAAACAACAACAAAAAAAAAAAAAACACATTTGCTGAATTATATAAAAATAACGTAATAATGCAAATGAGATTTAGAAACAGTCATCATTTGGAAAAAATTGCTGAAGAGCCTGGGCAAACCAAAAATATTAAAGTCATCTGAAGGTGAAAACTCCTTTCAAGCGCATACATTTTTTAAATAATCTGCACTGATTAAAATCTAATAAGTATTAAGTGAGGGATTCCACGTGCATAATATTTTCTCAGTTTGCACCTGTCCATGTAAATTTTCATGAAATTAATGGCTATGACATTCTAACTATCTTCTGTGCTTTGCAGGCAAATCATTATCTGCTAGAACTTTTTTGCTGCCAGTGTATGATACAAACCTGTTTCCTAGTTAAGATTTGTATTTAATATAAGAAGAACAGCAGAGCTGTATCCCATCCCAGGTCAATGAAAATATTCAAGTGTGACTTTTTGTAAATACATAAAAAAACTTTTTTGTAGATATTATAGGCTCATTGTTTCAAGGTGTATAAAGTAAGATCAATTCTGTCTTATACTTGAAAAGAGGTCTAAAAAGTTAACGATAAATCTATATAAATTAGATCACTTTTATTTTAGGCAGATCATAAGTAAAGTGGATCTGTGCTATGCCCTTACAGTGCAGGGAAATTGTTTCATTTATAATCCCAGCCCCTGAAGGTGCTTTTAGTTACCTTACCGTCACTCCCATTAAGTTGCATGAGATATCCAATACTTCTGGATATAGGTAAGCACCTGACTCATCTTGTGACCCTTGACATGACATTGCTGGTATTGCACAGGCACCCAGCATTTTCACATGTGACTGAACTGGAGCTATGTAAGCTCCAATTAGGTCACAGGACGGCTTCTTCTCTCTCTACTTATGTGGTTGATTGGGGGAGATAAAGAAATGTAAGTATAAACAGCTGCAGGGAGGTGGCACAGATTCACTTCATTAATTGCCACCCTAACTCAAGGGAAACTTGCTCACATATGACCATAGTTAGTCACATTCATATCTAACACATTTCAGAATATAAAAACCATGGATTTTCCGCCAATATCTGGGAGCTATATGAAATGGTGCTTCTCAAAGGATAAAACCTTGAGCAATGTGACTCAGCCAGTTCCACCACAATGAGCAAAAACTTTCCACAGATCATGAAGTATAAATATATTCAAAATTTTACTTAATTTTAAGTAGATTAAAACAGCTTAATTTTTTATCCAGTTTCTTAATTGGGTAGGAACGTCTGATGTAGTCCTGTTGGGAGAACATAGATTTGGTGGTTTGTGCATTAATGTGGAGGATATAAAAAGGAAAAGGAAAGATCCGGTATGGGGTACAATAAGCTTCAGTGAGTATAAAAGCAAAGCTGCATTGTTATTGGTGGGTTAATGTCCACCTAGATTATTGTGGTATACTGTCTTGAAAATCACATGACAAATTTAGCATGCACTTGTAATCTGTAACAAAAAATGCAAAAACTGTTAAACTACATCAACCTAGTGCCAAAAAATAAGTGAGATTGACATGAAATACATGGCACTCATATGTGTAGCTAACAAAATTATTTGATAATACTATGTTGCTGTTTGTTTATTGAAGTAGGAATTTGGGACCAGAATGGGCCGAGACTGCGGACCGTTCTGCCATCAGCTTCTGGCAAATGGCAGAACTGCTAAATAGCCATGAATTTAAAAAAAAACCTTTGAAATCAACAGCTGTCCATATACAACTTTGGTTTAATACTTCTGAGTCTTCTGTACTTTAGTATTGGATGCTTTCAATTTTTATTTTTCCCACATTAGACACATTTTCAAAATAACACTAGAAACCACCTTCCTGATTAAAAATATGAGCAGTCTGAAAAGTGATGCACTTTGATCCTGCAGTGACCAATTAAATGTCAGTTTTGAGCAGTTAGCCAGTTATCTGAAAACTGATATGTGATTGGTTGATTTGGGTCACTCAATTGCTCTTGGCACCATGTTGGTAAACGGGTGCTTTAGTATTTCACACTCCTTGTAATTGTTCTTCATTGTTTGACTTCTTTGCAGAAGGTAAAACTTTCCAGCTCCTCAGAGGGTAGCACGATAGACATCAGGCCACCAGGAATGGAAGGAGAAATTGATTACTTGGGTTATGACTATGAGGAGACACTTGATCCAGAGCCATGCTTCACAGATGGTTTGTTCTCTTCCCATTGCCAATGTTTCTGCTTCTGCATTATACTTCTGAGTTATGTAAACTGAATAATAATATTTCCAACATGTTCTGCTACTGACAAGCCGGGCCTAGTGTGTTATTCACCAGTATACTTACTGGGAGTTTTCACAATACAAAAGATGTTTAAGTTTAAGTCCAAGGTGTCAATGTGACATCATGTGGGCCCTCACAGTTAACCTTTGATTTTTTTTTTTTTTTTAAGTACTGTAGTTTTATTGTATCTTTTAAAATCTATATATGATAATGAAAACAATATGCGAAATGTTAGAATTTCATTTCCATGTATAGTAACATTATTATTATGCTACTAAAACATTTTATTTGACATCCAATCTATTCACCTTTACCAGACCCTGAAAAGGTAAATATTAGAAAGGAAAAGTAGTGAGAAGCAGAGAAACAAGGAATATATTAGTTGAGGTGCTTTTATAACCTGTTATTATTACATTTTCCACCTTGGTTAAATGCAACATTCCAAAAGGTCAGTTAAAAGTTTGGGATTTTGCTGGGTTGCCTGTTGCCATTTCATGTCTCATAGTACTCTATCAAAAAGACCTTCTTGCTGTAGGACCTGTCACTGTCCTGCCTTACTCCTTTGAATTTCAGCTTCATCTGTTGTAGTAATCCTAACACAAAATAAATTAAAGGAGAAGTCTGGCCAAATCTTTTTTGGCCTTACTTCTCCTATGGACCTGCACTCCTGTGCCCGGTTTTCAGCCCACAGTGGGCTAAAGCCCGCTGTCTGCTGACGTGACTCAGCCAGTCCAGGCTCTGGATCGATCCTGACTTTACAGTTGGGATCCACCCAGATTCCTGGATTAGCAGCTGGCTTAGCCTCTCAGCGAGCCGCCCCCTCCACAGCCCAGCGCTTCTGTGAGTGTTGGAGGGGCAGAGCAGAAAGCTGGTGACTTACAGTCACTGGCTCTCTGCTCAGAGAACTGTAATTAGCAGTGTTTAATTGCTCAGTTATCAGTGTAGAACCGGCGGGGGGACAGATGCAGCATTGGGTCACTAAAAGTATAAATGTTTATTTTTTTTAAAAACTCAAACTTCTCTTATACTGATTCTGAAGAGACGTATACAGTGCATGCGGAAAGTATCCACAGCGCTTCACTTTTTCCACATTTCGTTATGTTACAGCCTTATTCCAAAATGGATTAAATTCAGTATTTTATTATATTATATGTGGAAGAAGTTTGTTTGAAATCTTTGCAAATTTACTAAAAATAAAAAAACGAAAAAATCCCATGTACATAAAATGTATTCACAGCCTTTGCCATGACACTCAAAATTGAGCTCAAGTGCATCCTTTTTCCACTGATCATCCTTGAGATTTTTCCACAACTTGATTGGAATCCACCTGTGGTAAATTCAGTTGATTGGACATGATGACATGGACATGGACAAACTAAGCCAAGAAGTCCAAAGAATTGTCTGTAGACCTCCGAGACAGGATTGCATGGAGGAACATATTTGGGGAAGGATACAGAAAAATATCTGCAGCATTAACGGTCCCAATGAGCACAGTGGCCTCCATCCTCCGTAAATGGTAGAAGTTTGAAACCACCAGGACTCTTCCTAAAATGGGCCGCCTGGCCAAACTGAACGATCAGGGGAGAAGGGTCTTAGTCAGGGAGGTGACCAAGAACCTGATGATCACTCTGACAGAGCTCCAGCATTTCTCTGTGGAGAGAGGAGAACCTTCCAGAAGAACAACCATCTCTGAAGCACTCCACCAATCAGGCCTGTATGATAGAGTGGCAAGACATAAGCCACTCCTCAGTAAAACGGCACATGACAGCCCACCTGAAGGCCTGAATGGCAAGTGTCATGTCTGGGGAAAACCAGGCACTGCTCATCACCTGGCTAAAACCATCCCTACAGTGAAGTAAAGTGGAGGCAGCATCATGCTTTGGGGATGTTTTTCAGTGGCAAAAACAGGGAGACTAGTCAGGATCGAGGAAAGATGAATGCAGCAATGTACAGAGACATCCTTGAAGAAAACCTGCTCCAGAGCGCTCTGAACCTCACCATCAATGACCCCAAGCACACAGCCAAGATAACAAAGAAGTGACTTTGTGACAGCTCTGTGAATGTCCTTGAGTGGCCCAGCCAGAGCCCAGACTTGAACCTGGTTAAACATATCTGGAGAGATCTGAAAATGGCTGTGCATCGATGCTCCCCCATCCAACCGGATGGAGCTTGAGAGGTCCTGCAAAGAAGAATGGGAGAAACTGCCCAAAAATAGGTGTGCCAAGCTTGTAGCATCATACTCAAAAAGACTTGAGACTGTAATTGGTGCCAAAGGTGCTTCACCAAAGTATTTTGCAAAGGCTGTGAATACTAATGTACATGTGATTTTTTTTTTTTAGCAAATTTGCAAAGATTTCAAACATACTTCTATTACGTTGTCATTATGGGGTATTGTTTGTAGAATTTTAAGGAAAATAATGAATTTAATCTATTTTGGAATAAGACTGTAACATAACAAAATGTGGAAAGTGCTGAGAATACTTTCTGGATGCACTGTAGGTAACAGCTCTGGTAGAAGTGCAGACCTGAAAACAAACACAGAGGTATCATTACCTTTCCAGGTACCAGCCCTTTAAAAGATGATAGCACTTTTTTAGATAACAAAGTCCTGTACACTCTTGCCCACTTCAGCCATCTCAAACCTCCAATGCAGATTTTATGTAGTCTGTCATTTTGATCATATAGGGAGCCATAAGACTCTGAATGACAATGTATGCAGCTACTGGTCCTGAAGGATAATGGCCTGCCCATTTTCCTGTGCAAGGAATACACTCACCAGGTAGTACTGACCAGTTAATGGTTTAGTTAGTAGAACTAATTCACATTCAACTAGACTTATGCTCTAGTACTGGAAACATTTCTTCACAAAAAATGTGGATATTGGGGATTGGTATCACATAAACTGGTTTAAATGTTCCCATTGTCTTGGACAATCAACACTTGACTTGGCACAATGCATTCATTTGAATTTAGGTAGCCACTTTGATTATTGGTGAAATGCCTTTACCATTACAGAACATGTGCAGTTGAATGTAATTTACTACTACTGGCCTGACCAGATAACTATTTTATTTCACACCCTTAACGTGACTGCCATGATTAGAAGGTCCTTGGTATGTGGTGTGATTTTTTTTTTTTTTTATTATTTTTTATTGGTCATCTGGTGTGCTTACTTCTGACATTCTAGTGGTGGGCTCATAGTTTGGACTTGGTACATGTCCACTGCTTTGATTTATATGCTGATTTTTTTTAGTGAAAAGCTGCTTTACATAACCCCAAAGACAGCTGCTTTGGAAATATTTTTAGAGGCATTATTAACATACCTACAAAGCACAGATGTAAGACCTGTTTTGAAAACAATCTACAAAGTAAAAGCTGCAGCAACTGCTCTATTCAGGTTTTGGACTTCTTAGGGGCAGGAAAAACCCTTGTTAGCAGTGTTAATTGATTACTTGCCAGCTTCTTTTCTTTTGTCCCCAGGCTGCGTAAAGAAATGTGCATGCTGCCATATCAACATTGAAGAGGGGAGAGGAAAAACCTGGTGGAACCTCAGGAAAACCTGCTACCTTATTGTGGAACACAGCTGGTTTGAATCATTTATAATCCTCATGATTCTTCTTAGCAGCGGGGCCTTGGTGAGAACAACGCACTCAGTGTTTCATTACGCCAACCTATTCAGACTTATTTAATTCTCTCTTGTACTGTTTTTTTTTTTTTTTTTTGTTTTTTTTTTAATGGAGGTGAATAGTTAGGGAATTACACATCAGTGAGCCTTTACCAGCATTTACACACAGTTAGCACACCAATTCCATACAGAAAAGGTCTGGCAAGAAGGAAAGGGACATGAGCCCTGGTCATTCTGGTTTACATAACGGACAGCTGGCACTGAGAGTGTGATGGGGCCGCTGTCAGTAATGCATATAGTTGATAAATAAAACACTGAATGATGAACACAGATATCAAAGTGTACGCTAAATTATTAGCACACCATCTAGCCAACATCATACCTTCCCTAATACAAAGCCACCAAATGGGGTTTGTGAGAGGGAGACAATCCTCTGACGCAACCAGAAGATTTTAAATGTAATGCATTTTGCAGTGTATACTCAAACGCCTTCTCTGCTGTTTTCTTTAGACGTGGAGAAGGCGTTCGATAGAGTGCATTGGCAATTTATGTCAAGTGAATTAACCAAGTTTGGATTCCAAGGCTCCATAAGGACAGCAATACTAGCCCTATATTCACATACTTCTGCTCAGGTATATACCTCTGGTCTGCTATCCAAAACATTCCATTTATGGAACCAACCAGGGATGCCCCCTGTCACCCACCATTTTAATCTTGTGATAGAACCACTAGCAGAATCTATCCATACAAACTTACAAACCACAGAATTCCACTTTAACCGTAGACAAAACATCATTACCCTTTTTCTGATGGCGTAATTTTTCTCCTAACCAACCCCTTAACATCATTACCAAAGGGACACAGGATCCTCACACAATTCAGCAATATATCATATTATAAGGTCAACCCTCAAGGTCAAACAAGACCTGCAAAATCAATTGCCCTTTTCATGGAACTCCCAAGGTATTCCCTATCTAGGGATTACCCTTACACCCTCAACGTCATCCCTAACCTAGGCAAATATCATACCTTTCATCACCAAAAATAAAAGCCAATTTCAACATATGGCGCAATGCGAACTTACCTGCGTAGGTAGACTCGCAGCTTTTAAAATGATGATTCTACCCCTGATATTGTACATCTTCAGGGTGCTCCCCATTCCCATACCAGCTGCCTATATAAAGATCTTTTCAGGTCTCCTAAATACCTTTATCTGGAATGGTAAAAGACCAAGGTGCGCACACATAAACTCAATCAAACATAGATCAGTGGGAGGAATGGGATTGGTGAGCATTCAGGATTACTACTGGGCAACACTACTAGACCAACTCAAACATTGGTTCACAAACAGAGAAGCCCCATTATGGTCAAATACTGAAACAGCACTATCGCCTACACAGGACCTTAACTCACTACTAATATGCGACATACTGTATGGAAACCTTGGAACACGTCCACATTCCCCCCACAATAGCAGCAACACTAAATGCGTGGAGAAATTTACTCAACAATCCCAAACATTCCACAAAAGTAGAACTACCTGACCTTAAAACCCAAACATTAGAATTTATGATCCCCTTTTTAAAAACCATTACACTTCAAATAAGTGGTTTGAGCAAAGTGCAGAATTTTTATAACAACTCTAAACTCAAATCATGGGAGAACCTGCGAACAGAGTATAACCTCCCCACCAACTCATACTACACGTGCCTCTGCATCCTACATTTTTTGTCCAAACACCCCTTACCGAACATACAAATCCCCCTTACTACCTGGAATTGCTTTACTTCAAAATTACCACCAAACAAAGGCATCTCCGTATTTTATAACCTAATACAAGACAAAACTGCATTTCTCAAATCCCCCTCCATTCAAAAATGGGAAACAAATCTCAACAAATCATATTCCCTGAAGCAGTGGCAAACGGCCTTTAAGGTGATACAAAGATCCTCACACTGTTAAAATCACTGGGAAATGATTTAAAAAAAAAAATACATTGTGGTATTACACACCTCTCAGAATTGCAAAATTCTCCCCAAAAGCATCTCCTAACTGCTGGAGAAATTGTGGAAAAACAGGGAGTTTACTTTCTGAGACTGCCCTAACTTAACCAGCTTTTGGAAGTAAGTATTCTGCCTAATTTCACAGATAACAGGGATCTTTACCTCACCACCAGACAAGGGGCTAGCTATCCTTAATCTAGGAATGGACAACTACCCACACTCCCTAAGGCCAGTGGTTACACACATCCTACTAGCAGCAAGAAACATCATTGTTAAGAAATGGAAATCCCAAGAGTCCCCAAATTTATCTGAAGTCATTAGTACTGTTAATCTCAACTATGCCAATGAATGCCTACTGGCGATTAACGCACTTAACTGCACTAAATTTGACCACATATGGTCAATTTGGTCTTAAAAATATGTATCCAAAGTTTGAACCATTGTTGATCCAGATTACTCTGTACGGATTTAACTGCCTGTATACTATATGCATTATCTCCTTAATGTGTACCAATTTTGTATTGTTTGAAAACCCAATAAAAATGTATTGAAAAAAAAAAAAAACACTTAATTATTACTGTGCACACCTCAAAGATTTATATAATCAGACTGATCGAAGATAAACTATAGTATGCTGAAATCATGTCTAAAGCTGAACTCCAGGCAAACAGCTAAATACGTAGTTGGAATGCATATATGGAATATTTTTTACCTGACAATGGATTTGTATGTCTTTTTATCCAGCCTTGATATATTTTCAGCTCATCCAGACTACACAGGCAGGTGGATGACCTAAACAGTGATTGTAAAGTCTTGTGTTTTAAAAAAATAAATAACAAACATGATATACCTACCTCCACTGTGTGGTTGGTTTTGCACAGGAAAACCCAGATCCTCCTCTTCTCAGGTCCCTCTTCACTGCTCCTGGCCCCTCCCTCCTGTTGAGTGCCCCCACAGTGAGCAGCTTGCTATTGGGGCACCCGAGCTGAACTGCAGCTCCGTGTGTCCATTCAGAGACAGAGCTGATGTTCGGCCATGCCCCTTCTCTCTCCTGATTGACTAACTGAATTTGAATGACAGCAGTGGGAGCCACTGCTGTGTCTCAGCCAGTCAGGAGGGATAGTCCCAGGCAGCCAAGGGACTCGTGGACATAGCTGGAAAGAGATGGGCTCAGGTAAGTATTAGGGGGGGCTGGGGCAGCTGCTGCATACAGAAGGCTTTTTATCTTAATGCATAGAATGCATTAAGATAAAAAACCGTCTGCTTTTACAACTCCTTTAAGAAGCAGCAGCTGGCTGGTGAGATCATCCATGTGGTCACCCTGCTCTTTCTTGCTGTCAGAATGTTCCTTGTTGGCACATGTG
Source organism: Pelophylax lessonae (assembly GCF_965119305.1). Classification (NCBI taxonomy): domain Eukaryota; kingdom Metazoa; phylum Chordata; class Amphibia; order Anura; family Ranidae; genus Pelophylax; species Pelophylax lessonae. Next base: position 261,720,241 of record NC_138773.1, on the reverse strand, counting down.
TGCTGCATCAACCTAATTCGTTCTTACTGGTGACTCTCCCACTCTCAGTTTCTACTTCACAGGGAATTAAAAGTAACTGATAATGAGTCCAACTCCAGTATATAGACAAGTTGCATTAAAAACTTTAAAAATACATTTAACGTTGAACTCCAAGAACGTTTTTTGCATACATTACATTGGGCCAGCTTGGCTAGATGTAATTATCCACATCTGATATCTGAAGGGCCACTGAAGATGCTGTTATTCACTGTTATCATGGCAATGCCCCTCCTCTCCACCTCTGCCAGTCAGACTACACACTTCGCATTCACTGAAAAAATACAAGGCGTTCTATGAATGGTGGAGGTGCCAAGTAGGCAAGCCCCTGTTTTTTTTTTTTGCAGCTGCTTGGCACAGAACCCAAAGATGGCAGCAAGTACTGTAGTGACGCCGACTATCACAGCATTTGTCAGCTTCCCCAGTGGTTCCTTGGGTATGAGATATCAAAACACTCACACCGTAAAAGGTGCTCACCCAGCACTAAGGATAGAAGCATTAATATAAGTATAGTACACACCACAGTGCAGTACTGGATTTATAATTGGGCAAAAGATTTGGGCAAAAGAGGCAATTGCCCCTGAAGTGCCCCTCTGCCAGAAGCCCACCCCCCCCCCGGTCTCCTTTATGAAAAAATTTAATAATTATGAAATTAGTTTTATTATTATAACAGAATTAAGAAAGTGTGTGTGGGTGTGGTGATACGGAACAGTTAGGCCTGACTTTAGAGGCAAAGAAAGGGGTGAGGGCTTCTGGCAGATGGTTTAGTTTTACATTTCAACTTCTCATATTATTTTACTATTCCAAGATGTTTGTTTGACTGTGTTGCAGAATGTATTGTCATGTTTACAAGTGACAAGTGGGTGGGATAAGGGAAAAGTTTAAAAAATGTTGGAAAGTGCCAGGCAACAGCCCTGACACCATAATGTGGGAGTGAAGGTAATGACTAGCAGAGGCACATGCGCGGCTCTCATTGATGGTGGCTGCTTAATCCTGGAGCTCCGGTCTCAGTCAGCTCTCTGTGACCCCTTGACAGCCTCACACTGCTTCAGTAGCATGAGGGATAAGCCTATTCCCCTCCTTACACCCTCAAGCACATCATGGGGAAAATTGGAAAGCAAAAGGGTGCTTCTCTGCTGCCCCCAGAGCCGCGAACCCAGGCTGGCATGGAGCTGTTCCTTTCTAGGCCGCAATCCCCGGCCTCAATTTCACAGCCGGATCTATCCTCACACACAGACCTGCTCCTATTCACTGTGATGCCACTCCCTACTCAACAGGCAATCAATACACAAGACTCCAAACCAGTGTTAACCCCTGTAATGCTTGATGAGAAGCTGCAACTTCTCCTACATCAATTAACAGGTAACATTGCTTTGGAAGTTGAAAAACATTCTCTCTTTTTCAAGAACTCCATGGGGAGATAAGATTGAAGAAGATACAGATGCTTTAGAAACAAAGTTTTATGAACTTATACAAGATATCCAGGCCCTAGAAAAGAAAATTCAACTTTAAAACACTCTGTCTCTCAGCTACAGCTTTAGCAGGAGGACCTTGAGAACACAGAACGGCGCCAAGATCTACCCATTTGTGGTATCTCTGAATCTGTGGGTGACAACACACTATGCCCATACCTCCTGGGCCTTTTCAACACCTTGGCCCCTACCATAGCTGGGGTCCCTCCTAGAGACGTTATCGTCCGGTTTCACTACTATGATAGTAAGGAAGCGCTTGCCCTGCCTACCCGCAATAAATCGCAAATTCATTATAAAGACGACAAGCTATAAATCTTCAGTGAAGATTAGCCCTATCACTTTGGCCAAACGCTGACAACTTCACCCTATTACTTCCCACGTGCAGCTGTGCAGGGTCCCCTACTACTGGGGTTTCCCCTTTCAACTGATTGTCACTCGGGAAGGAGTCCAACACAGTCTACGAGACCTGCAAGAAGGGCACGCCTTCCCCCGAAGCCTGGGCCACACTCCAGTCCCGGAAGATAAATTTCTTCTTCAACCACTCCCACCACATCCACCTCCTGCTACACTTAATTGGATATGGACTCCCGCTAAGCAGAATACCAAGAAAACATCTGCTAACCCACTGTGAGCTCATTCTTCCAAACAACCCCATGATTTCTATGTGGCAATCTCTATTTTTTCTTCATCATGCGGAGCGGCTGTCTCCCTTGTATCCATCCCAAAGTTTTAGGGTCCTATGCACAGGACCTTTTTCACATACCCATGAGGTATAACCTTTGCTTTTTTTTTTTTTTCATCGGATTACTATTGTTGGAGAGCAGATGGGGACCATCCTTCTTTCCACCTGTAGGAAAAGAAATAGCCGCACATCCAGGGATTCCAATAGGTTTTAAATACCTTTATTTCCAAAACGTTGCAAGTGATGACACCAAAGACACCAGCATGAAGTCTTACGAGACTTCATGCTGGTGTCTTTGGTGTCATCACTTGCAACTTTTTGGAAATAAAGGTATTTGAAACCTATTGGAATCCCTGGATGTGCGGCTATTTCTTTTCCTAAAAGTGTTCCCACGGAGGCGGGCCGGGGCCAGCACTCTATTGGATATCCTATCTCCTGGCAATCACCACACACTATACACCTGGAGCAGTGTCTTTCCTTTCTTCAGTATCCTGGCTTCTTTCCACCTAGTTTTAGTTAGAGTCTGCCATGTCCCTGTGTTTTTTTCCCTGGCCGAGACCATGGAATCCTGAGACGTGGCTGCATTTCAGGTTTTATACCCTTTTTGGGTTCCCTTTTCTTTTTTGGACCTCCTTTGGGTCTATTTTTGTTACTATGTTTATTATGTGTTTTCAGTGTTTCTCTGTCATATGCTTACTACTAGTATGTTTTTTCCTCACAGGGCTTTTTTGCACACGCCAAATGTCACTTACTTGTTAACTTACATACTTAAGCTTTTCTTTATATATGCCTTTATGGCTTTAAGATTTGTATCGTATAACCGGAAAGGCTTAAACTCTAAGCCAGCAATGGCTGGCTTTGAAAGAGTTTAAATCTTCTGTTGCTGATATAGTCTTAGTTCAGGAGACACATTTTTGTGTGGGGGGATACTTTAAATTTGCCTCTAAACTTTTTCCTTCTTCATATGTCTCCTCGGACTCATCTGGGAAGGCAGGATTGGCGATCCTCATAAGGAAAACATGCCCATTAAAAGTCAAAGATTCATGTATTGACCCCTGCTGTAGATACATCGCACTGAACTGCAACTTTATGTCTTCTGTCTTTACTCTCATTATTGTATACACACCTAATTCGGGACAAACTGGATTCCTCGATAATCTTTTTAAAGCTGTTGACCGCTTTTCCCAACCTCAAATGATTGTAGAAGCGAATTTTAACCTAACTATGTCCCCACACAAAGATAAGCAAACGTTATTTCATACTGTTCCTTTAAAAAGGGTTCTATCTCAATCTTCCTCTTTTCGTAAATGTATCCGGGCTCAGAGATTTTTTGATTCCTGGAGAATAAAGCATCCTACTCACAGACAGTTCTCCTACTACTCAGCCCCACATAAAATGTTTTCTCGGCTAGACCATTTCTGCATATCTCCCCCCCCCCCCCCCCAACTTACAGTAGCCTCTGAAATTGCCCCATATCTTGGTCTGACCACACACCCATTACCCTGGATATCACCCTCTCAATATCCTCTCCCAAAACCTGCCATTGGCGCCTCAATGATTATTTTATTTAATCACTAATTACTAAGTCCACGCTAACTAGAAGAACTTACAGAATTTTTTGAATTTAATGTTGGCTCTGTAGTAGAAGCATCAACACTGTGAGAGTCGCACAAAGCTTTTCTCGAGGATTATGTATCTCTGAAGGCTCCCTTTTAAAAAAAGACTCTGCTAGCCTTAAGGCCTCTTTGCTTATTAAACTACGCGCCTTGGAGAGGTTGCTTCTGCACTCCTCCAAATTGGCTTGCCTCCGCGCAGTCACATCCTTCGTGACCAACTTAAATTGCTATAGTTCTTTACACCAAGGTACTGTTCCTCACTCTTTCTTTATGCACTCATACATCTCAGTCATTCCAATTTTCCAAAGCCTGGTAAAGACCCCTCTGTACCAGATAAGTATAGACCCTTAGCCCTTCTTAATTCGGACCACAAGATCTTGGCCAATAGACTAACTCAGTTGCTCCTGAAACTGATTAATAAAGATCAGGTAGTCTTTGATTCAGCTAGACATGCTGGCGATAACACCAGGCGTACAATAGGTCTCATCAAAAAGTTTCCCCACCCTACTTTAGTTCTCAGTCTTGATGCCCAAAAGCCCTTTGACTGCCTTAGCTGGCCTTATATGTTTGCCACACTGTCTCATTACAGGAGCCCCGGACATTATTAAATATTAATGCTACCCAATTACTGTACGTGCTGTGGTTTCCTGGTCCAGTTTACATGCTTCCAATCATTGGTCGGAGATAGAGAGAGGTTCTATATATCCTGTACATCCATGTTCCCTCGTGTGTTCCTCTTCACTTCATGATAATGCTATCTTAAGACGCATGTGCATTGCCCCCATGCTGTTTACTTTAACTGTTTGGAAGAAATGTTACTTGCGCTACTCCCCCTCTTCACCATGCCCCCATTTTCTAACATCCTATTTAGCCCAGTTATACCTGACAGCTAATCTTTTCACGTATATTAACGTGGTTACAGTCTTCCCTTTTTTCAGCTTCGAAATCTAGTCTAGCCCATGTCCTGCCAATTACTCACTTTTGCAGACCTTCGAGAAAAATACAATATCCCTAAAACTTTGTTTTATTTTTATTTTATTTATTTAAACATTTTTTTAAATTGCTAGCTTCCTCTCTTACCTTAGATAAACCCACCGCCTTTGAGTAGATATGTGCACAGGGGACATACCAATTACATTTAATTTCTTCCACTTTGAAAATATTGATGTTTTGGTACAAAACTCCAGATATGCTACATCGACAAGACTCCTCAATTTTAGCTTTATGCTGGTGTTGTGGTCATGAACAAGGCTCTTTCTATCGTATCTTCTGGCAATGTGCACGCTTACTGTCTTTCTGGAATGATGTCAGGTTACTACTTGAACAGTTATTTAACATGTCATTTCCACTAGATCCTTTCCACTATCAACTAGGCCTTCCCTTCTTCAGTGTTACAAAATCGAAAAAAAGTTTGATCTTCTACATACTAGTTGCTGCTCAGAGAGTAATCCCCCTCAACTGGAAATCCACTGTTTTGCCCTCCAAAACACAATTTTTACGTACTATGACTGACATCCAGAGAATGGAACTCCTTACAGCCATTACAAATGACACTCTTTCCCAATTTAATAAATGTTGGTAAACTTGGGATAACTCTGTTTACGGTGATTTCACTCTCCCTAGCACCCCAACTTACATTCACCCCGTCCCTTGTTGATATTACCTTTATAATTATCCCCCCCCCCCCAGGTGGTGTGTACTCCAATATATTCCAATATGCCCCAATTTTTCCTTTATGTCCTATGATTGATCTAATTCATCCTTTATTTTAGTCATTTGTTACACAGATGTCTTGATCCATGTCTGTTATATGCAATGTCTCTTTGTTCTGTCCCCTAGTTATGTTTGTGAACTCTTCTGTAGATGTACTCCTGTTGTATGTCATATTGTCTTCTTCCACTTATTTGTTACTTGATAAATCTCTAATTAAAAACATAATTACAAAAAAAAAGTAATGACTAGCACCAGCTTATCACAGTAAGAAACAGAAGAGAGAAGCTGACTATCCCGCTTGACCCTGACAAGAGTCTTCTTCAGGAACCTATCTTATTTTTATTTATTTTTTTAGAACAAATTTAGTTTATCATTTATTTCAGTTCACTTTTTTATTTTTCATGTAATTAAATTTTTATGTTTTGGGGCCCCCCCAAACTTGAAGTGCCTTGGGCCCCCTCAAGGTCTAAATCCAGCACTGTCATAGTGGTGCTGTATGTATGCGCATTTCCATACATCCTGACATCCCTATGTAGTAAGTATTTCTGATGCATTTTGTCACACTGAATTTCTTGAGAGCTGTGTACGAGTGATTAAATGCCAAGGCATTTTGTCACGTGACCTCTGCTCAGTAAGAGCCGGTTCACACTACCACTACCAGAAAGTCGCCCCGTGACTTGAAGAGACTTGTTTAGAGACTTGGAAGAGACTTGGAAGAGACTTGGAAGAGACTTGTGCACTACTTTGAAGAGACAGGCGACTTTGTCTGTGGGGAATGCCTGGCTAATCTCTTTCTTCTTCCTGGAAAGTCTGATAACAAGTCGTGTCAATTAAGATAAGGAGGCGACTCCCATTGAAGTATATGGGACAGTCGGATCACAGGTCGCCTCAAAGTAGTACCGGACCCTTTTCTGAAGTCGGAGCAACTTCAGTAGTGCCAATTAAGACGGCACTGATTGATTAACATTGCTTTTGTTATGTGAAGCTACCTGGGGCAACACAAGTTGCCTCACAAGTCGCGCTAGTGTGAATGGGCTCTAAAAGGATCAGAGTTCAGATTGTCTCTATATTATTTTCATACCCCTTGTTATTATAAACACTACTTCTGTAGTATGATATTATGTATTCATAATACTGCATCATAGGTTCACATAGCTCTTATTGTCTCCCAGGCCACTAGCAGTCAACTATTCATTTTTGCAATATGTTGACCACAAGTGTCAGTATCAAGTTGTTGTTTTTTTTGTGATGTCACTATTCATTCTATTTTCCTGCCAAAATGCACATACTACTACTCCTTTTGATTGGCTGCCAGTACATACCCTCCTACCCAGCCTGATCTCTGTTGTGCAGCACATTAAGCGAGTTTAATGTAAAGACTGTTTTCATGTGGTTTAATAACAGTGTTTTAATTAATTCAGTGCTTTTAAATATACCTAGACATGGGACCGAATGGTGAATTTGTATATTTCTTTGCAATCCCCTCTGAATATTTAGGTTCAAGTTTAAAATGTGTAGTTGTGTATTGTACATGCAGAACTAACTTTTTGTTGTTTTTTTACCTCCATTTTTTTAGGCGTTTGAGGATATTCATATTGAAAAGCATAAAACTATGAAGACCGTGTTGGAGTATGCTGACAAAGTTTTTACCTACGTCTTTATAGCAGAAATGCTTTTGAAATGGGTCGCCTATGGATTTGTCACATATTTCACAAATGCTTGGTGCTGGTTGGATTTCCTGATTGTGGATGTATGTACCTCTATCTGTTCAACACTACTGTGCCAAGAAAATCATACAATGCTGTAATGTAATGGTCAGCCTTTGTCAGACCACTATTTTGCCACACCAACTTTTCATTCTCAGAAGCTGTAGTACAGCTTCTACGGAAAGAGGAGGGGGTTTGAAAGGGTAAGCATAGTCAGCACTCTTGATGAGCACATATGACAGGTCCCTCAGCACTTTTAAACCCCCCTGCACTGGAGGATTATGGCTGCTGAGGTTATGCAGGAGTGGAGGAGGATGATTTAAACTAAAGCAGGAGCCAGGAGCACAAGGGACACATTGCACTGATAGTAACTATTTTCCCTTGTGCTGATTTTTTTTAATTACACTTAGTTATAAAGTAGTAGCCTCCCAAACCCTCCCATCACTGCCAAAACCAAGGCCGTACTTACAAACATAACTTTGGCACTTAAATGATCATAATGAAGCTCATCTGCCTCTTTCTGACCCCTGTACATTCCTATTGGTCAGTGATGCTTCCCAATATAGTGATAGGTTAATAGGAATGTGAGGGGGCAGAGGTTAGCAGAAAATGTTGACATTACCCACTTGACACTGTTGGATCTTTGCCTGTCAAAAGTAGCCAGAATTCAGCCATGATGGTCATGTTTGAGAGGCTGCTGCTTGAGATGTTCAGACATCTCTAGATGCCTGCATTTTGTATCTGAATTTTATTTTTAATGGGGTCTTTTTCAATTAAAGCAGCATATAGAACTCTATTATCCAACTTATATTTGGCTAAGGTTAGATTGACAACTTCTGGCATACTAGTAACTTAATTTTGCAGTATACAGTGCCTTGCAAAAGTATTCGGCCCCCTTGAACTTTGCAACCTTTTGCCACATTTCAGGCTTCAAACATAAAGATATAAAACTGTAATTTTTTTGTGAAGAATCAACAACAAGTGGGACAACACAATCATGAAGTGGAACAAAATTTATTGGATATTTCAAACTTTGTTAACAAATAAAAAACGGAAAAATTGGGCGTGCAAAATTTTTCAGCCCCTTTACTTTCAGTGCAGCAAACTCTCTCCAGAAGTTCAGTGAGGATCTCTGAATGATCCAATGATGACCTAAATGACTAATGATGATAAATAGAATCCACCTGTGTGTAATCAAGTCTCTGTATAAATGCACCTGCACTGTGATAGTCTCAGAGGTCCGTTTAAAGCGCAGAGAGCATCATGAAGAACAAGGAACACACCAGGCAGGTCCGAGATACTGTTTTAGAAAAGTTTAAAGCCGGATTTGGATACAAAAAGATTTACCAAGCTTTAAAGATCCCAAGGAGCACTGTGCAAGCGATAATATTGAAATGGAAGGAGTATCAGACCACTGCAAATCTACGAAGGCCTGGCCGTCCCTCTAAACTTTCAGCTCATAAAAGGAGAAGACTGATCAGAGATGCAGACAAGAGGCCCATGATCACTCTGGATGAACTGCCGAGATCTACAGCTGAGGTGGGAGACTCTGTCCATAGGACAACAATCAGTCATATACTACACAAATTTGGCCTTTATGAAAGAGTGGCAAGAAGAAAGCCATTTCTTAAAGATATCCATAAAAAGTGTCGTTTAAAGTTTGCTACAAGTCACCTGGGAGACACACCAAACATGTGGAAGAAGGTGCTCTGGTCAGATGAAACCAAACTCGAACTTTTTGGCAACAATGCAAAACTTTATGTTTGGCGTAAAAGCAACACAGCTCATCACCCTGAACACACCATCCCCATTGTCAAACATGGTGGTGGCAGCATCATGGTTTGGGCCTGCTTTTCTTCAGCAGGGACAGGGAAGATGGTTAAAATTGATGGGAAGATGGATGGAGTCAAATACAGGACCATTTTGGAAGAAAACCTGATGGAGTCTGCAAAAGACCTGAGAATGGGACGAAGATTTGATCCAAAAAATAAAGCAAAATCTACAATGGAATGGTTCACAAATAAACATATCCCGGTGTTACAATGGCCAAGTCAAAGTCCAGACCTGAATCCAATCGAGAATCTGTGGAAAGAACTGAAAACTGCTGTTCACAAACGCTCTCCATCCAACCTCACTGAGCTCGAGCTGTTTTGCAAGGAGGAATGGGCAAAAATTTCAGTCCCTCGATGTGCAAAACTGATAGAGACATACCCCAAGCGACTTACAGCTGTAATCGCAGCAAAAGGTGGCACTACAAAGTATTAACTTAAGGGGGCGAAATAATTTTGCACAATTGTTGATTCTTCACAAAAAATTACAGTTTTATATCTTTATGTTTGAAGCCTGAAATGTGGCAAAAGGTCACAAAGTTCAAGGGGGCCGAATACTTTTGCAAGGCACTGTATATTGCAGAATACACAGTAGCATTGTTTTACATAGCCAGAAGTGGAACAAGGGCTCTATTTACTTTTTATTTATTAATAGATAATACATTATATATACTATGTATCAGGTTTGCACTTATTTAGAAAAATACATAACTGGCATTTTTTCTTTTTAAGATATCTTTGGTGAGCCTTATAGCCAATGCCTTGGGGTACTCAGAATTAGGAGCGATAAAGTCACTTAGAACACTGCGAGCACTGAGACCCCTGAGGGCCCTGTCACGGTTTGAAGGCATGAGGGTGAGTTTACATTTAAAAACTGCATAATGAATTCTTTTCAATGCCTTTTTAATGTAATCATAAATAGTGCATTAAAGTGGAAAGCATAACTAAAGGCAAACATTTTTTTTTAGTTTTGGATAGAGTGGGGTACAATAAAAACACCTGTCAGGTTTTTATTGCTGTCTGTGCCCCCACTAGTTTGTGTAACTAGAGTGTCTTAGTCAACAGAGTTGCAGGAAGTTATAGGACAGGAAGTGTAGGGAAATCTCCAGAGGGCAAAGAAATACTGACAGGGGTTATAACTCTTCCCTATTCTATCCATAATGAAAAAATAAAAAAGTTTGACTTTAGTTCTACTTGAAGATTTTTTTTTTTTAGGAGAGGGAACACATTAGTTATGTGTAATAGTATGTGTCCTATTACCTGCATTTCGCTACTTCTTGTAAAAATCCTCCCAGCTGGGTCTCCTCAATAGCTGCTGAATACTGCCCTGAGTAGCTGTCTTTTGGCATTGTGAAGATCAACAGCAGCCACTGCTACTGAGAAAAGTTGCACTGCTCGCCTGCCCCTTTTTGCCTTCTATGCTTTTCATATTGCTCATATTACTATTCTCCCACAATGCACTGCATTCTGTGAATGGAGGAGTAGTTAAATTACAGGATTTCCACCGCCTATTCACATAATGTGATGCATTGTGGAAGTCTAGTCATATGAGATTAGAAATGGCAGAGAGGACAGAAGGGGCCTGATAAGCAGCGCTAGAAGATAGCCTCTTAGGGAAATATCTGGCAGCTATGAAGGACACACAGAGGGGAAGATCTTTACCTGAAGCAACCGTCTGAATACACACCTTTACACATAGTTAACTAAATAACAACAAACATATTCCATTCCATAATTAGAGTATCCTCAGAAGCATTGTTAAAACCATTATTAAAAATCAGCATTATCACATGCTTTAGAGCAACACGTGTAACATGCATTTGTGCATGGCAGTGCAATTCTTTCTGAATGACACCCCAACACACCGTGCAATGGATGTGCATTGTGCTGCTAAAAAATATTTTCTTTGGGAGCGCAACATATGTTTGTGCTCTGCAACGTACATCTATCACAAGGTGCATTATGGTGCCATTAAAAATGAATGGCAACACATCGCACCAAGGTATGTAATGTGCGTTGTACCTATCTGTACACCCATGTGAAGGGGCGTCTATGACTGCACAGGATGCACAGGTGTTCCATGCATTCACATGCAGGCAATCCTATTCATGTCTATTGGGACTCAGCAGTTGCACGGACACATCTGCTGGTCCCAATTTGAAAGACGTACAAGTGCGTGTCCCTGAGCACAGACAGTGTGCATTGAGGGACATGTCCCTGCACTCGAACAGCTGTCAATCGGCTGTGTGGATGCAGATGTTTCATCCCAATAGACATGGTTGGGACTGCCTGCATGTGGATACATTGAACACCTGTGCATCCCGTGTGGGCAAAGATGGCCCTTCGCACAGATGTATGGATTGGTTAACCCATGTGAATGAGGCTTAAAAGTACTCATCCTAGAGACAGGCAGGAAACTATCATTCTCAAAAGGAGGTCAGAAATGGCTGGTCACATTTTTCTATCATTGAAATTGCCCTTTAAAAATGTACAATTCATAAATATAAAGAGGAATGCATATCTCCCACTAGGGGACAACTTTATATTTTTTACCTAAATTATTTATATAATGTTATATGTCACTGTGCTTCAGACTTTAGGGGGGGGGGGGCAGACGTTGGCCAGTGAGAGTGGAAAATGTCCTGGCATTTGTGGGAGTAAACAATGTTTTAGGCTCTGCTGTAGGTGGTAGTAAAAAATGTCCCAGAGTTGGTGGCTTTTGGGATTAGAAGAAGGGAGGGGAGGAGGAATAATGCTCTGTCATTGGTGTCAGAGAAAGAAACAGTGCCCAATTGTTTGTGCCAGTAAAAGGAATAATGCCTCGTCATTGGTGCCAGTGGATGAAAAAGTGATCTACATATAGGCAGGCAACAGTTTGGGGACCACTGATTTAGATATTATTGGAACATTTTTCATAGTTTACTAAAGTTTGTCAGTCCACTCACTTTCAAGCGGAATGGCAGACAAATATAAAATTAACTAAGTACAGTTATGTTTTTATTAGAATCCATAAAGAGACGTCACTTTGCCTATGAAAGAAAAGGGGGCTGTCTCTGCAAATGGCATCTACTGTCCCCCATATATTCACCTTACCAGCCTTCTAAGCTGCTTCTTCCTCCAACATTGCATAGGAAAGTATTTGTGCACAATTCATATCTGACATAGGCAGTGTTGGGGTAGTTACTCAAAAAATTTAACTAGTTACTAGGTACTAGTTACTTCTGTAAATTGTAATGAGATTACTTTACTAGTTACTGCATTTGAAAAGTAACTTCCCTACTTATTACTTTACTTTCCTCTTTCTTAATTGACCGTGTAGAAGAAGATACATGACACTCTTTCTGCATAGAGTTTATTGTATAAACACAGGCTTTGGGAAACACGAGAACAAAACCTGAAAAAACAGAATAAAACATAAAGTGCAACAAAAAGTCATAAACTTCATCCCTCTCTATTCTTCGAAATAACGATTGTATCGCACGGCTTGGGTAGCGCAGGAAAGCGCGTTCCTATAGCCTAGTAAAGTAGTGTAGTTACCTCCTATAGCCTAGTAAAGTAGTGTAGTTACCAATATTACCAAATTAGTTACCAAAAAAAGTAATGTAGTTACTGTAATCAGTTACTTTGTAACTAGTTACCCCCAACACTGGACATAGGAATGTGCCCGGCTTTGCATCTTTTTTTGGTGCGAGCAATTTTTTATCTTTGAGTAAGTTTTTTTTGTATTTTTTTTTTTTTTTACTTACAAAAGTTTGCACTTTTGGTTTAGTGAATCAACTGTGTTTTAAAAATCAAAGCTATCCTTCAGTTTGAGTATACTTTTTATTGCAAAAATCTAGTATGAGGTTGAGATAAGGGGCAGCTTTGGAAAGTTTACTTTGGAAAGTCTTTTTTTCTTTGAACTTTTAATGTCATGTTTTATACATTAATTTAATACATTAATTTATTACCATTAATTTATTACCATTAATTTATTACCATTTCCTGACCTTTCAGGTGGTTGTGAATGCTTTAATTGGTGCCATACCTTCCATCATGAATGTGCTTCTGGTCTGCCTTATATTCTGGTTGATATTTAGCATTATGGGAGTGAACCTGTTTGCGGGTAAATTTTACTACTGTGTTAATACTACATCCGGTGTCATGTTCCCTACAACTGAGGTTGACAACCGCACTGAATGCTCTAATCTCAGTAACACCACTAAAGGTGCCCGCTGGAGGAATGTCAAAGTGAACTTTGATAATGTTGGAGCAGGATATCTTGCATTACTTCAAGTGGTAGGTAGCATGATCTTTTTTTTTTTTTTGTAAAGTGTATGTGAACCCTAAGAATTCTTTTTTCTTATTTTTCTGTTTAGTCAGTTAAATATACCATTAAACATTTTTTGTAATATATGGCTGGTCAATAAGAGAAAAAAAAATACCTATCGATCCTGCCAGAAATACAGTGAGCTTGTAAATTCCTGTGTGAATTGTCCTAGCTGCACTGAAATCTCAAAAAGTGTTATCGGCCTTTGCTAATTATTTTCTGTGATCTACAGAACCCCCCCCCCCCCATGTTATGTGGATGAGGAGAAGGGGAGTTTTGTTGTGGTTTCAATTTCGGAGCAAGCAGATTAGCATGACAACACTGCTCCTCCAAAAATTCAGTGAGTAAGTGTTGTCACCCTAGAACAGGAAGTGTGTTACTGTCAGGATCACCAGGTAAAAATAATGTAGAGGGAAAACATTGAAAAAGAAAATTAATTCAGCCACCAAATCTGAAGGACTGGTAAGCTGCAAGCTGTCTGTGTTACATGCATTTGTCCCTGGGTCTTCTGCCCTAAACGTTCGTGCCACTAAGTATATTGTTCAGCGTCTTCCAGCTGCAGAAGCTTTCAGGCTCTCATAGTTTTACAAGGGTGCTACACTGGAAATTGTGCTACACAAGCTATTGGCAGTAAGGCTGGACAGTGCGCCTGCACCTTCTGTTAGCGCAAAAACACCAGAATCGTATCCACAGTAGCTAAACTCCCAGTGTAAATGAGGCCTTAAAATAAATTAAAACTTTAGGGTTTGTTGATATGGAAGGTGGCTGTGGGCAAAACTACATTTTTTTCTTTTTTTACCAGCTAAATGCTCATAATACAGAATAAGGCAGACTGTTTCTTTTTGCTTTCACATTCCCTTTTCGATTTAGCTGATTGAGTCTCTAGTAGGCTTATTAAAAACAGAAAAATTAAAAATGTGTCCATTTGCTTAAAAAAAACGAGCACATCGATTGAATATCAACATCAACTTTATTTTTACACCTTTAAGCAAATTGCTCTTAAAAGGAAATTTGCACAGAGTCCCATAGTACCTACCTGGCTACAGTTCATTAATCAAAGTCTCCCTTTATATCACCTCTGTACAAAGCTTTGTGGAAGTCTAATTAGCTATGGGGCCCTTGGGCTAATTTCCTGCTTATGGTTTACTGTGAATTATCTAATGCAGTATTGTAAAGAACTACATAAGCAGATGACAGATGCAACACGTTTGTATATATAAAACAATACTGATTTGTAAAAGAGCGTTCAAACATGGTTTTCATATTCTGTTACTTGTATGTAAAAACATGCTTGTATTGGTGTTGCTGAAGGTTGTTTAAATATTAAACAACATACAACAACATAAATGATTTGCTCCAAACCATCATTGGAAGACACGGCAGGCCTTGGAGTGCTGCTCCAAGGAGAAGAGCAATAGAAGCAATAGGCATACTCTGCACTTTACTGACCATACCCCCGTGCATTTTAAATCGGAGTTCCGGCCACAGTATCGTTTTTTTTTTAAATACTTCCCAAAACAGTTATCCACCGCCCTTCATACATCCGCTAATCTGGTTTAATACATTTAAATAATATATTGACAATCATTAAATCTTTGCTGGTCACCCGAAGCCTATGTGTGCAAATATATGCCGTGCTTCCTCTTTCTAGATGAAGGGGGCCGATGAATGCAGCGCAAAATCTCACGTATGCCCAGTACTATGCGATCGGCATAGTATAGGGACGCCTATCATTGCGTTATTTCCTGTTTGCAAATAACGCGATGAGAGGAGTGGCCAGCCGCCTTCGTCACTGCCCATTGCATCCTGAGAGTGATGACTAATAGCTCCCAGGATGCATTGCGGGACAGGAAGTGACGGCGCGGGCCGCGGCCGAGGAGGGAGGAAGTTGAAGGAAAGGTGAGTATATTTTCTTCTGAAACAAGGTAAGTTAAAAAAAAAAAACGGAATATCAAATTCTTTTACAGGTGACAATAAGGAAGCGGATGTCACAAAATCTAAAGTAACGATTTTGTGGCCGGAACTCCGCTTTAAGTAAGAGCTTGGTTTTTGCATCTAGCCTTGAAAGAGAGTCACATTGTGTTACCAAACCCAAAAGTTTACTCTCAGAAATGCTCCTTGCAGGGTACTTCATGAAGACCCTTCCACTACTTATTCTGCCAGTGCAGTGAGTACATTTTGGGGTTGGTTTACTAAAACTGGAGGGTGCAAAATCTGGTTCAGCTCTGCTTAGAAACAAATCGAGGTTTTTTTGTCAAAGCTTAACTGAACAAACTGATGTTAGAAGCTGATTGGCTACCATGCACAGCCACACCAGATTTTGTATGCTCCAGTTTTAGTAAATCAACTCTGTTTTTTTGTCACCAGGCATCCCTTTCTCAGATGTGCAAAATTACCATTCGGTCCTTTATGCAAGGTTAAAAAACAAGTTTATTTGTACATCCCCTCTTCTCAAAATGTTCATGGGGGACATTACCGACCTCTGGGAATGTTGAAATTCAGTTCCCCCCACCTAAAAAAAAAAAGAAAATGAGGAGTTTTGGACAGCAAAACCAAAAGATTTGATTGATCTGTAATCCCTTTCAACTAAAACTGGCAAAGGCCAAAAGCAATGGAACAATATACTAAAAGCACAAAGTTACTTTTAATGAACTTGTACTATATGTAATTGTCTACCCCTCCTTCCTTTAGCACAACCTGCCTTCCAAAGGGAAGAGCCATACCCTTCTGCTTTCACTAGTGAACATCCTTTAAGGGGCCTGGGCAGCTCGAGTGGAAGTTCTCCTCTCCCTCTCCCTTCCTGCAATCTTCTGGGACACGTCACGGGTTCCAGAAGATTGCCCAGTCAATCAGGACGCGCAGTGCGACTCGTGCATGCACAGTGCGAACCAGGCTGTGAAGCCGCAAGCTGTCACAGCCAGGTGCCCACACTAGTAATGCCAGCGCCAGGGAGAGGCGAAGGAGAGAACAGAGGCTTCAGGCGGCCACATCGCTGGATTGTGGGACAGGTGAGGGTGTTTATTAAAATTCAGCAGCTACATTCTTTGTAGTTGGCTGACTTTTAATAAACACAGAAACAGCTGGAACTCCGCTTTAAGGCTACATTCACACTTAGCTGAGTATTTTCAGACGTTGTTTAGCTTTTTTTTTTTTTAGCACATTTGCAAATATTAAAGGCATTTTTTTAGGGGTTTTTCAACTAAAAGGTGTGGAGTGCTGCTGAAAAAGGGGCGGAGAGCTGATGTTTGAGCAGAAAAGCACGTGACAAAATAGAAAAAACGCTCAAGCTGCATTTCCATTCATTCTATGGGAACAAAAACACTCAAATCCCTAAAAAAATAGCTCATGTACTTTTTTGAGCAACAGGCATTTTGCTACAGGTGACAAAACGCTCAAATGAGAACAGGGGCCATTGAAATGATATAATTTTGCTTGTTGAGTGTTTCTGAGCGTCGAGCTTCGAGCTGAAAAAAAAAAACGTAAAAACGTGGTCTAAAGCAGGGCTCAACATTTCAAGTCCTGAGCTACTAGCCAGGCCTTAAGGGTTACTCGCCACCAGTTGCCCCACCTATAGGAGACCCCCCCATTATGTGACCATAAATAAGACATGCTGTGCCTTGTAGTCCTATATGAGACCCCCCCATCATGTGACCATAAATAGGACATGCTGTGCCTTGTAGTCCTATATGAGACCCCCCCTTAGGCATGTGAATAGAAATATGGAATGCTGAGCCTTGTAGTCCTATAGGAGATGCCCCCCCCCAACCATGTGACCATAAATAAGACATGCTGAGCCTTGTAATCCAATATTAGACCCCCCCAACCATGTGACCATATATATGGATTGCAGCCTCACCTGTGCAGGAGAATAGAGAGGAAGAGGAAAGGCGGCCGGATAATCAGAGCGGGGATCGCAGCACTGTAACATCTTTCATTTGAATTGCCGGGCGCTCATCTTAACACGTAGTCCTGGCTCGGCTCCTATGATAGATGTCACATGTACCGGTGGTGTTCTGTCTATCAAAGGAGCCGAGCCAGGAGGCAAGACTACGTGTGAAGCTAAGCACCTGGCAATTCAAATGAAAGATGTTACAGTGCAGCGATCCCCGCTCTGATTCCTCTTCCTCTCCTCTCTCGTCCTCGCCCGCAATCATTTTCCACTCGCAAAATGCGAGCAGGCGAGTGGAAAATTTGAGGGCTGGTCTAAAGGACAGGAACCTGTAAATGCATTGGTGGATTGGGGTATGCAATCATTACTAGCAAATTGGTTTGCGAGGGCTTACCTTTAAGTGATTGTAAAGTCTCGTTTTTTGTTTTTTAAATAACAAACATGTTATATTTAGGCCCCGTTCACACTGGGGCGACGCTACTTTGCCGGGCGACCTCGCAGGTCGCGGCGCGCTGCTCGCACCGCGACCTCGGAGCGGCCGGCATGGACTTCATAACATTGAAGTCAATGCAGGTCGCTCCGGGTCGCCCCAAAGAAGCTCCGGACCCTTTTTCTAAGTTGGAGCGACTTGTGTCGCTCCTATTAGAACGGGTCCACAGCTTCTCTGTGGAAGGCTACCTACGGCGAACTGTCAGGCGACCAGGTCGCCTGACAGGTCGCCGCAGTGTGAACGGGGGCTTACCTCTTCTGTGCAGTTGGTTTTGCACAGGGCAGCCTGGATCCTCCTCTTGTCGGATCCCTCTTTGGCTCTCCTGCCCCCTCCCTCCTGTTAAGTACCCCCACAGCAAGCAGCTTGCTATGGAGGCACCCAAGCTGAGCTGCAGCTCTGTGTGTTTATTCAGACACAGAGTTGCGATTTGGCCCTGCCCCCCTCTCTCCTGGTTGGCTAACTGGTTTTGATTGACAGCCGCGGTTGCCAATGGCACAGCGGCTGTGTCTCAGCCAGTCAGGAGGGGGAGTCCCAGATGGCCAAGGGACTCGTAGACATCACTAGATAGAGAGGGGGTACAGGTAAGGTTAGGGGGTGCTGGGGAGGCTGTTACACACAGAAGACTATTTATGTTATTGCATAGAATGCACTAAGATAAAAAAAAAACCTTCTGACTTTACAACTCCTTTGAAAAAAAAAATCATATAGAGTATAGAACGCTGAATCTATTCACAATAAATATAAATGCATCAACATAATACATTCATTAGTAAGCTAAGGTAGAAGAAAGCAATGAAACAGCTTTTCTATTATGTATTTTATAACTAGCCCCCGCACTACTCAGCTGGTGCTAAATCTAAAGGCAATTGTACAGATTATAACATATGTTCCAGCTTAAACTAAACCTGTACTGAGAGAAGATGGTGGCTTTCCTTGCTAATATACCCTTCTAAAAATGCTAGTTGCTTAGCCATTGCATAGCTTAATACTTCTGCTGTCTCTAACAAGAACAAGCGTGCAGATCAAGAGTTCTAAATTCACTCTGATTTTCCTGATCTATATGCTTGTTCCAGGCTAGTGTTTCAAAGAATCAAGCCAAGAAGAAACAGGTTAATAGAATTTTAAGTAATAGCATACTATTGCAATAGCACACTATATACCTAAGCCCCATACACATGGGCCAAATGCCGGGCGACATCGGCTGGTTAAAAAAACTGGCTGATATTCGGCTTGTGTGTATGCCAGCCGGTCCAACAGAAGCTGGCCGTTTTCCTGGCTTCTGTTGGACGAGCATGCTGGAAACCCAGCAGCTGACAGGTTCCCGATCAGCGTTCTCAGCCAATGGCTGAGTACGCTGATCGGAGTGTTCCGGCTGTAGGGCCGCCCCCCTGTCAGAACACAAGAGCTCAGCGGGGGAGTTCGCTGTACTAACTTTGGATAGTTAGAACAGCTAATCCGACCGGAGCTGACAGGTTTTTTTTTTTCCGTTCAACCCAACCCCTTTTTTTACATACAAGTAAAAGTGATAAATCACCAAAACAAAGACACTTCAACTTTAATAAAAATAGGCTCCAAACAATGGCTTTAACTTTTTTCTTTTAAAAAGGCTCCTTTTTCCAGTGAGTTAGCCTTGTAAATTGAGCCTATGGTCTGTATGGATACTGTAGTATTTGATGCTGTGATTTGAATCCATAATATCTTTTAACCAGTAATGTATACATCTGTTTTCTTAAAGGCTACGTTTAAGGGATGGATGCCTATCATGTATGCAGCTGTTGATTCAAGAGCTGTGAGTATCAACCCTTGGTTTAGTTGGTGTACGTTATTCCAATCCTGACATCTTTTTATGTGTGCCTAGACCTTCAGCAGCAATATTCATTGGGTAAAATACCTGGCCCCATACTTTGATCATCATGGTTTAATTTAGCTTTAGTTTGCAGTAAGTAAACAAGCTACTTCAACAGAACTATGGGGTTTATTTACCAAAGGCAAATCCACTGCACACTAAAAATGCACTGCAAGTGCACTTGGAAGTGCAGTTGCACTAGATCTGAGGAGGACATGCAAGGAAGATAAATCAGCAGAGCTTCCGCTGGTTTCAGATCTTTCCCTCAGATCTTCAGTAACTGCATGTAAAAGCAGAAACTGGTGTTCAGTGGACTGGAAAACCAGCCATGAAACCACCAAATGATGGGACTTTATAGGTGTAAGGTTATGGCACAGACAGAGCAAACAAAAATTGGGTTAAAATTATTTATTGAAATTTATTAATTAACATTGTGAATTAAAAAGATACAGGATATGTATCCAAAAGTTCATGGTCAAAATTCATCGACAGAGATTACAGTAAAAGTACATATGAATACTACGTTCGTGTAAACCGAGGAGATGCAGGGGGTCATCGGGGTCCTACATGTTTCGCCAATTCAATGGCTTCGTCAGGGACCAAGTGACTTGTGACCTCTCGCAAAGGTTCTAAACACTAATAAATAGAAATATTAGTAGTATTCATTATGCGCATGTAAACGCATGAATTACAAAACAATGCATTATTGTTTAAGGCATGAACATACAAATAGGTATAAACAACTTACCAACACGTAATACACAAAAGAGAAATAACTGTAGACTGCATAACTGGACGTGCGTATAACTTGGTGCCGGACCCTTCCCCCAGGTCCTAAAATGGATGCGGGGTAGTGAGTGCCCTGATAGGCCAGCCAATGCTGGACCGGGCTGGGACAAAACAGTCGGGTAATTTATCGATTGCAGCAGAGCAGGATAAAAAATTCCAGCCTCTGAAAGGGGAAAGGGATAGGTTACAACCTAATTAGAAATTGAAAATGATCAAGCATATTGCACATTAAGCCAAATAGGCAAAGGGTAATGAATACTCCTCTTACAAGGAGGGAGTACTAAAGCCTGCAGAGGAAACCACAAAAGGGGAGGACCAAGCGTCCCGAAATGAGTGTAAAAAAAAAAAAAAGAACCTCATGCAGCAACCACTATATGCTGGAAAAGTGCAGGAGAAACCATGATGAGCTGAAAAATGAAGGGGAGAAGAAGAGAAGAAAACAAAGAGTGTATAAGTAGTCCCCAATAAGTGATGGGGACATCATAGGGAAGGAACAAGGAGGGGAGGAGGGTGATAAAATGGAAAGTGCAGATAGGTGGTAGTAATAATGTATGAGGTATCTGAATCTCCAGTGAACACCTAAGTAATAGTGATTGATGACCTGGAGGAGATTGCCAGGTGATCAAACATGCAAAGTGAAAAGACCATAAGAGCTAAGAAGCAAAAAGAAGGGCCCGTGATTAGGGCTGGGTGGTCAAGAAGGATAAAAAAGGGATCGATAGGAAGAGTACTCCCGCCAACAGGCAGAACTTACCCGAAAGTCAGATCTAAGTTGCATCCGTCCCGCACACCGCAGCGTCAGGTAGTGATGACCTGATCGTACTGCGCCGCCGTAGGTCCTTAAATAGTCCGGTCCCACCGGAAGTGACACGGCCATAACCGGCCTATAGGTCACTTCCGGTGCGGGCGCCAACTAGTGGCCGGACGAGCGCACGCCGCGCATGCGCGGGGAGCGCCTATGTCCGGCCAGAAACATCCGTCCCTCGGGAGGGCGGATGCGGGAGCCTCAGGGGGAGGAGCGGGAGATTCCGCTGATTAACCCCCCTAGCCCCTGGCTTGGCGCCCGAGCACTGGCCGAGGGCCAAAGGGACATCACAGGTACCGGCAAACCAAATAGGCACGTTAACAAACAGAGTGCAGTAAACAGTTTTACATCAAAGAAGAAAAGAATATCTAAATACAACCAGCAATAAAAGACTTCCAATTTTCAGCACCCTAGACATATCCCTGAGAAGAGGGGGCTGTGTCAGGGTGAAAATAATGCACATATAGTTATATCAAAAAACATCCAATGCAATAGTCGCAAAAGGACAGCGACTGGGAATACATGAAGAAAATAGCAGAAATAAAAGGAAAAGAAAAGAAGCAAAAGGGGAAGGAGAAGCTAGGGGATCAAAGAGTGAACCTATAAAGGGAGGAGCTAAATGCAACCGTTCTATTCCAGAAAGGGTTTGTAGGATATGGCGGTATTTAAACCGGGGGATTTTGTGGCCTGAAGCCTATAGATCCACTTAACTTCGTTTTTGAGTATATTATTATCAAAATTACCACCCCGTGGGTTCTGTTTGATTACTTCCAATACGGAGAAAAGTATAGTGTAAGGATCAAACTTGTGGTGTATGCCGACGTGCTTACAAATGGGGGTGTACATCATGCCCGTATCAATGTAATACAGGTGGTCGTGTATACGCCGGGCAAAGGGCCTTTTCGTCTTGCCGACGTAAAAGGCCCCACATATACAGGTAGCCAAATATACAACCCCCTCCGTAGAGCACGTGGCATAGAACCTAGGCTTGAGTGTACCCCCCCGGTGGAGAGGCAGAAGGTAACCCTCTCTGACCCAGGGGCACTCATCACACTTCCCGCATCGGAAGGTTCCACACCCCCCCGTAGCACCTGATTCCACCTCCGCTGGCCCTGAATAGTGACTATGCACTAATCTATCCCTGAGGGAGCCCGCCTTGCGGTAGACCACCTCAGGGTAGGGTTTGACATATTTTGAGATGATGATATCATCTGTAAGAAAGTGCCAGTTTTTTGCCAGAACACCTCTTAAGCTCTGATGGTGTTGGTTGAACCTGGTTATCATCTTGGTGGTATTTGAAGTTTTTTGTTTGCGAGGCCCAAAAATTAGACCCTCTCTTTTTTGATTGTTGGCCCTATTATACGCTTTCTTTAGGATACTTTTTGTATAGCCCCGTTCCAATAGGCGTAGTTGCAGGGCCTTAGCTTCACGTTTGAAATCCGCATCTAAAGTGCAGTTTCGTCGTATCCTGAGGTATTGGGAGTATGGAATACTCGAAACTAAAGAGCGTGGATGGCCACTTGTATAGTGTAGTATGGTGTTTCCCGCCGTACTTTTACGGTACAGGGAAGTATACATACTACCATCAGGGTCAAGAAACACCATGGTGTCCAGGAATGGCACTTGAACATAGTCAAAATGGTATGTGAACTTGAGATTGAAGTTATTGTTGGAAATATATTTTATGAATTCCGAAAGTTCATTTGGTGAGCCTGTCCACACGACGATAACATCATCAATGTATCTGCGCCACAGGACCAAGTGGCGCAGATACATTGAGGCGGAATCGTCGGCGAACAGCTCTCTCTCCCATCCCCCCAGGTACAGGTTGGCGTACGATGGGGCACACGAGGTCCCCATCGCCACCCCCTGTACCTGGAGGAATGTGGTACCAGCGAAGGTGAAAACATTAGTCCTAAGGATGTGGTTCAACAACTGAAGAGTGAACTCAGCCAATTGCCATTTTTTGTGGGTTTGTTCCTTTAAAAAAGTAGTAATCACCTCCAAACCTCGATCATGGGGAATACTTGAATATAGTGCTTCGATATCTAAGGTGACCAGCAGGGAACCCGCCGGCACCATTAGCCCTTCCACAACTCGAAGCAATTCTAGTGTGTCCTTGAGGTAGGAGGGAAGACGTATCACATGTGGACGAAGCTGGTCATCGACAAATTGGCTGGCTGGTTCTGTTATTGAACCCATCCCCGAGACGATGGGGCGACCGGGGGGTCTATCCAATGATTTGTGCACTTTGGGCAAGGAATAGAACGTGGGAAGAATAGGCCACTTAACATTGAGAAATTCATATGTCTCCTGATCTATGATGTGTGTATATAGAGCATTCATCAAGATAGTTTTAAGCTCGATCTTAAATTCCTCTACTTTCTCCTGTGGTACCGGGACATACCAATCTGCATTGGTAAGTATGTCCATGCACATATTCTCGTATTGATACCTGTCCATAACGACCACATTGCCGTCCTTGTCAGAGGGTTTGATGACAATGTGGTCGTTATGGACAAGACCATCCAAAGCACGTTTTTGGGAGACAGACAAATTGGAGGTCCCAATGATGGGGACCGCCAAGTTGTCTATGTCCCGTTGGCTTTGTTTGAGGAAAGCCCAGACTGCTGGGCATGTTTGAAGTTTGGGGAATTTGGTGGATTTCGCCCTAAATTTTCGAGGGTTCGGTGCATGATTATCCTCGCCGTCAGAGTCAGACTCCGAGGACGAGGAATCATCGTCTTCCATTTCCTCGTTTTCTTGTAAAAGTTGCATAAGGGTTTTTAGATTCCTAAAGTCCTGTGCTTTGAAGCCTTTGTAGAGATCTTCGTCCCGTGTATTAACTTTATATTTGTCTTTGTCGAATAAGTATTTATACGTCAGGCTTCTGGCAAAGAGATGAAGATCTTTTACGACCTCAAACTTGTTGAGGCCTTGATCTGGGCAGAAGCTAAGGCCTAGCTTTCACTTCCAAGTGCACTTACAGTAGTAAAATGGATTTGCCTTTAGAAACCCAACCCTTATATGACAGACTGAAAGCAGATTGCAGAAAAGGCAAAACTTACCTTTGTCTGACCATCTTGCAGTTCTCTTACTCTCATAAAAGGGAGGAGCCAGAGGGTTGCACTTTAAGGGGGTTACTAGGCAAAATAAAATGTGACGAACACTTTTGAAAATACCAAGTAATGATGTCCTCCAACACTTATTCATCCAGCTTGATAAACAAAACAAACAAACCAATGAACCAAAGGAAACTTAAAATATTAATTTCTGTCAACATCATAAAACATAATCTATAACAGATTGTATGAGCTACTGTGGAAGGTCACTCGTTGTGCACTTTTAGATTTACCTCTTCACCATTGTATTCGTTTCTCACTCATGTTTCAGGTCAGTTTATATTCTTTATTTTATAACAATGCTTCCAATATGTGTTCTCATGTCCAACAACAGTTTATGTCTGCTGGTAGGCATAGCCATGAACAGGAACTATACCATTAATCCAAGAGCACCTTGTCCAATAAAGACTCTGAAACCAATTATGCTGAAATAAGAGAGCCACAACTTTCTGGGGGTTAAAAAACACATTTTTTTAAATTAACACAATAAACAGTGATAATATCATTTGAACAAAACCCATGGCAGTCAGTGATTAACTCTTTTTTTTTTAAATAAGTACTATCAAGTTGATGTTGACTTCTGACAACTGCAGGGATAGCTTTCCTCCAGAATGATATATCACATTCTGTTTGGTTCTTAAGTCCCAATGGCATGTTCACAATTTACGTGACTGTGCCCATCCATTTCCTTGCTGGCGATTGTCTTCCCCTTCTCCCTTCAACATTTCCAAGCATAATTGTTTTTTAATTAATGAACTGGTTCTTCGCCTTGTATGTCCAAAAAAGTCAGCTTCAACCTAGTCATCTGAGCTCCCAGTAAAAGGTTTGGCTTGATTTTGTTGAAGGAACTATTTGTTTGCTTTCCTTGCTGTCCATGGTATTGCTTAAGAACCTTTGTTAGTCTTCGTCAGATATCAGGCCAAAGGACCAAAGGGTATAAAACATATGCGTTTAAATGCTGGCAAGGTAAAAACACACCAATAAAGCCATGAAAAGAAACTACATAGGTGGGGAAGGGTGTGATACTGCCAGGAGACTGTAAGGTTAGTGGATCCTACAGCATCTTAAGTAGTACTCCTCAATCCTCACCTCTTAGACAGGAATGGCCAATACATCACCCCTCTCTCTGCAACAGTTTTACAGGTTAGGGTTCATGCATACTGGGCTTAAAAATCGCTGCTTCTATAGGAGTTTTGCATTTTGCCTGTAGAAGTGGCTCAATGTTATCCTATGTGTCCATGCACATTAGGACATTTAGAGGCATATTTTAGGCTTAGGGTTATGAGGCAGAAAACAAAACCCTTCTGGTTTGTGTTTATATGTTTTATGCAGTGTTGGGGTAGTTACTCAAAAATTTAACTAGTTACTTGTGTATATTGTAATGAGATTACTTTACTAGTTACTGCATTTGAAAAGTAACTTCACTACTTATTACTTTACTTTACTCTTTCTTAATTGACCGTGTAGAAGAAGATACATGACACTCTTTCTGCATAGAGTTTATTGTATAAACACAGGCTTTGGGAAACATGAGAACAAAACCTGAAAAAACAGAATAAAACATAAAGTGCAACAAAAAGTCATAAACTTCATCCCTCTCTATTCTTCGAAATAACGATTGTATCGCACGGCTTGGGTAACGCAGGAAAGCGCATTCCTATAGTCTAGTAAAGTAGTGTAGTTACCTCCTATAGCCTAGTAAAGTAGTGTAGTTACCAATATTAGTATTGTAACTAGTTACATTACTTTGTTACCAAAAAAAGTAATGTAGTTACTGTAATCAGTTACTTTGTAACTAGTCACCCCCAACACTGGTTTTATGGCAGAAAAAAAAGCTAAATGTACAAAAAACGCCTGTACAAAAAACACTCTATATGAGCGCTTTTTTTGCCAAAAGAAATTTTTTTAAGTCCAGTGTGCATAGACCATAAAGATCAAACTTATAAATATACTTTACTTCAATCATTCTGGGCTTTCTTTCATTAAGGCCCAAAGGGGCCCTTCATGTTTTGTAGATATCTGCAGAGGTAACATGGCTGGCATCTTAATTCTTATGTGATGTTAGTTGTAAAACATGCATAGTTGGTGTGATTTGAGAACAGGTAAGGCTCCATGCACACTAGCATTTTTTTAAGCTCATAGTAGCTGTTATTAGCACTTTTTTTCTGCTCCTAGAAGCTAAATAGAGATATGCTTTGTGTCCATGCACACTACATTAGGCTTTTAGCATTTTTTGAGTTTCAGCTTCTTTTGTAGAGTTTCTTGGAATGTTTTTCCAGCAGAACAAAAAAAAGCTGAATGCTCCTAACCACTTCTAAATGCTACTAAAACAGCTGCTATTGTCAGAATTTTTCATCCAGCATTTTGTCTAGCTTTTTTTAAGCTTATGAAAAACACTAGTGTGCCTGGAGCGCAAAGGATGCAAACAGGGAACCACTGTTTAATTAATACTAATCTGTTGTTTTTCTTTTTACATAGCTATATCAACAACCCAACTATGAAGACAATCTATACATGTATATATACTTTGTAATCTTTATTATATTTGGATCCTTTTTCACCTTGAACCTCTTCATTGGTGTTATTATAGATAACTTCAATCAGCAGAAAAAGAAGATAAGTATCAAATTTGAATTTCTATTGTTGACTGGTAGGAAGGAAGGATATACTGTCTATACTGTATGTATGTATATACTTTAAGACAAATTAGTCAGTTAAAGCCCAAATCCATACTAATGTTTTAAGTTTTGACAGGCAGTGTTAAAAAAGCAGCTGAGACTGCAATATTGCTTTTCAGTCCAGGGCTGTCCCCTGCAGTACCACTTTCTGATACAAGATGTCCTCAGTCTTCCATGTTTATTGATACCTAGTGTTACTAAATGATAATGAGGACATACTGTGAGTGGGGGGTGTCAGGGGGCCCACCCCTGAGGAGCATTACTATGTGTCTTTCATTTAGAGCATACTAATGCAGATAGCGGTGCTGATGTCTTCTCCATCAGTGAGGAGCTCCATACTCAGAGGGGAGGCAAAAAAGAAAAGGACCCTGCAGCATTACGTAATTAGCTTGAACACATCTAGAAAAGGTAGAGTTGGACTTTAAGGCATTATCACCTCCAGTGCCAATCTATTAATGCTGTGCACGGTGAAGATGTGTCGTGAGGAGTTTTCACCAATCATGTGCAGAGTAGTCTGTCATTTTCCTTACGGCTGTGTCTCTTGAGCTTTTGTGCAATGCGACTCTCTGGTTTATTATTCATTGGGGTCATATGGCTACATCTATTACTGTCAGCAAAGATGAGCAAATTATTTAAAAAATCTAGCTATGAACCACAGCCTGTAAACTGGGCTACAGGAGAGCTGAAGATATAGGCTTTACTTGAGGGAAACTTCAGATTGGTGTATTGTAGAACTCCTCATTCTAGCTATGAAAGAATTGTATTGCATTTTCCTCCAAACCCATTTCAAGCCATCAGATCTCATTGAAGTTCATAAAAAAAATTCTGCAGCTAAAAAATGTGCTGTGCAAATGTTTCAAGCATTCACACAGCTGTCACATATAATCCCTGTATTGTGCCTAATATGTGTATTTAATGATTTTGCACTCCATCTAGGTGGCCATAATGTGGTACTTTCCTGAATGTAGGATTTCAAGAAAATACTACATTATGAAATTATGGCCAGTTGGCCACTAGATGGAGTGCAAAATCATTAAAGCGGAGTTCCGGCCTCGGGGGTCAATTTGAGCTAAAAATAGACAGTCAGGGCTAGTACATTCCATAAAGGATAGCCTCTGAACTGTCCCAGGTCGCACTTACCTGTAAGAAGAAATACTTACCTTGAAAATTTCTTCTCCAGTGCTGCCATCTCAGGTGTGGGCAGCTGAAGCCGCAGCATCCCTCTTTGTGTCCTCTTCCGTGACGTTGGAGTCCCACAATGCACTGCACCGGCCCCGCTCGTCACTTCCGGTGCAGGCACGGGATCCCCAGAAGCTGTTTAGCAGTGAATGCCGTGCCTGCGCCGGAAGTGATGAGCAGGGCCAGTGCAGGTGCATTGATTCCTGGGAGCGATGACGTTCAGCTCCCAGGAATCATTGCAAACCGGAAGAGACGGCCGGGCCGCGGCTGCAGAGGGAGGAAGTGGAAGGAAGGCGAGTATATTTTCTTCTATAATAAGGTAAGTGACCAAAAAAAAAAATCGGCACTATCCATTTCTCCTTCAGGTTCCCCTTAGCAAGCGGATGGCCCAAAATCGATTTTATCGATTTTGAGGCCGGAACTCCGCTTTAAGTACACATATTAGGCACAATACAGGGTATATATGTGACAGCTGTGTGAACGCTTGAAACATTTGCACAGCACATTTTTTAGTTGCAGAATTTATTTATTTTTTATGAACTTCAATGAGATCTGGTGGCTTGAAATGGGTTCCGAGGAAAATGCAATACAATTCTTGCATAGCTAGAATGAGGAGTTCATTACACAATACACCAATCTGAAGTTTCCCTCAAGTAAAGCCTATATCTTCAGCTCTCCTGTAGCCCAGTTTACAGGCTGCGGTTCATAGCTAGATTTTTTAAATAATTTTCTCATCTTTGCTAACAGTAATAGATGTAGCCAAGATCACGGGAAATGCACATATTAGGCACAATACAAAGATTTTCATGATGTTTGAATGAATGCTTGAGACATTCGCACAGTACATGTTTTATAAATAGACCTCTTGTTGTGTCCATTAGGTTTATACTATGCAACCTTTTTAGCTGCATATATTTGTCTGCAAAAAAAATATACACTGGGGTTTGATTTATTGAGGGCCAGTTCACACTCAAAAGTGGTGCATAAAAAGCATTAACTTATTCACTAAACTAAGTGAACATTCAGCTTTGTAAGTGAACAGTTGCTGTTCCTTTAATAAATCAAACCCAAAATGTTCAGTCAGTCTTACTTGACAAGGAAATGAAAAACGACTGTTGATAACTTGTATTTTCTTTTTTTTTTCCCCTCTGCACATAGTTCAGGGAGGCAGATTGGGCTTTCTCCAAAAAATGTATTGTTAAACTAGTTTGTCCGTACGCTTTTCTGCATTATGATTTATTTCTATTCCATATTGCACTTAGGGGGACAAGATATCTTCATGACCGAGGAACAGAAGAAGTATTACAATGCAATGAAGAAACTTGGGTCCAAAAAGCCTCAAAAGCCAATCCCACGACCTAAGGTAGGCTTATTAACTTCATCAGTGTTGCAATCCCCAAATCTCTCAACGATGCTCAGCTGTGATACAGGTTTATTATCCTGCTAAGTTTCTGTTCTGGGTTTGAATCTGTAAGAGCCGTGAGCTTTCAAGGGAAATACAGTGTACTTATGAGGACGATTAATTTTGATTTTCTTTCTGCAAATCGAGCAGTAACATTTTTGTCTGGAGGGACACCAGAGATTCCTCATTTCATATAACAGCATTAGTATTCTGGCTTTTCATGAATTGGATATGGGCTTATGAAAAGAAATACACTAATATGGCACCAGTAGGTTCGGAAGGGCCTATCGGCATTGCGGTAAATTACTTCTGTTACACCAAAACAGCAAAATTTGTATTGTATGATGTATATTTTAGCATAAATATTATATCAATTGCTTTTTAAACTATAACCAAAGGGAAACCTTTTTTTTTTATTGCTGTGGACAGAGTGGGATAAGAACACGGTGTTCTGAACACCCGTTAGGTCTTTATTGCGCTATATGCCCTCATTGGGGAGATTCACCTTCTCCTTTTGTCCTGTTTATGGTTATCATTAAGAGTGAAAGTGAAAAAAATCCCACATTTAGGTTGTCACCAGAACATGGATAAAGGGGGACTCTTCCAATAATGGACATTAGCTCTGGTGACCCTGGTGACAGCCAGGGATCCCCTCACTTTCAGGGGATTTCCTCGCACTTCCTGTTTTGGCTCTGGGACAGGAAGTGAAGAGAAATTTCTCCAATCGGATGCAGGTAGCAAAAAAAATGGATAGGGGTTTTACCCCCCTATCCAAAATGAAGAAAGGAAAAAGTTTAGTTCTACTTTAGGAATGGGCTAAATCAGACATCAAGTGACCTCTTACCTCTAATATGGCCAGGTTCAAAGTAAGTAAAGCTACATGATTAACCACTTGCCGACCGCCGCACGACTATCTACGGCGGCGGTCAGCCCCTCACAGGCAAAGTGACGTAGGTCTACGTCGCTCGCCTGTGAGGGTTTAGGGAGCGAGCGCGCGCCGCCGGAGGCGCGCTCCCGCTCCCGCGTGGTCACGGACCCCCCCGCGCGTGTGACCGGCGGACCCGATCGCCGCCGGCC
Source organism: Pelophylax lessonae (assembly GCF_965119305.1). Lineage (NCBI taxonomy): Eukaryota > Metazoa > Chordata > Amphibia > Anura > Ranidae > Pelophylax > Pelophylax lessonae. Next base: position 261,689,601 of record NC_138773.1, on the reverse strand, counting down.
ACTCTGCGATCGGCGGGGGAGAGGGAGATAGTCAGGCAGCTTGTGTAAACAAGCTGCCTGTCATTCTCCTCTCTGTATGAGAGCTGATCACATGGATCTACTATGTAGATCCATTGATCACTCTGCATACAGTTGAAGCCACAGCCAATCACAGTTAGAATCACGCCCCTAGGGACACACACAGCCCCTCCCTCTCAAATAAAGTTAACCCCTTCACTACCAGTGCATTTTTACAGTAACAGTGCATATGTATAGCACTGATTACTGTAGAAATGTCACTGGTAACCCCAAAAGTGTCAAAAATGTCAGTCAAGGGTCCGATCTGTCCGCCGCAATGTCGCAGTACCGCAAAAAAAATCGCAGATCGCCGCCATTACGCGTTAAAAAAAAAAACAACAAAAATGACAAAAATCTTTCCCTTTGTTAGTAAACGCAATAACTTTTGCGCAAACCAATCAAAATACGCTTTTTGCGATTTTTTTTTACCAAACATAGGTAGCATAAAACAAATTGGCCGAAAATATTAAAAAATTTTGATTTTTACATTTTTTTTTGGGGGAATTTCATATAAAAAAAAGGGAAAAATATTGCTATTTTTGCAAAATTTACGCTCTTTTTTTGTTTATAGCGCGTGATCAAAAAATCGCACAGGTGATCAAATACCACCAAAAGAAAGCTCTGTTTGTGGGAAAAAAAGGACGCCAAATTCGTTTCGGTACAGCGTCGCACGACCGCGCAATTGTCCGTTAAATTCACGCAGTGCCGAATCGCAAAATGCCCTCTGGTCGTTTAGCAGCCAAATCCTCCGGGGCTTAAGTGGTTAACCACTTTACGACCGCAGATATACTGCGACAGGCAGCCGCTCCTGGGCAAAGCGTCATAGGTATACGTCGCTTGCTCTCAGGAGGCTAGGCGCTCTTCCTCCCCCACTCGTCAGCAGGGAAGCCGATGCGTGTGTCAGGTGGCTCTGATTGCAGCCTGAAATCCACAATTGTTCCCCGCTAAGAGAGAAGAACGGTCAGCTGTTGTAAACACAGTTGACCGTTCTCCTCCCTGCAATGACCATAGACCCCTAGTGATCCTTCTATATAGGATCACATGTCTCTATAATCATTTCAGAAGCCCCACCTTTCCACAGTTAGAATCACTCCCCTAGCCTCACATTTAACCTCTTGATCACCCACAATGTTAACCCCTTCCCTGCCAGTGTCATTATTACAGTAACAGTGCATATTTTTAGCACTGATTACTGTAGTAATGTCACTGGTCCCCCCAAAAGTGTCAAATATCAGTCAGGGGTCAGATCTGTCTGCCGCAATGTCGCAGTCCCGCAAAAAATCGCCACCATTATTAGTAAAAAAAAAAAACAATAAAATTACATAAATCTTTCCCGTAGTTAGTAGACGCGATAACGTGTGCGCAAACCAATCAAAATCCGCTTATAGTGATTTTTTTTTTACCAAAAATATGTAGCAAAAAACAAATTGGCCTAAAATGTTAAAAAAAATGTGATTTTAAAATTTTTTTTGAGGATGTCATATAGCAGAATGTGAAAAATATTGTTTTTTTTTTTTTTTTTTTTAAATGCCACCAAAAGAAAGCTCTATTTGTGGGGAAAAAGGACATCAATTTTATTTGGATACAGCATCGCAATTGTTGGTTAAAATAACACAGTGCCGAATCGCAAAATAGGGCCTGGTCATTAAGGGGGTAAATCCTAGTCCTGTCTAGTAAAGGATGGACCTGATTTTTCTCTGCTGCAGTTTTACTTTCACTTACTGTCCTTTCTCCACCCCCACCCTACACGATTATCACCTCATCTTTCTGTAATGGAGGCCATACATGCTTTGATAAATGACCAATTTTTTTTTCGATGGGAATAATCACTTTATATTGAGCAACCAGATTAATTAATATGCCACATACTATGATAGTAACTTATGATTGGAGGGGTAAGATGAATTTACCAAATTTAGGTACTTAAGCGGCTTTGTTAAAAAAAAAAAAAAAACAAGGATGTATTACCGATTACAGAGCCACAATAATTTGTTTTTTAATATCCACAGAGAGGTCCATTTTTATTTGCTCGAGTCAGAATTGAAAGCTAAATCTTGATATGCATAGGGCCTCATACACATTGGACATTTTTACAGCTGTCCCTAAGGCTTTTTGGCATTTTGTTTCCTGCCTCCAAACTCCCCTGCATGTTAGCCTATTTGTCCATGCACATAAGATTTTAGCAGTGTTTAGTTGCGGGGGCTTTTAGAGCCAAAAAAAACAAAAAAAACACTCTAATTGCATCCAGGAGCAGCAGAGTTTTGGCAGGAAAAATGCTTAACACTACTAAAAGCTGCTAAACATGCCTAAACGCTAGGCACGTTTAGCGCTTAGGCATTATTTCAGTTCTTGTTTAATATTTTATTGAAAACATTGCAGAATGTACATAATAACAGTAGCGAGCAATGCACATGTGGTCATAAAAGATAGGAGACCATAAATATTGAAACAACAATTGAAAAAAATTGGCTAAGAGAATAATGTTGTCTTATAAAGAAACAGCTAGTCTTTAATAGGGAAAGGACAGGGGCCCATCATTACATGCATTACAGACAAACATGTAGTTAGAAATATAACGCAAGAGGAATAACCAGTGACATATGGAAAAAATGAGTCCCAGGGAAAAAAACCCTAACAACATACTTCAAGAAATCATGGAGAAGAAGATAAAAGACAGACAGAAAACTGGAAATGGAAAAGGCGAGAAAAAAAGAAATAAAAGGGAGAAGAAGGAGGAGGTCAGACACTCAAACGGAACCACATTCCAGTGCAACAGCCTCAACATACTCCAAAGTGTCAAGGCTCAGGAAGAGAGGAGCCAATGCCAGGTGGTATAACGTGATGGACCCATGGCTGCGAAACTTTATGGCGTTTGGTGATTGTGTCCAGAATAGTAGCTTTACTATGAATCATGGCTTGGGTCATCCTATTTTTGGTCTCAAGCATACAAAGTGTCTCGGTCCTCCAGGCCCTCGCTATAGTTTGTTTAGAGGCTGTCATTAGTTGCTGTAAAAATTTTGTCTAAGCTCTAGTAGAATCAAGAGTTTAATGGTTCAGTAGAGCAATTCCTAGGTTAGTTTCCAGATTTTGGTTCAGCAAAGTTGAGGCCATCTTAAAGATCTCAACCCAGAACCGCCACACGACCAGACAAGTTCACCAGACATGAGCATGTGTACCCAACTCACCACAGCCATGAAAAAACACACTGGGGGGTAGTTAGAAGATCATTTTGTGATTCTTGCCAGGGCCAAGTACCAATGTAATAGAGCCTTATAGTTAGTCTCAACTGCTAGCATGTTTTAGGAGGAGGATTTAGTCTCTGCTCAGAGACCATGCCAAATTGCTTGCTCTAACTGCATTCAAAGCTCTTTGGCCCATTTGGATGCGTATGCCGGTAAATTAGGAGGAGGAGAATTAAGATGGGAAGGCATTAATACATTTTAATGGGCAGAATAAATTATTTATTTTGGCAAATGAAATGAATTAACACCCAAGAACTTGAAACCTGTAAAAGCTCCTAAAAGCTTGTAAAAGCTTTAGACACTTTTACAGGCATCAGACATTTTTTCCTGCAAAAACTCTGTTTGTTTCTAAGGCTGGGTTCACACTGGTGCGATGGAAGACATTGCATGTTATTCGCACCGCGCTGCTATGCAAATCACATACGATGTATGTGGAATTGAGGATACAGATTGCATGGCGGAATTTGCATCGCATTCGGACCAAACTAATGCAGGACCCTTTTTTTTGGTCCGCACCAGAATCGGATCACATAGGTGTTCACACCAATGCGATCCAATTCCTGTCTGAATTCAAGGTTTGCACTGAAATATGCCAACCGATCTGGGGGTGTCATTACCTTGGTATTGACACTCCCAGCAGTGTGAACTGCCTGTGAGTTGGGTGCGATGCGGGAACCCGCAGTGGATTCGCAGGGGTTCCCACATCGCACCAACGTGAACTGTGCCTAAGAGAGTTAAATAAACATCCTGTGTTCATGAAGCCTTAAGGGAGAACAAGCAGCGCAGGTCCATATTTGTAACTTAGTAGGCTTTATTTACCTTGTCTGAAAAGTCATCTTGAGTATCAGGGTCAGAGAATACCTAAAACCTGACAGCTGTGGTTATCTGCTCAGAACTATCCAGTAATGCACCAGATCACCCCACTGATTACAATCACCATGTTTCCTGAAAACTCTTTAGACCCTTAGGGGCTTGGGGCACTTCAGTTCCAGGGGCCGTTCAGCATAGAAATTCATTTACATGACAAATAAAAAAGTGAACTAAAATTAATAATAAACCACATTTGTTAAAAAAAAAAAAAAAAAGTTAAGTTCCTGAAGACACTTTACACAGGTATGCATCACACTAGAATACTTTGCATCTGAAGTCAGGCTTAACTGTTCTGTGTCCATTGCGTATCCTGACACCCAATTATTTTAAATTATTAAAACTATAACTAATAAAATTGCCCCGTTTGCCCCCTTATAAATCCGGCACAGATTCCGATGTTCTGGGAACCCCAGCTGGTAAGGTATGAAATAGCATAGTTACTGCATTGTATCATGAGCTGAATTAACATTTTATTGGTTGATTTCCCTTGTTGCATTGGCTTTCTCTTGACATGGCCTTGAATTGAAATTGTATTTGCATGTTTGTTTAAATTACAGCTTTGTTTATTTAGAAAGAAATCTGTGCGCTTGATGTTTATGCAATTGATAATTTTCCATCTGCACCCTAAGGGCCGCAATTAGTGGCTGTTCCTCGAATGGTATTACTTTGTTCTATAGCAGTCAAAAACTGCATTTTCTGTTACATGATCACTTCCCATTTAGGAAATGCATTTCTTACCAAAAAACATAAACAAGAAGACATTTGCACAGCCTTCTATTAGTCTAATCTTACTTTTCTCAGCATTAAGCTCAGGGTAGCAGGCCTCTCACATATCTGTTACCCTCAGTCATCTCATAAAAATAGAGAAATGAGCGCTAAACCGAAGCCGAATAAAATTTGGTTAAAAAAGTCATATAGAAACAACCAAAACTTTCGGGGGCAATGTCACTCCCCCAGGAGTCAACACAGGATAAAACTTGGATGGACTCAGAAAACAATAACTTCACAGATCTATATTAGAGCCAGTCGTAAACTCACTACATGGAGCAACAACTTGACGGCAGTTGCTTGGGGACCTGCCAAGTTTTATCCTGTGTTGAAGTTTGATAAATGGGGAGTGGTGTTGCCCTCAAAATACTTTGCTTTTATAAGACTTTTTTTTTTTTTTACCAACAATTAGAATTATCTTGGACTCCCTTATCCAGTTTTGGTCTGGCATTCCTTTTTGTATTTTCATGGTTTAAAGTTATATTTGGGTGCCCATTGAGGGAAGCTTTGCTGTATGGAGGCTTCCTCACCAGAGCTATTAAGCTTGTTTGAAGTTTTCCTTCATCTGTCTACACATGTAAGTCTAAAAGTTCCCTACACCTCTTTGAGCATCGTGTTCTGGACCCTCACTCGTCTGTTTAACATAGATAGAGGAAGAAGACACATTGATACGTTTTTAAGATAACATTCAGATGCCTAGAAATTTCACAGATAGCATAGAAATATCTCAGCATATCACTGCTGTCTGTGTTCCCATTGCAGATTTCCCTATACTACTTGTGTGGTGATATAATGGTCATCAGGGCAGGATGTGGATGGAAATCTACCCAACAAGGCCTCAGATAGCAACAAAAACAGAAACTTCCAGACTCAAAAAATGATTATCTATAACTATTATTAATATTTTGTCTCCACAGAACCTTTTCCAAGGAATGGTATTTGACTTAGTTACAAAACAAGCCTTTGACATTTTCATTATGTGTCTCATTTTCCTTAATATGGTCACAATGATGATTGAAACTGACAACCAAAGCGAAGAGATGGAGAACAGATTGTATTGGATCAATGTTGTGTTTATTATACTCTTCACTGCCGAATTTCTTCTGAAGTTCATATCCTTGAGACAATACTACTTCACCATTGGATGGAATATATTTGATTTAGTTGTTGTGATACTTTCTATCGTAGGTAAGATGCTGACCTTCTTATAATAACCAGACATATTTTTACACATTTTGGATACATTAGCTGTATTTCTTAGGCAAGCCTCTGAAATATAAAATATTAAATTCACAAAGCTAAAAACACCTAGATACTTATTTCATATAAGAATACCTATTTTTCCAAAAAGTGACAGTTATTTCTAGTTGAATCCAATGAGATTTGAAAATTACAGTTATGTGGCTGAAAACAGAGTGCCTTAGGCTTGTGTAAAACTTTGTGAATTGAGCCTAATAGGATTTAAAAACATGAAGTCACATGACTGTAAATAAACTTAAGTATCATTGTGTAAAGCTTTTTGAATCAAACCTATAGTTTATATGTTCTTCCTGTGCCTGCATGGATTTCTTCCATATATGCTGATTTCCCCCTACATGCCAAAGACATGCTGGTAGGTTAATTGACGCCTGTCTCAACTGGCCCTACTATGCATATGTATGAATCTGTCTTAGGGACCTTAGGTTGCAAACTCCTGGAGGGCAAGGACTGATGTGAATGTACAATATATACGTAGAGTGCTGTGTAAATTATCGGCACACTATAAGTACCTTAAATAAATAAGATGGTAAAAATTGCTGGGATATTGGAAGGAGGACAGTCTGTGCAGAAAGAACAGCAGATGGTGCTGCAAGATATGTTGCTGCATGTCTGTGAAGCATCTTTCTTGCTATTTGCTTTTGTTCTAAGATGTTGTTTGTTCTCTATGTACTAACTTGCTGATGGCCATTTAACAAAAAATAAAGTATCCTTCATTAAAGTTTCTCCTCTGTGCTGCTTCAGATAAGCAGATTTTAGAACAAACAATTCAATTTAAGTCAAACTCTGGAGTAACATAAAAACAGTACATGGTTGTGTTATATAATTATTTCGGATTTGGTTACAAGGGGCAGAATACAGCATACACCCGTGCAAGGGCAAGTGTTAACCCGCACAGGGATGTACAGCTGTTCCATGCACCCTGAACTGAGGGGCTGCACAGACACATCCGCTGCTCTCAAGTTGACAAATGTGAGTGCACGACCCCGAACGCACACTGTCTGCGCTTGTCTGGCTACGCTGTAGTACACCCCATGTGCATGAGGCCCTGATCAAAACTTTTTAATAGAGTGGAGCAAGGTTACAATCTTTTTCAGGCTCCGTCCAGGACTTGCTGATTTTACAGGCGTTTTCTGGCGTTTTTGTAGTGTTTTGTGCAGGTGTTTTGAGCTGATAAGTGACCAATGAAAAAAAGTAAAATGCCTGTTATCTGCCAAAAAAGAAGCGCATGTACTTTTTGAGCAGCTGGAATTTTGCTTAAGGCAACAGAATACTCAGATATGAACAGGGGCCATTGAAATTAATAGGCTTTGTATTTTTGGGCATTTTTAGAGCTGAGGCTTAGAGCAGAAAAATGCCCAAAAACCCATAGATGTGAATTGAGCCTCAGGGTTTTATTGCTATCTGTTTTTTTACTTTAGATTTTATTTTTTTAATTTTTGATAACAAACAAAAAGAAAAAAAAAAAAAAACAGAACAAACTCAATAAATTTAACTGATAAAGAAATGACATTGGCACATATAATTCATCATCATCCATTATTATATATTTATTGCCATCCCTATCCACACTGAGGACATTCACTGGCTCTATTTGTCCTAGTGACTATTGTCACAAAAGACTAGAAGTGAGGAACAATATAAAGTTTTGAGTTGTAACAGGGAAAGGAATAGAGGGAAAGTCATCCAATATTGACAATTGATACAGTGATATATGCCATTTTGGAGATACTTTCTTTTGTGTGGAAAATGGAAAATTAATTGAAATCTCCCTAATATGACATACTGTAGATGGCAAACAAAATTGAAAAGGGAGTTGTATCCTCCCCTCTCCTATCCAAAACAAAAAAAAAATAAAAAGTTTGGCTTTAGCTATACTTTAAATCAGGCATGTCCAACCTGTGGTCCAGAACCGCAGGCAATGCGGCCCACTGCCCCCTGCCAATTTTTTTTTTTTTTACTGGGGAGGAAGGAAGTCAAGTCGGGGGCACGGCCACAGTGGTTTCCAACTAACTGTAGACAGAGGCCGCCTTGGAGAGGAGGAGGGGGGGGGATGAGCGCCGCCGGATTACAAACAGAGGGGGGATCTCCTGCTTACCTGGCGGCCGCTGTCATACGAAGCCCCGCCTCCTTGACTGGCTCCTGTGATAGACAACACATTGGTGAGGTCTATCATAGGAGCCGGTCCAGGAGGCAGGACTTCATATGACAGCGGTCGCCTGGGTAAGAGGGAGTTCCCCACTCTGTGTAATCCAGTGGCTCTCCTCTATCTTCATTGCAGACTGCATTGGATGGGCTTGCACTGGTGAGGCTACATCGGATGGGCACTGATCAGGCTGCATTGGATGGGCATGCACTGGTGAGGTTGCATTGGATGGGTACGCACTGGTGAAGCTGCATTGGATGGGCACGCACTGGGCTGCAAGTGCCGAGCGATATCCCGGCTGCTGCGGGAGACTTAGGATGTCTGCAGTCAGTGACAGGGCCACTGCTTCCTGTATAGTTCTGGATCTGTCACAGGCGGAGTGATATGAAATGCACTCCGTCTGTGACAGGAGCCATACAGGAAGCAGCAGCTCTGCTCTCTACTGCAGCCGCTGCTTCCTCCAGCAGTACCCACATGACCAGCAGTACCCGCCAGCAGTCTGCAAAATAAATAGAAAAGGTATGTGCATTAGCGTGTGTAAATTGTTGCAATATGTTTTTTAATAACTAGTTGTGTTTTGTCATAATATGTCATGTCCTTGTTCATACATGTATAAATAAGGACATGATATTTTCTGGCTGTCTAAGTCATTTGTGCTAGGAGTGCAACTAGCCTCCAGCACATAACTGTAAATATCCTAGCATGTGCAGTGTTTCTGACTCCTACCAACATGACCACTTCAAATCACTGAAGTGGTCATGGTGGTTAGAGTGTTCCTCTAATATCTCTCAGAAGAAGTAAACCTCTGTATACTGATTCCATTTCATTTGATCATCTTCTAATTGAGTTAAATTAGTGCTGGGGGGACGGTGGTGCGGGAAGGGCATGGCGGTGTTTTATTGCTTATCTACCTTAACTATAGTATATATTTTATATGCGGCCCAAGAAAGTTTTTCTACACTCAATGTGGCCCAGAGATACCAAAAGGTTGGACACCCATGCTTTAAATGTATTTTGTAGAACCAGAATAGGCACCTGCATCTATATTGAAAGTAGCTTCATGCTAATCTCTGCATATGCTTTACTGCTTTGTACAGTGTTGTTAGAATAGAACTATAATCAAGAAGGAAAAACACAAGGATGACCTTGTGCTCCTTCACAGTCCATTACAGTCCATTCAGAAACTAGGATGGGTCCCTGACTAGTGTGAATTGCTAATTTAATCTACAGAGAGGCCAACAACATGATTCTACTGTTTGCCAGGAATGCTTGAATGACAAGACTAGCTGAACATAATTGCAAATCATATAAAGAGGAGCAAGTGTGGATAAAACCGGGGGACTATAAAACCTGCTCACCCAGCGCTTGAGTAAATGTTTTAAAATGACAATCTAAAAACATATATCAACACATAAAAGTGTAAGCAGCTACTATAACATAAAATCACATAAATACAGGTGCATAAAAAGATTTCATTGCTCAACTGCGGCAAACTGAAAACGCACTAGCAGCGCTAAAAGTAGCGCTGCTAGTGCGTTTTCAGTTTGCTGCAGTTTAGCAATGCAATCTTTTTATAATTGCAAATCAGCTTTAAAAATACTCATGCACGCTGGAGAAATGTAAAGATTACATCTACCCCAGGGCTCAATAATAGAAAATGTTTGAGCCGCATGCTATTATGATAGCATCATTGCATAAGGACTATAATGTTATAAAGACAGTACTGGGGAACAAAGGTACACAGTGTCCTTTAGACTTATGCTGGAGCTTTAGACATAGGTTCCAAGATAGGTTTTAACCTTCTATCTTTCTAGTCCCTGACAGAATGGGGCTGTGCAGTGCTTTAGGACCATAGCAAACTATCAACAACTCTTCTGTTCAATATGTTGATCCTTTGCTGGCCAAATAAGCGAGGTATCTCTCTGTCTCTGGAAGTGATATTCTGCAGCGTTTCCATCAGTAAGGAAGTAACACTTCATTTATCCAGCCAGTGAGTGGGAGATGCATGGAAACAGGTATGCATTTCTCTGCACTTCTCAGCATTCTTGTTATGATTGCCAGTGTACCATGGGCCTTAGAGTCCCCAAATCATTAACTACTATTGAAGAGACAAGAGCGACATGTTTTCTACGTATTATCAGAAATCAGCTGTCCTGTGGCATACACGGTCAGATGCTGTCATAGGTACGAAATATGTACCTATAGCTGCACGTCCCCTAAAAAGCTCTTTTTACCATCACTGCATTGTTTGTGACTTCTTCAGCTCTATACTGGAGGTAAGTTAGCTGAGTGAAGAGCTTTAAATATCTGAATAGCCCTCATCCCATCAGGAATTAGTTTAGTTTTTTTTATCAAACACCATGCCATTATTATCTATTTATAAAAATGTTAAATAAGAAAGTAAATAAATGTTTAATATACTTTTGATTATAACTCAATAAGTTAAACTATTCTTCATTCAATCCTCACAGGTATGTTTCTGGCAAACATCATAGAAAAATATTTTGTTTCTCCAACCTTATTCAGAGTTATAAGACTTGCCAGGATTGGAAGAATCCTGCGACTTATAAAAGGAGCCAAGGGAATTCGTACACTGCTATTTGCTTTGATGATGTCACTTCCTGCCTTATTCAATATTGGTCTTCTGCTCTTCTTAGTGATGTTCATTTATGCTATTTTTGGAATGTCCAACTTTGCCTATGTCAAGAAAGAAGGTGGAATTGATGACATATTTAACTTTGAAACTTTTGGTAACAGTATGATTTGCTTGTTTATGATTACAACCTCAGGAGGATGGGATGGTCTGTTAGAACCAATTCTGAATAGTGTGGAACCAGACTGTGATCCAAACTTTGAGCATCCTGGAAGTTCTGTGAAAGGTGATTGTGGAAATCCATCAGTAGGCATTTTCTTCTTTGTTAGCTACATCATAATTTCCTTTCTCATTGTGGTCAACATGTACATTGCTGTCATTCTGGAAAACTTTAGTGTTGCAACTGAAGAGAGTGCAGAACCACTTGGAGAAGATGATTTTGAGATGTTCTATGAAGTCTGGGAAAGGTTTGACCCAACTGCTTCGCAGTTCATTGAATACAGTAAACTCTTTGATTTTGCAGATGCCCTGGATCCACCTTTAAGAGTACCAAAACCAAATCGCATCCAGCTAGTTGCAATGGATCTCCCCATGGTAAGTGGGGACAGAATTCATTGCCTTGACATCCTCTTTGCTTTCACCAAACGAGTCTTGGGCGAAGGGGAAGACATGGACAATCTGCGTTTACCAATGGAAGAACGGTTTATGGCATCAAATCCATCTAAAGTTCCCTATGAGCCCATTACAACTACCTTACTTCGCAAGCAAGAAGAATTATCGGCCCTTGCCATTCAACGTTGCTACAGACGTTACCACTCAAAAAAACTAGCACAGGCATCTCTGGAAGGCCGAAAAGAGAAAAATAAACGTGCTAGTGTTCGGTCTAAGAACAACAGAAGTGCTTTAAATAAATACAATGAAAACTCATCTACAGTCAAATCTGACATGTCCACCTCAACAACCTCACCGCCTTCCTATGACAGTATAGAAAAGACTCCTGAAAAATATGAAAAAGACCAGTCACAAGAAGGAAGACATTTGTAGGGATAAAAAGGGATGCAAAAAAAAATTAGGGATCACATGATGCAGCATTTATAAAATCTAGACAGCTGATATGATCCACAGATCTCTGCTTGGAGTTCTATGCCAAAATGTCTATTATATGTATGATGTAAGTTTAGTGCCTATAAAACCATGTAGAAATGAACTTTTGTATGAATTCAGTAAGTTAGTGAGCTTTTTATTAGGGTTCTTCTGTACTCCAATTAACCTACTCATGAACTGATGCAAAATCAATATGTTAAACAGCTGATCACTTGGCATTAAGTGTCTCTATAATCTGCTGGACAATCAAAGTGACTGCTGCTTTTTTAAGTCATTCTTTCAGTGACTTATTCATATAATCACCAATGGATGCATTCTGTAGGATAAAGAAATTCTGTAATGACTTTAAAAACTTGGTGACGGAATGAACTTGAAAAAGATTTCAGATTGCAAACAACTCAGCATCATCAGAACACTTTTTTTTTTATCAGTCTTCTGATGACTGTAGGAGATCAGGAGATGTCCTGAAGTTTTAAAAATCTGTTCAATAATGTTTATGTGCCTCTGACGTCACAAATGGTTCTGGTTTTCAGCTTCAGCGAGTGATATGCGTCTGTAAAGTGCTCTTCTATATAAAGAAAAGGGAAAAATAGAAAAAAACTGAATATGTCACAAAGTGTTTGAGATGCTTCTAGACTGTACAAGATGGTTACAGCTTCTATATTATTATTTTAACTTTTTACTTTATTATTATTTAGGTTTTTTTTTGTAAATTCTTTATTTTGATTTTTATATTAACTTTTTTTTTGTTAAGTTCTTAAAAATGCTATGTAATGCACATAGTTAATATCGCAAAAGAGGCTTTTCCAGAACAGTAAAAAAAAAGTGAACTGTTTCATTTTATTTATTTACAATATTTTTTATTTTACATGTATTTATTTTTATTTGTTTCGACTTTACTATCACATGTGAAATTTTCATTGGATATTTAAAAAATTATTTTTTTATATTTATTCATGTTTTATAATTCACCAACAAATTGTCAAGGTTAAACTTTCAGATGATATATTATGTAATTTGTATACTTAATTTAATTTCTATTTTAGTAGGTTATCTGTCACATTTGCCATAGTTGCAAAATTTCATGTCTATGAAGAACAGATAAAGCAAATACCTTTCATCCAATTGCTGTGGAAAGCGCTGCTTTAAAGCTGAGATCTAGCTACATGTAAAGCAAATCTGTGAACCTTACAAGCCCCCCCCCCCCACACACACACACACACACACACACACACTTCTCTGTGTCATAGGCACCTTGTTCCTTTACCTCCCAAGGTAGTAGTCCCAATGCAGGTATTGTAGTGGCTTGAAATTACATTAACCTGAAAGCATGCCCTGATAACTTTGCATGATGGAATAGTCGGTCTGTATAGGATTTTTGGGAAGCGCTTGGTAATGGACAGGCTGTGCCCGCCCACAGAGCATGATGTAATAGGCCAAGATAGCAATGCCTTTCCCATCAAAAACATGGGGGACTTGCTGCAAATGCAAATATGCTGTATTTTAATACAGCTTAAACTCATGAACCTTTCTTTTTATATATATATTTATATTTTCTGGAGCCAGGTTTGCTCCAGCCTAATTTTTAAGCCAACTCATGAGTTGCATGTTATTCCGAAGGTTATATTTTTGGCATTTTTATTCATTAATTTATTTTCAGTTAATTTATCTATGTATGTTTACTCACTTTGAGTCAACTCAGCTCTAGAGGGTTGCTCTCAAAAGTTTAACTTGTTACAGTTGTTTGTATATATTTGCCTTGATGCACTGTGTATAATGTCCAGGGAATCTTCATATAGTAGAAAGCCATAATTTAAATGAGTCATAAGGACATTATACTACATCAGGGTGTACACTTGAAGATAGTATACATTTGTAACACTTGCCTGGATCCTACCTGATGCATAGCCAAATATAAGGAAATATATTCCAACATACTCTTTATAAAACAGTATATATACTGTATAAATATATTTCTTTGCCTTTTGTATATAAAAGTAAAAAAAAAAAAAAATGACGGGTTTGTGTATTGATAACCACAGCTATTTCACTATTCAATCTGGTTATTATCACACGTTGAAAATAAAGGCACTACATGTGGTAACTATATGTGTTCTGGTTTGTTCAAGTTCAAAATATTATTCATATAAATATTAATTTATATATACAGTACTGTGCAAACGTTTAAGCAGGTGTGAAGTACAATGCTGTAAAGTAAGAATGCTTTAAAATATATATATATATATATATATATATATATATATATATATATATATATATTAATTGTTTGTTTTTATCAATTTACACAATTGAAAAATCTATTTTTGGTCTGACTACCCTTTGGCTCACAACAAGCATTAATTCTTATACTTGCACACTTTGTACACTTGCACAAAGTCAGGGATAATGTAGGATTAGAGTTAGATGTATGATTATTCAATTATACCAAACGGGTGCTGATGATCATCAATTTCATATGTAGGTTGAAACAGAAAAATAGAAAAATATTTATAGAAAGCTTAAAACTGCATGAGGGCAGCCAAACTCTGCTACTAAGGAACGGTTATTGAAGACAGTTTTATGTCACAGGGCATACACCAGAGTAAGGCTGAGCACAGCGACAGGATACAAGGTAGTAATACTGCACCAGCAAAGTCTTTCCCAAGCAAATATTTCAAAGCAGACTGGGATTTCAAGATGTGCTGTTCAAGCTCTTTTGAAGAAGCACAAAGAAATGGGCAATGTTGAGGTCTGTAGACGCAGTGGTCTGCCAAGGAAATAATGCAGCAGATCAAATACGTCATGCTTACTTCCCTTCGACATCAGAAGATATCCAGTAGTTTCATCAGCACAGAACTGGCCAAAACCAGTGGGTCCCAGGTACACCCATTTATACTCTCTGCAGAAGTCTGGCTAGAAGTGGTCTTCATGGAAGTATTGTGGGCAAAAAGGCATACCTCCGATATGGAGACAAGGCTAAGAGACTCAGGTACTGTATGCAGGAAAACATAGGAACTGAGGTGCAGAAAAATGGCAGAAGGTGCTCTGGACTGATGAGTCAAAATGTAAATTATTTGGCTGTAGCAGGAGGCAGTTTGTTCACTGAAGAGCTGGAGAGCGGTACAATAATCAGTATCTGCAGGCAACAATGAAGCATGGTGGAGGTTCCTTGCAAGTTTGGGGCTGCATTTCTGCAAATGGAGTTGGAGATTTGGTCAGGATCAATAGTGTCCTCAAAGCTGGGAAATACAGGTAGACAATTATCCATCATGCAATACCATCAGGGAGGTGTGTGATTGGCCCCAAATTTATTCTGCAGCACAGCAATGACCCCAAACATACAGCCAGGACCAGTGCTTTCCCTAGGCAAACTAGGCAGCCGCCTAGGGCGCATTGCCACCTAGGGGCGCAGCCACGAGTCAGCACTCACTCTCCGTCATGAATGACCCTTGTGAGCTCAGGGAAGTGACGGCAGTGGGGGAGGAAAAAGGGACAGATGAAGATGCCAGGTGTCTGGGGCAGTGGCAGAACTACCAGGCCCTGGCTTTCCATCATTTTTGGGGGAGCCCCAAGGGGCAGGAAAGGAGCCCACTGGAGTGCTACCTGCATGATGATCCTCTTCATCTGAAGCTGAGCGGCCTAAACCCTGGGTGGAAAGTGAATCTCTATACTGAGCTGGTGGGCAGCCGTTCATTTCCCTGGGTCGGTATTAAGCAGGGAGTGGAGGAGAGCTGAACCTGAGCCGGAGCTCGGCACTGGAGGGCGACACCTTTACTGGAGCAGAAGCGACAAGGCACTGGAATGGTCTGAGGATGTTGGTGATGAAGGAGGTGCGGAGCTCTCTGACTGCTGCTTCTCCCTCCACCAGGATCCGGTTGGAGCTCTGGTGAGCACTGTGGTCCAGGAGAGGAGTGTCCTGGGAGAAGGAGTTAAGCAGGATGACAGTGAAGGAGGGCAGAGTGCAGGTCACTCTCTTCATACTGCCCAGTGAGTGTCCCCAGAACAGGGGATCAGGGTCCCTGGGTGTGACATGGAGGATCCCTGGTGTGAAAGAGAATTGGGGTCACCAGGTATGCCATGGGGAATCTGAGTCACCAAGTGTGACATGGGGGAGAGGGGTCACAAGTAGAAACAGGGGTTCGGGGTCACCAGGTGTGCCATGAGGAATTGGGATCCCTGGGTGTGCCATGGGGGATTGAGGTCCCCAGGTGTGACATGGAGGAACATCAGGGTCCCCAGGTGTGACATGGAGGAACATCAGGGTCCCCAGCTGTGACATGGAAAAACATCAGGGTCTCCGGGTATGACATAAAGGAACATAGGGGTCACTGGGTATGACAGCATGACACGGAGGAACACAGGGGTCCCTGGGTATGACATGGAGGAACATCAGGGTCAGTGGGTATGCCAGCAGTACATGGAGGAATATTGGGGTCCCAGAATGTGACATGGAAAAACAGGGTCCCTGGGTGTGACATAGGGGGACATCAGGGTCCCCAGGTGTGACATGGAGGAACCATCAGATCAGGGTCACTGGATATGACAGTTTTTAACAAAAAAAGATAAGTGCTGTTCAGCACCCTACTCCTGCGTTCAGAAACTGGTCCTCAGGCTGCCTCAATCCCGGAACTCGTACTCATACTTGGCATCCATTATGGCTAGGCTTTGCTGCCCCTTATGACCGGGGCGGTCGACCAAACACTGTAGATACAAAACAAAGAAAGGGCGCACCAGCCTAGCGCATTATCCTCAGCGAGTTTATTGATAATAAAAAGATGAAAATCAGCTACTCACAAACATGCGTGAAAATCAAGCACATCAATTCCATAAAGCAGCCTCATTACAGGAGTCCGATATCTCATGAAAGCAGAGGGCTGATGTGTTTCGAGGCCGTGCCTCTTCCTCAGAGCCTCAGAACCCCCTGATCTCAATATCATCGAGTTTGTCTGGGATTATATGAAGAGAAAAGGATTTGAGGCAGCCTCCATCCATATAAGATCTGTGGTTAGTTCTCAACGATGTTTGGAACAATCTACCTGCCGATTTCCTTCAAAAACTGTGTGCAAGTGTACCTTGAAAAATGTATGCTGTTTTGAAGGCAAAGGGTGGTTACACCAAATATTGATTTCATTTAGATTTCTCTTCTGTTCATTTACTTTCCATTTTGTTAATTGATAAAATTAAAACTTTTAACACTTCTATTTCTGAAAGAATTTCAAATGCACAGTAGAGTGTGTGTGTGTTGTAAGGGGTTGGCTCGGTAGCGGGTGTGGGTGACCCCTTGGGTGGGTTCGCTACACAGAGAGACAGCCGAGGAGTGGTTGAAAACAACGGTCTATGGTTTATTCTTCCAATTTGCTGGAAACAAGTGCAAGCATCCAAACAGCATAAATCAAACAAACATTAAATAAACCCTGGCCACTTGGGGCGTCTACCTTCACAACACAGGAACCTACCTATGGAGTCTGTCCCAACCTACTGCTGGGCAGACACTGCTGGTCATACAGCAGAAAACCAATAGTCTATTTGTTTTCTTTTCACACAGAAAAAGTCAACACCACCTCACCTTCAGAAGTCTTTCTCAGCTCACTGCTCTCCTTAACGCACAAAGCCTCAGGATGCAGCAATCAGTAGTCATCCTCTGGATAACTTATAGAGGCCTTAATTGCCTCATTCTGAATAGCTGAAGCTTTCCAACGTCCTTAAACCTTTCTGGCTACTTCCGCAGCCGACACCTGATAGTAATTGGTGAATTGTCTAAACAAGGCAGAAATGTGTCCCCCGTCTGTGACAACACCCACAGATTTACCTGACTTCCTGTCACAGTGTGTATATATATATACTGTATATATATATATATATATATATATATATATATATATATATATATATATATATATACATATATATATATTTAAACTTAAAGGGTTAGTTCATCTTTACAGAAAAAAAAATGTAAAGGTGAACTAACATCAGCAAATCCCCCCACCCCCATGGTGCCGCTGTACTTACCTCTGGCCGGTCCAGCGGTCTGGGGATTTGAAATTTCCGCTCTTCTTCAAGTAGCACTTTGGTCAGAATATAAAGCACTGCACAGAGCAGTGGTGATTCAAAAACCCAGAAACTCAGGAGATAAGTACAGTGGTGACTGCTGGGGGAAGGGAGGGTGTCCTGTGTTATTTTATGTTTCCATTTTTTTCTGTAAAGGTGACATAAAATGGACAGATTGCACTCAGGAAAACTGGAAAAATTGATCTCTGTATATGTAAATCTGAGCTCTGTAAAGAAGGTGAGGGAGGGGTTTTCTAGGGTGGTTTTATTTTATTATGTATGTATCCTTTACACATATTGCTAACTTCTGAAATGAATACCTGTTTACATTTACCCAAAAGGAAAAGAAGCCAATCAGATTTTACATGTGAGCTTATCTACTACAGGATGCCTGAGAGCTAAATTCCTTACAATAAGGCAGCATTTACAGTACAGTAATCATTAGAACTCAGCAGAATCACATTTTGCTGGTCTTAACATAATAAATATTGAAAGGGCAAAATCCCATTGGTTTCTTTAAGGCTCATCATTGCTCCCTCTGCTTGATGAGTAAAATTAATAATGTGAAACAGATCAAAATGTAATATTTTAAGAAAAGTAAATCTGTTGTTCGTGGAAATGGCCTCTAGATGGAGCTTGTGTGACTTCCTTTCCAGCTGCGCCGAATCTTTGTGCATTTTGTACAGGGATCAGTTATCCTTAACATCTGCAAAAAATGTAATTCTTCTTCTGGTTTATACAATACAGTAACCCTAAATGTAACAAACAAAAACAAGTGAAGGCTGTCAACATTTTGGAGAGCTCCTCTATGGTAAAAAAAAAAAAAACATAATTATATATACAGTATATATATATATATATATATATATATATATATATATATATATATATATACACACAGTATCTCACAAAAGTGAGTACACCCCTCACATTTTTGGAAATATTTTATTATACCTTTTCATGTGACAAGTCTGAAGATATGACTGTTTGCTACAATGTAAAGTAGTGAGTGTACAGCTAACAGTGTAAATTTGCTATCCCCTCAAAATAACTCAACACACAGCCATTAATATAAATGGTCAAAATAATGCAACGCCAAAGGAAATAATAAATCAGTGATAATGCCAATAAATGAACACATATCATAGGATGGTGACAGTGAGAATTAAGTGCAAGTGCTACTATTGAAAATAAATAGACAAAACTCAATGTTGCGACAGTAATTCAGTAGTCACTATCAGAAAGTGTCACAGTGAACATAAAGTGCAAGTGCAATAAAAAAAAGGAACAAATGTGACAGTGATTCAATGATCATAAAAATATATAAAATATTTCAAGTGGTGGACAATAAATAAATATATTAGTATAAATAATGTGCCAAGTCCATTACACAAACCAGAGATATCTTCAGTGCTGTGCAAAAATGCAATAGAGGTGCTGGTCCTCCAATACCATACGTGTGACTTTGTGTGCGGGTAATGAATATACTAGCAGCTCACCTCCCCGTCTTGCTCACAAGTTATAATGAGCCAGACACCCTTTGTGCACTCTAAGGTGCTAAGGGAAATGGATTCATCACCTCCTCCTTCTCCTCTCACAAGGTAGGAATACCTCCTGTTAGGTCATGGTAAATAGGGCAGCCAGACCCGCTCTGTGCACTACCAAGATAATGGGGTACTGGGAAAGCCACCTCCTCCTTCTCCTCTCTCAGGGTGGGGGTACCATGTATAAGAATAAAAACATAATCTCCTAGTGCTCTCAATTTATTAAATAATAGGAATAACAGTAAACAATTCCCAATCCAAAACACTCAGCCAGTGCGGGCATGACAGGCAGGGATGTGTTGCGGCGTGTGTGAACAGGCTCCGCCCACGTACGCATTACGTCGACCAATCGACTTTGTCTGCTGAACATTGAATATTGTCTATTTATTTTCAGTGGTTGCACTTGCACCTTATTCTCACTGTGCATAGTCACCATCCTATGATATTTGTTCATTTATTGGCATTATCACTGAATTATTATTTCCTTATTTTGTGTTATGTGGAAGCACTGAATGTATGCTGACATTGGCATTTCAACACATCTTTAATTTTGTTTTAGCGCTGATTTTATGTATACTTTTTATTATACAGCCATTAATGTCTAAACCGCTGGCAACAAAGTGAAAAGACCCCTAAGTGAAATTGTCCAAATTGGGCCCAAAGTGTCAATATTTTTTGTGGCCACCATTATTTTCCAGCACTGCCTTAACCCTCTTAGGCATGAATTTCACCAGAGCTTCACAGGTTGCCACTGGAGTCCTTTTCCACTCCTTCATGACGACATCACGGAGCTGGTGGATGTTAGAGACTTTGCGCTCCTCCGCCTTCCATTTGAGGATGCCCCACAGATGCACAAAAGGGTTTAGATCTGGAGACATGCTTGGCCAGTCCATCACCTTTACTCTCAGATTCTTTAGCAAGGAAGTGGTCATCTTGGAGGTGTGTTTAGGGTCATTATCATGTTGGAATACTGCCCTGCAGCCCAGTCCCCAAAGGGAGGAGATCATGATCTGCTTCAGTATGTTGCAGTACATGTTGTCATTCATGGTTCCCTCAATGAATTTTATCTCCCCAGTGCCGACATCACTCATGTAGCCCCAGACCATGACTCTCCCATCACCATGCTTGACTGTAGGCAAGACACTCTTGTCTTTGTACTCCCCACCTGGTTGCCGCCAAACACATTTGACACCATCTGAACCAAATAAGTTTATCTTGGTCTCATCAGACCACAGGACATGGTTCCAGTAATCCATATCCTTAGTCTGCTTGTCTTCAGCAAACTGTTTGCGAGCTTTCTTGTGCATCATCTTTAGAAGAGGCTTCCTTCCGGGATGACAGCCATGCAGACAAATTTGATTCAGTGTGAGGCGTATGGTCTGAGCACTGACAGGCTGACCCCCCACCCCTTCAACCTCTGCAGCAATGCTGGCAGCATTCATACATCTATTTCCCAAAGACAACTTCTGGATATGACGCTGAGCACGTGCACTCAACTGCTTTGGTCGACCACGGCGAGGCCTGTTCTGAGTGGAACCTGTCCTGTTAAACCACTGTATGGTCTTGGCCACTGTGCGGCAGCTCAGTTTCAGGGTCTTGGCAATCTTCTTATAGCCATGCTAACTTCCAGTGACCAATATGAGAGAGTGAGAGTGATAACACCAAATTTTACACACCTGCTCCCCATTCACACCTGAGACCTTGTAACACTAACGAGTCGCATGACACCGGGGAGGGAAAATGGCTAATTGGGCCCAATTTGGACATTTTAACTTAGGGGTGTACTCAATTTTTTTGTCAGCGGTTTAGACATTAATGGCTGTGTGTTGGAGTATTTTGAGGGGACAACAAATGTACACTGTTATACAAAATGTACACTCACTAATTTACAGGAAAAAAAAAAAAGGGATCAAAGTCTTTACCAAGTAACTATAGACCTCTTAGTTTAACTTCTATAGTCAGGAAGATACTGGAGAGTTTATTAAAAGACCACATAGATGAGTTCTTGCTGGAAAAAAATATTTTAGGTAACAGACAGCATGGATTCATGAAAGACAGAAGTTGGCAAAGCAAACCTGATTTCTTTTTATGAGGAAGTAAGTAAAACCTTGGACAGAGGGGTGGCTGTGGACGTAGTATACTTGGATTTTGCAAAAGCGTTTGACACAGTTCCCCTTACATGGCTAATGTGTAAGGTAAAGTCTACAGCAGGGGCGTAACTACAGGGGTTGCAGGGGTTGCAATCGCTACTGGGCCCCATGCTCCAGGGGGCCCGGTAGCAAACCAGTGGGTGAACTTCTAGGATCTCAAAGGTCACACTTGCGACCGGGCCCTGGCATTTCACCACTGTGGGGAGGCCCCAAGATTGCAGGAAGGGGGCCCACTGCAGAACTTGTGAAAGGATCCTGATGCGGGACCATAATAAAAGGCCATGCAATGAGATTAAAGAGCCCCAGGATTAGTGGGAAGAGCCCCGGGCTTGAAGGGAAGGGCCCCGGCCAGGGGTCTGGGGGGCCCTTCATGGTTTCTTGCATCGGGGCCCTGAAGGTTCTAGTTACGCCTCTGGTCTACAGGCTTGGAAAGATCAGTTTGTAAATGGATAGAAAATTGGCTAAAAGATAGAATTCAGAGAGTAGTGATTAATGATTCTTACTCTGAATGGTCTAAGGTTATTAGTGGTGTACCCCAAGGTTCAGTGTTGGGACCCTTACTTTGTAATATCTTTATAAATGATATAGGGTCTGGGATTAAAAGTACCATTTCAGTCTTTGCAGATGACACCAAGCTTTGCAGTGTAATAACTTCCTTACAGGATGTCTCCAACTTACAAGCCAACCTCAATGCACTGTTTCATTGGTCAACTATGTGGCAAATGAGGTTTAATGTTGATAAATGTGAAGTTATGCACTTGGGGGCTAAGAATATGCATGCATCATACATACTAGGGTGAGTAGAACTGGGGGAATACATAGTGGAGAAGGATCTGAGCGTTCTGGTAGATCCTAAGCTTAATAATAGCATGCAATGCCAAGCTACGGTTTCCAAAGCAAGCAAAGTCCTTTCTTGTATCAACAGAGTCATGGACTCCAGAGAGAGAGATATAATTTTGCCCCTGTACAGATCATTAGTAAGACTTGATCTGTAATATACAGTTCAGTTTTGGACACCAGTTCTTAAAAAGGATACCGGGAGCTGGAGAAAGTGCAGAGAAGGGCAACCAAACTGATAAGAGGCATTGAGGACCTCAGCTATGAGAAAAGATTTGAGGAACTGAATTTATTCACTCTTGAGAAGAGGAGATTAAGGGGGGATATGATCAACATGTATAAATACATAAGGGGTCCATATAATGAACTTGGTGTTGAGTTGTTCACTTTAAGGTCAACACAGAGGACAAGGGGGCACTCTTTACGTCAAGACGAAAACAGATTTAGTCTCCAAATATGGAAAGGTTTCTTCACCGTAATAGCTGTGAAAATGTGGAATAGACTCCCTACAGAGGTTGTTCTTGCTAACTCACTAGATTGCTTTAGCAAAGGCCTGGGTTCTTGCTGGGTGTACATAATATAAATGGGTACTAATATTTATAGGTAAAGTTGATCCAGGGAATATCAGATTGCCTCTCAGGGGATCAGGAAGGAATTTTTCCCCTGCTGTAGCAAATTGGATCATTCTTTGCTGGGGTTTTTCACCTTCCTCTGAATCAACTGCGGGTGTAGGATTGTGGTTATGGGATTGTATGGTTGGGTTTTCTTTACAGTTTTTTTTTGTTTTTTATTGGTTGAGCCAGATGGACTTGTGTCTTTTTTCAACCTGACCATTGTAGCAAAGTGACATTTCTTCGATGTTGTCACATGAAAAGATATAATAAAATATTTACAAAAATGTGAGGGGTGTACTCACTTCTGTGAGATACTATATATATGTCGTGATAGACTTAAAAAGACATTCTGCAGGCAGTACAAAATTCTATATTGTACATATGGTGTGGGTTCTCTTAGTGAAGGCCTAATCCAGAGGTTGCTGGGTAACTGCTTACCTCCAATGGATTTGTAAGTCCATTAATTATGTTAGTATTTAAATTGAAGGACTTTTATAAAAATTAAAAAATTAAACTCATAACAAATTCTAGTAGGCATAGCTTTTGTTAGAAAAAAATTGTATGTACCAGAGAAAAAATGCCTTCTTACTAGGATCTGAGTCTGAGGCAATGGAAAGCATGGAGCTATTATTGCTGTGACACTGAAAATTCACAGGTAAAGTTTGCCAAATTATGAAATTATGCTATTTTATTGTGCATACGCATTATGGCTATTATGCGAACATTGCCCATTCATTTCACCTAACAATTCTGCAATTTAACCCCTAACTGACATTTTGACACTTCTGGGGGTACCAGTGACATTATTACAGTAATCAGTGCTAAAAATATGCACTGTTACTGTAATAATGACACTGGCAGGGAAGGGGTTAACAGTATAGGTGAACAAGGAGTTAAATGTGACCCTAGGGGAGTGATTCTAACTGTGGGGGTGGGGTGTGGCGTCTGAAATGACCATAGAGACATGTGATCCTATATAGAAGGATCACATGGGCTCTATGGTCATTGCAGGGAGAAGAACGGTCCTTCTCTCTCAGCGGGGAGTGATCGCGGGTGTCAGGCGAAAATCGAAGCCGCTTGACCCATGCATCGGCTTCCCCGCTGCCGAGTAGCGGCATGTGCACGTCCCCTAGCTTCCTGTGCGCGACTGACGTAGACCTACATCGGTTTGCGCAGGAGAGCCACCCTGCAGCAGTAAAAAGGCGGTGGGTGGTCGGGAAGTAATTAATGATGATCCACTACCTGATCCAAATGTAGAGTGTATGTGTTCAGTGTTTAAGAGAAACTGTAGCAACTGATAGCTGGACTCTGAGCAGGTGCTCTCCCACCAATCCTGATGTCTCTCTTATGAGTTAGGAAGAACAGGCAACGTCCCGCCTGGGCTGAGTCTGCAGACAGCTGGGTGGTGTGCAATAGGCCACAGTCCTTTCTCTCTGTGGCGGACTGATGCACACACAATGGAGGCCTGGTCAGCAAATCCCTTTATAGTCTCTCCCACAATTCTCCCCTGGAGTGAATGGCCTACTGGAAGATGTAGTTCATAAACAATTCAGCAGTGTCGTAATATCCTGTTAGAAGACTACAGTTACCACAATGCCTTTCTTCCAGTCTCAGAAGTATGATGCATGAAATCTGAGACCAACACTAGAGGAGCACACAGACAGTCTGAGAGAGCAGAGAATAGGTCTGCAGTGTCAGATAATGGTAGTCCGCTCCCAGCTACATAAAAAAGCACATACTGTACACCACACAACTGAGCAACAAACAAAAAAGAAAACAAAACTATATAAGAAGTGTGTGCGTGTGTGTGTGTGTATATATGTGTATATATATATATATATATATATATATATATATGTATATATATATATATATATATATATATATAAAAATACAGTATCTCACAAAAGTGAGTACACCCCTCACATTTTTGTAAATATTTTATTATATCTATTTATGTGACAACACTGAAGATATGACTGTTTGCTACAATGCAAAGTAGTGAGTGTACAGCTTGTATAACAGTGTAAATTTGCTGTCGCCTCAAAATAACTCAACACATAGCCATTAATGTCTAAACCACTGGCAACAAAACTGAGTACACCTCTAAGTGAAAATGTCCCAATTGGGCCAAATTTGCCATTTTCACTCCCCGGTGTCATGTGACTCGTTAGTGTTACAAGGTCTCAGGTGTGAATGGGGAGCAGGTGTGTTAAATTTGGTGTTATCGCTCTCACTCTCTCATTGTCACAATCTGGATGGAGGCCGAAGTGCAGAGAGGGTTTCCCTTGCAGCTCAGTGCGAGTCACCCCTGGAAGTGGTACAGGAGGTGAAGCGTCCCAAGTAGCACAGGTCGCCTGTGGTGAGCACCAGATGATTTCAGGAACTCTGGGTAAGGCAAGCAACTAGAGGAGTAGTAAAAGCCAGGCCGAGGGTCAAATACCGATGATCAGTCGAAGAGCAAGGTAAGTAGCAGAACAGGGACGAGTCGGGGTCATACACAGGTGAGCAGGCAGAAACAGAGTCCTTAGGCAAGCCGGGGTCATACACTGGGAAAAAAGGCAGGTAGTAGCAAGAGCAAAGTCTGAGAGGCAAGCCGAGGGTCAAACACCAGGAGGAGATCAGATGGCTTAGAAACAAGCCGGGTCACAACAGGAAGTCCAAACAGGAAACAGGAAGCACAGGAAGCTGAGAGATAATCCAGCAATGAGTCTGCTCCTATGGCCACCTTTTATAGGCCAGCAGAGGGCAGTGTCAATTGAGGCAGGAGCGACCATTGCTATTACTGGCAATGTTGCCAGTTCTCCTGCAGCCATTTCCCTGACGGGCCAGCAGAGGGCTGTGTCGATTGAGCCAGGAGCGTCCATGACTAGTACTGGCAGAAATGCCAGTACGGCTGTGTCCCTGACACTCATACTGGTCACTGGAAGTTCAACATGGCACCTCATGGCAAAGAACTCTCTGAGGATCTGAAAAAAAGAATTGTTGCTCTACATAAAAATAACATAGGCTATAAGAAGACTGCCAGGACCCTGAAACTGAGCTTCAGCATGATGGCAAAGACCATACAGCGGTTTAGCAGGACAAGTTCCACTCAGAACAGGCCTCGCCTTGGTCAACCAAAGAAATTGTGTGCACATGCTCGGCGTCATCTCCAGAGGTTATCTTTGGGAAATAGATGTATGAGAGCTGCCAGCATTGCTGCAGAGGTTGAAGGGGTCAGCCTGTCAGTGCTCAGACCATACGCCGCAAACAGTTTGCGGCAGACAAGCAGACTAAGGACATGCATTATTGGAACCATGTCCTGTGGTCTGATGAGACCAAGATAAATTGTATTGGTTTAGATGTTGTCAAGCGTGTTTGGCGGCAACCTGGTGAAGAGTACAAAGACAAGTGTGTCTTGCCTACAGTCAAGCATGGTGGTGGGAGTGTCATAGTCTGGGGCTACATGAGTGCTGCCAGCACTGGGAAGCTACAGTTAATTGAGGGAACCATGAATGCCAACATGTACTGTGACATACTGAAGCAGAGCATGATCCCCTCCATTTGGAGACTGGGCCACAGGGCAGTATTCCAACATGATAACAACCCCCAAACATACCTCCAATGTCTTGCTAAGAAGCTGAAGGTAAAGGAGTTGGACTGGCCAATCATGTCTCCAGACCTAAGCCCTATTGAGCATCTGTGGGGCTTGCTCAAATGGAAGGTCTAACATCCACGGCTCTGTGATGTCATCATGGAGGAGTGGAAGAGGACTTTAGTGGCAACCTGTGAAGCTCTGGTGAACTCCATGCCCAAAAGGGTTAAGGCAGTGCTGGGAAATAATGGTGGCCACACAAATAATTGATACTTTGGGCCCAGTTTGGACATTTCCACTTAGGGGTGTACTCACTTTTGTTGCCAACGGTTTAGACATTAATGGCTGTGTGTTGAGTTATTTTGAAGGGACAGCACATTTATACTGTTATACAAGCTGTACACTCACTACTTTACATTGTAGAAAAGTGTAATTTCTCCAGTGTTGTCACATGAAAAGATATAATAAAATATTTACAAAAATGTGAGGGGTGTACTCACGTTGTGAGATACTGTATATATGTATATATATATATATATATATATATTGTATATACAGGTGCATCTCATAAAATTTGAATATCATCAAAACATTTATTTATTTCAGTGATTCAATACAAAAAGTGAAACTCATATATTTTATATAGATGTGTTACACACAGAGTGTTATATATTAAGCATTTCTTTCTTTTAATTTTGATGATTAGGGCTTACAGCTAGTAAAAACCCAAAATTCAGTATCTCAGAAAATTAGAATATTATATAAGACCAATAAAAAAAAGTTTCTTTTTAATACAGAAATATTCGGTTTCTGAAAAGGATCTCCATGTACAGTATAATATGCATTTAATACATGGTCGGGGCACCTTTTGCATTACTGCATCCATGCGGCGTGGCATGAAGGCGATCAGCCTGTGGAACTACTGAGGTGTTATGCAATCCCAGGTTTCTTTGATAGCAGCCTTTAGCTCATCTGCATTGTTGGGTCTGGTGTCTCTCATCTTCCTCTTGACAATACCCCACGGATTCTCTATGGGGGTTTAGGTCAGTCGAGTTTGCTGGCCAATCAAGCACAGTGATACCATGATCATTAAACCAGGTATTGGTATATTTGGCAGCGTGGGCAGGTGCCAAGTCCTGCTGGAAAATGAAATCAGCATCTCCATGAAGCTGGTCAGCAGAGAGAAGCATAAGGTGCTCTAGAATTTCCTGGTAGAGGGCTGCGCTGACTTTGGACTTGATAAAACACAGTGGACCAACATCAGCAGATGACATGGCTCCCCAAATCATTACTGACTGTGGAAAATTTTGCATTTCATTTGGAAATCATGGTCCCAAAGTATTGAGGAAGAGTGGAGAGGCACAGAATCCAAGTTGCTGAGGTCCAGTGTTAAGTTCCCACAGTCCATGATGGTTTGGGGAGCCGTGTCATCTGCTGGTGTTGGTCCACAGTGTTTTCTCAAGTCCAAAGTAAGCACAGCCCTCTACCAGGGAATTCTAGAGCACCTTATGCTTCTCTCTGCTGACCAACTTTATGGAGATGCTGATTTAATTTTCCAGCAGGACTTGGCACCTGCCCACGCTGCCAAAAGTACCAATACCTGGTTTAATGATCACGTTATTACTGTGCTTGATTGACCAGCAACCCCGTAGAGAATCTGTGGGTTATTGTCAAGAGGAAGATGAGAGACATCAGACCTGACAATGCAGACGAGTTGCAAACCACTATCAAAGCAACCTGGGCTTCCATAACACCTCAGCAGTGCCACAGGCTGATGATCGCCTCCATGCCACGCCGCATTGATGCAGTAATTCAAGCAAAAGGAGCCCTAACCAAGAATTGAGGGCATACTGTACATGGACATACTTTTCACTAAGCCAGCATTTCTGTATTAAAAATCCTTTTCTATATTGGTCTTATGTAATATTCTAATTTTCTGAGATACTGAATTTTGGGTTTTCACTAGCTGTAAGCCTTAATCATCAAAATTAAAAGAAAGAAATGCTTGAAACATATCACTCCGTGGGTAACGCATCTATATAAAATATGTGAGTTTCACCTTTTGAATTGAATTACTGAAATAATTAACTTTTTTTATTTTAATCTTATAAGATGCCCCTGTGTGTGTATGTATGTATATATATATATATATATATATATATATATATATATATATATATGTATAAACACCCTTTAGTGGCCATTTTTAAATATAGCAATCACTGCTGCCACCATGAACAATTGAAAAAATACATAACATATCCAGATTGATTCACAATCTAGATAAAGGTAGCGCTGTGTAAAGCAGAATAATGAAAATCAATAAAGTGTTAACATTAACCAAATATATCATTGTTATATATAGTTCCATAAAGCCTAATTAAATGACAACATGTTCCTTAACCACTTTACCACCGGAGGATTATGCTGTCTTTCGTCTGGGCCACTTTTTGCGATTCGGCACTGACATTAACTGTCAATTGCACGGTCATGCAACGCCGTACCCAAACGAAATTTATGTCCTTTTTTTCCCACAAACAGAGCTTTCTTTTGGTGGTATTTGATCACCCCTGCGATTTTTATTTTTTGCAATATTAATTAAAAAAAGCGACAATTTTGAAAAAATAACAATATTCTTCTACTTTGACAGTTAAAAAATATCCAATATATTCAATTTTTGTCATATATTTAGGCCAAAATGTATTTAGCTACATGTCTTTGACAAAAAAATTCTCAATGAGCGTATTTTTAACCGCTTTAAGACCGGAAGATTTTACCCCATTCCTAACCAGCGCCGCCGAGAGAGGGGAATGTCTGGTGACGTAGACCTACGTCGCCGGACGATAACGAGCCGCTGTGCCACAGTAGCAGAACAGTGAGCAGCGTTAAAGTGGTTAAAGTATACATGTGATTTAAAAGTGCTCCATTGTCTATCAAATAATATAATATATACTGTATATATTATAATACCATCATTATATTACATTGGTGTGATGGACAAATATGTGGTTACCCCAATTTTTCGTATTCCTGATATGTGCCTTCTGTGCCATGTACTTGTATAAGAAAGTATCCCGTTCTCTTTGTACTGCTTTATTTGTGGTAGATCCCTGGCATTTATTCTAGTAGTCCCCTTGCTTTCCTAGTAATAACTGACCACACTAAGCAGGGGAGCTCAGCAATGCATTTTTGCTTCCACATGATGTCTGGATTGTCCAGGTTTGCAGCAGGTTCTTTTTTAAAAAAGAAAATAAGCAATAATTGTGTGCTATGCATTTCTAATCTTACACAAAGTTCTTTATTTCTTTAGGGAAACCAAGTGTTTCAAACAGGCCTCCGCTAGCTGTCAGTAATCCAAATGCCACAAGGCATTGTATTGTGTTACTAGACAGAATACTGATATTTCCTGATAATACATTTCTGAATCAAGCAAGCTGTTATTATTTTGTTTTATTACCCGCTATATTTTTCTTTCTTATCAACTCCCTCCCTTATTACAGCAGAATTCTACACGGTAGCACGGAGGGAAGGAACAATATGTTCTTCTTTGTTATGTACAAAAAATACATAAAAAAATTGAAATAATGCTACATAAAATATGGTGTGAAAGAGCTAAAAAGACAAACAAAATTACAAGACAAGCCATTCTAGCTGCAATTTTCAGTTGCTGGCACCTTATAAATATAAAACAGAAAAGATTTACCTTGAAGTGGCAGTAAACTCCCACGGATGTTGTAGTAGGTCTTACCTATAGGTACAGTAAATACCGCGCACATTTAGGAGATATTCACTTGTGATGGAACGGCATACCGTGAACAGAAGTTATCGCGGCTTGTCCAGTCAAAGGACCGGAGTCTGTCAACCCAGAAGGAAGAGGAGGTGCGGGACTTGAGTCACATGACTTGACTTAAGTCAGACTTAAGTCACCAGTTTGAGGACTTGAGACTTGCTTGACTAAAATTAATAAAAGACTCGACTTGACTTTGACTTGGTATTCATGACTTGAGGCTTGACTTTGACTTGGTATTCATCATGACTTGAGACTTGACTTTGACTTGAGACATATGACTCGAAATGACTTTACTTTTTTAAGTTATTAAATATTTGCATTTTCTCAAGATGTGTTAAAGCAAAATGAATGTGCCTGTTATGTTTCTGACACCACAGTCACTTAAAACACCTCAGTCTGTTCTGATTTTTAGGACACTGGCTGTTTAACCATGGAAATACTTACTGTAACATGTTTTTAGTGACTGTGGTGTTGAAACATGATCGAACGAAGGATTTTCAGCTGTTTGGGCATTCAAAGTGTTTCTTTAATATGCCAAGAAAAAAGCACTAAGAAGTTTTGTTAATGTTGAAAATAAAACAAAACCTTTTCTGACCACTGACTTTTAACTGATTTAAAGGTGAAAATTGGGGTAGATCAGTATTTTGACTTGATTTGTGACTTGACCAAAATAAATGACTTGACTTGCTTGACTTCTAGCAGGGACTCGACTTGACTTGCTTGCTTTTCGCCACAGTAACTTGGGACTTACTTAAGACTTGAAGGTTAAGACTTGAGACTTGCTTGTGACTTGCACATGTGTGACTTACTCCCATGTCTGGAAGGAAGACTGGGTGAAGATGGAAGCCCTGTCAGCGGTGACAGCACACCACTGAAAGGCTTTGTTTTAAGGCAAGTTTCACCTAATGCGCTAGTATGCGATGATGGGTGCAGTGAGATTCTTTTGAATGGGCTGAAATCATGCTGAACTGCACCAAAAGTAGTGCATGCACTACTTTATAAAATGCACAGGAAATGAATCGCATAGTACTACTGTACCATGTGATTCAGTGCAGGCAAACACACTGCGTTTGCAACCTGCGTTAAGTTAACACTGACACCCAGTGCAGATGGCAAGTGCAGTGCGTAATGAATGCGGTGCATGTTTCCCGCACTGCTTTCTTTTGTGAACTGGCCCTAAAAGATAACCGGAATTTAAAACTCAAAAACTCCATTAAATCTACATAGCACAGTCTAATGTCCAGTTGGTATTTCATTGTGTTAAAATACTTTGCACAGTCTTGTTATTTTATTGCTGTGAATTTTGTTTTAGGGTAAAAAAAAATGAAGAGCTCGGGGAGGAGCTGCAGTACTAACAATCCAATGTTAGTCCAGTGATATCCCCCACTGAGCTATTGTGTTCTGCCCCGCTGAGCTATTATGTTCTGCCCCCCCCCCCCACACCAAAACACACCCACACACCCCCATCAGCGCTTACAGCCATCTGCCTTTTTCGGTCATGCCCCTGCGACAGAAGCCAGATTCTGTCAGACTGACTGCCATACACACGGGCCGAATGTCTGCTTGTTTCTATAGAACTGGACGATGCCACCGACATGCAGCCTGTGTGTATGGCCCTTAGCCCTCCAGGCGTTGATACAATGGCAAGCACTATGATTCAAATAAGCAGAACTGACTATACATGTGCAGAGCAGAAAAATTTGATTTGTTTCGGATAGATTTGTTATATTACTAATCTTATTTGTATCAATAAAATTATGCCCCCTAGATGTATTTCTATGAATTAGTGCTCAGTGCTCGGTATGTCCATAATACCGATGAGAGATAACACACTTAAGAACATACTCTCAAACAATATATATATATTTTTATATATAAAAGAGCACCCGGCCTGAGGAACCTTATAGCAAAAAATGTCATTGACCCCCTAAAAAAGGGTACCACATTCCTTCAAAGGGATGAGTTCTTTAGATGTGGTAGGTGCAAGGGGTGTAAAACAGCTGATAAGAAAAGAGAGGTAGAATCCTTCACATCATCTGATGGAAGGGAGTTTAAAATCAATGTGTCACTTATTTACTAATCTGTCTGTGGGGCTTAAGATACGTGGGTAAGACAACCAGATGTCTATACAAACGTATAAATGAACATGTGTATAACATCAAAAGAGGCTATAGATACCACAGTGTGTCAAATCATTTTTATAGGGACCCCACCAAATTAAAATTATATGGGATAGATAGGGCCCAATATAATTGGAGAGGCTGTGATATACAGAAAAATATATCACAAAATTAAACCCAATGGCTCCATAGACTGAATTCTCTCAGCCCTATGGGCCTGAATATAGACATTGATTTGAATTGCTTCCTATATGATTTTTTTTCAAATTCTTCTTTATTAAAGATAAGAAAGAATACAAGTAATATACATATGTTCAAACATAGCCGTGTTGAAGTGTATAGAACCAAAGTACATTAATCAAGTGAGAAAGATGATTGCAATGCAGCAATATAACAATGCCAGACAGAAAAAACGAACATCAGACCTACTTTCATCACTAAATGACATGAAAAAATAGTATGATCTTCAGAAGCGTATAGAGACTGCAGTAGATCTACAGGTAATGGGGAACATCTTACATCAGAGCAATGCTAGACAGCGGGTAACGTAAACAAGGACATAACCGAAAAGAAACCTATATGATTTTGATGAGGTTTAGACATAAATTTTTAGCTTTTGTTCATATAGATTTTTATGATTTACTTGTGTTAAGTACGTTGTGTATCAGAAATACAAGATTGTTTATATTCATACACTGTAATGGAGGCGCATTAGTTGTACAACCACTAGAGGGAACCAAAGGTTTCAATATTGACTACATGGGCTAATATAGACATAGATAAAATATATCCACATACCATATATTATTTTACAAACAATACTTTTTAGAATTTTTTATAAGTTAAAATATGACCTTAAATCTTTACAAAAACAGTATTGCCCTTATTTCTTTATGAATCTAGGGGAGGTATATCTGTTGTTTAGCCACTAGGGGATGTACGTCTGTTATTTAGTCACTGGAGGGATGTGGCATAGGCTAATTAATTATTATATTGTAATTTAAAAGAAGGTTTAAAAATTAATTTTACATCATTCTAAATATATTTTTGTGAAGTCTTTTTTTAAATAAAAGATTTGTTGATGCATATGTGAGGTTACGTATTGTAACGGGCAGCATGAATCGGACGTTGAGACATAGTAATATGCACGCCATTATATATAACAAAATCAGTAATATCCTTAGTAAAATGTCAAATCCTTTGATAATATGCTGGAGTCTAAATGAGGAAGTAATAAAGTGAACCGAAATGTCACTATATCAATCGCCAACTAGTTTGCATAATGAGTGACACCAAGGCAGATTGGTTGACCAATTGGTTAACATTAAGGACTTTGAGAAAATGGCGACTTCCTGATGACTCCGTCCGGTGAATGCATTGGTCTGACTCGTGGTGGTAGATCCGGTTCCTTTACTGATGTCACGTCCGGTTTTTTAAAATGTTGGCTTTTTTTAAGATTTTTGTATTTACGGCATTGTTTTGTTTACATTTCAGCTGCCCACTATCAGGGAAGCCCGCTGACAGCTGATGAATCATCGGTTGTTAAGGACACGACGGCCGGCTTCCCAGCTTAACAACCTGCTATTCTTCACACGGAATTCGAATCATCGATCATTTTTTGACCGATCCGAAATCTAATAGTTCTGAAAATTTGGAATAAAAATTTTTTTTAACGTATTGCAATGAAATTCGTTACTATTCGTTACTATTTCATTCGGAGATTCGGATACATCTGAATCTCCGACTAACCAAAAATTTGTCTGAATTTGTATTCGGAACTAAACGAATTGCACACATCTAGTATTGACTCTTCTTCACCTGTGAACATAGAAACTTAGGGGAAGATTTACTAAAACTGCAGCCTGTAAAACCTTGTGCAGCTCTGCATAGAAACCAATCAGCTTCCAGGTTTTATTGTCAAAGCTTAATTGAACAAGCTGAAGTTAGAAACTGATTGGCTACCATGCATATCTGCACTACATTCGGAGTTCTCCAGTTTTAATAAATTCCCCCTTAGTAACTAGTATTATCTTCTCTCCAGATTGTTGTTTCTTCACATCGTCAAAACAATAGAAGACCAGCTGTACTATAGATCCTGCGCTGTGTGCAAGTTGTTTAACCACTTTAGCCCCTCTCACTGTGCCTCTACTGCGGCACAGTGGCTCGTTCCCGTCCAGCGACGTAGACCTACGTCGCTGGACTCCTCCCCTTGTGGTGCGGCGCTCGCGCGCCGTCGGAGGCTCGCTCCCGCTGTATTCAGTCACAGCGGGAGTCGGGCCAGGGGAGGAGCAGCGGCGATTCGTCGGGGAATCGAGTTTGGAGATCCGCCCGCTTGTGTAAACAAAGCGGGCGGATCTCCTAAGTGACAGGCAGGGTCAGATTGCAGGGTTCAGCATAGCTGAACATGCGATCTGTCCCTGTGTCACTCAGTCACCTCCCCCCACACACGTTAGTAAGCACCAGGCATACATTAACCCCTCCCTCTCCAATAAAATTAACCCCTTCCCTGCCAGTGTCATTTTTACAGTAACAGTGCATATGTATAGCACTGATTACTGTAGTAATGTCACTGGTACCCCCAAAAGTGTCAAAAATGTCAGTCAGGGGTCCGATCTGTCCGCCGCAATGTTGCAGTCCCTCAAAAAAAAATCGCAAATCACCGCCATTACTCGTTAAAAAAAGAAAACACCAAAAATGACAGAAATCTTTCCCTTAGTTAGTAAACGCAATAACTTTTGCGCAAACCAATGAAAATACGCTTATTGTGATTTTTTTTACCAAACATAGGTAGCAGAAAACAAATTGGCCAAAAATTTAAAAAAATTTAGATTTTTACATTTTTTGGGGGGGAATTTCATACAAAAATGTGAAAAATATTGTTATTTTTTCAAACTTTACGCTTTTTTTTGTTTATAGCGCAAAAAGTAAAAATCGCACAGGTGATCAAATACCACCAAAAGAAAGCTCTGTTTGTGGGAAAAAAAGGACGTAAATTTCCTTTGGGTACGGTGTCGCACGACCGCGCAATTGTCAGTTAAAGTCGCACAGTGCCGAATCGCAAAAAGTGGCCTGGACGTAAGACAGCAAAATCCTCAGGTGGTAAAGTGGTTAATTCATTTGGATTGCCAATTTTCCCCGTTGTCCATTGCTTGGGAAGTTACCTTTTCTTTTTTCTTTCAAAAATTTTATTGAATAAAATGAAAGCAATACAAACTGTCAAATGCAACCAGTGGCAATCAACAATGAGACAAAAGATCGATCTGAACAATGCATAACAACAATGAACTACACAGAAGAGCATTTACTGGCCAACTAAGAAAGACGACCAAAGAAAAGGCCTATTACGTGTGCTAATAAACCGGAACCAGTAATGGAGAGACTTCCCCAGATCCCCCCGTGAGCCAAGCGGAATCTTGTGGGGAGGAGGGGTGAACATACAGCAAATCGGTGAGGGAAACCCCAGCCCCAAGCACCCAGGAGGGTTACGACACATTTGGGGACCAGGCCTCTCACCAATACATAACAGGGTTCTCAGCAGAAGAAACCCTGAGCAGGTACGGAGGCAGGTGCAATGGGAAAAGGCTCCACAAGGAGGAGTGGGGGAAGCCCCAATCCTAAAAGCAATAAGTAAAGAAAATAAAATAAAATACAAAAATCAGACGAAATGAGTAGAAAGATAGGGGTATGAGAGACAGAAGGACGAAGGGGCAAGTAATCAGGATGAGGATGAAGGAAGGGAGGGAGAGTCACCGGGGGTACAGCAGGTGTGGTAGGGAAGTCAGGGAAGTCTACAAGCTTATATGCAGGTATTGAGCCCATGGATCCCAAACAGCTTCATACTTAGCTAATCGGTCCTGGAAGATTGCCACCATTTTTTCCTAGGCCATGATCCAAGAGATCTTCCGTTTAGCAGCGTTAAGGGAGACCGAAGGTTGTTTCCAGGACTTTGCCAAAGTGAGCTTCGCGCCCAGGAGCATAAAAAACAGTAGGGTGGACAAGCTTTTAGGATACGTCCGTGGGAAGTCATGGAGGAAGGTGACATGAGGTGTTTGGGGGACCTGTAGGTTCGTGACTTGTCGAAGCAGGTGAAAAAATTTATTCCAAAAGGAACGGATTCTAGGGCACGTCCACCAAACGTGAATGAAGGACCCCTGGAGTTCACAACCCCTGAAACACAAGGGTGATGTGCCAGGGAACATAAGTGCCAGACGGGTCAGTAAGAAATACCACCGAGTCATAATTTTTATGTTTGCCTCAATGAGAGTCATGTTAATGACGCCTTTGAAGGATCTATGAAAAATACGGTGCCATTCGTCTAGCGAGTAAGCTGTCTGTAAATCACTTTCCCATTTGAGAGCATAAACTGGCTTATCTAAGGGGTCCATCAGGGCTGCGTATATGGTTGATATGCCCCCCCTCCGCTCCGATGATTCAGAACACCACCGCTCGTAGGATGTCAATCTTGGAGGTACCTGTTTGTCTGACCACATTGCATGCAGAAAATGGGAAATTTGAAAAAAACGGAACTTTTCGGACGCCGGCATCTCAAGTTTGTTAATGCAATGGGAAAGGGAGAGTGGGCCGGAGGTCGATAGGAAATGTCCTATGCGGTACAGACCTTTGTTTGTCCACCAGTGAAAAGCTTTGACGTCATGCCCGGGCAAGAATTGGGGATGATGGAATAAATGAGTTAACGGCCTCATGGGTGAGACCAGATTAGGGAGTCGATAGAGCTGTCTACATAGGCTGATAGAGTGCGATAGGGTGGGTGCTAAGATCGCAGGTTGGAGCCTAGGTGGGCACCAGGCGACATAGTCCAGTGTGTAAGTAGGTATAGCCTGCCTCTCAATGTGAATCCAGTCGGGTTTCGGACCGCGGGTATAGATCACAGAAAACTGGGCAAGCTGAGCTGCCTGATAATATTTCCACAGATTGGGCAAGGCCAATCCGCCTTGTGTACTTTGTCGGAACAGTACAGAGCGTGAGCATCGGTAACCCTTCTTGCCCCAAACAAATTTCACTACACTGGATTGTAAGGCGTTCAGATGACTTTTACGAAGGGGGATGGGAAGGGAACGAAAGAAATACAGCAGCCTCGGTAGCAGGGTCATTTTGACCGAGTTTATCCTGCCCAGCCAGGAGAGGTTGTGGAAATCCTAGCATGACATGTCAGCCTTCAACTTTCTGAACAAGGGGGGATAATTAGTCTGGTACAAAGTGGCGATGGACCGGGTAAGGTGCACTCCCAAGTAGGGGAGCGAGGAATGACACCAGAGAAATGGAAAGGAAGGTTTTAGGGCCTCGAGAGTAGGTATGGGAACCGTGATGTTGAGAGCCCTGGATTTGGAGAAATTAACGGTGAGGCCAGAGGCAAGAGAGAATGCCTGGAGCAAGCGCAGGACGGAAGGGAGCGAAACCACAGGGGACGTCAGGAAGAGTAGGACATCATCTGCAAAAAGAGCGCATTTGTGTTCCGTCGGACCACAGCAAACGCCATGAATGTCCGGGTGGTTGCAGATCGCAATCGCCAAGGATTCTATGGCAATCGCAAATATAAGTGGTGAAAGGGGCCAACCCTGTCGCGTGCCCCTCCTAATGGGGATAGAAGCAGAGTAGTGTCCCAGCAACCGGACCTGGGCAGAGGGTAGAGAGTAGAGGGCTCGCAAGATATTGAGGAATTTGGTGCCAAAACCCCACCTCTGGAGGGTCTCAAAGAGATAAGGCCAAGAGAGGGAGTCAAACGCCTTATGTAAGTCGAGAGAAAGGAGTAAAGTATCTTGGTGAGGGCCGCCATCCCATCTGGAGTTAGTCAAAGAGATAAGGTCTACAGCTCTCCTAATTTGGTCAGATCCCTGTCTCCCTGGGATAAAACCCGATTGGTCTTTGTGGACATATGTACTGATGAAGCTGGATAGCCTGTTAGCGAGGACCTTCATCAATATTTTAAGGTCCACGTTAATGAGAGAGATAGGTCTGTAGTTGCTAACATCACTGTGGTCCTTGCCCGGTTTGGGGATGACCGAAATGTATGCTGAATTTAAGACCCTCTCAATAGGCTCCCCCTTTTGCAGCTCGTTGTAGAATCTACAGAGGTGAGGCGCTAAGTTAAGTCCGAAAGTTTTATAATAGAGCGAGGACAATCCATCGGGCCCAGGGGTGGACCCCGCCTTCAAGTGCTTAATTACGAACAAGACTTCCGAATCGGAAATAGGGTCCTCCAAAATATCCCTATGCTCTCGACTGAGACATGGGAGTGAAAGCCCATCTAGGAAGGACCGCGTTTCCCGGGAGGGGGATCGGGATTGAAAATCGTATAGTTTGGAATAAAAGGAATGAAAGGATTGATTACAAAGCCTGCTGGGGATTTTGGGAGAGTGTGCCCTGAGACGTTCTAATTTTGGGAATTGTGTGCGAACGCTGTCTGGGGGTCAATTTAACCGCGAGTCTGGGGCCAATTTTGTCGGTGGAAGCATTTAATTTTGCTCCCGACCAATGGAGTTGTTTCTCTGCCTCAGTCGTCAATGCAAGATTCAATTGAAGTCTGGAATCCTCCAGGCGAGCTTTTGAAGTCGGGGTAGGGTTCCGTTTGTGGTCCTTACTAAGCGCGAGAAAGTCAGATTCCAGTTTAAGGAGATCCGCTCGCCTCTGACGCTTAAGGTTGGTGGAAAGTTGAATCAGCTTCCCCCGGATAACCGCCTTGTGAGCAGCCCAGATAGTCTCGGGGGAGACTTCCGGGGTGACATTGGAAGAGAAGTACTCCTCAAGTGCTTTAGATATAATTGTGCAGTGAGTTGGATCGCTTAAGAGCGCCTCATTAAGACGCCACCGAAACGTACCATTGAATACGGGAGAGCGGTTCAGCAATAAGACAACCATGGCATGGTCAGAGATAGGTGAGTCCTTAATGAAGGAAGTAAGCGTGTATGGGACCGCCCGCGTGGAAACAAAAATATGATCTATCCTTGATAGGAGGTTGCGTGGGACCGAGAAATGAGTGTAGTCTCTGGCGTGGGGATTATGTTCCCGCCAAATGTCCACCAACCCATCCGAGAAGAGTAGTTTAGCTATCCTGGTACTCAGCCTGGGAGGGCGGCAAAGAGAGGGGTTACCCGGGCGGGATTTGTCTAGACTTTGGTCCAAGGCTACATTAGAGTCCCCCCCCATGATTAATGTGCCTTCTGCCTGGGGAATGATGTGGGTGGCCAAGTGGCGTAAAAACAGATCTTGACGTTTATTCGGGGTGTAATAAGATAGGAGAGAGTATTTTAATCCCCCCAGCAAGCCTATGAGCAACAAATATCTCCCCTCCTGATCCTCTATTTTCCGGGTAAGTTCAAAGTGAACATGGCGCCCAAAAAATATCGCAACACCTCTGGTTTTATCTGTAGCATTGGCCAAATAAAATTGAGGGTATTTAGGGAGAACAAACAAAGGTCTGTAAGATGCCGGGAAGTGAGTCTCCTGTGTGAATGCAATGTTAATGTGGTGAGAGTGGTACAGATTGAAAAGCTTACGTCTCTTCGACGGGGAATTAATCCCTTGGACATTGTGAGAAGCAATCTTCCAAGGACGGGAGGCGGTATTCGGTGTCATCGATTCAGTAGTACAAGAGGAGCTGAGGGTGGAGCAAAGCAACCAGTTCAGAGCCGTTCATGACGGGCAGCGAAGCTCAAACATAGCGACGGTCCTGGAAGACGTAATCCCTGTAGGGAAAAATTAGAGAGACCCCCGGTGACCTGAGGGGGGGGAGAAGGGAAGGAAAGGGGAGAGAGAAGGAGAAACAAAATGAAAAGAGAAAACAAGAACACAAACTGTAACATTAGCCAACATTCATTGAGAGAAAAAATCCCCACCCAATTCAGGAGAGGTAGGCCAGATCCCACCAACCCCTGAAACCCGTAGATGACTTCGAGGAGCGAAGGCATCAGCTCCACTCTACGTGGGGAAAAAAGTCCCAGGAAGAGACGGAGCGAGGCGCAGCAGGAATCCCGCTGTGGCCAGACACCCCAAGGAAGAGGAGAAAGGCAAGAGATAAAAATACACGTTCAGGAAAGTTTCAACAGCCAAAGTTTACCACCTGAAAGGTTCAATAGCCATTACTGACAATGGGGGCGTGACCCCCTACTGTGTAAGCAGAACAGTACAATTTATAGAAAAAAACAGTATTAGAAGATGTCCAACACCCTGGAGCAACAAAACAAAAACAATACCGACCAAAAGAAAAAAAAAAAAAAAGGGGGTTAGTTATATGTAAGGAGAGTCCATGTAGGAATGTAACCGTGGGGCCTAGCCCCTCATAGGCGAGAAAACAGGAGCGAGTCCTGCAAGGCAAAAAGTGGAGAGACAACCCGGATGTGGAGAATATCTAGGGAGGTTTAGCATCCTTGGCCCTCTTGAACTGCTGCTTCTGCCAGGCTGAAACCAGGGGGCTCTGAGGAGAAGGGCGTTTGGAGGAGCCGGAGCTTCTGTTAGGAGCGGAGGAGTTGGGGTCTTGAGTGATGAGGCCGAGCTTTAGGAGGAGCTGTTCGCCATCCGGAAGAGCCGAGAAGCTGTAGGTACGTTGTTGGTGCAGAAAAGTAAGACGGAAGGGAAAGGACCACCAATACTTGATTGCCTTCTGTTGCAAAACTTGAAGGAGTGGTTTGAGGGATCGCCTTTTCTGAATAGTAGTAGGCGATAAATCCGCGAATATTTGGATAGGGTGGCCTTGGATAGAGAGATGATCGGAGCGGCGTGCAATCCTCATGACCGCCTCTTTTACTTTGTAAAAGTGTGGCTTAACGATAACGTCTCTTGGGGAACCGTCAGGAAGAGGGGCTCTCAGGGCTCTATGAGCTCTATCCAGTTCCAGGCAGTGAGGCGGTATGTCGGGAATCAAGTCTCGGATGAAGGCGGTAACAGCATCATCAATATCTTTAACACTTTCAGGTAATCCCCTGATCCTAAAATTATATCTCCTGGAGCGATTCTCAAGCTCATCAATTTTTGATAAAGCAGTGTCAAGTTGATCATGTAAATCCTGCATCCTGGCTGAGTTTTGGTTGACTTTAAGGACAGTCTGGTCCGATTTCAGTTCAATAGCCTCCAGTCTGGATCCCAGGTTCTGGAGATCCTTGTGGATGGCAGAAGTTATTTGGGAAGCATTTTGTGCCAGGCCCTGTGTGAGCATCTGAGAAAAGGTTGCCATAATATAGGAAAAATCCTGCTGGTGAGGAGGAGGGAGAGGCAGGGGGCCCTGTGGCAGGAGCTGAACAGCAGGGTAGGCCGCAGCCAGGGACTGAGTTAGTTCCCCAAGGGTCCTCTCCAGGAGGGAGACTGTGGAGGCAGGGGACAGGATCTGGGGCAAGTCCAGGGGGGTGGTCGGGCAGTCATCCACTGACCTGTGTGGCGTGGTGGGTGTTGGAGCATCCGCTATGTCCTCCTGATCCTCCGGTCCCGCACTGTGAGGAGAAGCGGCTGCCATATTGGGGCTGGCAGGGCGGGAGGCCTCCGAAAAGAATTGCCGGGAGAGGTCCCTACGGACCTGGGAACCTGACATCGGGGGTCCCTGGAGGTGCCGCGGGTGTTCCGGAGCAGATCGGTGCCCGGAGGAGGCAGGTATGTGC
The DNA here is from genome assembly GCF_965119305.1 of Pelophylax lessonae. Classification (NCBI taxonomy): domain Eukaryota; kingdom Metazoa; phylum Chordata; class Amphibia; order Anura; family Ranidae; genus Pelophylax; species Pelophylax lessonae. Next base: position 261,647,276 of record NC_138773.1, on the reverse strand, counting down.
CGGCGAGCGCTGCGGGGCTGTCTGTCAGCACACAGCGGGACGGAGCTCCCTGATCAAGCAGGGAGCTGCCGCGCATGCGCCTCCTGACCTTTTCTTTTAATGGATCTGTACACAATCCTGCTTACTTTAATTTGTTCTGTATAAACTTCATCTGCAGATTACATCTTCCAAGTTGTAAACCAGCTTGTCTGTGATATAATTCTGACATTGGGCAACCTTAGCCTTAGAAACCCTTTAATATTTCCGCCTATCCACAAATTACACCAGTTAGAATAAAACTCACAAATCCTGTGCATATTTTTAATTCACAGATGCTCTGATAGTTTGTTTTGATGATATGAATAAGACACTATGAATGTACAGCGTACTCTTCCTCTACTTCAACTAAGTGCACATTGCCTGAAATGATGTACTGTTGACTTTCTGATTGCAGTTCTTCCACAGCAAAATGCATTCCAGCACCTTGGACAGTGCACACATAGGAAACAACACAAGCCAGGGGTCTATGTTCTCCATGGTGCTGCAATCATTTACAGTCCTCAGGGTTATTATTACTGTCTGTGCTCACATGTTCCTTCTTCACCATATCCAACCGAAGAAAAAAAAGTTTGGGCAGAAGCTCAACTTTCAATGAGTATAACTAAAAAAACATATATAAATACCAATACAGTTGATATACTATATATTAGTGATCGACCGATATCGGTTTTTTTAATGCCGATACTGATATTTTGGTCATCGGATATCGGTATCGGCCGATATCTGCCGATATTTTCAGACATTTAATTTTTTTTTTTTTATTTATTTTTTTTTTTTTGGTACTCCTTGTGGAGGGATCTGGGGTTCAAAAAGACCCCAAACCCCTCCTCTGCACTGAAAAGTATTCAAAACGCCAAGTTTGGCTGTTTTCAACGCTGTCAGTTTTTTTAATGCCGAGTACACGGAAGTGATGTCATGATATCACTTCTGGGTTTTTTACATGGAGACCGGCGCATGCGCAGGGATATCGGCTTTCACAGGGACACATCTTCATGCTACACCGGGTCTTCTCTTCGGCAGTGGAGGTAGGATCCCAGTGGGACGGAAGACCTGGGTGAGCCGTAGAAGGTGGCAGGAGGGGGGGGGGACTGAGTCAGCCGCATCGGTTGTCATTACAAGTCAGCCGACCGTCGGCTATGGACACCAGTACACCTCTAGCTGCAGGCATCACCCCAGGACATGCACTTTCCCTAAATATCAGCAATATCGGTAACCTCAGGGACCGATTCCGATATATCTGGGAAAGTGCATATCGGCCCCCGATATATCGGTGTTGCCGATAATCGGTCGATCTCTACTATATATATGTTACAGGCAATATGTGAAATTAGGCATTCTATAGAATGCTTTTAGGCAAAGCAGGAAATATCTGTGTTATTTTATTATACTATATAATTTCTACCTCCTCCCCACCAGCAGAACACGATAGCGCTGCGGGAGGGATTCAGACTGACTGTGTTGAGGGAGTCAAGCAATTTTCTTTCTTTACACCCATGTTAGAAGGAAAAAAAAAATTGCATAATCTTTGGCCTGCATTAAGCTGGATACACACTATACAATTTTCATTCGATTCTTTGATTTTCCTTCAGATTTACCAAAACCATATAATATGAGGTCAAACCTAAACACTTTCAATGTGTATGCAATCAGGCAGGCCCTTCCACTATATAGTTGAAGGTAAATCTAAAGGAAATCTAACAATAAAAGTTGTATAGTGTGTATCCTGCTTTAGTCAAACAGTCATAAATAAACCTGGCTATACATGTTACATTTTGATTGTACAATTTATGGCCAATTTTATTTTCCAACCCATGTATTATGAGCACCTACCTAAACAATTTATTGATTTTGTATCCATTCAGGGGGGCTCTCAAACTATATCGTTTTGGTAACTCTGACTGTACAATCAAACTGCAATATACACTCACCGGCCACTTTATTAGGTACACCTTGCTAGTACCGGGGGTTGGACCCTCTTTTGCCTTCAGAACTGCCTTAATTCTTAGGTATAGATTCAACAAGGTGTTGGAAACATTCCTCAGAGATTTTGGTCCATATTTACATAATAACATCATGCAGTTGCTGCAGATTTGTCGGCTGCACATCTATGATGTGAATCTCCTGTTCCACCACATCCCAAAGGTGCTCTTTTGGACTGAGATCTGGTGACTCTGGAGGTCATTGGAGTACAGTGACCTCATTGTCATGTTCATGAAAGCAGTGGTGAGATGATTTGAGCTTTGTGACCTGGTGCATTATCTTGCTGGAAGGAGCCATCAGAAGATGGGTACACTGTAGTCATAAAGGGGTGGACATGTCAGCAATAATGCTCAGGTAGGCTTTGGCGTTTAAATGATGCTCAATTGGTGCTAAGGGGATCAAAGTGTGCCAAGAAAATATCCCCCAAACCAGGGGTGGGGAACCTATGTTCGGGGGGCCGTATGCGGCCCTCGAAGTCATTTGGTTCGGCCCCCGTGCAGCGGAGTCTGTGTCTCTCAGCTGATCTGTCAGAATGGAGCCGATCCTTCCTGTATAGTTTTGGCTCTGTTCTGACAGTCTGAGTTAGTCACAGGCGAAGTGATATCAAATGCACTCCGACTGTGACCAATACAGAAAACATCACCTCTTCCTCCAGCATGGCTTTGCTACACTTCTCCTAGCCAGCATTTCCCGCCAGCAGCACACACAGCAGTACCAGCCAGAGCCAGCAGTACCAGCCAGAGCCAGCAGTACTCACAGCAGTACCAGCAGTACACGCAGCAGTACCAGCCAGAACCAGCAGTACTAGCCAGAGCCAGCAGTATCAGCCAGAGCCAGCAGTACCAGCCAGAGTCAGCAGTACCTACAGCACAGTACCAGCCAGCAGTACCTACAGTACAGTACCAGCCAGCAGTACCCACAGCAATACCAGCCAGCAGTACATGCCAGCAGTACCAGCCTGAGCCAGCAGTATCAGCCAGCAATACCCACAGCACAGTACCAGCCATCAGTACCAGCCTGAACCAGCAGTACCCACAGCAATACCAGCCAGCAGTACCTACAGCACAGTACCAGCCTGAGTCAGCAGTACCCACAGCAGTACCAGCTAGCAGTACCTACAGCACAGTACCCACCTGAGCCAGCAGTACCATCCAGCAGTACTCACAGCACAGTACAAGCCAGCAGTACCAGCCAGAGCCAGCAGTACTCACAGCAGTACCAGCCAGCTGTACCCACGAGCAGTACCAGCCAGCTATACCTACCAGCAGTACCCACCAGCAGTTCTTTTCAAAGCTTACCACCACAAAAAGTCGACTGCGCTCCAGACTAACCGACTCAAACCTGGAAAACCAGTTGCGAGTAGCAACATCATCAATACCAGCTAACATCACACACCTCACCAAAGAAGCAGTTGCAGCCATCACATTAGGGGTGAGTTAAATGTTTGACCAAATATAACAGGCACATTTTTAAGTTGATAATTTTGTACGGCCCCCGAATGATTTTATAAATACCCAAATGGCCCTTGGCAGAAAAAAGGTTCCTCACCCCTGCCCCAAACCATTACACCACCAGCCTGAACCAGTGATACAAGGCAGGATGGATCCGTGCTTTCATGTTGTTTACACCAAATTCTGACCAGACTTGTATAAAGTACTCGAAATTTCTACTTGAGTAAAAGTACAAGTGCTCGATCAAAAAGTGACTTGAGTAGAAGTGGAAGTGCTCGCAGAAAAAGTTACTTAAGTAGAAGTACTAAAGTATTCATCATTTTTTTTACTTAAGTATTGCAAGTAGTTTTTTCAAAAAATTTGCTACTTAAGTACTAAAAGTAAAAGTACCAGTAGTTTTGAAAAAAAAATTCTACTCAAGTACTGAAAGTAGAAGTACAAGTACTGTGTTATGTAGTTATTAAAGAAAGAAGTCAAAAGTTTGAACATCATATTGTTTTTTATTATTTCAAATGATTTATTCAAATGATTAACCTGTGTTTGTTAGTAGTTTCTTGATGCACTTTAAGCGCTGTAGCACCATTTATTTGTTTGTTTCATATTTTCTTTTTATTGGAAAGATTTGGTATAGCAGCTTTTATTATACACAGCCTTTATTTTCGTATGCGCTGATTTACAAATGAAATTATACACATTTTTTTGAGCTTTATGCAACCTGTCATCTATTGTTCTGGCAGTGGTAATTTTTTAAAAGTAACGAGTAACTATGCAGCACAAAAAAAAAATATCGGAGTAGAAGTATCGAAATCATCGAAAAAATGTAGTGAAGTAAAAGTAGAAGTAGGAGAAAAAAATTCTACTCTAGGAAAGTACAGATACCGCATTTCGGTACTTAAGTACAGTACTTAAGTAGTTCTACTTCGTTACTATACATCTCTGATTCTGACCCTACCATCTGAATGTGGCAGCTGAAATCGAGTTTTTTCAGACCAGGAAACACTGAGCGAACTCCGTTTTGCTCAATGGGGGTCGATCCGCTGATGCCCATTGAGCAGGCGGATGACATGTCTGTCTCCACTCACTGTGCAGAGACAGACCTGTCAGAGTCCTGCTCACCTCTATGGGAGATCAGATGAAAACAGACCGATTGTCCATTTTCATCCGATCCTATCAGATCCGATTCTCCAGACAGATGGAGAATAGGGTTTCCATTCGTCTGCATTTCACGGACAGGATCGGAAGTGGATGTCAGCTGACATGTCATCTCTGACATCCACTACTCCATAGGGGTGCATGGAAGCATCCGATCAGGTCCATCTGAAAAACTGACAGGTGGATCAGATCGGAAAGCCCGTGTGAAAGGGGCCTAAGGGTCCTTTCACACATAGGTCCGTTTGTCCATTTTTCATCCATCTGTTGACGGATGAAAAACGGACATCAATGCATCTCTATGGAAAAACGGATGTAAATGGATGATTTGTCAAAAGAATAGCCTAGGATATATACAGCGCTTGCTAGTGACCAGCAAGCGCTGTGTATAGCCTAGGCTATTATTTTGACATTTACCATTATCCTACAGCTGCTGCTATATATTCACTTAATAATAATTTGAAAATTGAGCACAACACTATCCTAGGCGTGGGGAGATACACTATATTCCAGTATCATCTTTTTCTCTAAATGGATGATTGTTTATTTACATCAGTTTACATCTGCATCTGTCATCATCCGTTTTTTTTTTACTGGTCAAAGCTTTTTCTTCTGTTAAAAAAACGGATGGGATGAAAAATGGATGTAAACTGACAAAAGGTCAGTTTTTCATCCGTTTTTGCATTGGTAGTGGATGTAAAAAAACTGATAAAAAACGAATGAGCACTGATGAAAAACGGATGAAAAACTGATGAGCACTGATGAAAAACTGATGAATACTTCATGCATTTTGACATGACAGAACTGATGAAGTGAACGGTCTGCATGTATGAAAGGGGCCTTGAGGGTCTTTTCATATGGGAGGTCCGTTGAGGTCAGTTTTTCAGGCGGATCTGATCGGACCCCCCATTCACCCCAATGGGGCGGCGGATGTCGGTGTAGACATGTCGGCTGACACCCGTCGCCATGCGATCCTGTCCGCCAAATCCAGATAGATGGTGACCCTCTTTTCCATCTGTCTGGAGGATCGGATAAGATGGGGAAATCGGGTGAAAACTGACCGCCAGCCCATTTTCACCCGATTTCCCCATAGGGGAGAGCAGGACTCTAAGGGATTACAGATGGTTCCACTTTACATGGTAACAAGGATGACCTTGAAGGTCAGACCTTACACTCCTCTAGTCTAAATGAGAAAGGATAAATTGAGAAAAATAAGAATTTCTTAAGGACAGGAAAATATGATCTGCAACTAAGTTTGCTACTATCCTTTCATTGTATATTGCCCACCTGGAAGGAACTGTTTTCCTCTCAGCAATACTGAAGATCCAGTTTAAAGAAAATCTGTAAAGAGGAAGGTCTGGGAGCTGCTGTCATTGATTGGATAATTGATCTAGGATAAGCATGTTGTTTACCAGCTTCTGTACTTCTATCCTGTCAGGTACCCTCTAAAGGTTCATATTATTTTGGAGTTCACTTTGAAAACCAACAAATAACAAGCTGATATAACTTAATTTAGAGTGGATGTAAGAACATATTTTTTTAATAACAAACATGTTATATGGTTTTGCAGAGAGCAGCCATGATCCTCCTCTTCTCAGGTCCCGAGGGATGCTCCTGGTTCCTCCCCCCTGCTGATTGCTCCCATAGCAAGTCGCTTGCTGTGGGGGCACTCATGCAGGCTCGCTCCCAAGCTGCGCTCTGTGTGTCTATTGACATGCACAATGCAGTTACGCCCCACCCCATGCTTTCTCCTTACTGGCTGTGATTGACAGCATCAGGAGCCAACAGCTCCCACTGCTTTGTCTGAGCCAATGTTAGAGAGAGATCAGAGATGCTGCTCTTGTGCACAGCACTGGATCAACATTGGGCTCAGGTAAGTACAAGGAAGGGGGGTTGGGGGGGGGAGCTGCACACATAAGGTTTTTTTTACTCTAACGCAAAGCATGCAAAGAATGCATTAAGGTAAAAAAAACCTTCTGCCTTTAGAACCACTTTAATGCAATTTTTTTTTTTTTTAGAATTGTCCCTTGTCCTCCTTCATGACTAGGACATTTTTTGCTATTCAGCACTGCGCTACTGGCAATTGCTTGGTCATACAACACTGTACGCAAACTGAATTTATATAATCTTTTTCACCCAAATAGGGCTTATTTTTGGTAGTATTTGATCACATTAGGTTTTTTATTATATAGATGAAATTATTTTGATAAAAACAACAATATTTTCTCATTTCTGTTATAAAATATATCTAATAAAAAAAAATCTAATTTTCTGTCTACATTTTTGTCTATAATTTTCTGTCTACAAACTATGGTATATAAACTGGAATCTATACTGTAATGGCAGTGATCAGAAAATTATAGTGGCACTGTGACAAGGGTGACGAGCAATCTGGCACTAACAAAGCATCTGAAAGGGTCACTAACACTGACATTGCTAGTGACACTAATACAGTGATCAGTGAGAATACAATACACTGATACTGTACTAATGATACTGGTTTGGAAGGGGTTAATATCTAGGGGCAATCAATGGGGTTAATTGTGTGCCTAACAAATGTGTGCCATTGGCTGAGAGTGCTGATCAGTGGCTGATCGCCAGACTTCTTTCAGTCACGCCCCTTCGACAGAAGCCGGCCGGCTTTTGTTGGACCAGCTGCCGTACACATGGGCTGAATGACATGGCCGTTCGGCTGGCTTATGTCAAAGGGGCATGACTGAAAAAGCCATCCATTAGTCGTCACTCGTTTTTTTACAGATGAATACTGTACTCATTAAACGAAAATCATGTGTTCTGTTATCTTAAGAAAATATTTTGCGCATAATTTCACATTAACTGTCGGGATCAGCTCTCGAAAGGATTAGATTATCGCATGATCGCTTCTAAAGCAGTATGTTTCATCCAATTTTTTTTATTGTGTGTACTAGGCTCAAGACCACAAAAGCAGAATCTGTTTTTACAAAGGAAAGGATGTTTTTCTGTACACCTACAAGTGGGTTTTGTTAAGTAGACCTTTATCTGGAGTTCTTCTTTACATCTGAATGAGCTGGCCTGGCCTGTCTGCCATGGAATAGGATGGCTGTCTGTGCTTCAGAGGGATAACAGAATAATTGTGAGACATGATGTGACATTTCCAAAGTATCAAAGTGATCTAATGGTGCCTCAGACACGTTTCAAAGACTGAAAGAAATGCCCCTTTTACTTAAGCCGTAATGAAGGTTTCCCTGGAAACGCACTGTTTTTATACCGCCATGCAGAATACAGAACTCTCCTTTCATGTACTTCCTAATAGCTGCTAAGTTAGTCCGCTCATACAGGCAACAAGACACCATGTACATCCACCGAAACTGCACAGATACAAGAATAACCCAGATAATAAAACAGCCAATAAAAAGTTTATATATTCTTATTATTTCCCAAATTCATATTTTATCGTTCTATCTTCTTTCATTTTTTTGTTTGTGATATATGTGCTTCTCATGTTTAGTCTTTTCATTTTCTGGCAAAGTTTAAAGCAGATCTCAAGCTTTAGAAAAAGCTGAATGTCGCCAGTCTTCTGGGTTAAATGACAGCCAGCATCATTCAGCTCACTTTCTCTCACCCCAGGCTGTCATGCCTCCTGGGGTGTGTGTAAGTGCACGAGAAAGAACTGCCCCCCCCCACCACCACCACCACCACAAAAGGAGAAGCAAAAGTACCTGTGACCCTTCTAATAAGGTGTATACGTATATATATATATATATATATATATATATATATATATATATATATATATATATAGATATATATATATATATATATATATATACACACACACAGTATAATATATATATATATATATATATATCCAATTATAGGGGGAGTCACTCCTCTTGTATCTGTGTCACTTCAAGGAGAGGTATGACGGTGGGCTCCCAGTCTTCCACCAATTTCAACAGAAAGAGATGCTGGGAGACGATCTCCAATGCAAAATGGTTTACTGAATAATTCTCTCCATACAAACGTAAAAAAGGCAGAAACTGTACAGTTCCGAGCATACCATGCTCTTCATCAAGCTGTGTACAGCATGGAGTGCCCGAAACTGTACAGTTACTGCCTGTTATCGCGTTTGTATGTATATATACAGTGTATATATATATATATATATATATATATATGTGTGTATATATATATATATATACTGTATTACTGTATATATATATATATATATATATATATATATATATATATATATATACATATATATAGTGGGGGAAATAATTTGACCCCCTGCAGATTTTGTAAGTTTTCCCACTTACAAAGAAATGAAGGGTATAAAATGTTTATCATAGGTGTGTATTAAATTAAACAGACAGAATATCAACCATAAATCCAGAAAAAAACACAAGATACAAATGTTATAAATTAAGTTCACTGAAAAAAATTAGTATTTGATCCCCTACCAACCAACAATATTTCTGGCTCCCATAAACTGGCTACAGTATGTGCTCATGTGGTACACAAATTGGTCCTGTTAATTTTAGAAGGTGTTCCTAACGACTACTCGTTATATGTATAAAAGGCACCTGTCCACAGAATCTCTTTCATCTATTCAAACCCATTATCATGGGCAAGATCAAAGAGCTGTCAAAGGAAGTCAGAGACAATATTTTAGACCTGCACAAGGCTGGAATGGCCAATAAGCTTGGTTAGAAGGAGACAATTGTCGGAGCTATAATTCGCAAATGGAAAAAATACAAAATAACCATCATTTGCCCTCGGTCTGGAGCTTAATGCAAGATTTCGTCTCATGGGGTAAGGATGATCATGAGAAAAGTGAGGGATCAGCCCAGTACTACATTGGAGGGGAGGAGCTTGTGAATGATCTCAAGGCAGTTGGGAACACAGTCACCAAACAAACCATTGGTAACACAATACGCCGCTATGGATTGAAATGATTCAGAAGAGGATTGGGAGAAATTGCTGTGGTCAGATGCAACCAAAATTTAGCTCTTTGGTATTAACTCGACTCGCCGCGTTTGGAGGAAGAAAAATGTTGACTATAACCCTAAGAACACCATCCCTTATTGTCAAGCACGGAGGTGGAAAGATTATGCTTTGGGGCTGTTTCTCTGCTAAAGTTACAGGCCAACTTTGTCTTATTGAGGAGCCAATGGATGGGACCATGTATTTTAAAACCTTGGATGGAACCTTCTTCCCTCAGCAAGAACACTGAAGATGGGTCATGTATGGGTCTTTCAGCATGACAACATGCCAAAGCAACAAAGGAGTGGCTCAAAAGAAGCACATTAAGGGCATGGAGTGGTCTAACTAACTAGTCTCAAGGCCTTAACCCTATAGAAAATTTATGAAGGGAGCTAAAACTTCAAATTGCCAAGCGACAGCCAAAAAACCTTAAGGATTTAGGGAAGATCTGTAAAGAAGTGGACCAAAATCTCTACTGAGTTGTGTGCAAACCTGGTAACCAACTACAAGAAATGTCTTACCTCTGACTTTCCAACAAGGGTTTCTCGACCAAGTACTAAGTAATGTTTTGCTTGGGGATCAAATACTTACTGAACTGCAACTTAATTTATAATAATACATTTGTATCATGTGTTTTTTTTTTTGTATTTTTTTTATTTTTGGTTGATATTCTTTCTCTGTCATTTAAAATACACCTATAATAAAAATGATAGACCCTTTTTTTCTTTGTAAGTGGGCAAACCTACAAAATCTACAGGGGTTTAAATAATTATTTTCCCTACTGTATATACCTGTATATACCTATATAGGGCTTGGACAAAATTATGGAAACGAGTATGGTAAAAGAACAAAATCATTACCCAATATGGTGCTGGACCTCTTTTGGCATCCAGGATGGCCTGAATTCTCATGGGAATTGACATACTGTATACAGTGCCTTGCAAAAGTATTCGGCCCCCTTGAACTTTGCGACCTTTTGCCACATTTCAGGCTTCAAACATAAAGATATAAAACTGTAATTTTTTGTGAAGAATCAACAACAAGTGGGACACAATCATGAAGTGGAACGAAACGTATTGGATATTTCAAACTTTTTTAACAAATAAAAAACTGAAAAATTGGGCGTGCAAAAATGATTAAGTTAATACTTTGTAGCGCCACCTTTTGCTGCGATTACAGCTGTAAGTCGCTTGGGGTATGTCTCTATCAGTTTTGCATATCGAGAGACTGAAATTTTTGCCCATTCCTCCTTGCAAAACTGCTCGAGCTCAGTGAGGTTGGATGGAGAGCGTTTGTGAACAGCAGTTTTCAGTTCTTTCCACAGATTCTCGATTGGATTCAGGTCTGGACTTTGACTTGGCCATTCTAACATCTGGATATGTTTATTTGTGAACCATTCCATTGTAGATTTTGCTTTATGTTTTGGATCATTGTCTTGTTGGAAGACAAATCTCCGTCCCAGCCTCAGGTCTTTTGCAGACTCCATCAGGTTTTCTTCCAGAATGGTCCTGTATTTGGCTCCATCCATCTTCCCATCAATTTTAACCATCTTCCCTGTCCCTGCTGAAGAAAAGCAGGCCCAAACCATGATGCTGCCACCACCATGTTTGACAGTGGGGATGGTGTGTTCAGGGTAATGAGCTGTGTTGCTTTTATGCCAAAACATAACATTTTGCATCGTTGCCAAAAAGTTTGATTTTGGTTTCATCTGACCAGAGCACCTTCTTCCACATGTTTGGTGTGTCTCCCAGGTGGCTTGTGGCAAACTTTAAACAACACTTTTTATGGATATCTTTAAGAAATGGCTTTCTTCTTGCCACTTTTCCATAGAGGCCAGATTTGTGCAGTATACGACTGATTGTTGTCCTATGGACAGAGTCTCCCACCTCAGCTGTAGATCTCTGCAGTTCATCCAGAGTGATCATGGGCCTCTTGGCTGCACATCTCTGATCAGTCTTCTCTTTGTATGAGCTGAAAGTTTAGAGGGACGGCCAGGTCTTCGTAGATTTTCAGTGGTCTGATACTCCTTCCATTTCAATATTATCGCTTGCACAGTGCTCCTTGGGATGTTTAAAGCTTGGGAAATCTTTTTGTATCCAAATCCGGCTTTAAACTTCTCCACAACAGTATCTCGGACCTGCCTGGTGTGTTCCTTGTTCTTCATGATGCTCTCTGTGCTTTAAACGGACCTATGAGACTATCAAAGTGCAGGTGCATTTATACGGAGACTTGATTACACACAGGTGGATTCTATTTATCATCATTAGTCATTTAGGTCAACATTGGATTATTCAGAGATCCTCACTGAACTTCTGGAGAGAGTTTGCTGCACTGAAAGTAAAGGGGTTGAATAATTTTGCACGCCCAATTTTTCAGTTTTTTATTTGTTAAAAAAGTTTGAAATATCCGATAAATTTTGTTCCACTTCATGATTGTGTCCCACTTGTTGTTGATTCTTCACAAAAAATTACAGTTTTATATCTTTATGTTTGAAGCCTGAAATGTGGCAAAAGGTCGCAAAGTTCAAGGAGGCCGAATAATTTCGCAAGGCACTGTATAAGTCTTGGATGGTGGATAATGGAATCTGGTACCACTCTTCATTCAAAAATCCAAGGTATAATCCTGCGCAATATATTTTTGTCTCTTTCAGTCAGTTGACCATCTCAACTGCGCTTATGCTTATCAGACAGCATTTTCACATCACAGAGACGCTAGCTAAGCGAGCACCAACCATATGCCCTCTTTGAAACTCAGTAAGTTCTGACTCTGTATTACTAGCAGTGCACACAGTGAATGACGAAAGTCAGGCTTTCCACCTGTTAGCTTGGTGTCTCAACATACAGCTGAAGTAAAAGAATGTTACATCGCTTCCGCTTTCAACGTGAAACATGTCGTCACTTTCACACCTGCAAATCATGTAAGGCTTCCGTATTTTTGTTCAACCTCACAATCCAAAATATATAAATAAATCCCCTATTATTTTTTTTTTTTTGGACAGCACGTCCTTCTGCAGATTGCCTTCTGATCTGGATAATTAACGTTCTTGAATTCAGGCTCTACCTCTTTAGCACTTCTTTTTTGGTTTAGCAAATGGCTCCCGGGCCTACCTCTCTTCTGTTTATACTCCTTTGGATTGGAGTATAGAAAGTGAATGATGCTCAGACCCTTTTCCGAGCCCTGACATTTCTTCTATATTGGAAGTGGTGCCTCCATATCTTGTTGGTGCTTCTTTTATCACTATTTCCTGTTTCTTTTCCCCGCTATTGTCCTGAAAAAAAAAAGAAGTGGTGATCTTTACCCAGTCTGCGATGCTTGTTTGCCTAAAATACAGTCATCATTGAAAGCATTTCAAATTCATCAGCTCCTCAAGCTCAAAGCTGAGAGGACATTTTTTGTGCTTGCCCTCTTATTCCTTTCAGAACATCCGTTTCACATGCATGATACAACTAAAGTACAGTTGCAATGTTCTAACCATACCCTGCATCCTCTCCTCCTGTTCCATCTCCTCTGCTCATCTTCTGTAGTTCAACCCATAAGCTGGCAATACACTTGGCAATTTTCAGTTATTATCAGTTTTGAGCCACCAGGAATCTTTCACCCACAAGTGCACTTAATCATCATTGTAAAAATGGGCATTGACAGCTTAATGTGATTCTAAATGTATTTTTTATACTTACCTGCTCTATGCAATGGTTTTGCACAGAGCAGCCCCAATTCTCCTCTTCTGGGGTCTCCCTCTGGTGCTCTGGGCTCCTCCTCCATGCTGAATGCCCCCATAGTAAGCTGCTTGCTCGTGCATGCTATCTTCCAGGCAGGCTCTGTGTGTCTATAGACACACAGCTTGTCTCAGCCCCGCTCTCCCGCTCTCTTCTCACTGGTTGTGATTGACAACAGTATCAGGGGGGACATGCATGCAGACATTTTTTTTTTTAAGGCGAGAATGCATTAAAGTTAAAAAAAAAAAAACCTTCTATCTTTAGAACCACTTTGAAAACCATTTATTGAAAGTTCAAGTTGATTTAGAATTGAAACAGGGAAAAACGTCAGCAATGTAATCAAGGGGATCTGATTTTTTCACTACATTTTCAATCTTATCCTTTTGCGGTCAATCTAAACCCTCATTTTATCCTATCGACTGCTTTGTGATTTCAACAGAAAATAGAATCCAAACTTCAAGTGCTTTATCAAATTGCCATGCTTTAGGCTAGTCTTACATATGGCAATTTCTAGGACATTTCCACCACTTTCAACCAGCTTTCAATCACCAACATGAACAGATAACTGAAAGCTACTATAAAAAATAGTTTCTATCAATACCATGAAATTATGCAAAATGTGGTAGGTTTTCTTAATCTGTTCAGCTCCTTTTGCAGAAAAAAAAAACAGGGTAAAAGTGGTAAATTGGCTGAAAATGTCCATGGCCAGCAATATACTCCCTATTCCATCATTTCTAATCCTCATTCACAAGGGATCTCATTCCTAATGTTTCATGTGGTTCCTCCCTCCACATGCAGTATATAATTATTATGATTGTTTAGTATCTAGAGGATTTAATAGAGACAAATACTTCTCTTACATCTTGGTCCTTCTGCAGCCAACACTCTAGTTTTCTCCTCTCCTGGCCTGGAATATGGGCAGGCATGGGCTTCCGGGAACAAGTTGTCCAGTGGGAAGGAAGCCTGCAGGACCATGAAGCAGGATAATTAATGTATTCTATTAGATTAGTAGAATAATAAATGGGTAATATATCCAGTGTATGATTGGATGGGGGCTGGCTACCACTATGTTTTTTTCCACTATAAAGTCCTCACTTTGTACAGGTCTTCTATGTTTACTCATTATCCATTTTATTGGGCAGAACTACTTCTTTTTACAAATTGTCAAATAGGAACTCATGTTATTACAGCTCCTTGTCAAGAGATTCAGTTGTTTACTGACCAAATATAAGAATGAGAAAATAACATAAGATTTTTTGACTGTGAAAGGAATGCTTGTGCCACATGTGGTGGTTACAGTGTCTCAAAGACTGCTGCCTACTTTTGATAGGCTATGGGCGTGGTACAGGAGATGGCCCCAGACTGCAGACATGCTACAAGAGATGGTCAGAGACTAAAGACGTGTTACAAGAGATGGTCGGCGGCTGCAGAGATACTAAAAGAGAGGGTCAGAGACTGGAGAAATGCTACATAAGATGGTCAGAAACTGCAAATATGCCACAAGAGAAGGTCAGAGATGACACACTTGCTACAAGAGATGGTTATAGACTAAAGACATGCTACAAGAGATGGCCATAGACTAAATACATGCTACGAGAGATGGTCAGAGACTGCAGACATGCAACAAGAGAAGATCAGAGACTGCAGACATGCTATGAGAGATGGTCAGAGGCTTCAATCATGCTATGAGAGAAAGGAAAGACACTGCTCCAGGTGTATAGTGTGTGGTGATTGCCAGGAGATGGGATATCCAGTAGAGTGCTGGCCCCGGCCCGCCTCCGTGGGAACACTTGTAGGAAAAGAATTAGCCACACATCCAGGGATTCCAATAGGTTTCAAATACCTTTATTTCCAAAAAGTTGCAAGTGATGACACCAAAGACACCAGCATGAAGTCTCGTAGACGCGTTTCACATATACATCTTGTGCTTAATCATTACTATGCTATGAGAGATATATAGAGGCTGCAGACATGCTACAAGAGATGGTTATAGACTAAAGACAAGCTACAAGAGATGGTCATTGACTAAACACATGTTGGGAGCGATAGTCAGAGACTAAAGACATGCTACGAGAGAGGATCAGAGGCTGCAGACATGCCACAAGAAATGGTTGTAGACTAAAGACAAGCTACAAGAGATTATCATAGACTAAATATATGCTACAAGAGATGGTCATTGACTAAACACATGCTACAAGCAGGGCCGGCACCACCTGTAAGGCAACCCAGGCAGTCGCCTAGGGCGCAGCTCAGCAGGGGACGGCCGCATCCTGCTTGCTGGACCGTCCAATGAGTATGCTGGGGGGTGCGGGCGGCGCAACTCTTGCTGTGCTAACCTGTATGTGTAGGGTCGGTGGCGCCCTCGGCTCGGCTGCATCATCATCATCATGTCTGTGTGTGACAGACAGCGTGATTTTCTTTGCAGCGGTGGCCACGCATGCGCACTAGGACTAGGTTTCCCCCTGCCGATGACGTCACCCAGTGGAGGATGACGTATGGAGGTCACTTCCTGTGTTTCCTGAGGAGAGGAGATGGGGAACAGCTCACCACTCTGCAACAGCGCGGCTCTGATCTGAGGTCTGTGATTTTTATAACTAATACTAACTTGCAGGGGGGGCTGTATGGAGATCGAGGGGTGTATGAAGCTGGGGGGTGTATGGAGATCGAGGGGTGTATGAAACTGGGGTGGGTGGATGGAGATGGGGGGTGGATGAAGCTGGGGGGGTGTATGGAGATGGGGGGTGTATGAAGCTGGGGGGATGTATGAAGCTGGGGGGGTGTATGGAGATGGAGGGGTGTATGAAGCTGGGGGGGTGTATGGTGCTAGGGGGGGCGTATGAAGCTGGGGGGTGTATGGAGATGGAGGGGTGTATGAAGCTGGGGGGTGTATGGTGCTAGGGGGGGTGGAGATGGGGGGTGTATGGAGATGGAGGGGTGTATGAAGCTGGGGGGGTGTATGGTGCTAGGGGGGTGGAGATGGGGGGTGTATGGAGATGGAGGGGTGTATGAAGCTGGGGGGTGTATAATGCTAGGGTGGTGGAGATGGGGGTGTATGGAGATGGAAGGGTGTATGAAGCTGGGGGGGTGTATGTTGCTAGGGGGGTGGAGATGGGGGGGTGTATGGAGATGGAGGGGTGTATGAAGCTGGGGGGGTGTATGGAGATGGGGGATGTATGTCATTTTCCTACCATCCCCCCCCCACCCCCTGACATCTTCGTCCCCCCTTTACCCATCTGTCAGATTCCTGTCATCCCACCCCCTGTCATCTTCATCCCCCATCAGCTTCCTACCATCCCACCCCCCGTGTCATCTTCATCCTACCTGTCAGCTTCCTACCATCCCACCCCCTGTCATCTTCATCCTCCCTGTCAGCTTCCTACCATCCCACCCCCTGTCATCTTCATCCCCCATCAGCTTCCTACCATCCCACCCCCTGTCATCTTCATCCCCCATCATCTTCCTACCATCCCACCCCCTGTCATCTTCATCCCCCGTCAGCTTCCTACCATCCCACCCCTTGTCATCTTCATCCTCCGTCAGCTTCCTACCATCCCACCCCCTGTCATCTTCATCCCCCCTGTCAGCTTCCTACCATCCCACCCCCTGTCACCTTCCTACCATCCCACCCCCTGTCATCTTCATCCCCCCTGTCAGCTTCCTACCATCCCCCCCTGTCATCTTTGTCCCCCATCATCTTCCTACCATCCCACCCCCTGTCATCTTCATCCCCTGTTAGCTTCCTACCATCCCACCCCCTTTCATCTTCATCCCCCGTCAGCTTCCTACCATCCCACCCCCTGTCATCTTCCTCCCTGTCAGCTTCCTACCATCCCATACCCTGTCATCTTCATCCCCCCTGTCATCTTCCTATCCTCCCACCCCCTGTCATCTTCATCCCCTGTCATCTTCCTACCATCCCACCCCCTGTCATCTTCATCCCCCCTGTCATCTTCCTATCTTCCCACCCCCGTCATTTTCATCCCCTGTCATCTTCCTACCATCCCACCCCTTGTCATCTTCATACCCCCTGTACCCCACTACCAGCTTCCTACCACCCAAGCCCCTTAAATTTTCTGGTGCACATCATATATGATGGACGCAGGGACAATTTTTTTCTTCCAGTGAGAACACAGACACAAGGACATTTGTCCCAGTGAAACCACCAATGCAGGGATTTTTTTATTTCAGTGACACCAAGGATGCAGGGACAATCTTTTTTCCAGTGACACCACAGATGCAGGTGCATTTCTACCTAAAACCCTGCTCACCCATAGTGCAGTGACCATGTTTTAAAAATGTTTTAACGTTTTTTTTTTGGGGGAGGCGCAAGTAGCTGGTCTTGCCTAGGGCGCAAAATAGTCTAGCACCGGCCCTGGCTACAAGAGATGGTCATTGACTAAACACATGCTGGGAGCGATAGTCAGAGACTAAAGACATGCTGCGAGAGAGGATCAGAGGCTGCAGACATGCTACAAGAAAGGGTTGTAGACTAAAGACAAGTTACAAGAGATGGTCATAGACTAAAGACCTGCTACAAGAGATGGTCATAGACTAAACAAATGCTAGGAACGATAGTCAGAGACTAAAGACATGCTATGAGAGAGGGTCAGAGGCTGCAGACATGCTACAAGAGATGGTAAAAGATTGGGGACGTGCTTCAGCACAAGAGGAGTCGTAGACTGCAGTAAAGCTATATAAGACTGCTAGAGATTACTACTATCACCCCCTCTTTACAAATCAATGCTTCCACATTCCCGCTCCCTACAGCCCCCTTGAAATTGACCTGTGCCACATCTGATACTTCTTCAGCAATATTCATTATGAAAGATCAGAGGGAAAACCATAAAACGAGAAAAGGCATGGTCAGCACAGAAAAACATGAGACAGTCAGCATTAAAACCATATCAGTTAACTACTAGAAGCCAGTCTAAAGAATAAGCTTCCTTCACTGGCTTGAATAAATACAGAAACACAGACTCCTGTCTGCAGGGGCCCTGTGGGCTGCACAATATGTGCCAGAGGGCTGCAGGTTGGGCATCAGGGATATACACAATCACATAGAAAGGGTCAACATTTTGCATTTTTTTTAATTTTTTTTTATTTAAGGCCAAGATGTCTTTTCTCATATACAGCAGGCCCCCCACTTTCATTAGCCTTCTCTAGTCCTGTAATTTTATAAAGCTCTATGATCAGAGGTATTCTTCCTCTCTCACAGACAAGTCCCATGTGATCAGACAGGCAGCAGCGGCCAGTCAGAGGCTGTGCAGTGAGTCACACGCAGTAGGAAATGAGCTTTTGTGTACAGTGCAGAACTGATGCAGAATAACACAGCGCTCGGTGTAGCAGGCACTGACTGAGCCAAGGCAGCACAAGAAATTATCATCATCTTCTGTCAAAATACATTACTCCAGGTCAATGTAAACGCTACCACTGTGTCCCCATTATTCCGGCTGATCCTGGTAAGTCAGATTTGCTTGCATATTTTTATTTCTTTTTCACCCAATGCTTTGTACGTGCAGCAGTATCACCTATTGTACGTATCGTTAATGTACTACAGAGCAGAGGTTGATCGGCTGTATGGGTAGAATGAAATGGCAATCTGAAACAATGCCAGAAAGATGAACTGTACATGCTGTGTTCTTCAAGATTAAATCAGGCAGCTGGCAAAAGTGAACGAGGCATGTTATAGAACATTCACATAATACACTGGCCACCAATTTAAATGTTTTTTTTTTCTTTAATAAATATTGCATCCACTAAATAAATTCTTGGGATATTGTATCAAATGTCATTAGTCAAAAATGAAATGTTTCACATTGGTTTTTAGTTCATGCTCTAATATTAAATGGTGTATCTGATTTCCATTTTCCTTCATACAAGCCCATGAACATGAGATAGATAGATAGATAGATAGATAGATAGATAGATAGATAGATAGATAGATAGATAGATAGATAGATAGATAGATAGATAGATAGATAGATAGATAGATAGATAGATAGATAGATAGATAGATAGATAGATAGATAGATAGATAGATAGATAGATAGATAGATAATTGATAAATTGTAGCTAAAAATGGGTAGAAACCGGTGGCTCATTATTCTCTTTATAAGCATTTTAAATTTTGGAATTCGTTTAAATCAAAATTCCATTTAATATTGTTATCTGACAATTTGGACTACAAACAAAGCTGGAATTATTACAAGTCTATTATATACAATTGTTATTAGTATTATTAGCATTTTTATTATTGTGTTATTCTAACATTAAATGTATCACTAATGAAGCTCAGTTTCCAAAGCTAACGCACCAAGATAAGGATCCTTATTTTCAGAAAAGTGACAACTATTTTCAGCTGTCCAATGAGATTTGAAAATAACAGTCACATAGCTAAAATACATACCAGTATCTCTATCATATCCTAAGGGGAATTTAAAAAAATATATTGATAAATAGTTATTATAAAGGTGGGACTCCCCACAATACACATAAATGGGCACAAGACATCTAGATATATTAGCATACACATATATGTAAATAAATATTTTTGCACTCATGTTCCAGCATGGGATTTGGTTATTGGAATACCCATTCCAGCTGAGAACACCAGGTGAAAGTTGAAATAAAGCTGGTAAATTGATGTGCAAGAGGGGATTTATGGCAGAAAATTAGGTGACTGTATATGTTAGCAGTGTGGCGATGCTTAAAGTGGTAATAAACCCAAAACCAAAAAAGTTATATATTGCAGGTCACCAATCATAAGATGTGGTGGTTGCATTATTTTATTTTTTTAGGCTTTTTCCTTCTGTTTTCACCTGGTGATTCGGCCAGTTACACACCTCCTGTATTAGATTTCCCCCATTCTGAATGGAAGAGCACAGGGGGCTCCTTTGGACTGCAGCATTGTCAGTCTGGGGGGAGTGGAGTGTTAGATGGACTGGAAGATTTACAAACGCTAACAAATTGAAGCCAAACTCCATCTAAAACTTTTTTAAGCAGTTGCAGTAACACTTTTTCCCTTTCAGGATAAAGTTTTTACATTAACCACTTGCCGACCGCCGCACGACTATTTACTGTGGCAGTCAGCCCCCTACAGGCAAAGTGAAGTAGACCTACGTCGCTCGCCCACGAGCCTGTAGCCCGCTGGCGGCGTGCTCCCATCCCCACTCGTTCCCTGCTGAGCCAGTGCGTGTGACCGACGGCTCAGATGGCTGCCGGCCACTTGCGATCTCCCACAGGAGAGGGAGAAAGACAGACGGCTGATGTTAACACAGAGGCTATGCAATCCTGCTATATAGGGTCGCATGTCTCTGTGGTTACTTCTCTAGCCATGACCCCTAACAGTTAGAATCACGCCCCTAGGGACACACTTAACCCCTTGATCACCAATAATGTTAACCCCTTCCCTGCCAGTGTAATTTTTACAGTAACAGTGCATATTTTTAGCACTGATTACTGTGGTAATGTCACTGGTACCCCCAAAAGTGTCAAAAATGTCAGTCAAGGGTCCGATCTGTCCGCCGCAAAGTCGCAGTCCCGCAAAAAAAAAAAATCACAGATCGCCACCATTACTAGTTAAAAAAAAAAAAAAAAACAATAAAAATGACATAAATCTTTCCCGTAGTTAGTAAACGCAATAACTTTTGCGCAAACCAATCAAAATACGCTTATTGCAATTTTTTTTTTACCAAAAATATGTAGCAGAAAACAAATTGGCCTAAAATGTTAAAATATTTTGATTTGTACTTTTTTTTTGAGTATTTCATATAAATAAATGTGAAAAATATTGCTATTTTTCTCAAAATTATCGCTCTTTTTTTGTTTAAAGCGCAAAAAATAAAAATCGCACAGGTGATCAAATACCACCAAAAGAAAGCTCTATTTGTGGGGAAAAAAGTATGTCAATTTCATTTGGGTACAGCGTCGCACGACCGCGCAATTGTCCGTTAAATTTACGCAGTGCCGAATTGCAAAATAGGGCCTGGTCATTGAGCAGCCAAATCCTCCGGGGCTTAAGTGGTTATAAATAATAGCTGATTATTGTAAGCACCCTTGTCAGCAGTAAATGGTTTGTCTCAACACTCTAATTGCCACATCTGCAGAACTGCTTGTTCTGTTGCTGGCCAGATCACAGGGTGAAAGTAAAAGAAAGAAAGCCTAAAGAAAAAAACTGATGCAGCCATCACATCTAATAATTGTTAAGCTGCAATATAATAAATAAAACGGGAGGTGGGGGCTTAGAATGGATGGATTGAGAATTAAATAGGTTTTTGGGGTACATGGATTAGGTAGAGGGGAGAGGGGGAGGATAAGGAGAGGAGGGGGTTTGGAGTGAATAGAGGAAGCGAATAGTAACAGGGAGTAAAGAGAGGGGAAGGGAACAGAGAGATGAGGAGGGGGGGGGGGGTAACAAGGGGGTGGTTTTAATTATTAAATCTATCATTGCATGGATGGTATATTTTTAAATAGTTTCATTGGACCAATGTAATTATGCAAATACCATACCTGTGGGATCCCTCTAGAAGCTGGGAATCACTGTAGTAGACTCATTTCACGCTGTCATAGTGATCTCCACTTGCTTCCAGGTCCCCTGTTGAGCAGCTGATGCATTGTGAATACTGGAGGTTGGACGCTTGGCATGGACACCATTCAAAGAACGCTTCACAATTTGTAAATGAATGCAAAGTGTTCTGTGATTGGACGAGGTGGAGAGGGTGACATTACCACCCCAGCTGCAAGTATTACATTTAGGCCCCTTTCACACATACGGTCCGTTCAGTTCATCAGTCCAGTCACGTCGAAATGTATCAGTTTTTCATCCATTTTTCATCAGTTTTTCATCCATTTTTCATCCATTTTTCATCAGTTTTTAATCCGTTTTTCATCCGTTTTTCATCCATTTTTCATCCGTTTTTTTTAAATCCACTACCAATGTAAAACGTTTGTCCGTTTACATCCGTTTTTCATCTGCTCGATTTTTTGACAGGTGAAAAATAGGGCATTCATCCATTCCAACAAACGGACATTGACGGAAACGGATGAAAACGGATGTTAACGGATGATCATCCGTTTTTACATAGAGATGCATTAATGTCCAATTTTCATCCATCAATACCTGGCAGTATTCCCGAGTGTGGCTCGGGGTGGAATTTTAGTGCCATTAGCGGTAACCCTGAGCCACACTCGGGGTACCGCCAGGGAGATGTGTTCCTCAGCATACAGCGGCCGGATCTTCCGCCCGATGCTGTGTGCCCTGACTTCCGATCCCTGCGACGTGACGTCGCAGGGGGATGGAACCGGCAGCAAATTTGAAAAGTAAAACACACAAACACACTGATATATTGTAATCCTATCGGATTACATTACTAAATAAAATAAATTTACATTAGTTTGCCGCCCAGTGCCCTTGCCTGCAGTTTTACTGTACTATATATATATATACTTTAACTTTTTTATAGTTATTTATTATATTATAATTTATGATTTTGTGTTTCAAACTTTATCATACCTGAGATGTTATAAAGAAGAACGCACAGAAAAAAAAAAATCATATGTAAATAGTTGGTTTGGGCTGCTCATCCTTAAGAAATTCCATGCAAAATAATGGTACCGCTTTCAGCACCTAAAATCGGAAACAATCATACCGCCAGGGAGGTTAAAGCATATTTAAACTGAATCACTAAAACATTATTTAAAGTGTTACTAAACCCAGGAGCCTGCATTCACTATAGAACAAAAAGTATGTCTGGACAGCCGCACTTCAATGCAGATATTTATGGAAAAGAGGATAAAATACCACAGCATACAGAGGTACAGATCAAAGACAACTGACATGTTTCACACTACTAACAGTGCTTAATCATAGCTTTCCTGCATCCTGCATTCACTAAATCTGGTCTCCCACAGTACACAGAACATGGAAATGCAATTATTTTAGTAAATACAAACCATTAAATACCTTTTCTAATCAGCAGTATGTAGCAGTCTTGTGACTTCTATCAGTGTCTGGTTAAAGCTTGTAGGAGGAGTTTTCATTCTTCTCTGACTGTCCTATGAGGCTGCAGGACCCCTGACCCCATGTCTGGACAGTGCTGATTTGCCCTGTGCTGATCACATGCACTCTCCAAAGAAAAAAAAAACCTCTCTAGAAATATACACCAAACTGAGCATGTGCAGAGTGACCCCACTAGCCCTGTCTTATACGGAGATGTTTTGGGGACAATGCAAGAAGGGGAGAATCTGTGCATACAATGCAGAGGATTAACCCCTTAGGTTCCAGAAGGAGTATAACAAGCATGCTTTACTGCATACAGACTGATTTTACGGTTGTGGGTTTAGTAACACTTTAAGTTTACACACACTCAAGCAGTTTCAAAAGTTAGGTTAAAATGTATAAATCTGCAACTTTAGTTAAAATAATTTTTGACTATCTTGCCATGGAGGTCCTTGTTCAGGTACACCTTTCTTTCCTCATCTCATAAATGGGCTCTTGCATGGTCACTTTAACCACTTAAGCCCCGGAAGATTTTACCCCCTTCCTGACCAGGGGGTATTTTGCGATTCGGCACTGCGTGACTTTAACGGACAATTGCACGGTCGTGCGACGCTATACCTAAACTAATTTGACGTCCTTTTTTTCCCACAAACAGAGCTTTCTTTTGGTGGTATTTGATCACCTGTGCGATTTTTTGATCATGCGCTATAAACAAAAAAAAGCGTCAATTTTGCAAAAATAACAATATTTTTCACATTTTTTTATATGAAATTCCCCCAAAAAAAATGTAAAAATCAAAATTTTTTAACATTTTCGGCCAATTTGTTTTATGCTACCTATGTTTGGTAAAAAAAATCGCAAAAAGCGTATTTTGATTGGTTTGCGCAAAAGTTATCACGTTTACTAACAAAGGGAAAGATTTTTGTCATTTTTGTTGTTTTTTTTTTAACGCGTAATGGCGGCAATCTGCGATTTTCTTTGCCGTACTGCGACATTGCGGCGGACAGATCGGACCCTTGACTGACATTTTTGACACTTTTGGGGTTACCAGTGACATTACTGCAGTAATCAGTGCTATACATATGCACTGTTACTGCAAAATTACACTGGTAGTGAAGGGGTTAACTTTATTTGATTCTAACTGTGATTGGCTGTCTGTTGAGCTGTAGAAACAGTGATCAACGGTTCTACATAGTACAGTATAGTTTACACTAGCCGCCTGACTTTCTCCCTCTGCAGCGGCGATCGCAGAGTGACCGGCGGACATCGGGTCCGCCGGTCACACGCACGGGGGGGTCCGTGACCACGCGGGAGCGCGCCTCCGGCGGGGCGCGCTCGCTCCCTAGACCCTCACAGGCTAGTGACGTAGACCTACGTCACTTTGCCTGTGAGGGGCTGACTGCCGACGTAAATAGTCGTTAGGCAGTCGGCAAGTGGTTAACAAACAGACTTCCGAAGCAGAAGACATGCAGTCATTTAATCACGCAGATATGGTTCAGTGTTGTCATCACCAGAATGCCCGTCCTAACAAATGCCATGCAGTCTATTTTAGAGTGCATACATGTAGACAGGAAGTGGGTGCGTCAGGAGATCAGCAACAAGGACATGCAACAAAGAATGACAAAGAGGTGAAAACAAGTATTTTATTAAAACAAAACAGTAAATGTTTATGATACACAGGGGCTGAATTACTAAAACTGGAGAGTGCAGAATTTGGTGCAGCTGTACATGATATCCAATCATCTTCTAACTTCAATAAAAACTGGAAGCTAATTTTTGCAGATTTTGCACTCTTCATTTTAAGTAAATAAACGTCACAGTGCTTTAGCAAATCAAATGTCATTCAGTTAGGATTTTCTTCTACTTTAATATTCTATAGAGAGCCAACAAATTCCGGATTCATCCTTAGTGTATTTTTTGGTATCCCCTTAAAATTGTATAGTAGTTTTGTATGTATTTTATTTTTTTTATTATTATTATTATTATTATAATTGTTTGAATTAAAAAAATCAAAAATAAAAATGATATTTCTTTTGTTGGTCAGGTATACAGCACATGAGCTATTATATATTTATATTTTATATTTTATTTAGGCAGCAGCTGTTGCTACTCTGCACATCTTTAGGATAATCTATTTATAATGTACTGAAAAAAAATCATTTTATTTTTTTTATTTTTACAGGCTCTGTAGATGACATTCACATACACAAATCAAGGATGACTGATCCCAGTAACACATAGGGGTTGATTTACTAAAGGCAAATGGGATGTACACTTTGCAAGTGCAGTTGCACTCTGCTATGCCATTTACTCCAGAGGTTAGCAAATAAGTTAAAGCTTTACATTGCAAAGAACATCCAATCACACGCAAAAAAAATAATGCTTTTTTGCTTGCAAATGGGATGATGGAAGTCAACGGGGCTTCTTCTCATTTACTAAGCTCTGGAACAAATTTCCTTGCAGAATGCAATGGCATTTGCAAGTGCACAATCTATTTGCCTTTTAGCAGGTCAACCCCATAGCAAAGTGCTATGGAGTTGATTTGCTAAAACTGGAGAGTGCAAAATCTGTTGCAGCTGTGTATAGAAACCAATCAGCTTCCAGGTTTTATTGTCAAAGCCTAATTGAACAAGTTGCAGTTAGAAGCTGATTGGCGGTCCATTCTTGGAATTGTGATGTTCTTTGGATTAGGCATAGGCAAATTTGGTTTAAGCATGTAAAATGTATTTTACAATCCCCTATGTGTTGGTGGAGTTGCCTTCAGATTGGTACAATGACACATATATGGTGGGAATGTCCCAAGATAGTGGTTTATTGGCAAAAAATGAGGCAGTTAATTAAAGATATCATAGAAACTGAGGTCAAGGAGGATCCATGGATGTGTTCATTCCATAATGTTAAAGAACCGATTAAACAATACAGAAATACATTGATCCCTAGTCTGCTGGTAGTGGCCAAGGAAGCAATACCAAAGAAGTGGCAGGAACCAGAGGCTCCAACAATTAAAGAGTGGTTCAGGAGAGTGGAATTTATACAAAACATGGAATATTTAAGTCGTAAAGAAAGATAAAGGGGGTTTAGATAGACATGAAAAGATCTGGGGGATCTGGAGAGAGTTTAAAAAAAATAGAAGTTTTATTGTGGAAATGATAGTAGGCTGAGGTGAAGTAATAAGGGATAGGTGAGGAAGACCATTGGCAACAGCGGTGGGATGCGGAGAGTGGGGGAGGGGGTGGGAGAGAGGGGAGGGGTTGAAAGGGTGTTTACATCTTCTATGTTGTTTTGTTTTTTTTTTCCTCTCTTCTTGAGTATATAAGGAGAGAATGTTTGAGACCCCATTCACACTAGCGCAACTTGTCAGGCGACTTGGTCGCCTGACAAGTCGCGGTGGGTTGATCGCCATTGATTAGCACAGGACCCGTTCTAATAGGAGCGACACAAGTCGCTCCGACTTACAAAAGGGGTCCTGTACTACTTTGGGGCGACCTGGAGGTGACTTGCATTGATTTCAATGATATGAAGTCCATGCATGTCGCGCCGAGGTCACGGTGCACGCTGTGCACCGCGACTTCACAGGTCGCCCCACCAAGTCGTGTCACCCCTGTCTGAACGGGGTCTAAATGTATGAAGATGTAATTGTGTGAAATTAAATAAAAATTAAAATAAGGAAAAAAAAATTATCTTACAGGACTCCCCCCCCCCCTTTTTTTTCTTTGTTTTTCTTCTCCTGCCTTGGAACTAAATACGAATAATGTTTCTGACTTGCCAAACATGTTTATATTCACATTCCTATGCCTACAGTGAACTACAGTAAGGATCTTGACTGTTGCGCTATGTGCTTGCATGCCACCATTTACCCCCTCAGGAGAGATAGTTATGTACACTAACTATGAAGAGGTAGAGTTATATTGTATCCAGAATATGTCGATTTTGACGATTTCCACTGTAACACCATTGAGTGATCTGTGTTCGTAATATTTCGTACCACATTGTTTGCTTAAAAACCTATTTTTTTAATAAAAATTATTGGAACAAGAAGCTAATTGGCTACCATGCACAGCTGCATTCTCCAGTTTTAGTATAGTAACCCCATTATGCATAATCAACAGACTCACCCTGAGTTTTCAGGGCTCGTTCACACCATATGCGCATAAAAACTGACGAAAACCAAAAAAACGCACAGATTTCACTTGTAGAGACATGAGTTTACATCAGTTTTACATCAGTTTACATCAATTTTCATGTGAGTTTTAGTGCGCTTTTATGCACGTTGACATCAGTTTTCATGAGCGTCGGTTATGTGCCCTGTTCACACCACGGCAATGATGTCACTTTTTTTTCCGTCAGAAAACTGCATACACGTTGCAGATTCCTGCGCAAAAAAATCCGCCAGTGTCGTGGTGTGAACAGGACACATAGAGAACAATTGTTTGTTTTTCTTTTTTGTGTCTCTGTAGAACTGGTGTAGAAAAACTGATGTCTCTGCACCATGGTGTGAACGAGGCCTCAATCAGGCAAAGGGAGAGGTAAAGCAAGCAGCATCTGCTGAGCAGCCTCTTTAGCTAGCCTGTACTGTTCTGGGAATCCTTTGTCATGTAATAAATTTTTATGGTTGAGGTACTGGTCTGCTTTCATTTCACTGCTGGCATTGCCATATAGAATAATTCTCTGAAGCTCAGGACAGGGCATAGAATTCTTAGCAAGCTGCTGAAGATTAATCCTTCCTTACTGTATTCAAAATACATTTTAAAAAAAGTATGCACACTTTAACAGTATGGCAGTTACTTGCCATAAGGCAATAACCTTTGTTTTGTCTGGGTTGTTAAAAAAAAAAATAGAACAGTTATAAATAAATGAAACTGAAGTGAATAAGCTTAATTTTATCCAGATTTTTAAATCTGCAATGTACTTAGCATGCTTCTTTCTTTAACTATGTGCATATACACTATATCTGCAGTGACAGTCACTGATCAATTCACAGAAACAGCACAGATTTTAAAAAAAAAAATGTATGACTCTCTTCTTAGATAGGAGAGGCTCTACAATATATTCAATTACATTGTGCACAATGGAACATCTAAAAATAAGCGAACAATCGATGGCTATTCAAAAAGCATATTTATCAATTGATTTGGTGCAATGGGTTCAATTGATTAGGCTTTACTGCATGCGGCAAGGGTATCATGTCACTCATTTGCATAAAGCTGAATGCAATAAATAAAATTAAAAAATATATATTTTTTCAGTAAACAACGAAAAAAAAAAGTTGACGGTAAATATCACAAAACATTGGTTAACATCGGTAATCTGTTAGGTCCAATTCACAAACGAAACAGAAAATAAAAAAAGGTGCGATATTTAACACCACCTTTTTGGTGGCGGTAACCAGTGCAGTACCAGAAAAAGGAGCCTATTCAAACCCTCAGAAAAGGGAAATCCACCCACCAAGAGCCTAATTCAACCCACAGAAAGGTGCCTAGTTCCACCCACAGAACACCCATAGGAAGGGGTACTATTCCACCAGCAGTGGACACACAAAAATGTAGCATTATACAGCACAAGTACATAAGTATTTTTATTTATTAATAAATTAAAAAGGCATGATGTGCAGTGCAAATTAAATGCAAAGATCGGCTGATATATAACATCAAGAACTTAAAAAAAAAAAAAATAATATATTTTTTTTAAAGTAAAACAAAAGTGCAACAATGGAGTATGTCAACCATGGCAATTACTCCAGCTAGAAGTGGCCACTGTAAGAATGTTGGTTCTATGCACCATTCAAACTTGGATAGGAACATGAAAAATAAATTAAAATGTTTAAAAAAAATATTAAAAAAAATAGTCAAGTTTTCTTTAGTTTCCACAATATAAACATAGGCAGCACCACAGAATTGGGCCAAAAACATAGAAATTAGCACTTTAAACAGCTCTAGTAGGCCATACATTTACAAAAAAAAAAACAGATTTTTATGAATTATGGTATTTTATTTTCAGTTATTTAACTCTTAGTGAATTGACCCCTTTGACTGGGTAATTCTTTCATGGCAGCGCATTGCTTTCTAGATAAACTATAAGGAATCCACTCACCTCCCCGTCTTACTTTCTGCTGATAATGCTTCTCTGATGGGTGTATGGAATAACTTGAACCATGAACATCACAGATTATAAATGTTATAGAACTGACCTCTCTCCCCTCAGCTTCCAGAGAATATGAACTCCCACCCTATATTTTTTTTACTAGTAAAGTGCACCTTCTTAGAACAGAAATAAATCAAATCAAATGACATTTAAAGATTGTATGTACAAGAATCAAGAACAGCAAAACTTACAGATTAAGGTAGATCAGAACTTTTGTAGCCAGAGACAGCACACAACTGTATGTGCTAATGACTTTCCCCATCCTCTGTATAGGAGTTGTCCAATAAGCACACATGCATGCACAAGAACACATGCTAAATCATCCCAAAGGTGTGCAGTGGAATTAAGGCAGACCTAACTCATCAAACCATGTGTAAAAAATAAAAGTTTGGGAGTGTGCAGAGTTTCCCGGGAAGGATGCCTAGATTTAAAGCTCTGTCCCGCACCAGCCTTTCTAGCCCCACTGCCACTAGCAGCTGGATCTCTGACATCCCCCAATGGGTTTAATCGACTGCGGATCAGCCCAAGAACCCTTCCATGTCCTCGGGCTCGCTCAGGCGGGACCTATCCCGCCAGCCCGGCTTTGGTCTCTCAGCCTTGGAACAATCCAAGATGGCATCCAGGGCTTAGCACCTGGATGCAGATAGGGGAGAAGACATGAAGGCAGGCATGCAGTCAGGACCACAGGTGGCTCTCTTCCTTGGGCCTAATACAGTGAGTAACCCTGTCCCCTCCCTGTTGTCTCCAGCATCCACGATATCCCTGCTGGAGAGCATGCTGGATGAGCTGATAACTACCCCTATGAGGGCTCCTGAAGCCTTCCCAGCCCACAGTCCCATGCAGGCCCGATGGACTTTACTATTATGATGAATACCATTTCCAAGATGCTTTTCAGGGGACTAGCATAAACTGCATCCCAAATCACTTCAACCATGTGACGTGAAAACCAGGGGAATGTCTGATGATTCAGCTCAACCTCATTTCATTAGACTCATCTACAACATCGAACCATAAGAACTCTGGTTCTGCCAAACTCCCCTCTCCACAGAGCCCAATCAACCCTGTCTGGCAAAAGCAAACAAACTAAGAGATCCAAGGAATCCCACCCTCCGTGACAATTAGAATTCCTTTCCCCTTGGCTTCCTTTTTCACTTTTCACACTTGGTCCCCCATTTGCTAGGGGACTTTAACCCCCCTTTCTTTTTTTTGTCTGACTGACAGTTCCTCAGGAAAATTCAGATGTTTGTCTGGGTTTGACGGGGTGGAAACCCCATCTTATTGTTACCAATAGTCGAATTATGGTCTCATTTTACCCATGCCTGGAACGGCTAGGGATAGGGGTTCTGGTGGATGACTGCCCTTTCCCCTGTCCTCATGAGCCGTCCTGGCCATGGGTGTTTTTTTTTTTCTTTTCTTTTTTTCACTTTTGAATGTAATTGTTGACCTGGGTTCTATTTTCATTGAAAGCCCTGAATCATTTTTATGGGCATAGTTACAGTTGCCTTTTATGCCGGTCCTCTGCCCGTTGGGTTTGGGGGGGGCACCCCAGATGGGGGTGTACCTCCCCTCTTGGTCCCTCCTGAGCTTGGGACATCCCTTGGAGGTTAGTAGAGGGGTTCCCTTTTACTCACATCAACAACTTGTTTACCATAGAATTTCCCTCCCTCTAAGTTTAGCTGAAATAGGTGGTTGGTCAGACAGGAGCAGATGACATGCTCCTCCCTCTGCCGCTACGTTAGTTGGCCTCAAAGGTGGACAGTTTTGTTCTTACATTTTGGAGAGGGAGCAGGTAGGACTGTAAGTATCTCCCAGGTCCCAGGGGGAAGTTTGTTTGTGACCTTCTTTGGACTGTTACCTTCTTGGGTCTCTCCCTTGTCCTCTCCTTGTTCTTCTTCTTCTTCTTCTCCTTCTTCTTCTTCTTCTTCTTCTTCTCACTAAACTTTTACAAAGTATTTTTACAAGCACTGCAGGAGCTTCATGGGAGTGTGGCTTGGAGGAGTTGATCTTTCATCATTTTGGCTACAGTAGTTCCCAGCTGGGTACATTTGGTGGAAAGTAGGTCTCTTCTCAGTGACGCATATCCTTCTCTCTCTAAACCATGGCCCCACTTAACAGAAACTTCTCACCAATCCGAGTAATTTCCCATAATTTCCAGAGACTGAATTCTCCACTGAAACGCCAAAAGTACTTCCAACACATGCACTCCCAATGGATGGATGTGCTACTCTTACAAGAAACCCACTTCCCCAAACAATATAACCCCAAATTTATCCACTCTAAATACACTCAATTTTACATTGCAAAAGCGGAGAATTAGACTAAAGGGGTGGGGATATTCGTTTCCTAAAATACCACCTTCCCTCAAACAGAGGAAATCAGAGATCCAGAGGGCATCCTCATATCGGGGCCAATAGATGGTGCCCTGTATACATTTATATCCTATTATGCCCCAAATCATGGACAGGCCCCTTTTTTTAGCTCAATGCTGGCTGCCCTTTCACCTCATTTTGTGGAAACAGTAATTATGGGAGGAGATTCTAATGTTGCATTAGATCAGATGCTAGATAAATCAGGGAACGGTCGTTCCAGACTGCTCCCCCTGAACAAAGCTTAAGGATAGCCAAACTCCTTCACACCCACGGGTTAGTGGATATATGGAGGTAACTCAACCCAACAGCTAGGAACTACACTCATTTTTCAGCTCCTCGCCACACTTATACAAGAATAGATCACTTCTTTCTGGCAGCCTCTGTCATCCGCTGTGTTTCCAGGTTGTTCATCAGGGACTCCTTCTTGTCTGATCACTCGATGGTTGTACTTTAGCTCACAAAACCATTTTCCTCAAACGGCTGGTTTCACTGGCCTTTGAATGAATCTTTACTAAGTGATCCAGTCCAATGTAACATTTTGGACACAGATATATTGGGGAACACTTTCAGGTCAATGACAATAAGGGGGGGGGGGTCCCTCCTTAAACCCTCTGGGCTGCTCACAAAAACTTAAATTGCGAAAGATGGGCTGATTTAGAAAAGCTGGAACGTGATTTTCAAATGCTTTCCAAAACTCATAGGTGCAATCCTACTTATAAATTGCGAGCCCTAGTGGAATCAAGCCGCCTCTCCTTAAACCTTGCCCTGACCACCCAGGTGGAAAAAAAAACCCTTAAGTGGGCTAGTGCTTGATTTTATTCTCAAAAAGATAGGATAGGTCCGATGTTGGCTGCTGGGTTGACACCCTGGACATCATCTTTTTCGTTCCCTAAGGTATACGTGATTCGACCGGTACTCTCACGCAAAATCCGAAAGGATCAAGACTGCCTTTCATGATTTCTATGCCAAATTATACAAGATGATTGAAGACTCCCATTCTCGTTTCTTCACTGATTTTCTAGATGGGATCCCACTCCCTAAATTAAAACGGAAACACAGAATAATCCTTGAAAAACCAATAACAGAATCTGAAGTTTTAGGGGATATTAAGAATCTCAAGAGGGGCTATGCTCCAGGTCCGGATGGGTTCTCATCCTGCTACTACAAAACTTTCGCTTCCACTCTCGCCCCATATTTGACGCAATTTTTTAACTCTCTTTGGGGGGGGGGGGGATCCATCCTGGACTCTGAAGCCAACCTGGCCTTCATTTCTGTCATCCCAAAACTGGGCAAAGATTATGCTGAAGTGGGTAATTATAGACCCATTTCTTTTATCAACAATAATCTAAAACTTTTAACCAAAATTATGGCCTATATATTGTCCAACTTTATAAGCTGTTACGTTCACAAAGATCAGGTGGGTTTTATCCCCGGGAGACAGGGCCCGGACCAGATACGTAGAGTGGTCAATATAATTTCCCTACTAAGGACAAATTGAGATGGGGGCCCCCGCCAGGAAGGATTCTTACTCTCAGTGGACTTTTAGAAATCCTTTGATATGGTGGATTAGTCTTATTCGTTTGACGTTTTACAGAGATGCGCGTTTGGTCCTCACCTTTTACAGATTTTACGATCCCTATACTCAAATCCGAGAGCTCAAATCAAGCTTCAAGTTCATTTTTCGAACCCCTTCTCAATTCAAAGAGATACCAGGCAGAGATGCCTCCCATCCCCATTACATTTGGCATTGCAATTGAAACCTTAGCCATTGCAATTAGGAACCATCCGGATATACATGGGGTCAAATGTGGATCCCATGTTCATAAATGTGCCTTATTTGCAGACCATCTGCTACTCTTTATTACTTCCCCCCTAATTTCCACTCCAAACATTTTTAAACTCCTTAAGGATTTTGAAAGCATTTCCAGACTTGGAGTTACCATGGCCAAATCTGTGGCGTTAAAGTTCACTACTCCTGCCCCCTTGGTGGATCAACTTATCAGTCACTTTCTGTTTGCTTGGGGCTCTGTCTCGATTCCCTACCTGGGTGTCAACTTGACAGCCAGTACTGACCAACTTTACAATGCTAATTATCCCCCCACATAAAAAATAATTGTGCAGACCTTACTAGCTGGGTGGGACCTGTCCTGGTTGGGTAGGGTGAGCTCTGTCAAAATTACCCTTCTACCACAGATATAATACTTGTTTCATTCCCTCGCTATCTCTAACCTGAAATCACAGCTGCTAAAGTTTCAGTCCCAGATGATTGGTGTTATCTGGGGTAACAAGGGCTTTCGTTGCCCTAAAAGTGTGCTATTTAGAAGACGTAATCAAGGTGACCTGGGATTACCTAATCTCTGAAGATACTTTCAAGCAACCCAACTAGCACAGTTTTCTGTAATTTATTCTCAGGGAGGTAGACCAGACTGGGTTGAAATGGAGAGACAGGCAGTCCCGTTGCACACCATAGACTACCTACTCTGGGTCCCCTCTAAAAATTGGCCCCCACTCTCTCACATTCAATGGCCCTTTGTGACTCCCTCTATAAACCCTCTTCTCAGATCTCTAAATTCCGCCCATTAGTGCACCTATTCCACAATCTCAAATTCCCTCCAGGTCAGGATATTCGGGCGTTTCAGTGGTGGACAAAGAAAGGTCTGTTCAGGATTGGTCATTTCTGCTGATGCAGAAGGAATAGCACCTGTGACACAGAAGGGTGGACAGCAATTATGCCCTAAATATTATTAATGCTGCTGCACCACAAAAAAAAAAAAACTACTGATGCAGAAGAAATAGCACCTGCAAACCAGAAGGAGGGACAACAATTATGCCCTTAATATTATTAGTGCTGCTTTGCCACAAAAAAAATCACTGCTGACGCAAAAGGAATTGCACCTGCGACACAGAAGGGGGAGTACTAACATTGCAGCAACAGAACCTGATACTGTTTGTGTGTTCAGCGAACACAGGAACACACGATGTTCGAGTTGAGCGTGCGTTCGACTCAAACATAAAGCCCATTAATATGTCTTTATGTATGACTTCAAGTTCCAATGTCATCTTATCCTTTTGTACTTTTCCATGTGCAAATTTAATAAAAATTATTGAAACATAAAAAATAAAGTTACACTCAAGCAATAAAAGCCCCTCCCAACCCCCAAAAACATGATTGTACACATGTAAATACATGTGTTGGGGGGGGGGCTATGCATTAAAACATTGATTGCAATACATGTTACATATCTCTGCATATGCCAGAGTGAGATAATTTTAGGCCCATTATTCACAATAGGCTGCCTTTAAAATGATGACCTGTATGAACTAATTCCTCACCAATGGAAAATATAGGATACAGAAGTTTGTCGCTGTTTCACGGGCGCATGCAGTTTTAAACTTTTACATGTCGGGTATCTATATGCTTGGTGCAACCTCATTTTTTTATAGTTTACCAACAAAAAGGGCAATTTATTGCATTGGTATGCACTAAAATTAACTTTAGTGTATTTTTTACTGAAGTTTTGTGTTTTATAAACTGTTGCATGGTCTCTGTGTTCAGAAAATATATCATGTTTGTCTCAACTAATCTCCGAGCCTAAATTGTTTTTTTTTAATATGTGTGAACAAAAATGCAGTAAAAGAGTTAACGCTTGCAATGAAAATTCATTTTGCAAAAAATACCCAAGGAAAATTAAAAAAAAATATATAATGCTTTGCAGCTTGCTTGTGAGCACAGCTTCACCTTATTCAGTGAGCAAAATGAAAATTCTCTTTTCCTAAGTGAAAATGTCTTACTTACTACTTAGTAGCTCAACCCTATTGTTTCTTTAATACATTGGAATTCAGCTTTGATGCAGGTACACACCATTGAATCTATTAAAGTAAATTTTAAAAAATGGCAGCAAAATAAACAAATGAGCAAAATTGGGTTTAGCGATTTCCAGCACACGATAGCTAAGCTAGAAGCCGTGCTTTCTGTCCCATAGATAAAGGTCACATGACTGTCTGTGAATACTGAAACTGCTGTCATAGCAACAAGCATCTCTCGTACATAGGCATAGCAGTCGGTGTAATAGATAGACAGGTAATTAGAAGGAACTGCACAAAGACTGATTCATTAAACAAAAAGAATATTTGAATCCAAAGTAAATGTTAGTTGTTAAAGTAAATTTCCAGAGAAAACATTGGGATAGTGTTGGGCTTTTTCTGCCGTTTATATTACCGTTGGGGAGATTTTTTTTCTCTAAGGACAGGAAATTAACAGAATTTTAAAATGTGACAGTTGTCTCTAGAGAGAGAGGTGAGGAGAAATCTCAAGATATCAAAAGCAGCTCCTGCTGGGTCTTGTTGTTTGACGTTGGCAGGAGGTGAGGGAATCTCCCTAAAGAAGGGCATAGGCACCAATAAAAACAAGAAAGAGATCCTAACTCTTACCCTTGGTATTTATTAACTAAAAAAGAGATTTGTAAAGGGCATTAGCACCCTAAGCGTACCCAGGTGCAAAAAAAGGGGGCACCGGTGCAGCTGCCAAAAACACAAAGAAAAAAACACAATAGGCATGGAATGATAAACGCAACAAAGAAGTATTTTTTTTTTCCAAGAAGTCTTTTTATCCCCTGAGAAAGGTCCATCTAAACCTTGTGGCATGAGGTTTGAATTTTGGCAGTGTCAGCAGTCTCTCTTCCAAGCAGGATCTGGGGAGGCTTCCACCAGCAAACCATGAATAAACAGAAAAAAAAAGAAGAGAAAAGAGCCATCGCCATTTTAAAATACTTTTTATAAAGCATATTGATAATTTTCCAGCAGGTGGCGACCTTTCAGGTGGTCGATGGTGAGCAAGCCCCTATGCGTGGATGTGATTAAAGGTGCTTGCTTGGAACCAGGCAATTGACAAGGGGAACACCGGGAAGAGTCTGCAAAAGCAGCAGAATAAGTGTGTATATGACATGGATGAGAACCACTGTGAACAGAAGGAAAGAGTTGCAGGCCCACAAAATGGCCCCCTGATGATGATGTCATGTGTGATGTTGATGGGCAAGGTTTTGCATTTTGGGGTGTGGCCCCCTTTGTCAAACCACAGTGGTTCTCATCCATGTGATATACTCAGTCTATGCTTTTATTGGCTCTTCCTGGTGTTCCCTTGGGTCAACTTCCTGGTTCCAAGCACCTTACATAACATCCACGCAGAGCGGCTTGCTCACCAATCGACCACCTGGAAGGTTGCCACCTGCCGAAGACTTATTGATATGCTTTTTAATGTGAGTGCATTTTGCTTTTAATTTCACCAATATGTTTTAATAAATGCTACAAATAGGTAGTGGCACATTTCTCTCCATTTTCTGTTTATACCCTTGATATTGAAGTCCGTTTTGGTACAGTGACACAGCACAGGTTATACATCCACTCAGTAGTGTCTGACTCTCAATAATTCCATGCACCTGTTCTTTGGGTTCCATCTCTGATACAAGTAAAAACCCTTTTCCACAGAATTTTTGTGACAATTTTTTTTAAGTCATTATGTCTTTCCTCAAACCTCCCCAATTGTTTGGCTTAGGACTGGCATGCAGAATATGATAACACATGTGGACAGCCAATTTGGACAACATACTAGGACCAATTTATACAGATGAAAATTAACCCACCAACATGTCTGTGGACTTTGCAATGAAGTGCAAATTCCATGTCCTGGCTGAGATATGAACCAAGGACCTCAGTACTGCAAGGCATAAGTGCTAACTACCAAGGCATAAAGCTGCTCACAAGCAGTAATGCATCACACATATGTGAATTTAGCCATATTGACTAATGGTTGTAGGAGCCAAGAGGCTTTGGGCTTGTGTTGATGGCATCATTTTGACATCAGCTTGATATACTTCTGGGATCACTCTGATTTCATTAATAGGTAAATTTAACCAGCAGTTGACCTCCTTCTGACCAGCATTTCACCTGTTTTAAGCAGGTTTTGCATTCCTATTGACTTGTATGGGAATGTAAATCAATATAAAGCTCAGGT
Source organism: Pelophylax lessonae (assembly GCF_965119305.1). NCBI lineage: Eukaryota > Metazoa > Chordata > Amphibia > Anura > Ranidae > Pelophylax > Pelophylax lessonae. Next base: position 261,609,459 of record NC_138773.1, on the reverse strand, counting down.
CCTTAGGTGTGTGCTGGGGGTTTCATGAAATGTGGTCAGAACCTACTGACTGAATCCAATGGAATAGTTATCACATCAGATTTAAAAAATAGATTGTTGCAACTGATCAAAATGTATCATGTATTAATTCCTTGTAGAATCATTTGCAGTTTCCATAAGCAATGTCCATGTGCAGGTATAGATAATTACAGCTAAATATTACTAATTCATTTTCTGTGATAGCATTACTGGTGATTAACCATCATCTTTTTACTTAGAGTATTAAAAGTTAATCTGACCTCTTTAAAACAGTTTAAAGAGAAATCCACGTTTGTGGGGAAAACAAAAAAAGCAAATCAGAGATATGATATTGTGACACCAGTCATATTGTAATTGAATGTCATTAAAACTTACCTTTATCTTTCAATTTGCAGCGCTGTAATTTTCTATAAAAATGCAATATGGCTACCTGGAGGCGTTCTGTACACAGAACGCCCCCCAGATATGTAATTTCCTGCTTGTGTGATTGGCTTACTGATTTTGAGCATCTCCTGCAACAAAAATTTCATTTTTAGTGTGATACTCTCAAAGGGAAATCACATTTAAAGGGCTGCAGACCCTGCCAGTTTCCTCATTAGAGCTCTGTATGTGCAGCAGCTGACTGATAAATACAAACCACTCCCATATAGAGTCACTGAGAACATGGACAGACAAACAAACAGCTATTTCTTCAGAATAACAAAAGGTAGGAATCTGCAACAAAGTTTGGTAAAAACCCTGCAATGTACAGAGATCACCCAGAGGAGAATGTTTTTTTTTTCCTCAACAAAAACGGAGTAACTCTTTAAGGCATTAACAATGTTGTGATGCCTTCAAGTATCTGTGTTAGCATTTACATTGATCTCTTTGGAGCTCCCTTGAATCTTCAATTGTATATATGGTTTTCTTTTGCCCAAGTCTAGATTAAATGTATAGTCCACCTTTTGGAAAAAAATAATAAATGCACCCACATTGACAAAAGAAAAAATGTGCATTATTGTTTTGCATTCAGACATGCTGAGCATTGTACCCATGATCTGTACATTGTGGACACAATGCACAGGCTCCTGCTGACACTTACCCTAGCCTTTGATCTGTACAGAGAGATAGACCTACTGTTATGGAGCTGGGTCAAGTCATCAGCACTACAAGAGCACTTACGTCCTCCATTGAAATCCATAAGTCCCTCTGCCACAATGGCAGATGAGACTCATAGTCTTCTATTTACAAATCCCTGTGGATGGATCTGTGAATGGATGACATGGCTGCACAGAGAAGAACCCCCCAATTCAGATACGTGGAAGGGGGGGGGGGGGCAGTGTAAGAGGGAGAAGTTGAGGAATGTGACCATGTTTCATGTTACACCTCAATTATGGCGCTACCATGAAACATGGTTGCAAAGGTAGACTTTCAGCAGGGACCAGCCGTATTTCAATCACTCTGCCATTCAGTTGTCACATATTGGAGCCTATACTTCTCACCGAGTTTCGGATGTTTGACAGTAAATGGTAGAGGCAAGGGTTAATGACAGGAGGGGTGGGGCTTAATCTTGACTTAAGCAGAAATCAAGGCCGAATGCGCAGTCTGGGCCTAAAATCCACTTCCACAGAGTGAGGACTGAATGTAAGACTAAAACAAGTTCTAGCAGGCACCACAAGGCACTTCAGGTTAGTGCTATTTTTGGCTTAGAAATGTTTTGGGCAAGATCATATTGACTTTAAAGTGATACTATATATTTTTTTTCCCTCCCCTGGGTAAACCGTTTGCTAGGGAGGCACCTGTACATGCACGGTTCTGAGCCGGGCTGTGTGCGTCGATGGACACACATAGTCAGTAAGCCACCCCCCTGATCCTTCTTCACAGAAGTTTGACTGACAGCAGCAGGAGCCTATGGCTGGAGACAGTGCTGGAGCAGGGACACCAGTAAGTGTTTAGGGACGAGGAGGGGGGTATCAGGTAGTGGGACGTTTTTTTACCTTAATGCAGAGAATGCAATAAGGTTAAAAAACATTTAGACTTTAGAACCACTTTAACCACGGACCACCCACCACATAAATACTGTGGCAGGGCGGCCCGGCTGCGAAAAACCATGTACATGTACGTGATTTTGTGCAGGGGTTTTCGGGGGCGCGCGCATGCCGCTGGAACGCTGCTGCCGCTGTGATTGGACACAGGAGGAGCCAATCAGCGGGTCCGGTGGCCTCATTGGCCTCGGGGACCCGCCGATCGTTCGGCAGAATGACAGAACGGCAGTATGCCTATCTAAACAAGGCAGACTGCTTTTCTGTCACAGAGGAAGAGAGAGATCTTATGTTTCAGCATAGCTGAAAACAGATCTCTCTTTTCCTCTAGTAAATCCAGTCCCCGTACAGTTAGAAAGCACTCCCTTGGAGCACACTTAACCCTTTGATCACCCCTACTGTTAACCCCTTCCCTGCCAGTGTCATTTATACAGTAACAGTGCATAATTTTAGCAAAAAGTGTCACTTAGTGTCAAATTTGTCCGCCGCAATGTTGCAGTCCCGCTAAATATTGCTGATCACTATCACTTTACTAGTAAAAACAATTTAAAAAGAAATTAAAAGTGCATAAATGTATCCCATAGTTTGTAGATGCTATAACTTTTGCGCGAACCAATCAATATACGCTTATTAGGATTTTTTTTTTAACCAAAAATATGTAGCAGCATACATATTGGCTTAAATTGATGAAAAAAAATAGATTTTTTAATTTTTTTTATTGGTAATGTTTTATAGCTGAAAGTAAAAATATAGTTTTTTTAAAAAAAATTGTGTTTTTTTTTTTTTTTTGTTATAGCTCAAAAAAATGAAAACCGCAGAGGTGTCAAATACCACCAAAAGAAAGCTCTATTTGTGGTAAAAAATACATAAATTTTATTTGGGTACAGTGTAGCACGACTGCGCAATTTTCAGTTATAGCAAGCAGTGCCGTATTGCAAAATATGGCCTGGTCATTAAGGGGGTAAAACCTTCCGGGGCTGAAGTCGTTAAATAAGGTTGATTTTAAAATGTACAAAGCAGGTGTGTGACAGTATAGCAAAGAATAAAACATTGATCATAATTAGAAATTCTAATCAAATTAAATAATGATTGTATTTTATGTACTGGAGTTGAAAGTAACACTGAGCCACTCCATGATTCTTCTCCATTCTACACTCTTCAGCCTAAACTTGGTTTATCAATGGTGATAAAATCCTAGTCTCCAGAGTAACATGAAATAAGCAGTTATTTCTGCTGTAGCACTGAATATACTCTGCACCCTATGGGGCTAGTGGTCTGATTCCTTATCTTTGTTCTAAAGAGCATTTAAACTGATGAGCATAATATTTCCTACTTTTTACCGCACCAGGGGGTAATGCAATGTGACTTTTAATGCACAATTTTTATCCCGCTTGTGAGAATGCTATATGTGTGAAGCAGTTGACAACATAATTGACCTCCTCAAAAAATGTGTTTTTCTATATACCGTATTATCAAGATCATTTCATTCCTGCTGGCAGTGACAACCAGAAAATACAGAGCTGCCAAATGCCCCCAATTGCTATCGACGGTTTAAGATTTTAAAGATTGGTCTCTGGAAATTGCATTACTAGGAATTTTCTTGTTGATTCTCATCAATCAATTGAAAGCCCAACTATAGCTAGAACTCTTTTTATTTTTAGCTTTGGATAGATTTTTTTTTTTTTTTTTGAGATTTCCCCCTCACTTACTCTCTTGGTGGCCACAAAATGCTGTTAACTTAAGATCCCTTCTGCAGTTTTCATGTTTGCCAACCTTCAATAAGTCTTTTAAAATTAAAAGAATGATGCAATGTGACCATCCAATCCACTGACATTTACCAACACCAAAACCCTGGAGCTAAGACCAAATATAGAGTATTGCTTAGGTCTAATGTATGTCTTTATAAATGTAAAAGTTCTGCCTTGTATGAGATGATGTTAGTAAGAGAATGACATCATCGGAGGAGAGGAGGAGCTTTATTAGACCTGTATTCACTATTGGAACCGGTGGGGAGGAAATCTGTGAGACTTGAAAATCCTCCCTATAAGAACCCCCTAAACTAAATTAAATGACATTCTAAATATATACAAGGGTGGATGGGTGGGTACTCGTATTTAACTTTTTTTTTTTAATCTGACAGAAGTTTTAAAGGCTAACTCTACTTTCTTGGGCACACATATAGCAGATACATAAATATAATATAGCATATATAATTGCTAAACAAGCATGTATTAAAAATTAATTTCCTTTTTTCATACTGAAGCTGCAGTAATGTTCTGCAAAATTCAATGAAATATGACAATCTGGAGGTATTCTGTGCGCTTGCGACCCCATAAAAGTGACTTTAAGTGCCACTCCGAATGCCGCTGCTAGTGCTCCGGTGATTCACTAAAGCACATCCAAGCCCAATAAATGAAACTGAAGCAGAGAGACGCCACACGCTGATCAGCCCATTTATTCAGTATGGAATTAAAACTCTCTATGACAGGGATTCCCAAACGACGGCCCTGCAGCTGTTGTAGAACTACACATCCCATAAGGCATTGTAAAACTCTGACATTCACATACATGACTAGGCATTATGGGAATTGTAGTTCCTGAACAACTGGAGGGCCATAGTTTGAGAATCCATGCTCTTTGACTAAGCCTATGGGCGTGGTGAAACGCATCAGGGGCGTGGCCTGGGAGGAGCCAGGGCTGAGGCTGTTCTAGTTCCATACAGACTACATGGGCTGATCAATGTGCGTCTCTCCGCTTCAGTGTTCTGTACATTGTTTATGTACAGAAGGACCCCAGAAAAGTAATTTCTTGCTTTTGTAATTGACTCACTTATTATCTCAGAGGTCAGCACTAAGATAAAAGTAACATTTTAGGTACAAATGCAATCAAAAGGATGCAAACCCTGCAGCTTTTCTCACTGAATATTGAGAGTGCAACAGGTAATTGTAATGAACCAGCCCCTCCCATTCAGAATTAGCGAAGGGCATGGTAAAAGAAACAGTTATTTCTTCAGAGCAACAAAAGGTAAGGATCTGCTACAATGTTTGTTAACTGCAATGTACATTGATCACTCAGAGGGGAATGTTTTTTTATCAAGAATAGTGGAGTTACCCTTTAAGTCATCACATCCTTTCTGGCAACTCACATCACATCCTAAAAATAAAAAGTACATTTTATATAAGTCATAAACTTGTTATACCAAAAGCTAGTATAGCTATATCAAAGCCATTGTTAACCAAAAAAAGAAAAAAAAAGATCCTGTTCCCTTAAAGCATGTTATACAGCACAGTGCTTGTGCTGTGTCATTTAGCCCCTTCTATCACCTAAAATACCTGTCTGATTCTGCCAGTTTCTACCCTCCCTTCTGTAAACTGACCACGGTATATCATGGCTGCTGAGCCCTGACACCGTGGTCAGTTTACGAACAAGGAAAAAGATGGGGCTTTGTAAAGGCCAATTGAAAGGGGAGAATCACAGGTATCACACAATTATAGAAAAATACATCTTTAGACAAAAAAACATTTAATAAAATAATGCCATATAGACATATCCAATTAAAACATATAAAAGAAAACGCATGTGTAGAAATATATTCCCATATTGGAATGCCAATACTCTGTATCAAAAGATGGTATGGTCTCTATGTAGCACGGTCTAAGGGTCCCCAGCAAGCGACGCGTTTCGCAGCAAGGCTTCCTCAGGGCCAGAGAGAACAAGACAGACCAATATTTCCCACTGCGACAGAGACCCAGACAAACACATGTGCTGAAGGGCAGACCGACCAAGATAACAGAAGTGGAAGGCTCAAGCTGAAATGACTATATTTGTGTGGATCCGATATGCATTCCAATCATCTTCTAGGTGTCACATATATACCTGCAGCAGTGCATTTATATTAGGGAAGTCCCTCTCACATTCAGTACCAGTAGTGACGACACCTACTTGGTCTCACCCACAGTCAGTATGAGGCAGGCAATCCCCAGATATATCCAAAGTAGTTCAGCTATATTCAAGGAACATGGGTAGTATTACCCCCTAACCACCAGGAAAGAGGTAGCCTTAAGTGCACCAGCAATTCAAGGGCCTTGAGGCAGGCCCTTGAATCTCAGCCCCACCCCCTGCATCTGTCAGACAGAGAGAGGAGAGAGCTGGCCGGTCATGTGATTGCCGGGAATCGCTCTGAAATACGATAAAGGCGGCATTTTTCTTTTTAAAACAGAGAGACAGAGCACTTGTCATCAGGGAACAGAGAGAATTATACAAAGTAGTCAAAGTGGGTTAATAACCACTTTAAAGATGTACTGATATTTGGAAATACTAACAATGCTATAAAAAATAATACCTAATCATGCAGTGCAATAGTACTTTATATCTACTAGCTATTGGAGGTGCATTACTTGTTTAGAGGATCTTGTAATTTTGAAAGTATTTCAGTTGCATTATACAGTATATTAAAATATGTATTGCATTTCCCTTTTCTTTTCGGGGTAGCAAATTTTGGAATGTTTAAAAATCCATAATAACCAATCTTTGTCGAATAAGGAAATGTATTTTCCAGATTTTGTGATTAAAATATATATTGTGTATGCGTTAAGTGTGAAGGTTATCAGAGTTTACAAAAGGAGTTGCCAATATAAAAAAAATATAAATTCTGGCTATATTTTAAAACCAAACTCTAAGTAGATATAAAAGATACAGTTAACACAGCTCTGTATTTTTCAAAGGCAAGCAGTGTAAGTATCTGAATTTGAACTGGTATCAGCCTCTTTTAGTCCCTGTACAGCAGAGCTCAGATTTGGGAGAGAAAGAGGCCTCACAAGGAGCCAATCAGTTCATGTGCTGACAAAATTCATTCTGATAGAAGTAGAAAGCAGAGTGACATAAAATGAACACATCACTGTACTGCTTATCTGTCCAGTCACAAGCTGGGGGTGGGTTCATGACAAACTAGAAAATGGGTATTGTTGGGGGCAGTTCTGGTTTGAACATGAGTATTATTGCAAAATATGTTTTTTTTAATCTATTAGTTTTTTTTTTACTTGAGTTCTGTTCTAATGTTTAGTTCAGTAATTCAATAATGGATAACATTGTTGTTGCTCACTCACTTAGTCGGCCCGACTATTCATGACCTCATGGACCATAGCATGCCAGGCTTTTCTTTTCTCCACTGCCTCCCAAAGCTTGCACTTCATATCCATTGTTTTTATGATGCTATCTATCCATCTTGTTTTCTGTCGTCCTCTTCTCCTTTTTCCTTCCATGATTTCCAGCATCAGGGTCTTTTCCAATGAGTCCTCTCTTGGCTTTAGGTGGTTAAAGTATTCGAGTTTCAGCTTCAGGATCTGTTCTTCTAGTGAATATTCAGGGTTGATTTCTTTCAAGATTGACTGGTTTGATCTTCTTGCTGTCCAAGAGACTTTCAAGAGTCTTCTCCAAAACCATAGTTCAAAGGCATCAATTCTTCGGCATTCAGCCTTCCTTATGGTCCAACTGTCACAGTCATAGGTTACTTCTGGGAATGCAATAGCTTTGACTATACGGCACTTTGTCATTGTCAATAGGGTGATATCTCTGCTTTGGATAAAATGAGACATCTCAAAAAGATATGTGTTTGAAAGAACAGGCACCATATATGTATATAGGAGCTTTATACAGCTCTGGTACATCCACTATTATTTCTAGCAGTTATTTTGTATGGGGGGGAGTTAATAAGAAAAAAAAACTTCCTTGAATACCCCTGTAAGAATAAATAATGAAGTAAGGGGTATCTTATTGACAATAACTGCGTGCAATGCTCACACACAAAGCTACATAAGTAATGCCTTGCTGTTGGATATGTTTTTTAGGAAAAGCGCTACATCCTCTGTTATGGCAAGACTGTATGTCTTTATATCTTGCTCAGCTGTTACACATTTATTAAACACACAGTAACATAAATAGGAGTGATGCTTTCACATTTGTGTTCTTCAATACGGCTGCTTCTGGAGGATAATACAAAGTGACTTTTCCATGGGCAGATTGTGCATGTATTCCCCTTTGTCTGGGCATGCATGTTCAAGCTGTCGGAAAGTATCAGGCTGTTGTATTTGTACATGCAGGTCTAAAGCCATGCTGAATTGAAAGTGCATTAGCTCCAGGTACTCCACATGTATATAGTAGTCAGACTGCCTCTTTGTATTGTTAAAGGATTCATGGTAAAGGCTATTAGACTCATAACAGCATTTCTGTGTTATTATAGTGAAGTAGTATTTCAGATGGCTCCAAGAGGAAGCTTGTATATAATTAAATTATTTATTATTTTCAGGACTAAAAAAATGTATATAAAAAAAAAAATACACACACTCTGTTCGAGAATTGGAATTGGAATATAGATTGGAAAAGTGCTGCTTTTATGGGAGGGGAAGACATGAAGAAAAGAAGGAAGGAAGGAGGGAAGGAAGGAAGAAAGGAAGGAAGGAAGGAAGGAAGGAAGGAAGGAAGGAAGGAAGGAAGGAAGGAAGGAAGGAAGGAAGGAAGGAAGGAAGGAAGGAAGGAAGGAAGGAAGGGAGGAAGGGAGGAAGGGAGGAAGGGAGGAAGGAAGGAAGAAAGGAAAGGAGTGTAATTCTTTATGGGTCCCCATACGTTACTGATCTGTTGTGTACAGCAATATGTGTATTTTCAGTTCCACTTCATTAAGTGCTGTAGTGCAGAGATCCAAATAGATATGTAAAAGAATTAAAATAGAGTACATACCCAGAAAATGAGATGTTTCATAGGAAGGCCTCTTTCACAAAGGCATTGAAAGGGGGAGCTCTACGAGCGCTCCCTAGACACAGTGCCTGAAATAATATATTGATCTGAATGGCTCAATACACATGAGTGCCTAGCTGTGTCTAATGCTACAAGCCTATTCATTTTCACTGCAGACTCCTGCTGGAAATGCTCTAACACCCAGGGGGATGCAGTTTGGAAATGTAGAAATGCTGTATATGGTGCTCTTCCATAGCCATCACCTGCTTTAAGGGATTGATTTACTCAGAAGTAATCTTCATCCTTCACTGCCCTTACTATAATCCCCCAAACCTGATTAGGTGTTTGCAGAAAACACAGGCTAGGATATTTTAGGGCTGATTTACTAAAGCACCTTGTGCAGACTTGTTTAGCAGTCCGTTGTTCCATGTTAGCCACCATGTTAGGCTAAAAGAGGTCATTCCCCATCATACAACCCTTCTTTTAATGCCCACATACGCAACATATGCATCCATGGACAGCCAAGGTTTCTTTGTACAGGGAATAGATCATGACATAAGCACCTTGTCAAATCAAAGAACTCTTTGCATTCATTGAGCAAGTGCAAGTTTTCTCTGAATGGTGCCTGTGCCAAGGAAGCAACCTCCTGTGTTCACTAAGCAGCAGTGCAGCCTCTTGGCATGGGACTTGGAGGCTAGTGGAGCAGCAGTGCTTCCACCATGTACTGGCTTCCACGGGGATTGGCAATATGGCACATATATACTTAAAGTGGTTGTCCAGTGCCGTCCTCACTTAGGCTAGCTCTGTAACGTGTTCCAGAAGACTGCGGGGAGGGGGGGGAAGGAGAACTTTCACTCGAATCGCCTAGGCAGTCTGAGGGGAAGTGGAAGCAGGTACCTGTCAGAACTAGGGAGGATGTTTTAATGGGTAACTCCACTTTCGTGGGGAAAAAACATACATAAAGAGAAAATCGTATAGCGTATACAATTGCGACACAAGTCATATTGTAATTTAATGTTATTAAAAATTCCTTTCCTTTTCAATCTGCAGCTGCTGTCATTTTCTAAAAATGCAATGCAATATTGCTACCTGGAGCTGTTCTGTACACAGAAGGTATACTGGCCACACCCCAGAAACATAATTTCCTGCTTGTATGATTGGTTCACTGATTTTCCCAGAAGTCTGCCCCAGATACAAGTCAGATTTCTGGCATCCCCTTCAACAGAATGTAATTTTTGGTGAGATACTCCCAATAGGAACACGTCTAATGCCCCGTACACACGTGCAGATCGTAGGCCGAACGATCGGCCGTCTTTTGTCCCCGGGCTGTCGTGTCTGTTGAAAAGTGCAAAAGACTGCACAAGAATTTTGTCCGCCGACTACAGCCGACTGCAGAAGTGATGTCATGTGATGGTTAACTTTCCCTGTGTTTTTTCTTTTCTGAGCATGCCCAGTCTTGCAAATCTGCTGTCTGTCGGCCGAATTCTGTATTGACTGGCGAACAATCGGCCGCTCTGGTGTCGGCATACAAAAATTTTAATGCTTGCACGACAGATTCTGTTCGGCCGAAAATGCGCTGTCGGCTGTCGGAAGCATCATACTAACAAGCCGAAAATCGGCCGATCGGTTCAGATGGCCGGATGCCGCGATCCCGGACTGGACATGTCGCCCGTCATACAGGTAAGTGGGCAGCACGGCGGGGGCTCGTTCTAAGGTAAGTATTTCATAATGAGCTAGTATGCGATGCATACTAGCTCATTATGTGTTTCTCTTTCAGGTTACAAAAAATATATATATATATATATATGGTTTTACAACCTCTTTAAGTTCCGGACTCTGTGGTGGCCAATCCATGTGTGAAAATTAGGTCTTATGCTCCCTAAACCAATCTTTCACAATTTGAGCCCGATAAATCCTGGCATTGTCATCTTGGAATATGTCAGTGCCATCAGGGAAGAAAAAATCCATTGATGGAATAACCTGGTCAGTCAGTATATTCAGGTAGTCAGCTGACCTCATTCTTTGGGCACATGCAGTAACTACCCAATAGGATAGTTACTGCATGCTTAGTTTAGTTAGTTGCTTAGTTAATTCCAGGTGGCGACTTTTGGCCAGGCAGTGTATAAATACAGTATATATATATATTGTATAAGGTAAACATGGTTATATCATAGAATCTGAGGATACATTCCCCGAATACTTCCTGGTGACGGCCAGTAAGCTTCTACCAGATGTCATCCATTTCTCCGTTGCAGGCCCTGATTTGGTTCTTTTCTCAGTTGTCATGGCAACCATGTTTCCGAGCTGCAAACCATGCCATATGGCTGTGCGATATCTGCTTTCCTTCTAACAATGAAAATATACAGTGCCCCCCAAACAGATCTTTATAAGATTACACCAATTGTTATTTCTGCGATAGTGGGTGAGGCAGGTGCCCACTTCAGTTTATTAGATGGATTTCAGTGGAAAAGTACATATTTGTTAAAAGAAAAAAAAAAAAAGATTCTGAGCGACTTGTCAGAATCAAACTGCATCTTGTGTGCGTAGTGGAATCTGTAAGGGCTTTGAAGCATCCTGTTAGCTGCACGCAAAGCATGCTGGGAGTTGGCCAGTCCTTTGTGTCGGTCGCTGGGAATTGTTCTGTAATCTCACTCCTCATCAGCAGTACGAGCAACTGAGGAAACATTGGCAAATGTGTCACTGTGACATTCCTGCCGTCTCTTCTGTAGATGAATACAGGTACACACCCCGTCCTTAATTGCTTTAGGGCCGGTTCACATCAAAATTGTAGAGGAATGCAGTCCCTATTCCTGTGCGATTCCTATGCCTTCCTGTGCAGTGCAATTTACTGCCCATTTATTTAAATGGGCTGCAAATTGCGCCTAAATGCGCAAAAAGTAGTGCATGCGCTACTTGTAAAAATCACTTCCCATCAAATCGCATGGTACTGCGGTACTATGCAATGCGGTGTCAACAAACGCCCTGCATTTATAATATCTGTTTTTGGGGTGCTGATAAAGTGCCACTAAAGTCTCATTTTTTTGTATAAAAATAACAAACATGTTATACTTACCTGCCCTGTGTAGTAGTTTTGCACAGCCCTGATCCTGCTCTTCTGAGGTTCCCTCTTCAGCACTCCTGGCTCCCCCTGCTGCCGAGTGCCCCCACAACAAGCAGCTTGCTATGGGGGCACCCGAGCCGAGCCGCTGCTCTGTGTGTCCATTCAGACAGAGAGCCACGGCTCAGTCCCCTTCCCTCTCTCTCCTCATTGGCTCACTGACTTTGATTGACAACAGCAGGAGCCAATGGCACCCAGTGCTGCAGTGCCAGGACAAAGTCATCTAGAGCCCAGGGTGAGCATGCCACCCTGGGCTCTAGATGACTTTAAGCCTTATGTATAAGCCTTATGTGTCAGCAAAACTCCCCTTCCCTAAAAAATTAAGCACTGATCTGCATTCTTAGCTCAAATCCTCTCATTGTACATATACTCCCGGCACAATTTCCCCCCTCCCCCCTCAAAAGAAAAAAATTCCCTCTTCCTAGCACAAATCCTTTACCCCTCAAATTTCCCCTCTAAGTACGAATCCCCCCCCCCCACTTCAAATCCTCCCTCCCAGCACAAATGCCCCTCTCTTAATCCCCCATCCTAGCACAAATCCCCCCCTCAAATTTCCCCTCCTAGCACAAATCCCCCTCCCAAAAAAAAAATGTTCCCTCTTAACACAAATTTTGTCCCCCCTCCACCATATTACCATTTCTAGCACAAACCCCAAAATCCCCCATCCTAGCACAAATCCTCTTCCCCCATCCCCCCTCTCAACACAACAGTGTCCACCCCCACCCCCAAATCCCCACTCCTAGCACACCTCCCCAAATTTCCTCTCCTATAACAATTCCTACTTCCTGCCACCCCCCCCCCCAAATTCCTCCTCCCAACACAAATCCCCTCCCCTCAATCTTCTTGTGGTGCCCCTGAATCTCACATGATACCACAGTGCCCAGAGCAGCCTCCCTTCCTGCCCACCCCTTGTCCCGGCCCTGCACTGCTGCGTCTCAGCCAATGAGGAGGGAGAGTCCCGGACAGCCAAGTCTCTCGTGCAATATTGCTGGATCAAGATGGGCTCAGGTAAGTATTAGGGGGGCTGAGGGGGGTTGCTGTAACCAGAAAGTTTTTATCCTAATGCATAGAATGCATCAGGATAAAAAAAAATTTCTGCCTTTAGAACCACTTTACCAATTCTTCCGCACGGCACCTATAGCAGATCACAAAGACATACACTTTCATTTTATAACATCAGCATTGTAAAAACAATAGTTATCATTGACAATCTAATATAGGCTTACTTGAAATACCATGTTGTGGGCTCTGCCTGTCTGCTGGCCGTCTCTTTTCACAACTTCCTGGACTCCCAGCATGCTTTGCAGCTTCTCCTCTGCTATTTACTTTCTATTTCTAAGGACTACATATCCCATGGTACCTTGCTGCCTGTAAGCAGTGATTCCTGTACTGATTCTGCCCCCTAAAAAACCCTCCTCTCAGCCCCTTTGTAGTTCGGAAGGCAGGCTCTGTGAAATGTGTGACACAGCAGTGCCTGCTCACGGGACATAGTGACTACGTGTCACAGAATTCAAGGAGATAAATGTGTGGGGATCTTCATAAAGTAAAATTACAAACTTCAAGATTGCTTAGAGTAATAGGAGTAGGTTAGTAATAATTGAAGAGAAGTAGAAATGAATATATGAACTATATTTTAAATGGAGATACTCTTCAAAGACGTATTAAATGTAAAACTAAAAATATAATGTAATATATTGCAGCTTACCAGACATTACATGTGGTGACTGCATTTGTTTTGTTTTTAGACTTTTTTCCCTCTGTTTTTACCTGGTGATCTGGCCAGTATCACACCTCCTGTGTGTGGCCCCACTCTGGATGAAGGAGCACAGGGGTACAGGGGAGAGGGGAATGGTAGATATACTAGCAGATTTAAATACAATAACAAATTGAAGCCAAACTCCAGATCACAGTATAAGCAGTTACAGCAAACAGTATTTTTGAGAGAATAAAGGTTTTATATAATAAATAAAAGCTGATTATTCTAAGCATCCCTGTCAGTTGTGAATGATTTGTCTCATTCCTGTAACTGATACATCTGCAGGACAGCTTGTTCTTTTGGAAAACAACAGACTTAAGCCCCGTACACACGTACCGAATGTCGGCCGAACGATCGGCCGTCTTTTGTCCGGTGCTGTCCTGTCGGCTGAAAACTGCGAAAGACTGCACACGAATTTTGTCGGCCAACAACAGCCGACTGCAGAAGTGATGTCATGTGATGGTTAACTTTCCTTGTCTTTTTTCTTTTCTGAGCATGCCCAGTCTTGCTAATCTGCTGTCTGTCGGCCAAATTCTGTACTGACTGGCGAACAATCGGCCGTTCTGGTGTTGGCCAACAAAAATTTTAATGCCTGCACAACAGATTCTGTTCGGCCCAAAAGTCGCTGTCGGTTGTCGGAAGCATCATACTAACAAGCCGACAATCGGCCGATCGTTCGGCAACCGAATATTTACGGCCGACAATCGCTACGTGTGTACGGGGCTTTACTGGCCGGATCAGCAGATTACAGAAGAAGAAAGAAAGCCTAAAAAGAAAATTATTGCAGCCATCGCATCTATGAAATGGCAAGCTGCAATATAATAAATGATTGCTTTTGGGTTTAATACCACTTTAACTTGTCAGCTGTTATTTTTAGTTCCCTGGAGAATAAAATAGTGGTTATTTAAATTTTTTTTTTACGTCGCATGATATTTGCACAGCCACTTTTAAAACACAAATGTTTGTTTTTCTTTTTTGCATACAAACACAATATAATGTGTATTTTTAGTAAAAAAAAGATGATGTTGTGCCGAGTAAATAGATACCAAAATTGTCATGTTTTAAAACTGTCCATGCTCAAGGAATGGTGAATATCTCCTAAACCGTGCAGGTTTAGGAGATATTAATTTTACCTACAGGTAAGCCTTATTATAAGCTTACCTGTAGGTAAAAGTTTAAAAGCGGAGTATACTACCGCTTTAATTGAACAAGCTGAAGTTAGAAGCTAATTGGCTATAATACACAGTTGCACCTGATTTTGTACTCTCCAGGTTTAGTAAATCAACCCCTAAAGGGCCATACACACTATAAGATTTTCTGAAGACTTTTTCCTTTAGACTTACCAAAACCATATAATATAAGGGTCCAACCTAAACACTTTCAATTTGTATGCAATCTGGCAGGCCCTTGCACTACATAGAAAAGGTAAATCTGAAGGAAATCTAACCACAAAAGTTGGATAGTGTGTATCCAGCTTAAGGCTCGACTGCCATGAACTCTGTTGTTTATTTACATCTCCTGTCTGTCCAGGCCATGCAAGTTTATTACAGCCCCATAGACTTCTACAAGTTGGGAAATGAAGGTAGACAAGTCCCATAGATTAGGGGCTGTAGTACCAGGGCCGGACAAGGGATGGGCAGAAAGGACGGCTGCCCTGGGCGGAGCGTGTAATGTAGGGCTGGGGGCGCTGCAAGCTCCTTCTACTACAAAGCTGAAGGGAGTATTGACAGCGGCATCACTACATCTGTGAGACCAGCGCTAGAAGCAGCAAGGAGAGGAGGAGAGAGCTGGGAGGAGGTGCGGGCTGTGCTTTCTCTCTCCCTCTCCTCAACATAAGCTTGCACATAATGAGGAGGGTGCAATTTGGCATCTTTGCTCTGGGCACTGGATAATCTTGTCCTGGCATGCCTCTAGGACAGTGATGGGGAACCTTGGCACCCCAGATGTTTTGGAACTACATTTCCCATGATGTTCAACAACACTGCAGAGTGCATAAGCATTATGGGAAATGTAGTTCCAAAACATCTGGGGTGCCAAGGTTTGCCATCACTGCTCTAGGATGATCTAGATGATCTCTACCTAAAATATTAGTTTTGAGTAAACTGACCCTTTAAACTATTAAAAAAAAATTGAAAGTAGCATTTGGAAATACATGTATCACAGAAAGTCTTGGAAATATATACTGCTTTAATCTTTTGGCATACAAAAAAAAAAGATCTGTCATATAGAGAGTGCAATGAAGAGAAAAGACTTTATAGAAGGCAGTTGGCATTTAAAAGCATTATCAAAAGACTGTCATAAAATCAAAGCTGTCTGCTGTACATGAATGAAGCATTAATGGGTAGATATATTACTGACACAGCTGAAAAAGCAAACTATGGCATTATTTCATCACCCCAGATTTTACATGATAAAAGGCCTGCATGAAGGAATTGTGTGCCCCCCGTGCTTGCCTTGATATGATGGTGTTGCAACAATGGAATTGCATTTGAACAATGAAAATGTATGGGTATGATGGCCTTGCTAATGACAATGTTCAATTTTATCATTCATTACTGTAGGAAAATAATACCAATTACTAAACCTTGAAAGTCCTGCTGGACATTTATTAACTTTGTTTCCTTGTTCATATTATTCTTTACTTGGCTGAGTTCCTCCTCCGACGATGCCCATTTTGTGTTGACAGTAGATCATCTTTTATCGGTACAGACAAAGAATCCCCCTAACCAAATTACAACTGCCAGACATGCACAATGCAGTCTACAGAAACCTGTGGAAAGACGTAGTGCAAGCTAGGAACATTATTTTTTTTGTGTCTGATATAATGCCAGAATCTGTAGAAACTATAAACACGTAAATGGACAAGGTATTAAAGTAGATGCAAACTCTTAGGTCCCTTGCACACTGGGGCAACTCACCATCCTGGTGTTTTAGTGCTCCTGGGAGTCACAGGTGTAGAGTCCAACGCTGCTGCCTGCAGCTTGTCAGAGTCAATGGTAGGCTGAAGTATCACGTGATGTTTGCTTCCGGGTGCAGGGGGGTTGCCAAGGCGACGCCATTGCCTTTGCGGAGCATGCGCTCCTTCTTCAGGCCTAAAGTGTGCTTCGCTTAGATGGTGCTTGAACACTATGCAGAGGTGTATTTGTTGGCTTTGTAACGGTTTTAAATCTTTTTATTTTGTATGCATTCTTGTTTTACAAATATAAACAACAAAAGGATTCCCAGAGCACTGTGAGTTAGCTAACGGAATAGCATAGCAAGAGTAATTTTCTTTCAGGCAAAGCTGTCTCTTACTGAATCTTCACTTATGCCCTCTGATAAAGTTAAGTAATTTCTTTAATTAATTTTTTAACACAATTTCACCACTAATCTTTTTATATTTCTGTAGTTTAATTGCACTCAACCTAATAAATAGAACAATTCCTAAACATTCCTTTAACCTCCCTGGCAGTATGATTCTTTCGGATTTTAGGTGCTGAAAGCGGTACAATTATTTTGCATGTAATTCTTAAGAATGAGCAGCCCAAACTAACTATTTACATATGATTTTTCTTTACTGTGCGTTCTTCTTTATAACATCTCGGGTATGATAAAGTTTGAAACACAAAATCATAAATTATAATATAATAAAAAACTATAAATAAGTTAAAGTATGTATTTATGTATACATATATATATATATATATATATATATATATATATATATATATATATACACATCGCTGGATCCCAGGGACAAGGTAAGTAACCCAGCTTTCAGGATCCAGCGATGCTTCTGGCGGTACCCCGAGTGTGGCTCGGGGTTACCGCTTTTGGCTCTGAAATTTAACCCCGAGCCACGCTCGGGAATACCGCTAAGAAGGTTAAAGAGGAATGTCGCTCTTACCTTAAAAATGATGCACTTCTCATGGGATTGAGTGTGGCAAGGCTGCTGCTTCACCTTGCCACTGAAGTGAAGATATCAAGGGTGAACTATTCTGTGAATTACTGTTCAGGGTCCTGCTTGGCACCCCCTTTCTCACTGACAGTGTGTGCAAGCTCTTGTCCTCTGACCCTACTGGAGTGGTCCCCTTCCTGGGCAGACCCCTGGCAGGCTCCCTGGTACTCACAACACTGTTTTTCTTCAGGTAGCTCTGCCTTCAACTCCACTGTCAGTATCCTGGACCTGTTGGCTCAGCACCACACCCTGGCTCACCAGGCCAACTGCCTGTGGCCACTTTCCTTGCTGACAGGAGGAGAGACAGCCGTCACCCTCCTCCTAGGACCTGGTTTCACGCCCAAAGATGCCCTGTCATATGTGCCTTTGGCTTTTATGTCCAATCCCAGGATGCACTGCGTTTGTGCCCTCCCACTGGGACTGTCACAAAAGCCTGTGTGTCACTGGCTGGGTTTCCTGGACTGTCCAACACGGTAATTTTCATTAAGGGCAAGTGAATCCATTTCCCTTTACTTCCTGGAACTCTGGATCTGCCCCCTGGTTCACAGGATGCACATTATATGAGGGGAAAGGCATTGGTGATGTAGCTTTCCCAAAATGCATCTGTGAGACCAGGTCTACATCACCAGTGCCTTGCTCAATCGAGAAGTGGAAAAACAGTAAAAGTAAGTAAAAGCTAAAAATGTTCATGTAAGTAAGGAATGCAAGAAATGTAAGATGCTTTGTGAACAAGAGAAGAAAGGTCCGCTTTAATAAGGCGGAGTGGAAGAGAAGCACTATGCTTGGGGCCTTTAATAACAGATTGTTGAGGTTGGATTCATACTCTTGCTTGTGGTAACATGCGTTAAAACCCTCACTTTACCATGCATTACTATAACACATGGGGTGAATTTGATAAAGGAAAATAAGCTGTTCGCTTTGCAAGGAAAGTTGCATTTTGCAAAGGTATTTTCCCCAGAGCTTAGTGAATGAGGTGAAACTCTGCTGACCTCCATCATCCAATAATGTGTAAGAAAAAAATGCACATTGCGTTTGGGTCTTCTTTGCTAAGCGAAATGTCACCACAATCACTAAGCTCTGGGGAAAATTCTCTTGCAAAGTGAACAGCCTATTTTTCTTTAGTACAATAACCCCATGGGGTCATTTTAAAGACACCTTAAGGCATATACAGTAAACCCCCATCCATTGTGGGGGTTACGTTCCGGACCCACCTGCGAAAAGTAGGCATGGATGTTTTTATAACTTTCACTGTACTTTTAAAAGCATTTTAAGGTCTTTAAACACACTTTTAAATTAGAAACACATTTAAACACATAAAAGATGTGACAGAGCAAGAGCAATGGAAAACACAAAAATATTTAATTAACAATGATTTAATTAGTAAAATAATATTAATAGGTCTCACGGAAAAAAACGCAAAATACCGGGACCGCGAAAACTGAACCGCGATACAACGGGGGTTTACTGTATACAGTAAAAGGAACACATGTACCTGTGTTAGAGAGCATCACAATGCACATCTGTAAATACTTTTGTGTTGTAGTGCACTGCGTTGTGAAAATAGTGCAAGTGCATTACTTCTTTCTTTTCCTACATCAAGGGACACGGAGCCATACATCATAACAAATGGGTTATATAGCCACCTATATCTGAAGGACACTGGCAACCAATCAGAATTATTGACCCCCTATATAACCCCTCCCTCACATGAAGTATCTCAGTTTTTTCGCCAGTGTCTAAAAGGTGAAGGTCGCTGTGGAGAGGTGCTCCACATGTTTGTTATGTTCCAAAGAAGAAGAAAGAAGATGAAAATGCCCCTGTGTTATAGAGAATCACAACGCACATCTGTAAATACTTTTGTGTTGTGGTGTGAAAATAGTGCAAGTGCATTACTTCTTTTTGTCTCTATGCGTCTTACGCAACATATCAAACCCAAACCCAAAAAATGTAATAGATTGCAGCTTACCAGTTTTCAGATGTGTTGGCTCCATTCATTTTCCTTTTGTCAGGCTTTTTTTTCCCTATATTTTCTTCTTGAGATCCTTGCAGCAACATACTTGCAAACAACTCAGAACAATTAAGAAACTACAGCTGCTTTATCAACTGAACACTCATGTGATGATCCTTGCCAATCAACATTTACAGAAAATATCTAACACAAATAAGAAAAGAGTAACAAGCCAAATAAATTCAATTGATCCATACAATTAAAGCTTTACTGGATTAAAAAAAAAAAAGTCAAGTAGTAAAATTACCAAATAGGACACACTGATACAAAGACTGCAGGGGAGATTTATTAAAGCTGGTGCACACAAAATCTGGTGCAGCTATGCATAGTACCCAATCTGCTTCTAGTTTTTTTGTCAAAGCTAAATTGAACAAGTTGAAGTTAGAAGCTGATTGGTTGCTATGCACAGCTGCTCCAGATTCTGGGTCACCAGTTTTATTAAACCTCCCCCTATATGTATAATGTTGTAATGAACTGACCTTAATGAGTAACTAAACCCACAACAGAAAAATCAGTCTATATGCATCAAGCATGCTTGTTATACTCACTGTGGCGCATAAGGGGGTTAATCCTCCGCATTGTGTAAAAAGGCTGCTTGATCCTGTGTTCTATGATCCTCCCCTTCTTCCACTGTCCCCAATCCATCTCCTGATAAGACAGAGCCTTTGGAGTCACTCTAATAATGCTCAGTTTGATTTGTATTAGAGAGTTTTTTTTTTTTTGGGAGGGTCCATGTGATAAGCACAGGGCCAATCAGCACTGTCCAGATAGAGAGGAATCAAAACTCCACCTACAAGCTTTAACCAGACACTGATAGAAGTCACAAGACTGCTATATACTGCTGATGAGAAAAGATATTTAGCAGTTTTATATTTACTAAAACAATTGCATTTCCATGTTCTGTGTACTGCTGGAGACCATATATAGTAAATGCAGGGACCTGGGTTTAGTAACACTTTAAACATTTTTTTAAGGTGTATTCAAAAATTTAATTAAGCCAAAGATAATTATCTGTTCATCTAATGTCTAATCTATTAAATGTTTTATTTAGCCTATTGTTCATTCATCATAATAATTCCTACTTATTTGATGTTACTGCATTCTAATATTCAGCGTTGAAGTTCAAAATAGCCTAAAATAATGTAGGTCTGTGCGCAACATATGCACAATTGACATATGTGTCAGTTGTATGTGAGCTAGGCATTCTTTAAAGTTATGCTGGTATTTCATTTGGCATTGTTCGCTCTTTACAAAGAGACAGATTGATTCCGGTGGGTTTTGACCTTTATTGCAAATCCAAAACCTAGACCTGTAATTCGCTGTCGTTCAATCTTCAGTTCGATGTTGTGAAAATCGAGGAGACACACAAGTGCATGTTGTTACAAGTGACTCATTTGAACTTGAGTCTGGGCTCTTGTAGCCAGCCTGCAATTATCTTCTAAACGGCATCACTAAATGCAGCATAGAACGAACGTGCAGATGTTCTTCAGCGATGAAGCTATCTGCATATGTTAGGACAACATCAACAGCCTGATACAACATCACAATCAATACTATACTGCGGGAAACAGATAAGCTTTACATTTTACATTAAAGATCTCCTGGACAGCTTTAGATAACAAAACCTCAAAAAGGAAAAACATTAGCTTTACTGCTAAGTACGAAGTAATAGAAATAACATTATACTGTAGCATAAATATTTAATGGTTATGTTTCACTTCCCGCTAATACTTGTGTGTATGCTGATGTTCTGTATGCTTAGGGAACATGGGAACTTTAATGGATAGGTAGCGTTTATATGCAAGTGCTGCATGATTCCACTTTGACCCATGACTAGGCATTGTAGAACTTGGCGGTTTTAAAGGTTTTATAAAGAACTCCACTTTACAAAGGGTTTCACCTGTATTACAATATTCTCTGAGCTTGCACTGCTAGAGAATATTATTTGCATTATACAGCCCTACAGAGTTTTTAGAGACAATTTTCCTAACGGGTTTTTGACCCTTTCCTAATATATGTGTAGCACCCTCCTAGGTAGGTGCTAGTCTGAGAGTATTGTTTTGAGCTCCGTCTACTTACCAGAGGAGCTGCAGGCAAATCTATATTGCTTTTTGCCTACCAGGGAGCAGGATCTATTAGTGAGGTCTGCTCATTGTGCTCAGCATGTGATTCATTCAGTCTAGAGAGTGTTTCACACTGGTCCAATAGGGAGTCATGTCGGACAGTGGGAGGAAACCTGAGGATTGGGTGCATAGGCTTTTGAGTACTGGTGATTGGCAGAGGGCAAATGCATTCTGGGATACTGTATAAAAGGCAGGAGCACATGTGCTGTGGGGTCTTTGGCTGGAGAGCGGAGTCCCAGAGGGAGGGGACGGCTGCCTCCTCCTCTGTAGAGGTGCCACGCGGTCACAGGATGTTGTCCTGAGGACCAGAGGAGTGGTGGAGAGGAGCTGAACCCAGAGGTCCAGGAGAGCTGACTGAGAGGGGAGACACTGTAGACCCTGGGACTACAGTATCATGAGTACAGGGGCTCATGTCAAGGGTCATGACCTTAGGGGGGCCATCCCTGCTAGTAGGACAGTCAGTGGACGGGTGTCAGCCGAAGAAGAGAGAGAGGATACTAGGGAGAGTGTCCTCAAAATCACTAGTTGTTCACAAAGCCATCTTAAGGATAAGAGGCTTAATCCACATTCATCCGAAGTGGGGGGGATGAATTAACAGCAGAGTTGTATAAAGTACTCGAAACCCATACTTGAGTAAAAGTACAAGTGCTTGATCAAAAAGTGACTTGAGTAGAAGTGGAAGTGCTCGATCAAAAAGTGACTTGAGTAGAAGTACTAAAGTATTCAACATTTTTTGTACTTAAGTATTGCAAGTAGTTTTTTTTTAAATTTTGCTACTCAAGTACTGAAAGTAAAAGTACCAGTAGTTTTGGAAAAAAAAATTGCTACTCAAGTACTGAAAGTAAAAGTACAAGTACTGTGTTATGTAGTTATTAAAGAAAGAAGTCAAAAGTTTGAACATCATATTGTTTTTTATGATTTCAAATGCAGCTTTTATTTATACATACAGTAGCATTTATTTTCGTATGCGCTGATAATACACATGTTTTGAGCTTCATGAAACCTGCCATCTACTGTTCTGGCAGTGGTAATTTTTATAATTGTAACGAGTAACTATGCAGCACAAAAACAAAATATCAGAGTAGAAGTATTGAAATCATTGAAAAAATTTAGTGAAGTAAAAGTGGAAGAAGAAGAAAAAAATTCTACTCTAGGAAAGTACAGTTACCACGTTTCAGTACTTAAGTACAGTAGTGAAGTAGTTCTACTTAGTTACTATACATCTCTGATTAACAGCCTGGCTGTTCCAAATCTATAGTAAAGCAGAGAAGATAGGAGTCCTCAATCACTGTGAATAGTTAAAGTTGAAGAATCCCACTATTTCCTTCTCCTATCCCCCATTTTACAATAAACCACAAAAACAACCAAATACCCCTGGACTGATTATTGGAGTGTGAGCCAAGGAGAATTAAGGAATTGTCTTTACTTATGGCTGTGTGCTGGTAACTAGGGGGAACCCACAGAGTGAATATCAAGCAGTCCTTGCGGTGGCAGTGCTTCCTATGTGTCCTATGTTCTACATCTAGGTTGTTCGCTACACAAAGTGAAGCATTATTACTATATTTTCCTATAAAAACATGGCTTTCTTTGGATCAACCGTGGGTATAGGATTCTGTATATGGAGGTTATTTATTTCATTTTGTCTCCATTGGCTGAACTACATGGAATGGTTGGTGTCTTTATTCAACATATGTAACTACATAAATATGTAACTGTGTTTCTTTTTTGTTTTTCTTTTTTATTTAAAGAAAACCTTGTATTGCAATCAAACTAAAAAAAAAAAAGAAACAAAAGAAAAAAACAAAAACATATACAAGAGTTGCTGGTTCCCTTGTTTAACCGGTTGCCGACTGCGCACAGTATATTTACTGTCAGCCCCGGCCAGGCAGAGTGACGTAGGTCTACGTCGCTCGCCTGTGACCGGCTTGGGAGCCAATAGCGGGCAAGCGCGCGCCCGCTGAAGTGCGCGCCCGCCCCGGCTCGTTCACAGAGGAGTCCGCGCGTGTGACCGGCGGACCCGATGTCCGCCGGTCACACTACGATCGTCGGTAGAGAGGGAGAAAGTCAGGCGGCTTATGCAAACAAGCCGCCTGTCATTCTCCCCTGTGTAAAAATGGAGATCAGACGGTTCTACTATGTAGAACCGTTGATCTCTGTTTTTACAACAGTACACATGTCCCATCACAGTTAGAAACACGCCCCTAGGACACACTTAACTCCTCCCTCTCCAATACAGTTAACCCCTTCACTGCCAGTGTCATTTTTACAGTAACAGTGCATATCTATAGCACTGATTACTGTAGTAATGTCACTGGTAACCCCAAAAGTGTAAAAAATGTCAGTCAAGGGTCCGATCTATCCGCCGCAATGTCGCAGTCTCGCAAAAAAAAAATGCAGATCGCCGCCATTACTCGTTAAAAAAAAACCACCAAAAATGACAAAAATCTTTCCCTTTGTTAGCAAACGCGATAACTTTTGCGCAAACCAATCAAAATACGCTTTTTGCGATTTTTTTTACCAAACATATGTAGCATAAAACAAAACTGGCCGAAAATGTTAAAAAATTTTGATTTCTACATTTTTTTTGGGGAATTTCATATATAAAAAAGTGAAAAATATTGTTATTTTTGCAAAATTTACGCTCTTTTTTTGTTTATAGCACATGATCAAAAAATTGCACAGGTGATTAAATACCACCAAACGAAAGCTCTGTTTGTGGGAAAAAAAGGACGTGAAATTCGTTTAGGTACAGTGTCGCACGACCGCGCAATTGTCCATTAAAATCACGCAGTAAAAAAATCGCAAAAAAAAAACCCTGGTCAGGAAGGGGGTAAAATCTTCCGGGGCTTAAGTGGTTAGTTTATATATCATTTGCATTCCCTGAGTAGATTTTTTTCTTGAGCTGCCATATTAAGCTATTCACAAACAATATTGAGAGAGCCTACTTATTGGTTCTATACTGATTCCCTGTTTCTAAAGTTTAAAGCTGAATTCCAGTGAAATTACAGAACTACCTTTATATTGGGGCTCTCCCACACTGCGAAGGCCCTTTGCGTCCTCACTTACAATGCAAGAGTGCTGGTCCTGTATCATAAATAAAGTAATCAGAGTATAACTGACAGGGGGAGCACCGAAGAGAAGTTTCTTCAGGGGACCCGTTGCAAAAAGAGAAACATCCAATGGAAGCAAGGTATAAGGTAAGTAGCACTGCTTTTCTAAGATACTATAGACAAAACAAGCATTAAACCCTTGCAGTGCGGAAGAAGCAAATATTGTGTTGTAAATTCTTTGGAGCTCAGCTTTAAAGTGGTAGTAAACCCGCTTAGTCATTTTTATCTTTCAGCAGAAACGAGGGGGGGGGAACGCAGTTATGGCACCTCCAGAACTGAATTTATATAATGTCAAGGGGTGCTGGGGTGTGCTGAAGGGTCTAATATTGCCAGCTGCTGGGGGATCTATTGTCTCTGGGGGAAGGAGGTAGTGTTTTTGGGGGATCAAACACCCCCCCCCCTGACCGGGCACCTTCATTGACAGATGCTCCTAGTGCTTCCCGAGGGCTCCAAGCACTCCACCAGACACCATAACCACGTCAGACCCCATGAAGCACCGCAGCTTGGTTGGGGTCTCGCCATCTCCTACCCACCCTGGACCCGTGGGTGAACCTCTCTTTCCCTTAGAGTGCAGCAGGAACAGGACCAAGCTCTTAAACAAGCTCTTACAAGAGCTTAGTGATTATCCAAGGGAGTATGAAGGACATAGCAATCCCTTGTAGCATATTCCCCCAATGAGAGACAGGACTCTAGATTGAGGGTGAAGTATAACTCAACTTTATTGAACAAGAAACACACTTTTATACAGTTTTCCCCCACAAGGTTATCGCCCAGGTGTACCTTGTTGAAAACAGGCCCTGACATTCACAATCCAATGAAAACAGAGCTTTACGCTCCCATCGTTGTACACAAAGATATACACTGTGGGATAATCCCCCCTCCCCCTTAGCAGCCAATCCACATACACATATACATCCCATAATAAGCTTATCTTATTGCAGACAGAACAATGTAAAAATGTAATTTCATTTAACAATTTAAAAATGAGACAAGCACAATCCACATTCCCTCCCATTACACAAGCAATAGAGAAGTCTGCCAATGACAGTCTGTGTGTCTCTCTCACAGACAAGCACATGGAATACACTGTGTAAGGTGGTATTAAATCTTCGTATTTCTATATGAAGATATTGTTGACAAATATTACTGTCCCACTTGAAGCAATCCTAACCATTAATTATCTGTCTTTCACTCATAGGGACAGTTAGTACCGTCACAGGGTCTATTGTTGCTGGTGGGGAATCTATTATGCTGGGAAAGGGGGATCTTATTTTCTTGGGGTTAATTGTTGTTTGGATGAATCTACTTTTGATAGAGAGGTCTATGGCTGGCTGATGGAAGATCTGTTGTTGTTATTGGGGTCTATTTTTATGGGAAGATTTATTGGTGGGTCTATTGTTGTGTGGGGGATCTATTGTTCCTGGGGTGTCTATTGCTGATGGGGAGTCTATTGTTGCTGGAGAGGGATCCATTGTTGCTGTGGGTCTATTGTTTCTGGTTGCAGGAGATTTATTTTACTGCATTTCTTGTTATCATTATTAAATTCCATGCAACTTACTTAGCACCAAAAAATTGTATTCTCTAAAAGGAGCATTACTGGGAGGTGGTTTGGGGGTGGAACCAAGGAATGGTGCTTGGGGGAGGGTAGGGGGCGGAGAAAAGGGGTGACTCAAAAAGGGAGAGTTCCTGCACCTATTCTCTGAGAAAATAAGCCCTATAATAAGGCTTACCTGTAGGTAAAATGAAAATCTCCTAAACGTGCACCGTTTAGGAGATATTCACCTTGGACACAGCCAATTCTGTCACTGTCGCATGTGCTCCGGAGGTCCAGCATACCTTGCCAGATTTTCAAAGCTTTGTGCCGAAGTGGAGGGCTCCCACATGCATGCGCGGGAGTGACTTCATCGCGGCTCCGGCTAATCACATAGCTGGAGCGTGTGAACCCGGAAGAAAGACTGGGCGAAGATGTCAGCCCTCTCAGTGGTTACAGTACAGCGCTGGAGGGCTTAGTTCCAAGATGAGTATTTCATGTTGTGCTAGTACTGTATGCGATGCATAATAGCACTTTATGCCTTTGCCTTGCAGGTGATTTTTTTTTTTTTTTTTACAACAGTAGTGGTTAATACAATTTTTTTCTGTATTTCACTTTTTTGTTCAACTAAAATAAATTTCACATCCTTTTAAAAAAAATACTTTGGGAGTAACTAACAAAAGCATTATTTATTATAATGACTGACTACTGTGTCAAGAAAAAAAAAATAATAATAATAATAAAGAAGGAGCAATTAAATAGAACACTGATGTTTAGATCAATTAATTGACCAGCAAAATTTTTAAGTGAGTGTATGATTGGTCCGATGTTTAAACCCTTCAATTATCCACTATACAACTTAGAAGCCAATTAAATATTAAGACGGTCCATTGCTTTATTGACTAACTGATTGTGCAGCATTACTGTTGTCTATCTGAATTTACTATCATACCTAAAGTAAAAGTTATTTATGAAGTTATTTTACATTAAACTCTGATCACAACACAACAATTTCTATAGATCTAATAATAATCAACAATTTAGTTTCACTTTATGCAGATTAGCTAATCACCTTAATCGGAAACACAGAAAAATTTGTGGTTTGTGCTTTTCCTTTGGGAGTCAGCATTTGGGAGTCTGTGGCCACCTCTGCTATTGACAGCTATAGCATGATGAGTGGAGGAGTGGTCACACATTGGCCATATATTTTTTTTAATTCATCCTTGTGTTTATGACCAAGCCCACCAGAGTTGGTATCGATCAAGGGGGGAACTTTACAATGTGCAACAGGCTGACCTGTTTCACCCCTGCTCAGGGTATGAAAGAGTCAGGGAGGCACTCTTGAAAAACAAACCCATGGACTTGACTCACCACCAATTTAAACTTCTCCTTCAAGTCACGACTGTGGTTAAGCAGATTATTGCTAGAGCATGGAAGTCTCCCACTCTATGCACCCTAGCCATTAAACATAGAATCACGAAGACAATGACCCATAACAAAATTGAAGCGATACTGTTAGACAAAGTACCCAAACATGAAAAACTTTGGAATCCCTGGGTGAAAAATTTCTGACTCTTTGACTTTAACCACTTGCCGACTGCCTAACGCCGATCTACGTCGGCAGTCAGCCCCTCACAGGCAAAGTGACGTAGGTCTACGTCGCTAGCTTGTGAGGGTTTAGGGAGCGAGCGCACGCCGCCCGGTCACGCATCCCCCCGCGCGTGTGACCGGCGGACCCGATGTCCGCCGGTCACTCGGCAATCGTCGGGGGAGAGGGAGAAAGGCAGGCAGCTTGTGTAAACAAGCTGCCTGTCATTCTGCCCTGTGTATGAAGGATGATCATACAGTTCTACTATGTAGAACCATTGATCACTGTTCATACATATGAAGCCACAGCCAATCACAGTAGAAAGCACGCCCCTAGGGACAGGGCAGTTGTTCTCAACTCCAGTTCTCAAGACCCACTAACAGGCCAGATTTTTAGTATTACCTTGAGGAGATGCAGACTAGAGTACTGCAATGACTGAGCAGCACCTGTGATGTATTTCAGTTATCTTGCAAACCTGGGTCCTGAGGACCGGAGTTGAGAACCACTGCTCTAGGGACCCCTTCATTCCCCTCTACTCACCACGATACCCTTCCCTCCTCTCATTCCCTCCCTGTTTAGGACCTCTTGCTCCTTCCTTTGCTCTCCACCCTTCTTTCCTATTACTTACCGTCTGTTGCCATATGGGGTTTAGGCGTAATCTCTTACCGTGTTGTGAGGATGAGGGGTTTATGTATAAAACTCCATCAGTAATTGTAAATATATATATATTAATGAAAGTAGTAAAGGTACCCATTTTTGATTGCAAACTCATACTTGGGAATTTTAGTGTAGATAGATGTGCGTGAGCCAGACGGACTGGTTTTAGGAATCCAGGGTAACACATTCCTTTGAAAGGCCAGATGGCTATTGACGTGTAAACACATAAAGTGAATACCTTGTTATCTAGTCTGTGTGAATTTGATTTTTCGTATAGCCGGGAGGGAGCCAGTGAATGAACCTTATGGTGGCACCCTGCAATCTCATCTCTGGGTGTTAGACATCCTGATGCCAATAGACGAGGATGAATAGACTGACATCCCCACCCTGAGTGGTATCCCTCCATATCAAAAGACTCTCATTAAGATATGCAATGAGGATAAGCCATCTGGGGAGGGGTAGACCACATGTCTCTAGAATAAAGATTGCATATCTTAAGTAGCAATTTCAGAGCCACTCCGCAGTTATGAATAATGGCCCCCACCAACATAGAGGGGTGGTTAGAAAGAGGCGTAACTATGGGAGGGGGAAATGGTCCAATCTGGGAAGAGATAGGCCCACAGGAAGTGACAAGCAAGATAGCTGAACCAATGAGAATGGCCCTATACAAGGCTATGGGATATGGGTCTATATTAGGTTCGGTGAGACAGGGTGACTTCCTGTTTTGGCATGGGAGAGCTAGAGCCATCACTAGAGGTAATTATGGATTAAGGAGTAAGTTTACATTGTATATTTTATTTGTGTGTCGGTCATAGTGTGTGTATATGAGTATATACTCTATGCATTGTATTTGTTCAGTTAAACTAGGGAAATTATACATTGTGTAGTATGTACAATAGTTATTATTGTTGTAAATTACGTAGGCTGTGCAAACCTTATACGAATAAATAATTGTTGTGTTGAAGTTTTCACACAGTCATAGAACTCTCATTATTAACCCAAATATTGTCTGAGATAAATTAACTCTCATAGATTTTTGGTAACACCGTCCCTCTTTGTCTTCTTCCTTTTTCGGGCTTTCCCCCTCCCTTTTTCTTATGTTCATGACAACAACATGGAGATTCCACTTTCTCTCTTTTGCTGATTAAGGTTATGTGGAACATGCGTTTTTGTAATCTTCAGATGAATACAACCTTTCTGGTTTACTACCAATCTACTCAGTTCAGCAGGCTTTAACTCATTCACCTTTCCTGGGACACGTTGTAAACTTCGAGGTTGCAGGACCCCCCAGATTGTATTTTATGCAAATGTTTCTCTGATACTACCCATATGGTCTTCCTACTTCTCTTTCCCTGCCTGTTACACGCAGTTTCCTGCATGAATCTCTGTTGCTACATGAGGCAGGATTTGCTGCTTGAACTGAACACAATCTGATATCTTTCACTAAGCTAAATGACTATTCAATTTCCAAAGTAACAATCTATTTCTTTAGTAAACTAACCCTATTATAAAGTAAACTTTCAAATAATTATATCACTTGATCAGGAAAACTTGTACAACATTTTTGATGGAATACATTATTAAACCAAGGAGGAAGATTTCCATATATATTCATCTGGATTTGGGTTTTTTTTTCTTGTTTTTTAAGAGAAAAGTTGAGGGCAAGCGCATGCATAAGCACTTAATTCTGTCAAAAACTTGAACAAACTCCATTACAAACCATTTGCACCCCTATTCTAAAGGCACCTTGACAGCCAATCAAGTCTCCTATCCCCGTAAGTGACATGTGCATCCGAGGCTCATTGCTATCAATTCTGAATGGGTTTGTTTTAAAGACAGCTGAGTCAAGGAAATATCCTGTCATTCATTTGGTCTCCGTTCTAAGTGACAAGTACACTAGTCTGAGCAATTAAAGACAAGTCACCTGTTAGCGGTATACAAGGCCATAGATCTGTCAATGTTAACAATGCTGAGCAATAAAATCCAACAGACGAGCTATTAAAATTGACAAGAATGGTGCAGAGTTATTGCCAAAGGCAATAAAGTGAGGGATGAATTCACCTGTCCTGGGCAATGTGGCACCAGCTGTCAAGTCGTGAGCAAGTAATTGGTGTCCTTGGTATTGGATATAATGGGTAACACATAGAAAACCTACTGCAGCGTTTACCTTGCACATAAGGTTAGATATGGCTTGATAGACAGGCAAGACCTTGTGAGCATCCCATAGAAATGTACTAAAACTGGCTGTAACATCTTTCACTATTTACTGGTTATGTATTCAAATAGGAGATTCCTTGAGGTTAATATACTAAAGCAATAAAGACTATTCACTTTACAAGTGTTCACTTAGCTTAGTTATTTAGGTGAAGCTGTGCATACTTCATAATCATCCAATTTCATTAAATTACAAGTGAAAATATTGTGAATTTCCCTTGCATATGGCGGTGCACTCAAAGTGAACACAACTTCCTATTTTTAAAACTATGTGAACATTCAAATAATATTGATAATCCCAACTATGCACTAAATGGTGAAAAAAAAACCCTGTATATTCAAGTGTTAAACTAGATCACATTGCTGCTAGATATATTACCCCTCAAATCCAAAAACATCTCATCGAGGTGATCCCCTTGACAAAGTCTTTGATGGCAAAATACACTAGCAGCATTGGTGCTTCGATGCTGATTCGGTCAGGCAATAAGAGTTGCAGAGCACGTTATACTCTGTAGGTGGGCTGATGTGATCTCACACAGTGGTGTACCTGGATTCAGTGAGAAGCATTTGCTGTTTTTTATTTTTGTGAGTGACTTTCTATATTTAATACATTTTCATCAAATATCTTCATGGTGTTACACTATAGGAGTTATTTATTTTGTAACACATCTGGCAGACATACGAAGGAGTAAGGGGGAGAGCACAATTGTCTCATGAAGTAAAGTCTTCAGAAATGAACAGCCACTGATTTCTAGCTTTGCATGCTGATCTTTTATTAGAGAAGCATGGTTATGTGGCGAGTGTCTGTCTGGAGGGTGGCGGAGTCACGGAGCACCTTTTTTTGGAGATTTATTCATGTAGTGGATCTATTTTGTTTGCAGAAAAAAAAATAGCATGGGGTCCCCCCGAAATCCATACTAGTGGCCCTTATCCAAGCATGTAAATATCTCCTAAGCGGAGCAAGTTTAGGAGATAATTACAGTACCTATAGGTAAGCCTTGTTATAGGCTTACCTATAGGTGCAAATGCTGCAGTTAAGTTTACAACCACTTTAAGTCAGCAAGCCTAAAAAGCCAAGCCAGGACTTTTTTCTACAATAGACAATCAGCTAAAATATTTTATATATCCGAGTTTCCAAAATAAAAAACAATTGATATCCAATAGTAGTCAAAAATAATGCAAGCCTGCCCTGAGTGCCGGTTCACACTTATGCGCTTGCGCTTGCAATGCGAATTTGCAGTGCGAGTTTCCCTTGTGTTTTTCAATAGTACCAGCGCGATTGTAATGAAAATTTTATTGCGTTGATTATGTTAATTAAGCTCAGGAGGGGTGGAGCTGAGGGGAAAATCAAACAAAAAATAAAAATTCGCACATATCTGAACTGATAATGCGAGTCCAGACCGATTTACATTGATGTCTATGGAGACTAAATTCGCAAGACCCTTTTTATCATCGCATCACATTTGCATAGATGTGAACGAGCGTCACGAATTCAATGAATTTTGTAAATGCATGCGATTGGAGACTATTTAGAACGCATCGCATTCGCAGTACAAGCGCATAAGTGTGAACCGGCACTGAAGAGAGAATGTTTGCCGTGGAAAGTTTAAATTTTATTGTTGTCTTAATCAAATGCATGGATATAAAAGCGGCCCGATCTCTTCCCTGAGCTGTGCTTTACTATTTTATCATTTGGCGTGAGTTTTTGTTACTGTCCATGCAGATATGAAATCCGTTCCTTTATTATTATGTAGCTGTATCAATTAAAGCTTTTTTGCTTTGGTTTATTAATGTAAATTATAAACCAGCTGTCACCGCAGTGACATAGAAACAGCACGGCAATAATAGGCGATACATCCCCATCGCTAGGCCCTAATGCGTTTCACAGCTTGCGCACAAGCTTTTTACCAGCATTTTCAAACCTGCACAGTCTAATTTCCGCCTTGTTATATATGGCTTTGGATTCCTACCTCCCATTACGTTGCTGCATTCTTCACAACTTCATAATAGTCCTTCCAGATTTGTATGAATTAAACAGAACATGAACGTGAAGAACATAATGTGCTGCAAGAGCGGCTCCCCTCAACATAAACGGCAAAGAATAATTAAACACACGGAGACTGCTTAGTCACTCACAGTTTGATGCTTGCTGGCAAGCCAACCAACTTCACTGCTTTGCTTGCTAATGTCATTCGTTAGCTACTCAACCGACAGGTTAGAAATAATTATCCTGTAATGAAAAAGTACCCAAAATTCTTCAGGGGAAGGGCAACTAAGGACAGGCTTGACCACTAAATCTTGTCAGGATTATTTAATTTTTTTTTTGTCAAGTTGGCAATACTTTAATTGATGCTGTTCCTGGCTTCTGGCCAAGGAACTCTGAGGAAGAAAACGAGCAGTTTTTAATCTTAGCTTGGAATCAAGGGGCTTGTGCTCAGGGATTGCTTTTCTGCTAGACTGCAATCCCTCACCTATACTCTATCATTACATATCATCTTGTGTTATTGCAAGTGACAAGCCTGAAACACAGACCACATAGATTAAAAGATTCCCTAGCAAACGCAGCACAATACTGTTTACATTTTGTACTTGTTAATTTTCTATTAGTATGCTTTGTGTGTTTATATGTGCTGGTTTCTCTAAAGGCCTTCAAGTGGATTTATAGTCTGATGAAGGGGGTAAATTAGAGTTTATACTAGCTTATCCTCCTTGTCAACTGAGATAACGTGACCGTAACCAAGTGCCATACCAGTCTGGATTATTAATGAAGGGGGTAAATTATAGTTTATACTGGCTTATCCTCCTTGTCAACTGAGATAACGTGACTGTAACCAAGTGCCATACCAGTCTGGATTATTAATGAAGGGGGTAAATTAGAGTTTATACTGGCTTATCCTCCTTGTCAACTGAGATAATGTATCCCATAACAAAGTGCCATACAGGTCTGGATTTCTGATGAAGGGGGTAAATTAAAGTTTATACTGACTCATCATCCTTCTCAACTGAGATAACGTGACCGTAACCAAGTGCCATACCAGTCTGGATTATTAATGAAGGGGGTAAATTAGAGTTTATACTGGCTTATTCTCCTTATCAACTGAGATAATGTTACCGCAACAAAGTGCCATACATGTCTGGATTTCTGATTTAGGGGATAAATTAAAGTTTATACTGACTCATCCTCCTTGTCAACTGAGATAACGTGACCATAACCAAGTACCATACAGGTCTGGATTTCTGATGAAGGGGGTAAATTAAAGTTTATACTGACTCATCCTCCTTGTCAACTGAGATAACGTGACCGTAACCAAGTGCCATACCAGTCTGGATTATTAATGAAGGGGGTAAATTAGAGTTTATACTGGCTTATCCTCCTTGTCAACTGAGATAACGTGACCATAACCAAGTGCCATACCAGTCTGGATTATTAATGAAGGGGGTAAATTAGAGTTTATACTGGCTTATCCTCCTTGTCAACTGAGATAACGTGACCATAACCAAGTGCCATACCAGTCTGGATTATTAATGAAGGGGGTAAATTAGAGTTTATACTGGCTTATCCTCCTTGTCAACTGAGATAATGTATCCCATAACAAAGTGCCATACAGGTCTGGATTTCTGATGAAGGGGGTAAATTAAAGTTTATACTGACTCATCATCCTTGTCAACTGAGATAACGTGACCATAACCAAGTACCATACAGGTCTGGATTTCTGATGAAGGGGGTAAATTAAAGTTTATACTGACTCATCCTCCTTGTCAACTGAGGTAACGTGACCGTAACCAAGTGCCATATAGGTCTTAACCACTTTAACACTAGCCACTGTGCTGCTACTGCAGCAAAGTGGCTCTTGTAGGTCTGACGATGTAGACCTACGTCGCTAGGCTCCTCCCCCTGTAGGCGGCGCGCTCCCGCTGTTTTCATTCACAGCGGGAGTCGGGCCAGGGGAGGAGCGGCGGCGATCTGCCCCGATCGTCGGGGAATCCAGTTTGGAGATCCGCCAGCCTGTGTAAACAGAGCGGGCGGATCTCCTAAGTGACAGGGAGTGACAGATCGGAGTGTTCAGCATAGCTGAACATCCGATCTGTCCCTGGCTCACTCAGTCACCTCCCCCCCCGAATGTTAGTAAGCACCAGGCATACATTAACCCCTCCCTCTCCAATAAAATTAACCCCTTCCCTGCCAGTGTCATTTTTACAGTAACAGTGCATATTTATAGCACTGATTACTGCAGTAATGTCACTGGTACCCAATGTTGTTATATAAAACTGGTACATATGAAATGCATCCAAAAAGCATATATCATATGAATATATCATGGGTTTCATAAGGGGGGAAAAAAAGGCGGGTTTGGGACTTTATATGAAGCATAGGCCAGGATTAGCCAATTGCTTCCATTTCTATATGTATTAACAAAAAGAAGGAAGTGGGACTTTAAATGAGGCACATGTGGAAGGGTAGTAGAATACCATGTATAAAGCATTTAATAATAAATTAATAAATTCATAAGTATTTACAAAATCAATTGGAACAGACTAGTCTGGTAACATTTGTACATAATAGTAAAATGCAAGCAGAGTTGTATAAAAGTCATCCTACACCATAAAACAAACAGATGATACGTAACAGGTAGTTGTAAGAACTGGATGTAAAAAATGCATGGATGTGACAAAAATGCATCAAATGTTCTCTACGCGTTTTGTGGGGACCATTCCACTTCTTCAAGAGCAGAGGCATAGTACACAAATGCGTATCTGTAAACAATGTAGATATGTGTATATAAATGTCAAAAAATATTTTTTGCTTTATACATGGTATTCTACTACCGTTCCACGCGTGCCTCATTTAAAGTCCCACTTCGTTCTTTTTGTTATATCATGGGTTTATTAAACATTTTAGAACACACTGGATATCTTTAGTGCCTAATAAATCTCCTGGCCCTGATGGGTTTTCGGCGGAATATTATCAAACATTTGCTGACACTCTAATTCCCGCCATGACGGACCTGTTCAATGAAGCTGCCCGTACCTCCACTTTTCCCCCTGAAATGCTTCAGGCTACTATTGTTACTCTTCCCAAACCAGGGAAGAGGTCGGATCACCCTCAAAATTTTAGGCCCATATCTTTACTCAATTCGGACTTGAAAATATACGCCAAAGTATTAGCCAACAGACTAGCAACGATCACTCCCTCCCTTATTCACACTGACCAAGTGGGGTTTGTCAAGGTAAGGCAGGCCCCTGACGGTACACGTAGGATGTTTAACTTGCTTCGCCTAGTGGAGAATAGGAGGGTGCCTGCTGTCTTTCTCGCCCTGGATGCTGAAAAGGCGTTCGACAGAGTACATTGGGGATACCTCCAGGCGATGCTTAAAAAATTCGGACTAACGGGTTATATCAATTCAGCCGTCATGGCTCTTTACACTCGCCCCTCAGCCAGGGTCTATACTTCTAGTGCTCTGTCGGACGCCTTTGCTATCACCAACGGAACTAGGCAGGGGTGCCCCCTGTCACCCATTATTTTTTTTTTACTTATGGAACCTTTAGCTGCCAATATCCGTGCAAACCCCCTCATTTCTGGTATCCCTGTAGCAGATCAGTCCCACAAAATTGAACTATTTGCAGATGACGTCATCCTCACCCTCACAGATCCAACCTCTTCCCTGCAGGAAGTACAAAAAGAATTGCACCGTTTTAGCCTGGTCTCCTACTACAAACTCAACGTCTCTAAATCGTCCCTGCTCCCAATTAATATCTCCAAGCCCATGGCCTGGCTCATTAAATCCCAATTCCAATACCAATGGTCAACTAGTGGTTTGGCATATCTAGGCATCAAACTGGTGGTCCCCACCCATAAAAAATACCAGTGTAACTTTTTGCCCTTTATCGACGAGCACCGACGAGAACTCCAACGCTTAAGTACCTTTGAAATTTCCTGGATAGGTCGCATTGCGTCCTTTAGAACACACTGGATAAAGAGATACTTCAGTTGGCAAAATGTTCTGTATTGGAAGTATGGAAATGTGTTGATTGCAAAATAAAAAAATAATATTTTTCCAATAGTACTCCAAGGATTTAAATTCACGGTGGGTACAGATTGTGCTTTTTTTTTTTTTTTTGAGGGGAGAAGGAGAAAACTTGGGGTATTTTTAGATTGACTACATGGATTTATTTATAGATATCTGCATAACCATTTGCATGTTTACAATATATTTTAATATATTAACTATAGAAGATAAAAAATAAAAAAAAATCTTTTTATATCCAATTCCATACTGAACTCCCCACTATGGTCTGTATTTTCTAAGTAGATAAAGTAATGTTACAGGGAAGAGTGG
The DNA here is from genome assembly GCF_965119305.1 of Pelophylax lessonae. Classification (NCBI taxonomy): domain Eukaryota; kingdom Metazoa; phylum Chordata; class Amphibia; order Anura; family Ranidae; genus Pelophylax; species Pelophylax lessonae. Next base: position 261,572,311 of record NC_138773.1, on the reverse strand, counting down.
TAGTCAAAAAACAAATGTGTTTATGAGCTACTGGTTGATACATTTGTTCTTTGCTGCTAATTCATCATTTTCTAATCCACTAACAAAGATAAAACCAAACAAGTTTGTGTTAAAAAGGCAGTGAACTGTGCTTTTATAAACTTTAATGGCTGAAATATACCTTTTAGTTTGGGTGCATTGTGGTAACATTCACGTCACATTGTATGTCAACGTAAAATGGTTGTAAACCCTCTCATATACCCAGGGAAGTGACTAGCCTCAGATGATACAAGAGATTAAACAAATCCTCCTACATAAGTTTTACTTGTTTATCTGCATTCTTTTCTTTTGTACATCCCTTCAAATGTGCTGATTTTAGATTAAATCCTTCTGCATTGTGCAGTATCACAGAGGAGGGGGTGGAGAGCTGCAGTTAGAGGTCTTAGACAATGTGTGAGAGCTGATTGAAGGAAAGGAGCACACCCCCTTCACACATAGCAGAACTGTGTTCTGAATAGACAAACTGTGCTGAGCTCTCCTCCCCGACACAAACCTTTTCTCAAGTGTCTGGAAAACTTGTCAGAAGGGACTCATGCTGATAACAGAGGAACGAAGCACCAGAGAGAAATTACACTTAGAATGGGTTCACACATAGGCAATGCGTGAACCAGTGTGATTCCTGTGCAGGCTCCCGCATTGCATGTCTCTTGTAGGCAGGTCACACTGCCCTATGCAAACCGTTGTGGGCATAAATACAAAGTTAATGACACCCCCAGATTGGGTCGCAGATCGCAGTGCGAACTGTGAAATGGTGCAGGAATCAGATCGCATAGGTGTGAACACCCATGTGATCCAATTCCAGTGCAGACCAAAAAGAGGGTCCTGCACCATTTTGGTCCAAATGTCATACAAATTTATCTATACAATCTGTATGGCCGAATTTGCATTGCACAGACATCGCATGTGATCTGCACAGCAATGTGGCGCGAATCACATGTGATGTCTGACTTTGCCATTGTGTGAACCTAGCATTAGAGCTTTGGAGAGAGACTAGTAAACACTACAGATAAATGTGCTTTGTTCAGATTTCATGACTGAGGTTTACAACCACTTTAACACATGCTTTGTGCATTGCAGTAGCATTAATGTAGAATGGCAGTTTGATACAGTAAGGTGTTACAGGGCAACAACACTGCATGGTAACACACTGCACTGGTGCACTGCATCAGAAACAATTGCTGCATATCCATTCTGTGGTCTGTTACTATGCATTAGTACTGGATGGGATAACCTAATGCAACACAAAATAACATGTGAAACAATATGCACTAGTTCATGTATGTTGCGAGAATGCAGAGAAATGTAATAGCCTTAAAAGAGACACATACAGAATCAGCTTGATTTACCAAAAGTATGTAAGCCAAAACATTTTTTTCCTTGCATGTGATTGGATATTCTTGGTAAAATGAAGCTTTATCTCATTTACTAAGCTCTAGAGCAACTTCACTTGCAGAGTGCACCTGCACTTTGCAAAGTGCACAGTCTATTTACCGATAGAAAAACAACCCCATAGTGTTAAATTGGAAGTAAAGGCTAATATTAACAATTCCTAAAAACGCTCCCTCCCCCCTCCTACCTACCTATTCTGCATACCTTGTACATAAAAGATGTGTATTTACCTATCTGATCACATGATCCTGCAGCTCCAGCTCCCCTGTGTAAGGAAGATCTGGACAACGGTTGTGAATTTTTGGAGTTGTGATGTCACCCATGGCTCCCATGCCCCAGCCGTTGTTGGCACTCCCTCCTCTCCCCTACAGCAGCCACTCTCTGACACAAGGAAGCCGGAGCTGCAGGATCACATGACCAGATTAAAGCGGGATAAAAAAATGTACACAGATTTTTATTTTGTATACAGGGTATGCGGGATAGGTAGGAGGAGGGACAGGGAAGAACAAGAATAGTTAGTATTCGCCTTATCTTCCACTTTTAGGCAACCCATTAATTGTAAATTGAATACCAATTATCTGCAATGGATGAAAAACATACCTTTTTTTGTTCCATTTAAAGTCTTTCTACTTTACTGCTATTAGACATATTCATAGAGAATCAGCATACTATATAGTGTGTTACAAAATTACTATATAGTGTGTTACAAAATGTTACTATTTTCAGCTTGAGGAGTTTGCAATCTAATGTTTCATACATATCATAGAAGCAATGTGGAAGGATGACAGCTTAACCCTCAGTAAGTAAATAGCCTCTTCACACTGGATAGTAATTCAACATTCCCCAATGTAAAACACACTGCATTTGCCTTGTGATGTGCCAGATGCCATCTACAGTACTTTTGCATTAAAGTACCATTGAGAAATTTAGGTATTTTAGGTATCTCCAGAAAATTGCTGTGATTTGGAATGTTTTGTAAATGCTTGCTGAATAGGATGCTTTTCAGAGTAGCATTTACAAACTATGATCTTAAAATAAAATGTAAAAATGTTTTTATTCTTACCAAAAGTGTTTTTTTTTTTTTTTACCTACACAGAAACATTTTTTTTTTTTTTGCATTGGGTCAGGTTATGTGGCAGATTTACATTTTAGGATTTGTTCTATCATTGAGTAAAACCATCAACATTATTTTATATGAATGCTATAGAAAAAATATGCAGACCTATGCATAATAAAAATTATAGACAGACCCTACTAGGTAAATGTTCTTTAAAAATAACATGTTATGTGCGTCATTTTGTTGGATTGCTCATGAAGCAGAACAAATGCGGTGATTGAAAATACGTTTAATTAAAACAGGATTAGACAAGGGGAGGCACTAGCACTGTACTTTTTAAGCCTGTTTCGCACTAGTATCCAGGAGACTTAGGAGAGGACCACGACTAATAAAAGTCTTTTGTTTACATAGCAAGCTTTCTGTGATCTGCAAAGTCATGGGTTTAATACTGGAATTTTCTGTCTAGTTTTGAAGCTTTAATTTTAAAACTATGAGAAGCTGGTGGTGCGAAATGTAATGATATCAGCGAAAGCCTACTAACGCTATGACTTTTATATTATGTTAAATCTGAACTCTGGGATGCTGGAAGACTTGCTTCATAAGTGCAGCCAGATATGTGTATTTAAAAGCTTTAAAGTATTTACTAAAATCTTCCTTGTTTAGTAGAAATTTACCTTTGAAAATCTAAAGCATCCATTAATAAAATGCAGCTCTGGCTGGGCACATACCATGTTTCCCCAAAAATAAGCCCGGGTCTTATATTCATTTTGGCAACAAAAGACACAGTAGGGCTTATTTTCAGGGTAGGTCTTATCATGTAATGTGTATTTGCCAGTTTCTGGGCCCCCGTCTTCTCTCCCCCTCTCCCTCCCTGCCTGTCAGCTCAGGAGTTCATTAGCATTTAGCATTATGAGTTAAAGTGGTTGTAAAATCCTAAAATCCACTCTATTACAGTATTATATAATGTACAATGTGTGTGCTTCTGTAATATAATTGTGCCTAATACCTTTGTTACAGCACCACTTGGTGCTTAGGTGACCCGCTGGAGCTCTCTTCCCCACTAAAAGCACTGCCGATTAGCTGTTGCTGTTTTTTAAGATTGTAACACAAGGGGTATCAATGCTGATTGTCTAATTAGCAACATTGTAAACTGTAGTTCACCGAGGGTATGGGAGGGAAGCAGAGCACAAACTATTTGAAAATGGCGGTGCCCTGTAGCTACAAAAAAATGGGATCTGCTTATTTTATATATAAAGCATGCTAGCCCACTGTCCAATAGAATCCCCCTGAGGAACACACGTGACTCTGTGTCGACACGCGTAGGGGAGGGGCAAATACAGTGACGACACCCGGCAGCTCTGTGGAGTCAGCAGCCTGAAATGTGTGCTAGTGGCTTATGCATACAAACAAGACCATCAGTGAGGAGTCTTATAGGTGTACAGATTAGTGCGTTGGGAGCACCAGTAATGTGTGAGTACCTAGCATTTTTTTTTTAATAAAGAGATTGTTTTTAAAAGGTGTAAACACTACTGCGATTTTTTTTACATATGGTACTGGGATATGAACAAGCGGAGTGGGGTGACGTAAAAAAAACAATCATTGACAGCTTATTGGAAACTTCTGCTCAAGCCTAGGAGAGACTAAAGGTGAATTCTGACCAAGCTTAATTGCAAGGTCGCAATGCTGAAGGTGAGAGTTAAACTGAAGGGGGGGAGCACGTTTGTGGGGAAACACAAACATGATATATTGGAACAACCACATAGGGAGAAGGATTGAGCATTTTTAAAAAAGAAGACTGGTAGTGGGATATTTTTCACAGATATAATAAACGACACTGTTGTGGACTATTTTTATATATTTTTTATTTTTATTCTAATTTTATTTTCATTTTAATTGATCACCACATGTAATTATTTAGCACTGGTTAAGCATGATGTTTTTATGATTTATAACAACTGGGATTGCAGTCAACCTCAATGCAAAGGTCTAACTTTAATTACACTTTTATTTTTTATTAGTTTTTTTTTTCAGTTTTGGTTGAAGTGCAGCACAATTGTAGTTTGGTATTTGCACAGCATTTCTATATGAGATGGTGATTAGTGCCTGCAGCTAAGGCCCCTTTCACACATACGGTCCATTCAGTTCATCAGTTCAGTCACGTCAAATGTATCAGTTTTTCATCCGTTTTTCATCCGTTTTTCGTCAGTTGTCATCCGTTTTTCATCCGTTTTTCATCAGTTGTTATCTGTTTTTCATCCGTTTTTCATCCGTTGTTGTCCGTTTTTCATCCGTTGTCGTCAGTTGACATCCGTTGTCATCAGTTGACATCCGTTTTTCATCCGTTGTCATCCGTTTTTCGTCCGATCCGTTTTTTTGACGGATGAAAAATAGGGCATTCATACGTTCAAAAAAACAGACATTGACGGAAGTGGATAAAAACGGATGTTAACTGATGATCATCAGTTGTCATCCGTTTTTACATAGAGATGCATTGATGTCAGTTTTTCATCCGTCAACGGATGGATGAAAAACGGACAAACGGACAGCATGTGTGAAAGGGGCTTTATATAGTTAATTTAACTATTCAGGACTCTTTGTTATTTCCGCTATTGATACTATCTCCACTTGATGGACCTCTCTATACAAAAGGAGTGACTCACCCTATAATTGCATAAATCTAAATAAATAAAAAACACAATTAATAATACCCAAAAAGATATTCAATCCAAAATAGCTTTTTCTCTCCCCTACATGTAAATAACAAATTTATATAACCCAGCCCAAAGACATATGTGCCAATATATAAATATAAATAGTCCCAGCTCAAAAAAATGTAATCTGGTGATAAAGTGCTCTTGATATCAAAAAATTGCCAAAGTGCTCCAATGCTCTCACGCAAAGCAGCTTACCACCAGATGCAAAGATCTCACACACAGGAGATCTAAATGCATTTATGGGTATATATGGTAAATAATACAGTCAGCCAGCTCAGGATGCCATCCGTTGAGGTAACATATTCTCAATATTCATCCAAATGTTGAGGTAACATATTTTCTAAATAATAATTTTGTCTTCAGTTCACCACATCAACGTTATGTGAATATTATACAAACTAAATTAATACAATTTCCCTGCTAATTCATCGTTTTCAAATCCACATTTTTAACTGGTAGATTCTTGTAATTTTACCATCACTGCACCATATATAAAGGACACCTAAGCTGATGTGTGTAGTAGTTTGGAAGTACGCCACAGAATGCATTTCATTCTTCAATACCTAAAATGTACCTAAACCCAGGGAGAAGATTGAATAGATTGCAGTTTACCAGTCCTTAATGTGTTGCATTTGTTTTTTTCAGGATTTTTTTATTTTCATTTCCAGCAGATAATTCTGCCAGTAACATACTTCCTGTCCCAGGGTGACAACTCTCACTGGTGTAGTCCAAAAAAAAACACTTTATTGCTAAACCCAAGGGGAATGTTTAATCCTACTTCATTCCACATTGGCCATCAAGGGGACAGCCCTCCACTAACCAGGAAGCCTTCCAAGTGAACTGCAGAAAACATAAAGGAGGGCACAACCACCTCGTGCTTTATCATAGATTTATTCTATTAAACCCACATAGACAGGAGGAAAGGGGCATGATCCCCAAAATGCGTCAGTCAGCCAACCATCTGTTCCTAGGACAAGTTACATTGCATTCAAGTTGGAGCAGATCATGTTTGCTTGATGTTTTTTATCTGCATGTGAGTATCCATTTGTCTATGTGGATTCAATAAAATGCATCTATGATAATGCACAAGGTGGTTTAGGCCTCCTGTATGTTTTCTGCAGTTGACAACTCTCACTTATTCTACTGCATCTGTGCAGGAGCAGCATTCTCACTCTAGGACAATGTTTCTCAACCTTTTTTCAGTCAAGGCACCCTTTAAAATTATGCACAGATCTCAATAGATCTCTAGGCACCCCAATCTAAAAACAAAACAAATAGTTTTCCATATCACAGCAGCATTCACACATGGGGGGCCACCCAACATTGGAGGTGATATTTTTCCTCCACTTTAGCAAACTGGTACTGACTAGTATTCTAGTGTTTCTCTTCTCCCTAATTTTCTCTCCTTTATCCGCTAATGTGACCCTGTGCTAATGAGAGGAGGCAGGGGAGGGGCAAACAAAGTCGCACCTGAAGTCGCACTGAGATGCGGCTCTGAAATTGTGCAATTTTAGATGAAGTCACACGATTTTAAAGACACAGTCAATGTGAACGAGGTCTAAATGGTGGGCATTTTTGAAGAAATGTTATATACAATCCTATTGTCAATCATATAGATCTGTCTACTTTCCTACAATCAGATTTTTTATCAAGGCTAATGAGAATAATTTTATTGAAATCAATTGGATTTCCTCAAAGCTCGAGGGAAGAAGAGTGACCCCTGAATGCCGCACATCTGTGGTGTCCTAAAGAGATGGGTGGAGTGGCAACCTCAGCCTGGACTCCGACCAGGCAATGCCCACAATGTATTTTGCTCCGCCCCTGGAGCTTAGTCATGGGGATAAGGAACTCCTGCGTGTAGGGTTTATTTATTATTATTATATAGGATTTATATAGTGCCCACAGTTTTACAACTTGAGGGTAGACAGTACAAATACAATACACTTTTATACAGTAGGAATCAGAGGGCCCTGCTAGTTAGAGCCTTAAGCATTACTGGTAGTCACTCTTTAGGTGTAAAGGAGTGGCTGGTGCATGTGATTCTTTGTAAATGGGTTTTCCTAAAGAGATAGTTCTATCAACATAAATTAACCTACTCCCTAAGCTATGCATAATGTTTATAAGTGGAAAAAAAGTGCATCGGCACTTATACTCCAAATTAAACTGATTAGATGATAAAAAAAACATTATTAATGTGTAAATAAGCAATGATTATTATTTAGATTGTCTTAGTGGCTAAAACTTTGTTTATAAAAAGATTTGTTTGTCTACAATTTCATATGGAAAATGGGAGGGGGGGGGGGGGGGGATTACCAAAAGACACTCATGATTATACAAAAATTAGTCATGTATTATATTATGACGGTCCTAAACATATATAGAGGTATGTTAAGTGTATGAATTTGTAAATATATGAATATACAATCACTACAATTTTTATGTCAGTGGCAAGAGCAAGACAGTGTATCAATGTATTGGTGGTATATGCATTATGCACTGACAATGAGTCAATTATTCATAATAATCAGTAATATCCCACTCATGGTTTAGGTCTTTGGGAATTCTTGTATCCATCCTAAAGATCCAATAGACCTCCCTTTTACAGAGAAGGGAAAAGCGATTTCCATTGCGGATCAGACAATTGACTATTTCAATTTGGACTTTCAGCTTCTAACTTCAGCTTGATGAATTAAGCTTTGACCAAAAACCTGGAAGATGATTGGTTTTCATGCAAAGCTGCACCAGGTTTTGCACTCTCCAGTTTTAGTAAATCAATCTCCTTGATTAAGGTTTTGGTTCAATGCAGGTGAAGTTACAAGGACAATACATTTCTGGTAGGATCAACAGGTACTTTTCTATACTTGCAGTAAATGTATATAGGCTGAAAAAAAATGCAGCCACTACATCTACAGACTGGTAAGCTACAATATATTACATTTTTATTCTTGGGTTTAGATCCACTTAAGATATAAATGGTTCTGTTCTCAAGAATTTAAATGTGTTTTCCTGCAAATTTTTAGATGTGAATGACCTATAATCGCACCCAGTCAGTTTCATGATTTCATTCTTATGTCTTATTTAGAGAGCTAAACATTTGTACTGCACAGCAGAAAAAAGAATGACTCTAGTGCCCTTTGGCTGCTCTCCTCTAGGTGAACTTCAGGTCTTAACATTTCTGTTGTAAAAGGTAATTGGAATGTGTCTTAGAGATTGCTTTCCCTCTCTTTACTCGTCACAGTCGGGGTGAAGGTCACCCAAGCATGGGTGGCTTAAAATTCTGAGAACACGCTAAGAAGTCATTACAATGGTACAACCTTAAGCCCATGTAGAGTTAACGTTCGTGTTCAGCTTTAGTATAACATAAAGGTTTGATGATAAAATAAATCTCTACTGCATTTAAGGGCACCTGTGTGCCAAAGGGGCCACTACACAAGAGCGTAGGGAAATGGTGACAATGCTTTAAGTTGCATCTTGCTATACTGAACATCAACCTAAACTGACAACACTTATAGAGTTCACTAAGGCTTAATTAACACTGGTGAAGGAGCGGTAGAGGAAACAAGCGGAGTATCCATGTTTTTACCACCCCCAACCACCCACCTACATATTTTCATGGCAACTGAAGCAGTGAGGTCACATTGCCACGATTGCGATCTGTTTCTTCATGATGCGGCAATTTTAATTTGGCATGTTGACAGGTGGTACTGCCCTAACCCCCTGGGGATTGAAAAACAAGCACAGGAAAGGAGGTATCAGTATTGCCTCCAGAATGCTTTTTTTTTATAATCAAAATTCTGTTTCAATGTTCTTATTAAAGTATTTCACAAGAACAAAGAAAATACAATGAAATAACAAAAATAGCATGCCTCCCCCAATTGTCCAACAGATATCGAAACAAAAATATTTTCAAGCCCCCAATACATGCCAGACATTCGTCTTGAGACAACAAAAAAGCTTCCCAAACTGTACAAAACATTCCAACTTAGAGGGTTAACTTTTATGCTGAGTAAACGTTTGTATTTGTTTAAAATGCAATAAGGCACATCAAACTTTCATTGTTGAGCAAGAAAAGAAAATTATATTGATTGGCGTCAGGACCCCATCCCAAGGACAGGCAGCACTCTTATGTGCAAGCTCAACAATTGGGAGAACCCAGAAAGGATACCTTCTGAGTATTAGAGTAAAGAAAAGAAGGAAAAGAGTAGAGATTGAAGGAAAGAAAGAAGGAATTGGACAAGACCCCCTGCCCCGAACCCCACGATCCTATAATCAAAATTCTAATAGGTTTTGCAGAAAATACAGAATACAAAAATATACAAGCATACAAAGTGCACTTGTCAGGCTCATATAGCAGGAGCAAATCTAACATAGTCAAGCTATAATCAAGATATACAGGTCCGGTGTGTAATATTTCAAGGAAGACACAAGGGCCCTACACCAGTTGCCACGTGTGTGAAAGAACAGGGGGAGAAAATAGCTGAGTGCTAGGGATATCACAATAGTGTCCGTATACCCAAACAGACTCAAAGTTCATCATTGAACTGCTGCTCAAACGACAAGACAACAAAAAAGACAGAAAAGAATCAGTAAAGGAAAAGAAACCTTTTAATGCCAAAGGGAAAGAAAACAAAAAAAAGTTAAATGAGCACTAACCCTAACTAGCCAGTGCCGGGCGCAAATGAGGGGTGAGCGTGTGGTGAAGGCTAGCATATTATCAACAGTTGTATGGGGAGGTTACAGTTAATCAGCTAGGATCTTGGAAGAGAATACATCCAACCTGACCAGGTATCTTTAAATGTATCATATTGGTCACTAGTAGTATGTATCCAGCGTTCCGCCTCCATGGTGGCATCCACTTCCCTCTTCCAATCTAGAATAGAAGAACAGGTAGTTTGTTTCCAAAACCTGGGAATCAGGGATTTGGCAGCATTGAGCAAGTGAGAAGTAACACTCCTTTTATATAAACTTAGGGAGGACGGCACCCCATGAAAAAGAAAGTGCAAAGGAGAGCTCTCGATAGGTCGGAGAGTCGTCTTTTTGATCCATGGGGTAATGGCATGCCTCAAGAATGCTTTAAAAACTGTCTGTTCCACCGATGTCTGCCACCCATGTAAAAGAGATCTAAATTTGTTTGAATCTGAGTCTAAGTCTAAGAAGTGAGAGGTACAAAGGTGGAATTTACAAAAAATGTATTTCAGTATTGGGTGGGCATTTTGGATTAGTGGAGGGATTTTGGTAAAATCTACATTTTGCGCATTGTGCTGCTTAGGAAAAATGCTCTTGGAAAAATATGATGTGCTCTTTTTTTTCTTTATTTAGATGTTTTTTGGGGAGGATGTATTAAGGATGTATTATTTCATTAGTGTTCTTTGTAGTTGTGTTTTTTCCTTTTTTTGTGTAATGTTTGTGTACCATCACCTTCCTTTTTTTTTTTCTATACATTTTTTATTTTTTAGAGATATATAGGAACAAAACAGGTCAAATTGACATAAGGAAGAAACAAGTTTCTGTTAATAGGTTTATTACACACATATTCATAAGAGCAACGATAAATTCTATCCAAGGAAATTTGTTGGAATCGCTATTTCAAAAATAGGCAAAGGTTGAGCACGTTGAAAATAAAATAGCTCAATAGGATTTTAGACCTGTATTTTAGGCTAGTCGCACATATTTAGCAGTAACTAGGAGGAGGACATGAAGAGGATTGAAGAGAAAGGGGAGGAAAAAAAGGGAGTGGGGGGGGGGTGGTTATCAATTTTATTTTGGACTGCACAAAAACAACATAGTTGAATAAAGCCTTCTGTAGCCTTCAGGAAAGCCCACTGCATCCTAAAAAAAAAAAATAACAAAATTCACCTAAATTTTACAAATACTGTACCTGTCCAGAGAGCCAGCGCTGTCCTTACCCAGGCTGGTTCTTCACCGTTTTTCGGGTCCCCAGTGCTGCAATTTTATTTTAAAATGAATGGGATGTTTTACAAGGTGAGGGTCCACATATAATTCTTTGCTAATACATGATTTCCACCACAATTTTGAGAAAATTAACTCTCTCAATTTTGTCCATCCCTAGTGGGCACCTAAAAGTTGCATCACCCACCATCCTCCTTATGTCAAAGAGCCCAGTAATAAAAGCTATAGCGATATATATATACCGTATTTGTTCTCTATTTCACAGAACAGTTGCTCTATTGTAGTGCGAATAACCAATGATTTGTTGATGTTAGATTATAGGGAATTCATCAGGCAAATGAAAACTCATTTCGTTTTTTAATGGTTACTGCTGTCGGTGTAAATGTAGGAGTTTCCCAAAATATATAAAGCCAATGGGTACTTGCACACAGTGATACCCTTCTCAAACTAAACTAGGATTTTTTGGGTGGAGTAGACCTATAGTACATTCCCATTTGAAACCAAAATCATTCCAAAGATTCCAAAGAAGGTTACATTTCTCAAAGTTTGGGAGCCCTGGTGGTTTATTTATGCCCTTTGTTTCTGCCCCCACCCCAGTGTCAGTTATTTATAGTCCCCTTTTCCAACTTTTGGTCCTTGATGTGTGCGTGTGTGATAGTGCTGGACCAATAGAAGTGATAATTGATTGTGATGGATCTACTGTAAAGTTATTTACCTTCAAAAATCAAATCTGTGATTGAAGTCTAGTATGGGTAGATCCTGTACTGGTTTTAGGCTGCTACCTCTCTGATGGTGATAAAAGAAGCGCTTACCAGTCGATATATTATTGGATGTGTACAGAGGAGTGCCTGGTACAAAAGTTCCTCTCACTTAAAGGACTTTTTGAACCATTTAATGGTTAAGAGTAGTGATCGACCGATATCGTTTTTTCGTTGCCGATACCAATATTTTGGCCAATGCATATCGGTATCGGCCGATATGGGCCGATATTTTTGTACATTTAAATTTTTTTTTTTACTTTACAGGTACTCTTGTGGAGGGATCTCGGGGTCTAAAAGACCCCAAACCCCTCCTCTGCACTTAAAAGCATTCAGAAGGCCAAGTTTGGCTGTTTTGAATGCTGTCATTTTTTTTTAATCTGGCGCCAGACAGTAACCGGAAGTGATGTCACTCATGACATCATGTCCGGGTTTTTGCATGGAGACTCGATCAGAGCCGAATACAGCTTTGATAGAGTCTTCAGCGGCCCTGCAAGCTGGTTGCCCGGGTCTCCCGGGGGGATGAGAGACCCGGGCGAGCCACGGATGACAGCGGGAAGGGGGGGTCCCCTCCCGCTCCTTGTAATGACAGTCGACGGCTTCTCAGCCGCATCAGTTGTCATTACAAGACAGCCGTCCGTTGGCTATGGACGCCGGTACCGGGGTGATGCCTCTTGCTGCAGGCATCACTCCGGTACAAGCACTTTCTGAAATATCAGCAATATCGGTAACCTCTGGGGGCCGATTCCGATATATCGGGGAAAGTGCATATCGGCCCTTGATATATCGGCTTTGCCGATAATCGGTCGATCTCTAGCTAAGAGTATTGGTTACAACCAATGTGTTTCAAGCAAGAAGCCTCCCCCTTTTTCAGAGCTTGAGTAGTCGATGTTAAAGCAGTAATAAACCCAAAAGCAAACATTTATTATATTACAGCTTACTAATTCTTACATGTGATGGCTACATTAGTTTCCTTTTTTAGCCTTTTTCTATTTTCATCTGGTAATCCAGCCACCAAATCCTTTGTTTTTCACAGCACAAACTCTCCAGCAGAATTTATCAGTTTACATAGATGAGAAAAAACACTGGCAGGGGTGATTAAAATTAGAAGCTTTTATTTATTCATAAAAAAAAAAAAACATCTGTAACTGCTTATTTAGTATGTGCTGGAGTTTAGCTTCAATTTGTTAGTGGTTTTAAATCTGCTAATATGCTAATATGCTGCTGTCTGCTGTGTCTCCCATGCTCTTCCCTCCAGAGCTGTGTGTCTCATTAATACGGGTGCTGTGTTATTGGCCAGATCACCAGGTGAAAACAGAGGGAAAAAAGCCAAAGAAAAGAAAACTGATGCAGCCACCACATCTAATTAATGGTAAGCTGCAATATATTACATTTTTGGTTTTGGGAAGGTTTTTTTGCATTCTGTATTTATTGAAAAAAAAAAATCAAATTTTTACAACAAGAAAAAAGAATAAGATGCACTCTCAAATACAAAAATCATGCACAAAAAAAAGGAAAATACACATAGTATTCAAGGCTGCCTGATAAACATTGCAAATCCAGTACACGACCTAAGACATATATCTTGGACATAGTCCATAAAGTTTGAACCACTCAAGTGAACCCACTCAACCACCCATTGGTTTTGGGCTTAATTCCGCTTTAATAAAATCACTAATGAATGTACAAAGGGTCATGTGTTGAGACTCGTGTCTCCTGATGGCACAAGCTTTTGGTCTGGAATCTGTGAAGGGAATACCTAACCTCATTGTCTTCCCCTTCCTTTCCTTCTCTCTTCCTTTCCCTCTTCCCCCTCTTTTTCTCTGGTGGTTCTCCATTCCCTTGCTGAAGAAGCATCATACATTATATTGCCCTCAGGGCAGATTCTCTGATACTCTATTCAGTTATTGCCCATTTTATTGCTGTTCTTCATTCTGCATCTCTTTGCTTTTTTGATGCCAGTTGTTTTAATTAATAAAAATGATTGAAACAGAAAGAAAAATTATTCCGTTTACTTGTAATAAATGAGTGGTGGTCCTATTTGTGCAAGCTCAGGTATAAATAAATAGTTAGAAAAAAAACGTTGAACTCTACATCTGTAAGCTATCAGGTCGAGCTTACAGATATCACATTGTGTGACAATTGTGGGTGTCAGAAAGGCAGCAGTTCCTGGCGGTCTTCAAGGTGCGAGGGTCTGACTAAACTGATGATAACGAGACAGGAGCAGTGTGTGACTTCTCTGTACTGACACAGTACCCACTGTCTCCATGTCACCCTTTCAGCTGTCACAAAACTTATTTTTTAATTAGTGATACCTAAAAGAAAAGGCTGGCAATGAACATGTCTGCCTATATGTGCAATGGAGAAGATTTACTACAACTGGTGCACATATAATCTGGTTCAGCTGTGCATAGTTACCAATCAGCTTCTTACTTCAGCTTCTTCAATTAACCACTTGCCGACCGCCCACCCAAATACCGCGGGCGACCTGGCTCAGCTGCGTGGACCATCGTACCTGTACGGCAGTAGTTCACTGGAGCGCTCCTGGGGGTGCGTGCGCCACTGGAGGCACGCTCGCGCCCCCATTAGCCAGCGGAGAAGCTGATTCCTGGGGCCGGCAGCTGCGATTGCCACTGGGCACCCACGATCACTCCCTGTGGAGAGAGAACGGCGGTCTGCTGTTGTAAACACAACAGATCGTTGTTCTCTCAGGAATCAGCACAGAGCGCCTGTGATCCTCCTATTTAGGATCCCAGGTCTTTGTGTTGATTTCACAAGCACATCCCCCTCACAGTTTGAAAATTCCCCCTAGGCATACACTTAACCCTTTGATCATCCCTGGGTTAACCCCTTCCCTGTCAGTGTCATTTCTATAGTAACAGTGCATATTACTGTAGTAATGTCACTGGTCCCCCCAAAAATGTCAAAAACGTCAGTTAGGGGTCTGATCTGTCCGCTGCAATGTGGCAGTCCCGCTAAAAATCGCAGATCGCCATCATTACTAGTAAGAAAATTAAAAAAATAAAATAAAAATGACATAAATCTTTCCCCTAGTTTGTAGACGCGATAACTTTTGCGCAAACCAATGAAAATACGCTTATAAGGTTTTTTTTATTTTACTAAAAATATGTAGTAGAATACAAATTGGCCTAAAATTATGAAAAAAATTAGATTTTTACATTTTTTCTTTATTGGGAATGTTTTATAGCAGAAAGTGAAAAATATTGTTTTTTTTTGTTTTTTTTTTTCAGAATTGTTGTTTTATTGTTTATTGCGCAAAAAATAAAAATTGCACAGGTGATCAAATACCACCAAAAGAAAGCTCTATTTGTGGAAAAAAAAAGGACAATTTTATTTAGGTACAGCGTTACACGACAGCGGAATTGTCCATTAGAGTAATGCAGTGCCAAATCACAAAAAATGGCCTGGTCATTAATTCATTCCGGTCCAGAAGTGGTTAAGCTTTGACAATCAGCCTGGGTTCACACTAAGGCTGGTGTTCTGTTAAAAATCCCTACCCGTGAAAATTCCCTACCCCTGTCACTTCCGGTTAGGGTACGTCAGTCATCAGCTGAACCGCTTCCCAGTGTGCATGCGTGCACAGTAAATGATCTCGGCTTCCGTGAAAAAACCCTACCCTTGTTCCCAGTCCTAAAAGCGGCGGCTTCCCGTGAAAATACCATACCCTCGTTCCCCGGCGGGTCTAGAAAAATTTATAAGTGCCTCCTAATGGAAGAAAATGTATATATATTAATCGAAATGGAATGATAAAATATATATATATATATATATATATATTTTACATTTTCCTCCATTAGGAGACACTTTTACATTTTCCCTGACCCGCCGGGGAACGAGGGTAGGGTATTTTCACGAGAAGCCAACATAATTTGCTAACCCAACGCTTTAAGCACTGGGAATGAGGGTAGGGTTATTTCACGGGAAGCCGTTGTAACGTTAAAAAAACCCTACCCCGTAAGAATTCCCTACCCTCATCACTTCCGGTGTGAGCCGATCATTTACTGCCTGGCCTGAGCATGCGCACTGGGAAGCGGCTCAGCTGATGCATGACGTACGTGCACCGGAAGTGATGAGGGTAGGAAATTTTCACGGGGTAGGGTTTTTTAACGTTACACCGGTTTGAAATCGTGCGAGTTCACTTGAATTTAAAATTAACATTTTTAGTCTGACTTTGGGGGCAATTCACAGACATCTGTGCGGGTTCATGCACAGATGTCTATTGAAATCGCCTCCCAAAGTCGCCAAAAGTAGTTCAGAAAATTGGTGCGGTGCCGCAAAGTCAGTGTCACACCGATTCGAATAGTGCCATTGCCAGAATTGGCTCCCATTTGACATGCCATTTGACATGTCAAATGGCATGTCAAATCGGCCCGATTTGAACGTGGGCTGAAGTCAATGCTTAATCAATAAAAGGGAGTGGTTAAAAAGAGCCTCTTTTTGGAAAAAACAAAACAAAGAGCCACTATTGGAGGGTTGAGCATTAAGTGTAATGGCTATTTGTCTGAAACACAAAGGCAAACCGCTTCATAGATGATTATTTCTGCTGCCATTGTAGACATTGGTAATGACTGTGGCTTTTTACTTTGTTCATGTATTGCTTCCATTTGTGGTTTACTAACAGCTCTCGAAGAACAAATAGCCATGGATAAACAGTATACTAATATTGTTCATTTTCCATCTTATGTATATATTCTATCTTTCACCACCTCAAACTGACATTGCTGATGATAATTGGCTCACTGGGGGCCAATTTCTTATCTCCCGGGAATTACTGATTATAAAATGTCATGTCATGGGAGGTGAAGAATTGCTGGCGTAATGAACACAGAACATGCACCAGGAATATCTGCATTCATTATTATTTCCCCACCTCCACTAACAGAAATATACATCCTATTCTATATCCCAGCAGTGCATTATATTGTAAAGCAAGCCTGAATTCTCTCCCAGTATCCTGAGAAAAATGGTGGCAATGGCAGATCTATATTGCAGTGTCATACAATCACCATGGACCATGCCTGCATATTGTGTCTTGTAGTCTTCATTGGAAACTGGTGTGACATGGTGACAACGCTGGAGAGCATTAGGAGACAGAATGTTGTGTTCCCAGAACAGAAGTGCCTGAACATGAACCTTCATGGCAGGATTACCAGGTAATATTTTAATGATAGCTGCATGCTTTAACCACTTCAACCCTGGAAGGTTTTACCCCCTTAATGACTAGACCATTTTTTGCTATACTGAACTGCGTTACTTTAACTGACAATTGCGCAGGAATTCCAGGCTGTACCCAAATAAAATGTATGTTATTTTTTTCCTTTCTTTCCTTTGGTGGTATTTGATCACCTCTGTGGTTTTTATTTTTTGCGCTATAAACAAAAAGGAGTGACAATTTTGAAAAGAAAAATATATATACATATTTTTTCATTTCTGCTATAAAACACAACCAATAAAAAAAATAAAAAAATAAAAATCTATTTTCCTCATCAATTTAGGCCAATATTTATTCTGCTACATATTTTTTGGAAAAAAAATCCCAATAAACGTATATTAATTGGTTTGCACAAAAGTTATAGCGTCTACAAACAATGGGATATTTTTATACAATGTTTAATTATTTATTTTTTTACTAGTAATGGCAGCGATCAGCGACTTATAGCATGACTGTGACATTGTGGTGGACAAATCGGACACCTAGCTGACACTTTTGACACTTTTTTGAGGACAAGTGACATTATTACAGTGATCAGTAATAAAAAATTTGCACTGTCACTGTACTAATGACACTGGCAGGGAAGGGGTTACCATCAGGGGCGATCAAAGGGTTTAAATGTGTCCCTAAGGGGTGCTTGCTAACTGTGGGGGAAGACAGAGATCTGTGTTCCTGCTTAGCAGAAATGAAGTACAAGTACGTGATTTCAGGCAATATAGCTATTTGTTTGTTGCAAAGTGACTGTGAATGAGCCCTCATTCACACTGAACACTTTCGAAAGCCACATTTCAGTCTGATTTCAGGCACAGATATCTATTGAACTCTACCCCGAAGTCGCCAAAAGAAGTGCAGGAACTACTTCTGGAAATCGGTGCGGTGCTGCAAAGTCGGCGTCGCACCGATTGGGACGCTTCCATTGCCGGCAATAGGATGCGAGTCAAATCGCATGTCAAATCGCGCCTCTGTGAACAGGGGCTAAGTGCGACTTTATAGTTATCCATCAGTCGCTGCACTTGTGGAATTCTAATGAGGAAAGTGGCAGTTTCTGCATCCCTTTAGATGTAACTTTTCTTTGGAAGTAGCTCACCAAAAATGAAAATTGTGTTGCAGAGGATGCCCAAAATCTGATTTGTATATTAGTGATAGTGCTAGTGCAAGTGCTTTTCTGGGAAAATTAGCAAGCTAATCACACAAGCAGGAAATTAGATTTCTGGGGTGTGTTTTGTAAGCTCTGTGTACAGAAAACCTCCAGGTTGCCACATTGCATTTTACAGAAAACAGTCCTGCAGATTAAAAAAAGTAAAAAAGTAATTTTTAAGAACATTCAGTTACAATATGACTTGTGTAGCAATTGTATATAATATATACCGTATATATATATATATATACACACTATGTGTGTGTGTGTGTGTGTGTGTGTGTGTGTGTATATGTATCATTTTTTATACATATGTGTGTGTAAATGTATAATTTTTTTTTTTCTTCATTTTGTATTTTGCCCACAAAAGTGAAGTTTCCCTTACAGCAAATATTATGAGAATCTGTGGCCATGATTCTTACCTGGAGATCCTGCCAGTAACATCACTTCCTTTTACAACCGAACAACACTAAGCTACTGTCTCACAATCGTCAGCCTGCCATGTGCAGTCCTTCAGTTGGCTATTGGGCTGCCTATAAGGTCTATCAGGCTATTAATGGCCATCTGAATGGGCTTACACGGCAGGCTGAGTGACAACACTGCTGCTATTTGCAAGTCAGTGTCTTGGCATTGCCAGCCTTAATTAGGAAATGTTATTAGTGGTAGCGTCTCCTGGTAAGAAACTTTGCTACAGACTCACAAAAAATTGATAGCTGAAGAAAATTGTACACTGAGACATTCCAAACAGCCTAAAAATCAATTGTGAGTTTATATAAATGTCCATTATGGATATAGGCAACAGGACAAATACCTCTGTGCTTGGCATCTTTCTACACTGCGCCCTCCTCCTCTACACTGTATGTCCGAGGAGTGATGATTTATGAAAAACTGGCCAGTCATCAGATTTGTTGAGTTTCTGATTTCTATTTATTTTTTATTTTTTTATTGTTATTTTGCTGCATATACCTGAGCACATTTGCCCAATCTGCAGAGAATCGTACAATTTATGAATCATAATTGGATACATTCTTACATTTTCTGATTCTCCACTAGGGAAGACTGAAGTGATTTTGAGTTTCACTCATTGAACTGCTTTAGTGATGTAATCAAAGTTGTTTAATTTTTCTTATTATTTAGACCATGGGTGTCCAACCTTTTGGCTTCTCTGGGCCACATTGAGTGTAGAGAAATTTTCTCGGGCCGCATATTAAATATATATACTATAGTTAAGGTATATAAGTAATAAAATGCCGCCGCGCCCTTCCCGCTCCACCGCTCCCCCCACACTGATTTAACACAAATAGAGGATGATCAAATGAAATGGAATCAGTATACAGAGGTTTACTTCTTCTGAGAGATAATAAAGGAACACTCTAATCACCATGACCACTTCAGTGATTTGAAGTGGTCATGGTGGTAGGAGTCAGAAACACTGCACATGTTCCCCTCCCCCCTCTGAGACAGCCTCTGCCTACCGTTAGTTGGAAGCTGCTGTGGCCGTGCCCCCGACCCGACTTCCCTCCTCCCCAGCAAAAAAAAAAAAATTGTCAGGAGGCAGTGGGCCGCATTGCCTGAGGTTCCGGGCCGCATGCGGCCCTCGGGCCGTAGGTTGGACATGCCTGATTTAGACAGTATATTTGGGTATGTTTGGTTTATTTCATTCATCAATGAAAATGTATTTTAATGAGTTTTAAATGTGGTTTAAATGTTTGCAAAAAGTCACATCCAACTGCTTTATTAAATACCCGCAAATGTTTTTTGTGTATTTGATTGTTTTTTATATACTGGCACTGTACATTTTTCCACATTGGGCTCCATTCACCAATGCAGATTGAATGCGGTATGTAGGCGTCCAGACACATTTTCCCTAAATATCGCATGCGATCCTGCAACTGTCAATTTACTATGCTTTTTTGAGCTATTTCTCGCAAAATACTAAAAACGCTCAGTAAATACCACATTTACCACTCAATTCACAGAAGAAAATACATAATGAAATGCATGTGGTAATTAAAGTGGTAGTATCCCGCTTTTTGACACTTTTACCTACAGGTAAGCCTATAATAAGGCTTACCTGTAGATACAAATAATATCTCCTAAACCGGCACGAGTAGTCTCTGCCTATTTGGATCAGTCCTCTCAACAGTAATGCATATAAACCTAAATATGGAAATCACTTGGGTTGATTTACTTAAAATCTAACTAAAGAAAAAATTTTTTTTTTCGTTTTGGATGGAGTAGAGATGGATTGGAACACCTGTCAGGTTTTTTATTGCTGTCTGTGGCTGTGCCCCCATTAAGGAGATTTACCCTATTTGTCCTGTTCACTTTTTTCATTGAAAGTGAAAGTAAAAGAAAATCCCAAATTTTGGGTTGTCCTCAGAAAAGTAATAGAGTGGGAATTTTCCAATGGGGACATAGATGGCAAAAAAATTGAAAAAAAACTGACAGGGGTTCTCATTTTCTCTACTGTATCCATCCCACTGGACATCTCATGAGGTAAAATACTGCATGATTTTATGAGATAAATACCACATTTCTCAAAAACATACTGCATGCAGTATTTTAGAAGTGTTTTTTTTAGGGAATGGCAAAAAAATGTTACTGCGTTGTACATGGAGCCTATTGTTTATTTTCTGCCGTTCTGTTTTCTTTGTAAACCCTCGGAAGCCAATTAAGCCCATTGCATTCTTAGCCCTGGTTCACACCTTTGCATTTTTAGTGCGTTTTCAGTTTTGCAGAAACACACCACAGTACATTTGATATGGTTTTCCATGGGTCACGTTCACATCTGTCCATTTTATGGAAAGGGCCAGGGACTTGTTTTTGGTTTTCATAGACTTCATTGGATCAAAAATGTGTATTGAAAAATGCAAAATGCACCTGGAATATGCATCAACTGCAACCTGCATAGGTGTGAATCAGATCTTAGAGCCCTTTCACACTGAGGCGCTTGAAAACTGCCCATAAAGCTTTTGCAGCGCTTTTCAAGTGTTTTTCAGGTGCTTTTGAGGTGTTAGCGGTGTGCTTTTTATAGACACATGACTCAAAAACTGCTTCAAGAACCATTTTGAAGCGCTTTTTGGCTGCTTTTGAGGTGCTTCCCATTTATTTCAATGGAGAGGGGCATTTTTGAGGTGCTTTTTGTAGTGCTCCAAACATGCTTCAAAGGTTCTGCTTGCAGGATTTTTTTAACCACCCCAGTATGAAAGCATACATTGATTTAAATGGGAATAGTTTTTCGCGAACTTTTCAAGTGCTTTTTTTTAGTGCCCAATCGCTTGAAAAGCACCTCAGTGTGAAAGGTCTCTTAACCTCCCTAGCGGTATTCCCGAGTGTGGCTCGGGGTGGAATTTCAGTGCCATTAGCGGTAACCCCGAGCCACACTCGGGGTACCGCCAGGGAGCATCGCTGGATCCTGGAAGAGGTTACTTACCTTGTCACTGGGATCCCGCGATCTGTCCCTGCAGCATACGGCGGCCGGATCTTCCGCCCGATGCTGTGTGCCCTGGCTTCCGTCTCCTGCTAACATCGCGTCGCAGGGGGGTGGAACCAGCGGCAAATTCAAATAGTAAAACACACAAACACACTGATATATTGTAATCCTATTGGATTACATTACAAAATAAAATACATTGACATTAGTTTGCCCCCCCCCCCCCAGTGCCCTTTCCTGCGGTTTTACTGTACACATATATATACAGTATATATATATATATATATATATATATATATATATATATATATATACATACATATACACATATATATAGATGTATAGATATATATGTATGTATGTATGTATGTATGTATGTATGTATGTATATATATATATATATATATACTTTAACTTATTTATAGTTATTTATTATATTATAATTTATGATTTTGTGTTTCAAACTTTATCATACCCGAGATGTTATAAAGAAGAACGCACAGTAAAAAAAATCATATGTAAATAGTTGGTTTGGGCTGCTCGTCCTTAAGAATTACATGCAAAATAATGGTACCGCTTTCAGCACCTAAAATCGGAAACAATCAGCCAGGGAGATTAAACACCACCAAAAAGCACCATTGTTTTGCCTTTTCCATTAAATCCATTGCCAAAATCATGCAATTTCACCAATCCAAAATTACTTTGGGGCTCCTATATTTATAGGGCTTGTATGAATGAGAACCTGTTCTCAAATTACATTTACATTTAATCAATGTAAATGCAAAAGCAATTTAGCTCATATGGAACTTAAATGTAGGTCAAAGTAACAGAAAAAAATGCTGCATTTTGCTTTTGAGTCCAATGCTCGTTTAAATGAACCCTTGTTGCTCTACATAAAGATGGCCTAGGCTATAAGAAGATTGCCAAGACCCTGAAACTGAGCTGCAGCACGGTGGCTAATACCATATAGCGGTTTACCAGGACAGGTTCCACTCAGAACAGGCCTCGCCGTGATCGCTCAACATCATATCCAGAGGTTGTCTTTGGGAAATAGACATATGAGTGCTGCCAGCATTGCTACAGAGGTTGAATGGGTAGGGGGTCAGCCTGTCAGTGCTCAGACCATACGCCGCACACTGCATCACATTGGTCTGCATGGCTTTCATCCCAGAAGGAAGCCTCTTCTCAAAATGATGCACAAGAAAGCCCACAAACAGTTTGCTGAAGGCAAGCAGACTAAGGACATGGATTATTGGAACCATGTCCTGTGGTCTTATTTGGTTCAGATGGTGTCAAGCGTGTGTGGTGGCAACCAGGGGAGGAGTAGAAAGACAAGTGTGTCTTGCCTACAGTCAAGCATGGTGGTGGGAGTGTCATGGTCTGGGGCTGCATGAGTGCTGCCAACACTGGGGAGTTACAGTTCATTGAGGGAACCATGAATGCCAACATGTACTGTGACATACTGAGGCAGAGCATGATCCCCTCCCTTTGAAGACTGGGCTGCAGGGCAGTATTCCAGCATGATAACGATCCCAAACACACCTCTAAGATGGCCACTGCCTTGCTAAAGAAGCTGAGGGTAAAGGTGATGGACTGGCCAAGCATGTCTCCAGACCTAATCCCTATTGAGCATCTGTGGGGCATCCTCAAATGGAAGGTGGAGGAGCGCAAGGTCTCTCACATCCACCAGCTCCGTGATGTTGTCATGGAGGAGTGGAAGAGGACTCCAGTGGCCACCTGTGAAGCTCTGGTGAACTCCAAAGAGGGTTAAGGCAGTGCTGGAAAATAATGGTGGCCACAGAAAATATTGACACTTTGGGCCCAATTTGGACATTTTCACTTAGGGGTGTACTCACTTTTGTTGCCAGTGGATTAGACATTAATGGCTGTGTGTTGAGTTATTTTGAGGGGACAGCAAATTTACACTGTTATACAAGCTGTACACTCACTACTTTACATTGTAGCAAAGTGTCATTTCTTCAGTGTTGTCACTTGAAAAAATATAATGAAATATTTACAAAAATGTGAGGGGTTCATTTACTTTTGTGAGATACTGTATATATATATATATAAAGTTGCCATCATGTGCAGTATAGCATACAGTAATGATATAATGTATGCCTCCACTAAAGATGTATATTATACATGTACAAAGGAGTGCTCGATGTACTGTGTACTGTATCTAGCCATCCATTCTATTCTGCCTCCTGTACAGATTTTAAATGGCAGTTTTGTCAGTGCCAGGAAGTCAGCAGTTCCCATCGGTCTTCTAGGTGTGAGGCTCCGATTAAACAGAAGTCAGATAATTAAAGCAGCTAATGAGACAGCAGCAGTATGAGATTCAGCAGCCGCTTGTTCAGATCCAGGCTTCTCTATACGCAGGGTTTCACATGTCATGTAAAATATTTCATAATGACTTCAATGATGAATGCAGGACATGGCTGATTGTGAACCTGTCCATAATGACATGAAGAGATGTCAGACAGGTGTTCATCTGACAATTTAGGGAAAATGATAAAAGGAGAAATAATAGAGAAGATACAGATATTTTGAACACGGAGGGGTATTAGGATAAGTATGCATTTTTGTTTGGTAGAAACATAATTTTTATGATTTTAGGACTGTAGTATGAAAAAACCCTGTCTGTGATCTGATGCTGCTCTTGTGTTGTCATGGTCCCAACTAACCGCTGCACAAAATGCAAATGAATTCCCCCGTGCTTCTGTTTATCAAAGGTTTTAATTAAGATTGTCTTCTCCCTTCAGAAGGTTGACGTTCAGAGGTTATCTACTTTTATTGCTGACTGTTTTTCTGATTTTAGCTCACCTTCAAAATAAAGTAAATGTCAACCTTAACTGGGTGGTATTGAATTTGATAAAGCTATGTGTATCATTTCCCCATTGTTATCCTTTGTTGCATCTCAGTGTTGCTGATCTGTCGCAGCCTCTTTGAAGCCACTCCCTGTCTACATGAACTTGCTTCTGTGGCGACTGTATAAGAGACTAGGACAGATTTCCCGATAGATTCAATGGCAGAAAATGTCTGAATAATGCCTCAGCATGAGCCGCTTATAGTCTCCATCACAAGCCATTGTGACAGGGTGACAATGCAGGAGAGCAAAGACAGAATAGGTGTGCGCAGCCTATTAAATGAGGGTGTGCACCCCAAAGCTCAAACACACGCCTTTCTCTGCAGCCTCAGCTGCACTGGGCAGTGAATGAATGGGAAGTGCTGAGTGTCTCCTGAGTGTCTTCCTGTTTATTCACAAACCGAAGCATAGTAAACACAGTTTACTGTGCTTCAGTTGTGAATGAACACAGTGAGCGAATGTGGTCACTGTTTTCATTTAGAAAAGGAAGGTGCTGGTAAATGACATACTTCCTAGCCCCTTTTTCCCGCTCTCCATCCTTATGCATTCCCGCAGCAGCCGGGGGCAGTGCCATCTTAAGAGCATTAAAGGGCCCCGGGGAATGCATTGCACATTCAATCACAATACACAATCACCCACAAGAGTAAAAATGCAAATTATCAATAAGGCGATATTTATTGGTACAGCATTGCAAGGCTAAAGACAGCTTTCAAGTTCAGCGGCTGGTTCCGGTGCAAACACACGGGAGTCAGACTGGACTGTCCTGTGTGTGCCTGTTCTCGTGGAGGCAGACAGGCATTCCTGCAGTTGTGGGCTCCTCCTCCATGGTCCAAGTGGCCTGACAGCAGCGCAGGGCAGACAGGCGCTTGCCACCTGCTAAGTTTGTCGGCGGGAAGCCCACAGGAATCGGGACTAATGCTTGGCTGGGGCTGGGTCACTGGGCAGGTGGGGCCCCCCGGGCAAGTGGGGCCCCCGGGCAACTGCCCAGCATGCCCATTTGGTAAGATGGCCCTGGCCAGGGGAGAGGAGCGAAGCCATCAGCACTGAAGGGCGAAGGGGGGCCAACATGAAGGAAGCCCGGGCAGTAGGGGGAATCAGCACCGCACGTAGTGATTAGGGTGTGCCCAGGCACACCCCCTGCACACGCCTATGGAAGACAGGGACAAAGTGTTGTCACCCTGTAACCAGACGTGTCTAAGAAATTTCATTTCAGAATCCCCAGGTAACATTTGCACAGGCAGCCAAGGGGCAGTATGGACAGGTGGTTGAGTCATGTTTTTTTACGCCAGCCCTGTCAACTGCCTCTGAAAATCAATCCACAGTAATATAGCCACATATTTAAACAAATGACGTTAAACTCTAGTTTAAGAAAAAATGTATGCATTCTTAACTCAAAAAGTTCATTATATTTCTCCCAGCCTTCTCCAAATCTCCAGATTAATTTTTTTGCTGCTCTGATCCAACTTCCTATTAGAGGGTGGCTACGTTAGTTCACTCAATTCTCCAGGTGGTGCTCAACAGCAGTGGCATCACAGAGGGAAAGGAACAGTAATATGGTTCCTCTATGGTTTCCTGGGTCACTGGGGGAGCTAAGAGCAGAAGATCCCAGGAGCCGCACATCAGAACAAGTCCTGCTGTGCATATAAAAGTGGCAGTCTTAGCCTGGACCCCTGACAGGCCACGCCCCAACACGTTTCCCTCCACCCACTGGATCTTACTCAATAAGTTACTAAGTAAGCCCCAGTGGGCGGAGTGAAATGCGTTGGGGGCTTGGCCTGGTGGGGTCCAGGCTGAGACTGCCACTTGTATATACACAGCAGGTCTTGTTCTGTATTGCAGCTCCCTAGCAGCCTGAGCAGCTCACATACATACTCTGGATCCACTGGGGGATCTATTCGATTTGATGCTGGCAACCCATGTAATTCTGGGGGCCATCTTGGGTCAAGCAGAATCTATTTAAGACCCTGGCTCCCAGGCTTGGTGCTGATTTTGCATGTGGGTAGTGTAGGGACAGGTCATCCATCTGTCAGGGATAGTAATTAGCAACAGGGAGAGGTTCCAGATGAGTAGAGAAAGAGCAGGGATATGTTATTCTTCCTGGAAGCCTCCTCATTTGGATATGGACTGGCCAAGCCAGGCCAGGTCGCACTCTACCCCGCAAGACAGATGCTGTTGGTGCACCGGAGACCTACTGTTATACTCTTCACTGCAACATTCTGTGAGTGTGCCCGATCTGGTTTTCTTTCCTGGTAGTTGTGCTTTCCTGAACTTTACCTTTAATACAGTTCTGTTACTGCAACTGGACTCTTGAGTGTTTACTACCGCTGCACCCCGCTACACCTCCCCACATATGGATTTCAAAAATGCTTACTCTTGTGGCTATATTCTTTGAAATATTTTATATTCACTTAAGGTGAACATGTCATCAATGGGTAGAACAGTGGCTAAGCCACCTTCTCAACTAGGGTTCTGTGGAAACCTTAGGATTCCTCCAGAAGTTGCTTGGGGTTCCTTGAGCAATGAACAATTATTACCTCTCCGATTGGTAACCACTGATAACAATGATCGTTTTACCTATCTGTAAGGGGAGGATTCTTCCCACTAACCATCATGCAAATGTACCATAAACTGTATATATAATAATTATTAGCAAGGGTTCCCTGAGACCAGAAAGTTATTTCAAAGGTCCCTCCATGTTAAAAAGGTTGATAAAGGCTGGGCTACATATTTAGTACTGCCATGCAGCTCTGGATCACTAACTTCTTCTCTGGTTTTATCCAGCAGTCTAAAATCACAGGAGTAGGCATTGTGCCCATGATTTGAATACTTCTTATTTTATGTACCAGCCCCATGCTGAAAACAATAAGTAACTTCCTACAGCAACTATGTATTTTGAGGTTGTTATGTTTTTTGTAAAGCCCCGTACACACGTACCGATCGTCGGCCGAACAATCGGCCGTCTTTTGTCCGAGGGCTGTCTTGTCTGTTGAAAAGTGCAAAAGACTGCACGCGAATTTTGTCGGCCAACAACAGCCGACTGCAGAAGTGATGTCATGTGATGGTTAACTTTCCTTATCTTTTTTCTTTTCTGAGCATGCTCAGTCTTGCAAATCTGCTGTCTGTCGGCCGAAATCTGTACTGACTGGCGAACAATCGGCCGTTCTGGTGTCGGCATACAAAAATTTTAATGCTTGCAAGACAGATTCTGTTCGGCCGAAAGTGCGCTGTCGGCTGTCGGAAGCATCATACTAACAAGCCGAAAATCGGCCGATCGTTCGGCGGCCGAACATTTTCGGCCGACAATCGGTACGTGTGTACGGGGCTTTACTCCCTGGTAGAAAAAAAAAAAAAAGAGTGTGTGGCCGAGGCAAGGATTTAATTAAGCTTGGCTCATTCCTAAAGACTGGAGAAGAATGTACTGTCATAGTATGGTATAGAAGCAAACATACTGACAAGTATTCTGTTTTAAATGCTGCCTTATTCATTGACATAACTCCCTTTGGACCTTGTCTGTCCATACAGTATGGTCACCTGCTGCCTTGGCACCATCCGCAGGCAGCTTAAATCTTCAATAAGACACGGAAGTTGAATCCAACTTAATTGTAGTTCAGCTAATTGCAATCTGTAATTCAGCTAATTACAGGATGTTTTTCCAGTCTTTTGAACTGAAAAAAAAAAAAAAACCTGTCTCTGTGAATAACTATCACAGATGAGGGAACATGGAGGAAGTGGGGAGGGACTAACAAAGACTAAATTAACTAGCACTAAACAGGAAGGGGAGGACAGAGGAAACTACCAAAATGACATAATAAACAATTTGCTATCTCCAAAACCGCCAATAGATGTCAGCATGCTAGAGAAAAATAATAACCTAATGGAGTTCAACACGATAATGAAAAATGACATGAAAGTGGGACAGAACAGAAAGCATGACCTTGTATATAGGACTTCATATACTGTACGTCTGTTTGTCACAAGGAACCCTCTACAGTTAATGTGTTTGACAATAATAATGGTAAACAACCTCATAATGAACATCTTTGGGATATATATATATATATGCATATGTATATATATATATATATGTATATGTATATATATCTGTATATGTATATGTATATATATATATATATATATATATATATATATATATATATATACACATGTAGAAAGTTTACCCAAACTCAACCACTATATTATGTATCCGGTAGCTGAAGACCAGTGCTCCGACTGGGGCGTTCAACTCCCAAAGTAGTAGATATCAATAGGTTAAAGCTGGGAACTCAGAGCGCTCCTGCGGAGAAAAATCTTTATTAGCTACATGTATAAAAACATGATACAAGAGATGTTATTTTTAGTGAACAACATCATAATGAACCTCTCTGGGCCTTATATATATATATATATATATATATATATATATATATGAAAGAAAATTATCTGCCCCTAGAAACCATTCAGCCTTCAGCTGCTATTTTTCTACAGCAGATCAAAAAAAGAAGGATCAGATTGGTTGATGTGAACAAAGCAAACGGTATCCTTTCACCTTTTAATCGGAAGGCACAGAACATCTGAATATTTAAAGTCATCTTTGACCTCTTATAAATGATTATACGGCTTGTGCTGAGTTGATGTATACAGATTAATTTCCCGTGTTGTCCTATGCCACATATCTCGCTGGCATTACTGCTCATAATTGGCTCACTGGAGGCCAATTTCGGATCTCCCAGGAATAACAGATTTTAAAATGTCATGTCTTGGGAGGTGAAGGAGCGTCAGAGTAATGACCAAAAAAGCTCTACCTCTCCTGCTAAAGGAATTTGTGCTTTCATTATATTCTGTCCATTTCCACAATAACAGAAATAAACATTCTGTATTGTATGTATGGTTAACGGAATTGCCGCTGACCCTTTTTTTTTTTTTTTTCAATTCATGCTAGACAAGGTGTGTAGCCAGCAATGATGCTGAAGTGGAAAATATTTTTAAAGCTGAACCCTAGGCTAAAACCATATTGTTTAAATATAAAAAGGCCATGTGTCTTGAATCTTGGTAATTCTTTGACTGAGGGACCTGCAGAATGCCAAAGCTCCGGTTATCTATAAAACATTAAACACTTGACCTCTTCCAATATGACACATTTTATTTGGAGTCGAATGGTCATAGCAGCCTTTTTATTACAAACCATTAAATACAACATTCACAAGAAAACAAGTTTAATGCATATAATACAGTCAATGCATGCCAAATAAACCACCCTCAGCCTATGCCCGGTCTAAGGTCTTTGAAGGCCTATATACTAGTGATCGACCAATATCGTTTTTTCGTTGCCGATACCAATATTTTGGCCAATGCATATCGGTATCAGCCAATCTTGGCCGATTATTTCTGTCCATTTAAAAAAAAATTGTATATATTATTTTTTTTTTTTTTGACAGGTATTTTTGTGGAGGGATCTGGGGATCTAATGGCGCTTTTCCACTGCATGGAACCGTACCGGTTCGGCACGCTTTTGTGCTTTTCCACTGCTGGTACCGCATGGTATAGGGCCGGAACGGTTCGGTACGGTACGGTATAGGTTTGCTTTTCCACTGCATGGAACCGAACGGTACGGTACGGTACGGCTCTGAAAAAACAGTACCTACTCGATTGTGGTTCCAACAGGTACCAAACTGATACCATATCCCACAATCCTTTGCATGCAGTCACTGCTAGCCACTGATTGGTCAGAGAATCCCACCCACTCCGTTGTTATCCCACCCACTTAAAGAGGAAGTAAACCCTCCTCGGGAAGTTGTACCTATAGGTAAGCCTATGATAAGGCTTAACTATAGGTACTGTAAATATCTCCTAAACATGTACCGTTTAGGAGATATTTACCTTCGATGCATCCAGTGACGTCACCGGCGCATGCGCTATGAAGGAACGGCCGCTCGTGCCGTTCCTTCAGAGCCCCGTGCCGTGACTGTCGGCTCCCGTGCGCGTGCGCGGGAGTGACGTCACCGCGGCTCCGGCCAATCAGATGGCCGGATGATCCCGGAAGACGGGCGACTAGACATGTCGCCCGTCATAGAGGTGAGCGGACGGCACGGCGGGGGCTCGTTCTAAGGTAAGTATTTCATAATGAGCTAGTATGCGATGCATACTAGCTCATTATGTATTTCTCTTTCAGGTTGTAGAAAAAAAAAATTTTTTTTACCGAGTTTACAACCTCTTTAACTTTAGTACTACTTTAGTGGAAAAGCAAACCTATACCGTACCGTACCGAACCGTTCCGACACTATACCATGCGGTACCGCAGTGGAAAAGCAAACCGGGCCAAGCAGGGCCGAGTAGAGCCGAGCCGGTACTAGCCGGTACTTGCAGTGGAAAAGTGCCATAAAAGACCCCAAACCCCTCCTCTGCACTTAAAAGCATTCAAAACACCAAGTTTGGCTGTTTTGAATGCTGTCATGTTTTTTTTAATCTGGCGCCAGACAGTACCCGGAAGTGATGTTACTCATGGAGACTCGATCAGAGCCGAATCGGCGGCCGTGCATGCTGGTTGCCCGGGTCTCCCGTCCCACCGGAAGGCAGCGGAAGGGGGGGAACGTCCCCTCCCGTTCCTTGTAATGACAGCTGAGCGGCTTATCAGCCGCATAGGTTGTCATTACAAGACAACCGACCATCGGCTATGGACGCCGGTACCGGGGTGATGCCTCTATCTGCAGGCATCACTCCGGTACAAGCACTTTCCCAAAATATCGGCAATATCAGTAACCTCAGGGGCCGATTCCGATATATCGGGAAAAGTGCATATCGGCCCTCGATATATCGGCTTTGCTGCTAATCGGTCGATCCCTACTATATACAGTACTCACCCACTCAAAGGCCCCCGCAACTACATTGGCTCATGGACACTTAATTACTTACGTACTACCAGATACAACTTAAGTAATACCTCAATGTTACCACTGTATTGTTAGGAAGGGACACCAATACCTCAGATGGGCCCAACCCACAATTTTCCACAATTATTTAACCAGCACCGCCTTCAAAGACCCAATAGACCCCCTGCCTGCTGCTACGACAAGAAAATAAAAGGATCAAGAAAGTGAATGGCAAGCTAACAACATAAGAACCGAAAACCCACTAAGAAATACCCCAGCCCCTTGAGACAGTAGAAGTCTCCCCCCCAAAAAAAAAAAAAAAACAAGGGAGGAAGGGTGGGAGAAAACTGTCTGATGCCGTGATGAGCTCCGACTGAGCTCTGACACAATCTCTCCTCCTCTCTACCCACTACAGAACACATCGTCTGCCTTGAACTCTTCAATCTGATAAGCAGAATGCATCATTCTAAATCACCCAACTAATACTCCGCTTCTTCTGCAGGCCCCAGTCATTCTGGCCCTCCTTTTTAGTTTCACTCAGCTCCAGGCCATATACTTTCTGATTTGTGCAGTTATCCATTATGAAACAACTTCAGCACTTTGCCTTTGTGCAGGAGTTTCCTATAGTAATAAGTAATATCTAGGTTTTCAAAAAGATTTTGTTTGCATGTAGTAAATTTATATGTTTTGTGACCAGTGTTTACGATTAAAGTGGCACCAATGCCCGGGCCGATTCTGACACTTTTCTCCTACATGTATAATGCATACTTTTTTGCTAGAAAACTTCTTAGAACCCCTAAACATTTTTTTGGTTAAGCATGAAAGATGATGTTATGCCGAGTAAAAAGATAGCAAACATGTCACACTTTCGTCCGTCCGTGGAACGGCACCAAACTATGGTACCTAAAAATCCCTATAGGTGACACTTTAAAAGCCTTTACAGGTTACCAGTTTGAAGTTATGCAGGAGGTATGGAGCTAGAATTATTGCTTTTACTCTGACGTTTTGCAGCAATTCCCGCTGATGAAGTCCCACCCTGTAGAAGGACATAACGTGTACGGGGGAGTCATGTGACCCGTGGCCATCTTGGAATGCAGTAGGAAGCGTACAGAGACACGCTTGCACGCTTGCATGCTCTGCATTTTGGCTTTTACTTTCTACGATTTCATGTGTGTGCAGCTTTGTTATCTTATAATAAATGCTCTTTGAGCAATACAGAGAGCATTAGATCTCTTCCCTATCATTTCATATACCACGGAGGTGATTCCCTGAGTTGTTTCCCTGACTGTCTATCTACATTGGGTGAGGAGTCTCCAATTACACAGAGGTCTGGAGAGTGCTGGCTGACCCTGCGCTTGCTATCTGTGGAAAGTTGTCGGGATGTGTATTGCGGATTGGTTTGGATAGTGTATGCTGTTTGGTCCTGTGGGGCCTATGTTATGAGGTGAGAGGCAGAAAATGTCAGGTGGTGGGATGATATGAGCACCGTATACATCACTGTGGAATATATGCCATCCATCGTTGGGATCTCATCTTTCATCACTATAAAGAAGGACTGTTTCTACCCCTTACTTATCACTTTGCACTTTCTAGGACATTTTCCAGCATATTAGATACTACAATACCATGTATATACCCATTACTGTGTAATGTTTAAAATTTAGGATTACGCTGCACTTTATGCTTATATGTTATCAGGAGGTTTTATGTGATTGCCCTTGAGTGTTCAGCTGCTGGTCCGTCAATATTCTTCCTTAATTTAACGTTTAGCGCTGAATATTTTACTATATAGTTTGCAGCAATACCTCAAGTGTGGTGATTCGCCATTTACATATGCTTGCAGGACCGGCACGTGCATTTGCATTTGTGTGTGAGCACAGGCAGATCGGGGGACTTTAATTTTTTTTTTCTTTTTTTATTATTTAATTATTTTAATTTTATTTTTTTTTAATACAGTTTCCTTAATTTTTTTTATTACTTTTATTGCTTATACAAGAAATGCAATGACAGGTCCTCTTTATTGAGACATCTGGGATCTATAGGATCCCAGATGTCTCCTCTGTCCTTGAAAGCTTTGAGTCAAACTCGGATCGGTTTGATTGAAAGCTTTCCTTATCCGTTATTGACTGGTAAACAACAGACAGAAACCGAAAGTGACTAAATCCTCGTCACTTCCGGTGTTCCGTGAAAAAACCATACCCGTGAGAAAACCATACCCTCGTCACTTCCGGTGCACCTACGGAGGGTATGGATTTATCACAGTAGTGTGTCTAACGTTACACTTGCCGCCGTTACATTAAAAAAGCTCCTCTGCAACATTGGCCATCTCCGCTCCTATCCCTCTCACTTCCCTGATCTCGGCTACTAAATATAAAAGCGGATCACGGAGCCAACATCTCATTTCATACACCCGCCGCCGCTTTTATATTTAGTAGCCTAGTAGCCGACATCTGGGAAGTGACAGGGATAGGAGCGGAGATGAACCATGTTGCAGCCGAACTGTTTTAATGTAACCGCCGCAAGTATAACATTACACACACTACCGTGATAATTTCATACCCTCCGAGCATGCGCACGTGTCAACTTCTCTGCTGTTCAATGATGTATCCGGGGCTCTGAGAATGCGCACTGCTACGCTGCTCAGCTGTTTCTGACAGGAAGTGACGAGGGTATGGAATTCTAACGAGGTATGGTTTTCTAATGTTACACCAGTTCCTGGCGTCACAGTGGGAGGAACAACATCCGTTCCGTTCACTGTGTCTGAGGAACAGGATGCCACCAGACGCATCTCTACTGGGCTCCCCAATCACACAGGAGAGCCTGGTAAAGACAGCGGAGGCGGGAGGAAAGTGGGACCCCCTTCTGCCGATGATAAAAGTAATCCAGCTGCTCACCGGTACATGGCTGGATGGGAAACGGTTCCCTTCTTTTTTTTTCCTTTTTTTTCAAAGAAGTCCATTCTAAAGTTCTCAACCTCCTCCAAATCTCTAGATTCCTTGGTTGCTGTTGTGATGACCATACCTAATATGCACTGCTTGTTGCAAACAAATAAAAGTGAAGGGAGAAAAGGAAAGAGTCAGGTCCTCACAGAGTATGTTACAAGGAGACAGAAAAACACAGTAAGAAACAGTTTTATGAAAAGTAAACTACAAGGCCTACAAAGCAGAATCACACTGCATCTGAGCACCACAAACCAAAAATGCTATTTAATTTATTTTTATTATTCAAAGCAAACACCCCCATCTATCCATGTCTCCATGCTTTATTTTACTGAGAAATCCCCTGGCATTTCTAGTCCCAGCCATCTTGAGTAAGACAGATGATTCTTGTACAATTTACTTCCTGGAATCCGTCTGCTCTTAGCTCAGACATGCAGCCAGGTAGGTGTGCTTAGGTGAGAAAACGTCTTCCCTCCGGAAGACTCCTGGGATGTATGAAATAATTTGCTTAGGCCTAGGAACCAGGAAGTAACTGAAAAAAAAGTAAAAATTGTGAAAAAATTTGAAAATTGCGTGGTCATGCAACACTGTACCCATGAGAAATTTTTATAATTTTTTTCCCACAAATAGAGCTTTCTTTTGTTGGTATTTATTCAGCACTGTTTTTTTTTGTTTTGTTTTTTTGCTAAATAAACAAAAAAAGACGGAACATTTTGAAAAAAAATATGCATTTTTATTTGTTTCTGTTATAAAATTTTGCAAATAAATAATCTTACTTAATAAATTTTACTCTAAGCCCCCGTTCACACTGGGGCGACCTGTGAGGCGACCTGGTCGCCTCACAGGTCGCCGCAGGTCGCCTCCCATAGGGAAGCTGCGGACCCGTTCTGATAGGAGCGACACAAGTAGCTCCGACTCAGAAAAAGGGTCCGGAGCTTCTTTGGGGCGACCAGGAGGCGACCGCCATAGACTTCAATGTTACGAAGTCCGTGGCGGCCGCTCCGAAGTAGCGGCGCGCTGCTCGCACCGCGACCTCGGAGGTCGCGGTGCGAAGTAGCGTCGCCCCAGTGTGAATGGGGGCTAAAAGTATTCTGCTACATTTCTTTGGTGAGAATACCCCAAATCAGTGTATATTATTTATTCTGTAGGAAAGTCATAGAATCCACAAACTATAGTATATATATATCTGAAAATTGATCAGTTCTGACACACTGACAGCCAATCTCATTTCATGAGGCCCGAAAATGCCAGGACAGTACAAATATCCCCCAAATTACCCTTTTTTGGAAAGTAGACAATCCAAGGTATTTAAAAAAGAATAGCGCACACATGCAAAAGAAATGACTATCAAATATGGAGACAATGCATAAATAAAAATGGGGATTTGGTCCCACCATATGGCCATATCGTGCTCAAGCCCGCCACTACGTCAAATCCAAGGTATTTAGTAAGAGGCATGGCGAGTTTTTTGAAGTTGTATTTCTTTGTCACAATAATTTGGAATATGAAGAAATTACAAAAAAAGTTACAATTTTTGTTTTTATATATACTGTTTGTCACCAGTGCAGTACAGCGGTATCATATAACTGGTGTGGCGGTGATCAAGGACGCTGACTAGTGACAGTATGTAAAAAAAAAAAATGCAATTTTTTTTCTAACACACTGTGACCAGAGCAATACCGTGTTACCATAGTAACACTGTACTTCTCTGGGGAAGTGATCAGGATTTTTTTTTTTTTTACACATAATGATCGCTTATAGCAGTAAATTAAAATTCTATAAGCAAGCATTTCACAAAATGAAACAGATTCATTCAGTTTGTTTTGTTTTGATTAGCTGTTATTTGCCAGAGCTAATCACATGGTACAGATTGGGCTGTGATTGGCCCTGTCTTTACCATGTAATAACTGTGACCAATCCAATCACAGCTAGCAAAAAAATTGAATACAATGGATGACATGAAAGCAGGGACGTAGATAAGGGGGGGGGGGGGGGTTTAGGGGGGTTGAACCCCCCCCCCCAACATGTGAACTCCTCCCAGAACAATAGTGCTCCCACCCAGCCGTCATTTTACTATTGGCTGGACGAGAAGGTGTTAAAAGTAAAATATTATACCCTCCTATCTATTTACTAATGCTATCAGCATAAGGATTCAAAATAGTCAATGTTGATTGAGAGAATGAAGTTTCACTTTAACCACTTCAGCCCCGGAAGGTTTTACCCCCTTAATGACCAGGCCATTTTTTGTGATTCAGCACTGCATTATTTTAAAGGAAAATTGCGTGGCCATGCGACGCTGTACCCAAATACAATTGATGTCCTTTTTCCCCCACAAATAGAGCTTTCTTTTGGTGGTATTTGATCACCTTTGCGGTTTTTAGATTTTGCGCTCTAAACAAAAAAAGAGCGCCAATTTTAAAAAAAAACGCCATATTTTTTACTTTCTGCTATTAAACATTCCCAATAAAAAATTTTTAAAAATGATTTTTTCATCAGTTTTGGCCAATTTGTATTCTGCTACATATTTTTGGTAAAAAAAATCCCAAAAAGCGTATTTTAATTTGTTTGCGCAAAAGTTATCGCGTTAACAAACTACGGGATAGATTTTTGGACTTTTTATTTATTTTTTTATTATTAATGACGATCTGTGATTTTTAGCGGGACTGTGACACTGCAGCGGACAGATCGGACCCCTAACTGACATTTTTGACACTTTTTAGGGACCCATGACACTAATACAGTAATCAGTGCTAAATAATATGCACAGTTACTGTATAAATGACATTGGCAGGGAAGGGAGTTAATACCGGGGGTGATAAAAGGGGTTAAATGTATGCCTAATATGCGTACTGGCTGTGGGGGGGGGGGGGGGTTCTGTGACAGGCACAGAGAGATCGCAGTTTCAGCTTAGCTGATCTGTCCCTGCCTGTGTGACAGAAGATCCATCTGCTTTGTTTACATAAGCAGTCGGGTCTTCTCTCGGTTTCTTGGACGATCGCGGGAGGGCAGCGACAATCGCCGCCTCTCCTCCCACTGCCTGTCTCCCGCTGTGTTTAAACACAGCGGGAGCACGGCTCTGGCGGCACGCGTGCGCCGCCGAAGCCGCATGCACTCCAGCCACGTAGTAGTACGTGACTGGACGCAGCCGAGCCGCCCTGCCGCAGTAATATTTCGGCGGGTGGTCAGCAAGTGGTTAAAGTAGTGGATGTGTATAGATTATTTTTGAAGAATAAGGATATTGCTCAGTGTCACTTTAATTCAGCACACAAATCTCTGTCTGACATTGCCATAAGAACAGATTCTGGATCTATAAATTGTCTTTGATTCCATTCTGTGGACAGTGCTAAATGTAAAACATTCAGGTTTCCCTGCAAGCACTGCTTCTCTCCCGAGGCTGCTATAACCTGCACTGTGTACCTCTGGGTGTCATTGTGTCCTGTGCACAGAAAGTAGATGAATAAAAAATGACCAATGTCAACAATTAAATTGGAGCCAGAAGGACACATTAAAATGAAGAATCATTCCAATCCAAATATTGTTGTAAAAATAAAGAACATATATGAAGTGTGTCAGTTGCTTTAAATCCTGAGTGGGAAATGTAGATTATACAATTAGAATACGGGGTTTTTTTTTTTCATGCAAGATCCACTTCAAGAAAGCTTTGGAACATTACCATCCCCGATGCTGGTTTGCTCGTCTCCGCTTCAGTTTCTTCAGTAATATAAAAATAGCACAGCTTCTATGTAGCGGCTGCCTGCTGTTTTCTGAAATACATTGAAGGCAACAGAAATCTTGCCCGGGAGCTTTGGGAGCAAGTGCTTCCATGCTTCTAATTTATAACAGGCCAGATCTAACACTGTCTGAAATTCATGGCTTTGTGAACTTGATCTGCTCCAGAAGATCTGAACTGCATTTGGTTGGCAAAAACAGCCCCCTCCGACCCATGCAGCTGCACAGTATTATCTGCTTCTGTTCTAATGGTAATGGCAAAGGCTTTTCAAATGCACTTGCTGAAATCTTTCAAAATAAGGGTTAAATGGGATGTCCTGTCTTCATTAAAAGGGAAATGTGGGATTAAAACATAATCAACATACATAATCATCTAGGTGGATGCAGCTTCGGACTGATGCTGCATCTCTCCCCTGCCACCTCTAAGAATGAGAATGAGAAATCAAAGACCACTGATCGCTCAGTTCTCAGTCTTCAGTGAGCAGAGAGCCGGTGACTGTCGGTCAGTGGCTCTCTGCTCTGCCCCTCCAGCGCTCACTGGAGCTTTGGTCTATGCAGGGGCATTAGCAGCTGGCTCAGGCTCTTTTCATCACACTGAGAGGCTGAGCCAGCTGCCACTTAGACATCTGGGTGGATCCAGACATTAAAGTCGGGACCCCCCCCCCCCCCCCCCAAGGACTGGAACTGCTGATGTCAGCTGACAGCCGACGTACAGAACAAACTGCCCACAAAAGAAATAAGGCCAAATGAGCTTGGCCCTACTTCTCCTTTAAAAGCATTTAATGAAGTTCCAACTTTGCAATTAAAATCACCGCAGACAACTCCATGTATACATACTTCTTAAAGAGGTAGTGTACTCCGCTTTTTAATTTTTACCTACAGGTAAGCCTATAATAAGGATATTCACCCTACATGCATCCATTGACACCAGCGGCGCATGAGCTCTGAAGGTCTGGCGTATCATGCCAGACCTTCAGAGCTCCTTGCCGGAAAGTGAACTCCCGCGCGCATGATGTGCAGGAGTGACCAACCTGGAAGAGACGCCGAGGGAACATGTCAGCTCCCTCAGTGGTGTCCGGGCGACCGTTTGGGGGCTTTGTTCTAAGGTAAGTATTTCATAATGTGCTAGTATATGATGCATAATAGCACATTATGCCATTGTCCTGCAGGTTTTTTTTTTTGTTTTGTTTGGGGTTTTTTTTGTTTTTTTTTTTTTACACAGGGGATACAACCACTTTAAAGTGTCATTAAACTCAGACTATGAAAAACTCTCATTGCATGCTATATAACAGAGTGTTCAAAGCCACTAAAGCATTTGTTTTGTGTAGAGTGCAATATACCTGGAGGATCCTGCCTTCAGCTGTCCCTTATTTCTTCTCTGTGTACCTATTGCAGGTTGAGATTGTGTAGACCAGCTGGTGTCCTCTACGGAGCATGCTCAATTTCAGTTCCCTTCTAAGCTCTTAATTCCCTCCGTTTTCCTGTCTGTACAACTCACATGAATATAGAGTCACACACGTGGGCGTATACACAGTGGTAAATTACACTCCCCCACCCTCCTCCTCGATGTCCTCCTATTGCTAAACACTATGGGGACGGGATATGGTATGCTGATTGATTATATTCACTAAGAAACTCATATAAATGTTTAGTTTTAATATAAATCAGTATTAAATACAGTATATCAAATGTATTTGCTAATACATGTAAGGTTAAAAAAAAAAAAAGAAAAAAGAGATCTGGGTGCAGATGCCATTGCAACAAAATAAAAGCTGTTGTCAATCATATTTGACTCCGCCCACACCATATTATTACACAAAAAAATTTGAATTGCTTTTTTGAACTGTGGCACCAATCAGGGCTGTCCAGACACAGACTCACACTGCAGAGAGTGAACATCAGCAGAGTAATAAAAGCCCCTCCCACAAAGACCTTTCCCTGCAGATGCCAAAGAACAGGGAAAGATCATGTGACCACACAACAGCGCTGCAGGAATAAGGCACTTAGAGGATTACAAAAAATAAATACAGTACTATGATACATATTGTATGAATGATTTGAATGAATTATGGCAATTGAAACTTCTCTGTTGAGTATAAACAGAGATAAAACTCTTGGTCCAGTGAACTTTAAGCAGTAAAACCAAAAATGTATTAATTTGCAGCTTACCAATCATTAGATGTGATGGCTGCATTCGTTTTCTAGTATTAGGATTTCTCCCCCTGTCTGGTGATATGGCCAGTAACACACTTCCTGTATTAGAGTGCCCCTACTCTGGATGAAGGAGCACAGGGGGCACCTTTGGATAGCAGCATTATAAGTTTAGAGGAAGAGGAGTGTTAGATGTACTAACAGACTTACTGTAGATACACTAAAGCTGGCCATATACTGTTTTTTTATTTTTTTATTTAGCCAACGGGCTGATCTGATTTCCCCCATCCATACAATCGAGGTGGATGGGAGAATTTTTCCTGGGGCGTCACTAAGTCTTCCGACTGTCAGAACACAGAGCTCAGTGCGGCAGCCACTGGTTGAGTGCCTTTAATCCGATAGGGCGGTTGAAAAGTCATTCAGTATATTGACTTCTGTTCAACTGCAGTGGCCACACATGGATTAAAATTCGGCTGGTCCCTGCTGAGACATGGATGACCAGCTTAACATATTGAAGCCAAACTCCAGCTAACACTTTATAACTAGTTACAGCAAACAGTCTCTTTTTCCTTTTGGGATAAACGTTGTACATAAATAAATAGAAGCTGATTTTTGTAAGCACCCCTGTCAATGGTAAATGGTTTGTCTTATCCCTCTAATTGCTACATCTGCAGGACAGCTTGTTCTTTTGAAAAACAAACATAACTAAAATCAAAACTTTTTTTTTTTTTTACATTTGGATAGAGTGGGGAGGGATTGAAACTCTTGTCTTTTTTTTTTTTTTGCTGTCAGTACCCCATTAAGGAGATTCACCCTCTCTATTTGTCCTGTTTCCCATTATCATTGAAAGTGAAAGTAAATGAAAATCACAAATTTTGGGTTGCCCCCAGAAAAAGTAATAGAGGGGAAATTTTCCAATGGGGACACTAGTTCTGGTGACGTGGGGGTTCCATTAATTTGCAGGGATTTCCCCTCACTTCTTGTTTGCCTGAGACAGGAAGTGAGGAGAAATCTCCACAATGGGACGCAGATGGCAAAAAAAAAAAAACTGACAGGGGTTATAACCCCCCCTTGCTTGACCCACAGCAGGAAAAAAAATTGCCTATAGTTCTACTCAGGGCTTTTTTTCTCAGAAAATAGGTACAGGAACTCAACCACGACCCCCCCCCCCCCCCCCTCCAAATCTCCCCAACACATACACCTTCCAAACTGCATCAAATAGTGGGTATGGTCAAATTTCAATAACAGTGGGAGGGTCTTAGATGGGCATATAATACCAGGAGTGCATTTTGTACAGAGTGCAGTGTTCAGGGGTGCTCCATGTGTAGAGTTCAGAAGTGTACTACACATAGAGCGCAGAATTCAGCCTTCTTCCACAGCTGCTTATCTCTGCATCCCCCATCTACATCTCAATTTCACCCCTCTTCTCTAGTACTTCCCCGCACACTGTGGGTGGCTCCACCTCTCTAACTTGCAGGGAGATCATCCAGTAGGAGTATCCGCATTCCCACTGCACCCCGGGCACCTGCATCTCCCCTGCACTCAGTGGGAGCCGCTCAGGAATTCAGATCTATGGAAGCTATTGGGAGACAAGCTGTCACTTGTAAACACCGAAGCCAGACCCCATTGTTTACAAGTGATAGTGGTGAGCAAGCGGAGGGCCTGAGCCAGAGGTGGTGGAACTGAGTTCCACCAAGTTCCAGCTGAAAAAAAGCCCTGGTTCTACTTATGGGC
This sequence comes from Pelophylax lessonae, assembly GCF_965119305.1. Classification (NCBI taxonomy): domain Eukaryota; kingdom Metazoa; phylum Chordata; class Amphibia; order Anura; family Ranidae; genus Pelophylax; species Pelophylax lessonae. Next base: position 261,530,349 of record NC_138773.1, on the reverse strand, counting down.
AGCTCACCAGGTGAAAATAAAGAAGAATATGCAGCCATGACATCTAAGAATTGGTAATCTGCAATATATGACATTTTTGCTTTTGGGTGTAACCATTCTTGCTTGGGGATGCTGCGTCTCTTGGAGGTAGATACCCGTTCACTCTTGGATTCCCTTGCTTGTCTCTTCTGTCGGATGAGAGAGCTGGCTATAGCCGCAGCCATAGTTGGTGTGGGGAAGGCTGCAGGTGTGCTTAGTTCTCCCTATACTCTTCTCCAGGATGATGGAGGGGAGAGGGTTCAGGACATTTCCATCACTCCCAGTTCTGGAAGATCCCAACAGGTCACCACAGGCTGGAAGACATCCTGGAAGATCCAGGAGAGAGGGGTTGGTCACAGGGTATTATTTATGGTAGGCAGAGGAGAGCCCATGTAATATGGCAGCACATCCCTGAGCCAGGCATCTTACATTCTTCTCCTATGGGCATGGGTGTCCGCAGACTTTTTTCGGGGGGGGGGGGGCATCATTTTAAGGTCACCTATGCTCTGCCCCTTTTTAACAATATCATAAAGGGGATTATTAGAGTATTTATTTTTAAAGGCCAAACAGCAGCATTTGTTTTTAAAGCATTTATTTTTAAAGCATTTATTAAAGCGGAGTTCCGGCCACAAAATCAACATAATCGATTTTGTGGCATGTGGCCATGCCCAGAAGCTGTGGAGGAATGCGGCACCGCACCGGAAGTGACGAGAGGGGGCGGTGAAGGCGCATTCTGGCAGAAGAAGACACGGAAGAGGACGCAGAAGAGGATCGCGCCGGCTTCAGCTGCCCACAACAGAGATGGCAACGCTGGAGAAGAAATTTTAAAAGTGAGTATTTCTTCTTGCAGATAAGTGTGAACCGGGACAGATCAGAGGCTATCCATTGTGGAATGTACTAGCCCTGACTGTCCCGGGGGTATGTTCATTGAAATTTTTTTTTTTTTTTTTTTTTTTCTTTGTGGCCGGAACTCCGCTTTAACCTAAAACAATGTTTCTGTTCTCTTAAAGCATATTGTACAGCACAGTGCTTGTGATGTGTAATTTGCCCCCCCCCCCGTATCACCTAAAATACCTAGCTGATCCTATCTGGCTATGTACTCCCCTCTATAAACTGACCATGGTATACCATGGCTGCTGAGCCCTGACTTCAGGTCAGTTTACGTGCCTCCATCATCCACAGCTCACCTGTTCTCCTCTGTCCTCTCTCCCCCCTCCCTTCCTGCCTGTCTGCTCCTGTGTCAGTGCCCCCCCCCCCCCCCTCCTGCTGCTGTAGTTTCATTTAAAATTTCACATCCTGTCTACAGTCTGTTTAATATTCCTGTGTGCCACTGAGTTTGTGTTTTATAAACATAAGCCGTTCTTTACTAGTTTTCAGAACGCTGATTGCCGCTCAAGTGACCCGCAGCCTCTCCCCTTCTCTTTCCCACACCTCCTCTCCCTCTCCCCTCCTCTCCCCCTCCCCTCCTCCTCCCCTCCCGACTGATGACAGCAAGGAATCCTCAGCCCCCCCCCCCCGCTGCAGGCAGCTGTCAGACGGGGAGAGAAGAGAGCCGACGGGTCACGTGAGCGGTGCTCGGCACTCTGAAAACTGGTAAAAAAAATGCCTTATTTTTTTAAAACACAGACACAGGGGCACACAGGATTATTAAACAGACCAGAAAGGATGGTATAAAGTGGATTAACAACCACTTTAAAGAAGAAGTTGAGATTTCAGGGGGGGGGGCATTTTCCCCCCTTGCCCCTACCTACGGACACCCATGCCTATGGGGGGGAACACATCCTGGGTCACCCAGATAGGAACCCTCTGAGATCCATGTCAGTGGTGTCAATGTCAGATGAGGAGGACTGATGGAGCGGGTCCCAGGTAGGGAGCAGTGAGGATCGTCCACTGTGTACACAGCACAGCCCTCCCCTCCTCTGCCATCCTTGGATCTCAGCATGACATTAAAGGGAAAGTTCATTGGACAACTTCCCCTTTCCCCCCAGTTCCCCTGCTCCAATGTCCTGTGATTCCTGTTGTCAGGACGCCGCTTCACAAGTCCGAGGATTTGAGAACCCGCGCTGCATCACCTACATCTGTAACATCTGAACATCTGCCCCACCCCTGATCCATGCTGTACTTAGCTCTGTGGGTGAGGAACTCTTGGCGCCCACACAGCTGGTGTAGCGGTCCAGGGATGGGAAATCCTCACTCTTCTCTCCCTTCCTTCTTCAGGACTTTCGGAACAGATCAGAGAAATAGTGATTGGTTAGCCTGGGCACTTGCCTACTATGGCCAATCAGAATCACTCTGATCAATCCTTGAAGCCCTACAGAAAGAAGAGTGAGAATAGCAGGGATTTCATATCCCAGACTGCTGCACTGGCTGCATGCGCACTGATTGCTCACCACCCACAGTATATCAAGGATGGGGGGCAGGGAAGGTGTATGATGTTCACCTTTTTTTTTATTTTTTCTTCTGAAAATTAACTCTTTCAGTTCACAGCTTTAGTAAATGTGCTGTTCCTTAACCAGGGCTATGAAAGATGATGAAAACCAGCAAACCACCATATCAAGCAATGACTTGCAGGAAGCTAAAGAACTTTGTTTTAATCCATTTTGTTCATTTTTTTTTCATTTCCTTTATTTTCATTTCCTTTATAAACATCCATTTCCACACGTTCTTTGCTCTCATCAGCTGCTCTATAAGGCATCCTTCCCACGCATATTTCATACACAGCAGAGAATGCCAAATGAATCATATTTTACTCCCTTCCTCCCCTCCATCATTGAAAGAGATTTTTACAAGGACAGCAAGCTTCTTAATGAATGGGCTACATACATTAATGTATGAGTGGTGTGTGCCAGTCGTCGATATTGTATAGGAAGTACAATTAATCCAAGAGAAAGCTTGAGCTTTCAGAGGAAAAAATACTCCAGTGAGGCGAAGGGCTCATACAGACGAGAATTTTTTTTTCAGTATTCAGTGCTTGCTGGAAACGTGACTAGACTGCAGAACAATTATTCGACTAAAACGGATGTTATCCCATTGGGCAATACTTTCATGCAACGCATTTTGTGCTATTTATTTGTATAATTACACTGATATATTAGGCTGTGCTTTATAAAGCAAAACGCAACATACACAAAAAAAAGTCGTTTACAATTTAAAGAAAAAAAAAATGTAAAATTCAATCTTTTATTAATTAGTCATGAGTGTAATGTTTTCAGTGAAATTCATTTCACCATGAAATGGCAAAATTTTGTGTAAACTCTCAATTTCATGTTTTGAACTGTTTTTGTTGATCTACCATTTTTTTTTCTTTTTTTGTGGGTGCTGTATTTAGGGTAGTTTAAGATTACTTGGAATGTTTGCTGTTTTTTGTGTTTTGTCTCTGTTTTAATTTTCTGTGAAAAATAAAATAATGGGGCTATTTTTTTTTTTTTGCATGAGAGCAGGTTTAGAATAGTTGAAAAGATGTCTTTTAAGCCTGAACAGTCATTTAAAACCAACAAAGAACACTTGGAATTTGCCTTCCCCATTTGCTTTGAAGCATTTCATCAAAATTAGAAAATTTTGCCAAAATTTCGCTCATCTCTTTTAATAAATACCTCCTAAGAATTGTCATTCACCTGTGTCTTTTTGTCTATTTAGAATGACATGGCAGGAAAGCTGTCAATCATGTTTAGGCTCCATGTACACGGGACGTTGTTAAAAGTCCCTTTGAATGCTGGAATTTTTAGGACGTTTGAAACGTCCGTTCGATCGCGTTTGCACCCGCGTTTAGCGGGCGTTTAGCGATGTTTGCAGGCATTTGCATTTAGAACCGTTCCTAGAGGTCAAAAAAATGATTCCCCACGTTCAGACGCGTTCGGACGCGTTTGTGCGTTTGAAACTCCGGGAAACACACGTTCAAACACAAATAATTGCGTTCTAAAAAAGTCCCTGAACGCAACTGCCTGCAAATGACTATAAACGACCTGGTGTACATGGACAGATAAGATAAAATGTAGATGGGTTCAGGGGCTTCTGAAAAAAACACCCAACTGCTCCTAAACGGCGATTTCCAGCGTCCCGTGTACATGGAGCCTTAATATGAGCCCACAGTATTTTTATTGAAAGTTGTCTCTCTGAGAATTTTTTGCTAGTATTAGTATGGGATTCAACATACACTGTATTAGCAAAAATATTGGGACACCTGCCTTTACATGAACTTTAATGGCATCCCAGAATCGTAGGGTTCAATATTTAGTTGGCCCACCTTTTGAATCTATAACAGCTTCAACTCTTCTGGCAAGGCTGTCCACAAGGTTTAGGAGTGTGTCTATGGTAACTTTTGGCCATTCTTCCAGAAATGCATTTGTGAGGTCAGGCACTGATGTGGGGCGAGAAGGCCTGCCTCGCAGTCTACACTCTAATTCATCCCAAAGATGTTCTATCGGGTTAAGGTCAGGAATGCGTGCAGGCCAGTCAAGTGCCTACACCCCAAACTCATTCATCCATGTCTTTATGGACCTTGCTTTGTGCATTGGTCCAAATCATTTGGTGGAGGGGGGGCTTGGAGCATAGAAAGCCGCTTCAGTGCGCTCAAAATTAATACGCACCAAACACTATTAATAGCTTGTACTGAAAAGTACAATTGTACCGCTCTTCTGTATAAAGTTTCCCAGCACTGGCAGCAAAGAAATGAACAGACATGCTTGCTGTAGTCAATTCGATGCTCTCTGGAGGGTTCCTCTGAGTAACTGCTTCCTCCAGGACACATCAGGTTTATTTAACAAAAGGGAGTTACAGGAAGTGGCTTCAAGTCCACCAATCACCGAACATGTATACATTCAAAAAACACAATAGAAACTGTGAAGTACATGCCCATGAATGGACACGAGCGAACAAAGGGCTCAACTGCCACAAGGGGCACATGGCTTTTCATTGTTCATTCATGTCAATCCATAAACATAAATCCATTACCTGTTAGTGGGTCTTCATCAAACATGATTCACATATAAAGCATATTTGATAGTGACCATTCTATTTGTTCCAGTTGATGAGGTTTTATCTGCATAAGATAATAGCAGCAGCCCCTCAGGCACACCGATCGAATGTGACTAAAAGGTGCCAACTATTAATCTTGGTAAAATGATAAGAATTTCCATATCACAAACATATCTCAGCAGTACAAGGCACCGAACTGCGGACATAGATCCGTGCGATGGACTCTCTTTGCTACTAGTATTGTGCCATCTCATCCAATGGAAGGTTTTCACTAACAAGTCTTTCCTGCAATGACAGCTCTAAAGCAATAATCACTGTAAATAGCGATTATCAATAAAACTCGACACTGGGAGACATTATGACTATTTAACTAAAGAAATGTCCACAACCAAAATGTCCACAACAGCTGCAGCGTACAGTTCAATATAAACAACTACCTTCTTTCTAAGTTAACTACTGTAGTGTGGCTGCTCAGGCATACCTCCATGAGGTGATAGTCCATCTTGGTATTCTCCATGGCTTGGATGTCTCCAGAAATCCTGGTGCCTTCAGCAGACTGCAAGGCACAGCAGTCCCAGTGCCTCCAGCCATGAGCAGGAACAGAACCAAACAAAAATGGTTCTTGGACCTCAGCCTTCCCCCTTTTTATAGCACAGGTGGGCTGGCTAGGACCAAAAAGCCCAGGAACTGAACTTACAGCAGTTAGCCTTTTCCCCTGGCCTGGGCCAGCCACTATCTTGCTAAAACCAATATATTTCAACTTGCCTACAAGGAAATAGATGATTCTACCTGCCACATAACCAACATTTTCTGAAATATGTGTGTTGGCATTTTTTTTAAAGCAAGCATGTTTGGTATTCAAGGAAAATCAACAGAAGGAGCCAGAATATTAATTTGGTTTATCAACTGGCCCTTCAGACCCAAATAGGCTCCCCAATTTCCTGAAAATCACCCACCACCTTACTTCCCGCAAAGCTTAAGTGACCTAATATGAGACTTGGCCATTCTTTCATACAATGCCAAGTTGATGGGGTGCCAAACATGTTGCTTCATGCTTTTTGTAAAATAGCAGGTTACTTTCAACTACACAATTTAAACAAATGTCATATGGACATAACTAGTTCTTATGTGACTTGAGACTTTTTTTTTTTTAAACTGATGTTTTTTATTATGTTTTTGTTAATTTTCTTTTATAAGTCCACCCAGTCTTCTAAGGACAATTTTAGGAAGAAGTCTATTAACCTACCTGTAGGCTTATGCATTGTGTAACTAAACCTTCTTCAAACTTGTAGGGAACAAACGAACTCCTACAGAAAAAGTCCTGTTTGGATTTAAACATACAGTCATACTAGCTACTGTGTCATTGTAATGCCCCCATAATACATTTTACAATTATTGGGCTTACTATGGTCCTATGCAGGTAGCAACAAGGGACAAGAGGACCTAGCACATACTCCTCATTCGCTTACTCCAGTACTTCTGGTCAACAGGGCCTCTCTGGAACAGGACAGAAACCATGTGAGAGCCTATGTTATCAGGTGTTTGTTCGTAATCAGTTACAACTCTATGGAAAAGCAAAGCCTGTTGAATCAGGTTAAATGCAGGTCAGAAAGGAGGGTCAAAATGTACCTCTTAATAAATTCTCAATCTAATGTATTTAATGCAAAACTAATGTTATCTGTACTGATAGCATGGGTGTGCACTCGGAGTGTGCCATGTGTGCCTGGGCACACCCAAATCACCCTGTGTATTGCAGATTCCCCCTAATACTTGGACCCCCCAGTGCCCCCCCCCCATGCCACAGCGCAGCCGGCTTCCCTCCTCTCCTCTCCCAACCAGCTGAGGCTGGAGAGAAAGACTGGGGATCATCTGCCTCAGTTCCTTGTTCTGTCTCAAAAGTGAGACACCAGGGGACTGTTTAGACCCTTGATATTTCACCAAAGCCCCCCGTTGGGGCTTATAAAACAATTGTAAAATAATATTGTAAAAAAAATAATAATAATATTGTGAAAAATAATTAGACAATAAAATTGTAAAAAATGATTTAAAAATAATAAATATAAAAATCTACTGACGCCGTAGACTGCCCTAGTGATGCCATCCACTGCTCACTGGACACCGTTCTCTGCTCTACTGACTGACACCACCCACTGCCCTACTGATGTCAACCTTTGCTCTACATCCACTGCCCTTCTGAAACCATCCATGTTTGTTTCTGTCTATATACATATATATATATATATATATATATATATATATATATATATATATATATATACACACACACACATGCATGAGTGTTTAAACTTTTTGGGTGCATGCCCTAATGTAATAGGCTGCACACACCTATGACAGAGAGTCTGTCTTTTCTAACTTGAAATGCCTGTTTCCTGGCTGTCTCTGGTTTCTAGGTCATTAACTGAAACATGCTCTGGGTCAGTGACTTAGAAAGCATGGAAGACATTGATTCAACATGATAGCCAGGCAGCTAGCATTTTCAGGAAGAGTGATCAGCAGCCTCCATACTTATTCAGTCAGTACAATTTGGTACCAAATAGGATTCAATGTGGAACTCGGACTTCTATCTTCCTCTAAGGGCAGCAGTACTTTGTCCACTGAGGGTCGGTTCACACTGGTGCGATGGAAGACATTGCATATGATTCTCACATGCAATGTCCGTGGGATGCAAATTCAGCAATACAGATTGTATGTCTGAATTTGCATTGCTTTTGGACAAAACTCGTGCAGGACCCTTTTTTTGATCCGCACCAGAATCTGCTCGCATGGGTGTTCACACCTATGCGATCCGATTCCTGTCCGAATTGACAGTTCACACTGCGATATGCTAACTGATCTGGGAGTGTCATTAAAGGCCCGTAAACACGTGCAGATTGTCGGCCGAAAATGTTCGGCCGATTTTCGGCTTGTTAGTATGATGCTTCCGACAGCCGACAGCGCACTTTCGGCCGAAAAGAATCTGTCGTGCAAGCATTAAAATATTTGTTGGCCAACACCAGAACGGCCGATTGTTCGCCAGTCAGTACAGAATTCGGCCCACAGACAGCAGATTTGCAAGACTGGGCATGTTCAGAAAAGAAAAAACACACGGAAAGTTAACCATCACATGACATCACTTCTGCAGTCGGCTGTTGTTGGCGGACAAAATTCGTGTGCAGTCTTTTGCACTTTTCAACAGACACAACAGCCCTCGGACAAAAGACGGCCGATCGTTCGGCCGACGATCGGTACGTGTGTACGGGGCTTAACTTTGTATTGACCCTCCCAGTGGTTCGCATTTGGCAGTGTGAACTTCCTGCGAGTCGGGAGCGATGCGGGAACCCGCAGTGGATTTGCAGGGTTCCTGCATTGCACCAGTGTGAACCGAGCCTGAGTAATGGTTTGGAGCATATTTATATGGCTTCACTGGTGGTGAATCAATCACTGTCATTTAAAACACATGAATCAAGAAGATTTGCCAGCAGGAAATATTTGCTGAATGTAAGAATCACTCCTTTATAAATATGCCCCTTAAATGATATATTTTCTGCACAATACCCTTTTGGAACATCTATCAGCTTACTTCTATATGTCATAATTAGAGATACTGTATACATCTTGGGTGTGCTTTTGATTGCTTTGGTTCTTGATCCTGGTATTCCTGGCAGCAAAGCAATGGTTCAATTCTGCATAAGTTCAGCAGCACCAAAAAGAGAGAAGACTGCAATGAGAAAGAATAAGGGAGGGAAATGAGATTAGATAGGGGAGAGGAGCTCCTACACATGTGTAGCAGGTGCTTCACATCTCTTGCGCCATGCCAAGCTGACCAAGGCTCTCGCTGAGGGACGGGAATGTCCGTCAGCACCTGCGGGGTATTTCTCCCCCCACCTTCTCCTCACTGAACTGACACTGACTCTGTTTGTTGTGCTCCCTCCCCTGCATCCTAATGGGCAGGGAGAAGAGAGCCATTCAGGAGCAATCAGTAAAGCATTCTGGGGCAGGTAGTCCCCACCAAAAATAGCTCCATAGACTTGTATGAGGACAGAACTACACCCCAGGACAGAGGCATAACTAGAACCTTCAAGACCCCATTGCAAGAAACCATGAAGGGCCCCCCTGACCCCCCCCCCCACCCCCCCACCCTTCCATCTGAGCTCCGAGCTTCTGGTTCTGGGAGGGCGTCCATGGACATCCCCCCAGAATCGTGCATCCAGCATGCTTTGTGACTGCTGTGTTCTTCGGAGAATCACAGTGGCCCTTTACCATGTGATCAGCTGATCACACGTAAATAAAGTTGTCGGTTATCGGCACTCCTTTCCTCCCACGCTGTGTCTGTGTAAAGAAAGGAGAGCCATTAACCAGCAAGACTGTCAGTACATTGTTTACACTGATAATCAGGGCTCTGATCATCAGTGTCCTGATTGTCAGTGCAGCCCCATCAGTGCTGCCTATCAAGTATAGTGATCATGAATGCCATCCTATTAGAGCTCATCAATGCCGCCTATCAGTGCCTATTAGTGCTTCCCATCAGTGCTCATGAATGCTGCCTATCAGTGCTCATTAATGCTGCCTATCAGTGCACCTATCAGTGCTGCCTATCAGTGCTCATCAATGCCCATCAGTGCTGCCTATCAGTGCTCATCAATGCTACCTATCAGTGCCACCTATCAGTACTCATCAATGCCGCCTATCAGTGCTCATGAATGCCGCCAATCAGTGCTCATCAATGCCGCCTATCAGTGCTCACCAACACTGCCTATCAGTGCCATCTATCAGTGCTCATCAGTATTGCCAATCAGTGCTGTCTATCAGTACCACTTATCCATGCTCATCAATGCCGCCTATTAGTGCCACTTAGTGCTTATCAATGCTGCCTATCAGTGCCCATCAATGCTGTCTATCAGTGCCACTTATCAGTGCTCATCAATGCTGCCTATCAGTGCCCATACTTTGGGCTCTCTCATACAGCTCAGACTTAGAGCCTGCACTGACAGTCCCTCCTACCTCGCACAGATAGAAGACAGCCAATCTGCTTCTTCTTCTCCCAGAAGGGTGAAACTAAGCAGTTGAAATCGATCATTCACACTTCCCATGATTCACACAGGAGAGGGGCGGAAGGAGAAGATTGGCTGTCTCCTATTCATGCGAGGTAGGAGGGACTGTCAGTACAGTCTCTGAGCCACTGATAGAACGAGCGGGCCCCCTCCTCTAACAATAACTGCCCCCTCCTAGTGACAGAACGGGCAGGCATTAGCTCCCTCCTCTCGCAGTGACTGCCACAGTGGCGGAACTCCAGGGCCCAGTTCAAGTGCGACTGCTGCGACCCTGGTAGTTCTGCCAGTGTCTCAGGATTCAGGAGAAAGGGAAGAGGCATCCATCTTGTCTGCTAAGCAGTTCATTCACCATGAGGCAGGGGAAGAGACTGGATATGAGAGAGAGGTGCTATCTTCCCAGTCAGCCCACCACTGTGTTCCAGGCATCCAGCCTGAGAGAGGGGGATCCCAGGTGCATATACAGGTGCACCTGCATCGGCTGTGTGAAGCGTTACAGGGTGAGGTGACCAGTCAGATTACCCAAAGAGCCTGTCTGTTTCAGGATGTTCGCTTGGGCCTTAAATGCAAGATTGGTGAGAGGGCACCTGCCCAATCCTCCCTAAATAGTGTAAAATAGCTGCGCTATGCACCACTTAACTAAAATTTTAGCTAGCACTCGTTAAATGACATCAATCAAATGAATGAGTATAGAAGGCAGCTACACAAATAATGACCCTGATAAAATCACAGAACATAAAAACAAGTAAAATTGTAGCGCTAAAAATTGATGATAAAAAAGTCCATAAATGCTAACAGTCATTAAGATCAATCCAAGTGCTGGATAACCACGTGCAGATGGAAACTTATAATAAGCAATCCTTCCTTCCTCCAAAGACCACGTGACACAGACCACCACCAAGATAGGTATTATAAAATACCCTTACCAGAAATTAGCATGTAATAAGCCGTGAAAAAATATATGGACCTCCAGGACATAGGATCAATCACGATGGATATCCAAAGCACACTAAATCACAAACACCGGAGTCCTCTGGTAGTCATGCTCCAAAACAAGAGAAACTTCTCATAGTGCAGTAAGTTTAAATTAATTTATTAAACAAAGTCAAACTATATTGCACTCACATTTTCAGTATCAGCAGCGTTTGGAAGCGTGCATGTCGAGATGTTTCAAACCATAAAGATGGCCGCCGTCGTCGTCCACCGCGCATGCGCCCGCCTCCACCAATGAGACCGCCGGACATACGTTTCGTCATACGGAATGACGTCGTCAGGGTATGATGACGCGGTGGACGACGGCGGCGGCCATCTTTATGGTTTGAAACATCTCGACATGCACGCTTCCAAACGCTGCTGATACTCTGCCAAAATGTGAGTGCAATATAGTTTGACTTTGTTTAATAAATTCATTTAAACTTACTGCACTATGAGAAGTTTCTCTTGTTTTGGAGCATGACTACCAGAGGACTCCGATGTTTGTGATTTAGTGTGCTTTGGATATCCATCGTGATTGATCCTATGTCCTGGAGGTCCATATATTTTTTCACGGCTTATTACAATCCTCCCTAAGCCAAAACCCTGAACTGCTGTTGTTGCTCTGCCTAACTTGATTAGGAGAATCTGTGATGCTGTTGCACTCAGTTTGGCAGTGATAATACCTGCCTGATTTAACTGAAGATTACCAACACCATGCGGGTCCCTTCTATCTACCAAGTCCTCTTTGGATGCACTCTTTTCTCTTCACACAAGAAAACCAGCAAGTGCTAAAGCCTGAAGGGCCCCGTCTACACTTGGGACTCTGGTCATTACATGGATGGGTTTAAGTTATGGTTCAATTCAGTGCACTGAATCGGGTACTGTGCTCAAGCTGGTCATCTGGGACTGTGATGCTGGGGTGGAGAAGGGAGATAACTGAAATAGAAAGCATGGTCATTCCTCTGCCCTCCTCCTGCCTTTACTCATATAGTCCAATCTAAGTAGGTTATTTCACTGAATTGATATTCACCATTTAATTTGTTGCTTATGTGTGTTTACCTCTGCTCTCTGGGTTATTCATCTTAAAAGGAGTCCCCAGAAATCAGACAGAATTGATTTTTGAGGTTTCTTGATAGCCTTTTTTTTCTTGATTCACCCTTACATATCTGGGTACTAATCAATATTCTTATTACTATTTCTTCTTTTTATCCTTAAGCAAGTTCACAGAAAAGATAACTTCTGTGTTCACTACAACCTGTGTCCATTTTCTTCTGTAATTACACTAACATTTTGCCAGGTGTTCCAATGGGGTTTGAGTCTGTTCTTGGGGTTCAAAAGGCAGAGTAAGGGCTCTTTCACACGGGCATTCCTTTTTTTTTGCCCGATCAGGTCCTTTTTTTTTTTTTTTTGTAACGGACACGGATGACACTTGTGTCATCCGGTCCTTATGTCCGTTTTTCATCCCATCCGTTTGCGGATGAAAAACTGACATAATGCATGTCTATGTAAATACGGATGTCTGCGGATGACACCACTGACATCCGTTTTTGCTTCCGTTCCATTTTTTGAAAGGAAGAAAAAATAGGGTTCTCCTCCGTTCAAAAAAACTGAACTGAACTGAACTGACAAAAAACGGATGTCAGAGGATGATCATCCGCTGACATCCGTATTTACATAGAGATACATTATGTCCGTTTTTCATCCGCAAACGGATGGGATGAAAAACGGACATACGGAACGCCCGTGTGAAAGAGCCCTAAGGAACCAACAATATTCAAGCGGCTCCTTGGGGGGGGGAGGTAGCGCTACACATGGTATGCTTCAATCCTCCCTATTGTTCGATCAACGAAGTGAGGGCTTCAAGCCTTTGAAAATTTTAGCAACGTCTCAGATTTTTAGCACTTAGGTAAGACAAATGAGATAATAGAGGACATGTAGACATTCTGGTTTTTCTAGTCCCTGATAAACTTTGAAGGTCCCACAACCTTGATTTTTTATGCAATGTGGAACCCATACTATAGCTGGGGCTGGATTGCTACATGACCAATATGGGCCTATGATGACAGCCAGTGTGTACCTGGCCTTTATTATAGCTGTGCATGTTGCGGTTTGAAAGAGACTAAATCCTTGTACACACGATCAGATTATCGGACACATTTTCTTTCGTTTTTGTTGCATGCTAGTCTCATATGGAAAGTGAAGAGGTTACTTTCATACGAAAATTCTCGTACAGCATAATTCAACTTCAGAAGGGATGTAATGTGTTGAATTGTTTTGTATTCATTCTTTCGTTTCCGAGCATGCGTAGTCTTGCTCTTATGATTTTTTTCGGACGAAAACTGTACTAACTAAATGAAAATTAGACGTTGTGTTCACTTACGATAAAAATTTTATAGCCTGCACATCCAGTTTTTGTTGTATAAAAATTTGTAATCGGCTGTCAAAAGCACCATACTAACGATCCGAAAATCATTAGATCGTTCGTTCAGACGAAATTTTACGTCTGATTTTCTTATTATGTGTACGTGCATTTAATGCCCTCAGGTAAGGTTTCCACCTTGGCTAGTTACCAATATCTTCCTTTTAATCTCATTCTTATGAATAATGTTGGCAACATGTTTAGTTTTTAACTTCCAGGTCAGCAATACACTGGCCAGTTTTTAAGTCTGCTCTCTGTAGACACTCGGAGTGGGCTCAGGCGTGTTAAGATTATAGTCCCAACCCACCTGAGCAATCCTGCCAGGAAGCCCTTACTGCACACCACCAATCATAGGCAGTGAGGCATTTCCTATTCCTATGATTGGCGGTGTGAAGTGACGGCTTGGGACTACGACCTGAACCCGTCTGAGCCCATCTCTAGTAGACACCTTTAAGTAGTTCACGGTGATGGACAACCAATGTATACACAATAAAAAATATGTAGAGGCCTCCACACTCCCCTTAAAGACAAAAAGATGTTGCATATAGGGATTCCTGGGCCATATCTATAGCTAGGGTTCTTGCTGCGTAGGGAACGGTTGCTCCAAACATTTCTACTTACTATAAAACAGTCCTAATGTTTTAGAACATTTTTCTTAATTAAGGCAAAGCTTTTACAATCCTGAGCATAGGATGAAAAAAATAATAAGCAAAAGTTTCCTTCAGTGCAAAATTACATGAGAAAACAACCAGAACATTTAGAGATATTGGCAACTGGAATTATGTGTACATTTAACATTTTCCTGTAGAGATTTATATATCGGCCTTTGGAAATCAGGTGTTTAGGGCAGCAGGCTTAGAAGGCCAGCACCAGCCATTAATTTATTTTTTTTTTTCACCCTCTCTGGCCAAATCTGGCTAATATGGCTAAATTCAGCAGGAAGGAGGAGAGGGAGAAGTCCAAACTCTTTGTAGAGTTCATGAAACCGTGATATAGTTGAAAAGTACACTGCCTCTAATCACACATTCTAATGGGCCATACACACTATAAGATTTTCTGAAGACTTTTTCCTTTAGGCCCCTTTCACACATGCTGTCCATTCATCCGTTTTTCATCCATTTTTGCATTGGTAGTGGATGTGAAAAAAACGGATGAAAAATGGATGAAAAAGGAAGGAAAACGGATTAAAAGCGAATGAAAAAGGACGAAAAACGGATTAAAAACTTTTGACGTGACTGAACTGATGAACTGAATGGACTGTATAGCCCCGTACACACGTACTGATCCTCGGCCGAACGATCGGCCGTCTTTTGTCCAGGGCTGTCGTGTCTGTTGAAAACTGCAAAAGACTGCACACGAATTTTGTCGGCCAACAACAGCCGACTGCAGAAGTGATGTCATGTGATGGTTAACTTTCCGTGTGTTTTTTCTTCTCTGAGCATGCCCAGTCTTGCTAATCTGCTGTCTGTCGGCCGAAATCTGTACTGACTGGCGAACAATCGGCCGTTCTGGTGACGGCCAACAAATATTTTAAAGTCTGCGCGACAGATTCTGTTCGGCCGAAAATGCGCTGTCGGAAGCATCATACTAACAAGCCTACAATCGGCCGATCGGTCGGCGGCCGAATATTTATGGCCGACAATCGGTACGTGTGTACGGGGCTTTAGTGTGAAAGGGGCCTAAGACTTACCAAAACCATATAATATGAGGTCAAACCTAAACACTTTCAATTTGTATGCAATCTGGCAGGCCCTTGCACTACACAGAAAAGGTAAATCTGAAGGAAATCTTACCACAAAAGTTGGATAGTGTGTATCCAGCTTAAGGCCCCTTTCACACATACGGTCCATTTTTCATCCATCCGTTGATGGATGAAAAATGGACATCAGTGCATCTCTATGTAAAAAAGGATGACAACGGATGATCATCAGTTTACATCCGTTTTCATCCGCTTCCGTCAATGTCCGTTTTTTGGAACGCATGAATGCCCTATTTTTCATCCATCAAAAAAAACGGATCGGATTAAAAACGGATGTAAATGGACAAACGGTCCGCTTTTCATCCATTTTTGCATTGGTAGTGGATGTAAAAAAAAAATGGATGAAAAAGGTTGAAAAATGGATGAAAAATTGATGAAAAACTGATGAAAAACTGATACATTTTGACGGGACTGAACTGGTGAACTGAACCTACGGTCCGTATGTGTGAAAGGGGCCTAACAGTGGTTTTTAATTAAATAATCACATGGCACAAGGGCGTGGGCCTTGAATTAAAGGTAAGCCCGGTAGACAGGTGTCCCTATTGGAAGATTTCCCCTTTATCATGTTTCAGTGACAACTCCAATTTTTGTATCTTCTCTTTAAGTCCTGGGAACAATGGTCACCACAACACATGTATAGTATGGAGCACCCCCAGCAAGGACAGTAAAAAAACAAAAACAAACCACCACAAAAAAAAAAAAAACTGACAGGTGTTCTAACCCCTCACCGCTCTATCCAACTAACTAAAAAAAAAAAAAAACATTTTGGCTTTAGGTACATGCTAGTTTAATAGGAAACTAAGGTAAGGACATCTATATGAATATTAATATTTTCTGATTACTACTAAGTTGCAAAGTGTTTAACAAAAATATAATGATCACAAAAAGTCATATTTTCTGATACATCCAACCTCAGTGACCAAATAAAAAAAAATATTTTTCTTAGCAATGTTGCCTGCACAGATCATTATGTGTGTTTCACAGAAATGTAAAAAAAAATCAAACCTTTTTGTGGATCATTGAACGTGTGTTGCTTTAAAATAATTATCTGCGGTGTTTTATTGTACTGCAAAACGCCAATAAAATTCTGGGAATCCCACAGAGTTAATGAGCTGACTGCTTTGTAAGGTTGTTTCCCTAATTTATTAGACATACCGTATATATATATATTTTTTTTTTTAATGAAAAACACATCATTCGAGGCCTCCAAATGATTTGACATGGCTTAATGACTTCAAACAGCTTGGTTGATTTGCTGGCCCTTCCTCTTGCTAAGATTCAGCTGATAAAAATATCCCTAGACAGTGAAATCAGTGGATGCGTGCTTTTTTTTTTTTCAGACAACCCTGCCATGTGATCAGCATCCAGGCAAGCTCAGTGAGATTGTGTAGCTGTTCGACAAGCAGTAGGTAATGAGTCTTTGTGCAGGCTAGAGCTCTTGACAGTGAACAATAAAACATATGGTAGCAGCTATAAAATACTGCTCTGGGAAACTGGAAAAAAAATGATCTATTTTTATGCAGAAGACAGTTAGAATCTATGAGATTTCTATGTTTTAGAAAGCAGTAATCATCAAGATTCCATGGATTGTAATTAGAAGCTGTGCATAGGAAGAGTGCATGGATTGGGGAAAAGCAGTGTGAGCAGGTTAGTGGTCTGGTCTCCGTTGCATTAATTCTTTTTATTTATATGACGTGTTCTAGAAAAATGCTTGCAAAGATATTTGAATGTGAATTGTAAAATAGGTGTTTGTACATTTTTTTTGCTAGAATGGCCTTCTCTTTAGGCAGACAAATAACGTGCATGTTAATATGTGTATATTTTTATTGGTAGAATGGCTCGTTATCTTAAGCATGTCTAATATAAAAATATTCTAATCCCTTTTTTTTTTATTTTCCATTAAACAAATAGCTAAAGCTGACCAATTTTAAAATGATCATTTTCAATTCTAGCAATTGCAATTTTTTTTATTTATCATATAATTATGGTTCTATAGGGCAAAGAGTATTTCTGCTTAATAAAAATCCTGCCTGCAGAATATTGAAAGGTTCATCCTGGAATTTTATCCTTGTCAGCATTTGCCCTAAACAATTCAGCACTTAATATTTATGGCACTTAATATTAGGCTTTCTGATTTTCAATTAAAGCGCCTTTCGTTTTGTTTTGTCTTGTCCCTGATTTACTTACAAATTGCTGGCTACGCAAATTTCAAGCAAACTGAGAACAAATCAGCAGGATGTTGTTTGGGCTTAACTTGAAATTTTGCTCAACAATTGCCTTTAATTGTGTGTACTTCGATGCTTAAACACAAAGTAAATTGGAGACTAACAAGACTGTGATTATGATGGGGAGACAACATATTTACAGAAACTTAAGTCTGAAGTTAAATTTAATAGGGATAATTTTCTACAATGTTCTGAATTTAACAAAAAACAATTTTGATTTCAGGAACTATAAAAGGTGGGGGGGGGGGGGGGGATTTAAAAAAAAAAAAAAAAAAGCAAATCCAATCTTATTTTTGGGCATTGCATTTGTTTGCAAATAAACAAAATATATCAACAATGCTATACATTCACAAACTTGTCAGATTTTTAAAATGTATTTCCTGCTCAATGTTTTCTCCAAGCTATTTGGGCCTTTACCGGCCTCATGCAAATTAGAATACAGTAGCTCTAACTACAGAGACAGAGGGAGGAGCCTGGGGCTCAAAGGTCATTCTACAGCTAAAAAGCTGAATGGGGAAAAATGCTGGATGCAACTGCATCATCCTTTGCTATAAAGGCAATGTGCGTCTTTGACTGCTTATGGATTTGAAAGCTCTAGGGCCAAGTAGACATCCCTGCTCTGTCTGGAGAATTGTATCTACAATGAACATACTGTATTTGATAGATTTTAATGTACTAGGTTAATAAAACAGCTCACCTTTCATGATTGCATTAGGCAAGATAATTCAAATTAATAACATTTTTCATCACTTTAAGGTGGTGGTAAGTACATCAGTAACACACATTTGAATGTAATGCCATTGGTTGTGAGAAAAGACTAAATATTTCTATGTGGACTTATTTTGATCTGGCTATACAAATTAGGTTACTCTCTGGCCCACGGAGTCACCAGGATCATTGTGGGTGTTTCATGAAATTAAAGATGGCAGGAAGTCTATTGTGTGCAGACCTTCTTGGGTAAACATAGCGAGGCACAATCCATACTTTTTTTTTTTTTTAAGCTGTCCTTTCCCATATTTTACCTGCAAATGAGCTTTCCACAGTAAGTTGCATACGTGCTGCTGTTTTTTATCTTTCTTCTCACCTGTATGCCAGGGAAACTGATTCTTAGTAAATAGTCTACTGAGTTGATGCAGCTCACTGAAGCAGATGCTTACTGCAGGTTTAAAATTGGTGTGTTAAGTAACTTGAACAATTCCTCATATTGTCAGTTTATGGGCACTTGGCAGTAGGCTTTGACACATGTCAAACACCCATAAATAAGCATGTATGTAGCCAAATGGCTCTGTTGACTTAATATGGCATAAGGGGTTAATATGGCATAGGGGTTCATATACAAGTCCCCTGATGTGGTTTCATTGAACAGCCCCATGGCACCATAGTTTTTGAAGACAAAGATGAGTCCCCATCCACCATTGAAGTAATTCTTCTTTTGCAGGGGCTTTTTTTTTTTATACTTTAAGGCCTTGTGCATGTAATCCCTTAGCCCTTTACTCTCCCATTGACTAAATGTCCCGATAAAAGATCTGTGCACAGTTGGAATGCGTGAGATTTTGTGCATGTTTTTGCGATGGACAAAAATGCATGTGTATATCTTCTTGGTGCGCTGTTGTTTATTCTTGATGGCACCCTAATGCACACGTGTCGTAGTGCTCTGCAATGCAAGGCAACTTGTGTCCTGCTTTATAAAAAGGCACCTACACTTCTTTGGTTCATTAGGGAAGCCCATTGAAATGGTTTGCCCTAATGCAATGCATGTTTAACGAGTGGGGGAAAAAAAGCTAATCAACGCATGTTCATTATCGCAGTGCACAGATGTAATCCTAGCCTAACGAGTTTTGAAGTTGAAATAAAGACCTTGAGCTGTAGGGTTAGTTTTGGGCAACCAGTAGGGTTATTTTGACATTAGCAATAAAATTTTCAATTCTTGTAAGTATAGGAGACGTGATCTCTGTCCTTCCCACTACGCACTGCATGTCGTCTGAGCAGCTAATTAACAAGCAACAAAAACCGTATCCTGTACAATTTTTATGTGCCAATATGCACCTCTAAATATTACTGCACTCGTTTTCCGAACCTTAAAATTAACATTATATTTTTATCATACTCCTATTAAAAAAAAAAAAAATCTTTATCAGACAACATGGTGGCTTTTTGATTTGTGCTTTTTACCTTGCAACACACTGGCCTTTGGTTCAGTTCTCACAGGGGCACCATCTGAATAGGGGTTCATTCCACACCTCAAAAACATGCTGGTAGTTTGATCAGTTTTCCAGGCATAGTTGGCAAATGCAAAAAAAAAAAAAAAAAAAAATTCGCTCCATCTAAAATCACCCAAGGCCAAGTGTATTTAGGTGTTGGGTGCAAAAAATATCCAGTGTCTTATTTTACTTTGGCTTTGTTTTGCCTATGCTAGTCAATCTTCTGGTGGTAGAGGGGCAGGTGGGAAATTCATATAACTTAATGGCAGATGATATAAACACACAAATTGTTTACTGGTCTGGCCTAGGTGGTGTGGTCTTCAAAGGGACACCTATAGCATTGTTCACCAATGAAAACTCTCACTTGATGGGGAACCCTTGCCTTATACTGTCATTTGGTTGACCACAGGCCTCTAACAACAGAGGATAATGGGAAGGGTAATAACTGGGCCTACCCCTTTATTCATTATCAAACCCACCACGCTCCTCCATTCTTTTATATTGTGAAAAATGATACAGGCACTTATTGGTTTTGGAGTTTCTCCATAATGCTGGGCAGTCCCTGTGGTTAACTTTTGACTGCTTGCTTACTCAGTCATTCACCTTTTCTATTGTTCAAGCGATCTATGTGTATGGTAAAAGCATATCTCTTCACAATGCAATATTGTGTAGAGATATTCTGTTTTACAGTGAATTTACATAGCTGTGGTCCTACAGAAAATGGAACATAGGGTAGCAGATTATTTGATTAGCTGGCTTATATTTTCCTTGTCCACTTTTTTTAAATACAGGTTGAGCAGCCCATAGGCAAAAGATGTCTGAGAAATCACATACATTTTTATTTATTTTTTGTCTGTGGTAGTAAGTAAACCCCTGCCAGCCAAGAGTTGAGTGGAAAACCCTTTGGGCAGGTTGCAAAACCTGTCCCAGTTGCTATTGTTCTGCTCTGCAATGAGCAACGTTGGCGTCTGCCTGCACTTCTCTCTAGCTCCCCCCTCCCCTCTCAGGTCAGAGGACCTTGCAAGCTTATGAGGCGATCTGCTGTCCTGAGGGCGATTACATCGTGCCTGTCTTCTAATGTTGATGGGCAGTCTAAGAAAATGACAACCAATAGTTAAGGGTAGAAAAACAAGTGCCTTCTAAAATTGCATTTCAGCCAAGAAGATACAGACATTCTATTGTTCTAATAAAACCATGCAAATATCTTGCAATTTAGAAATTAACTTGTAAACTAAATAAAACCTATATTTTAACAATTGATTAATGTTTTACTTTGTAAATGGTTTTCCTCCCTATTTTTTTTTTTTTTTCTGGCATAGCTATTAACATGATGTAATTATCAGAAAAAAATTCATATGATCTAGCTATTAAATGTAACCTGGCTCACCATATGTCAAATGTTAATTAATCTGTTGAATAATAAGCAGTGAAATATATTGGTTCATCCAAAAATCTTAACTCGTACTGTGGTCCAAATTAGGCATTGTCCCGAAATCCACAGGATTATCTTCAGTATGCCAGCAAATACAATGGATCCCTACTGAGGTGGTCCCTTGTTAATTGGGCAGGACAACATACTGAACTATTTTGTGACCTTTTCAATGCGGTAAAGAGGTTACAAGCTGAAAGAATGAGTCATGTTCCTGTTAGGAGTAAATTGTGACCAATCAATTTGTATTCTTAAGATATATATGCAATTTTATTTTAGATGTATGTAACTATACCTACCACTTTAGTGTGAATTATTCTGTGCGACTAGAGGAAACATACATAACCTTTTAAAATGGGCATATTGATTTGTACTGTGTTCTTCACAATACATCACCCCCCCCCCCCCCCTTCTTCTTAATGATGGTGACATGATCAAGGAGACCCCTCCAACAAAATCATCAAAGATGACTGTATTTGAGGATAATGGCTCCTAGATAGAGAATCTGCTTTTTAAATTAAAAAAAAAAAAAAAAAAACACACTGATTCTTTAGAAAGGAGAGAGGCTCCCTTTCGTTATCTTGCCTGTTTTACCATTAGTCAAGGCTAAAATGTGGTATTGTAGCTTGTACAAATTTTAATGAAATCAAGTTTAGGAACCTGTGCTACTGTACCTCGACTGCTCCTAAACTCTTCCTACACTGTTTATTGGCTGCATGTTAGTCCTTCATGTCTCCAAACCACCTCTCTGGAACAACTTTGGTATGGGTAAAGACCCTAAGAAATTCTGTGGATGTTTAGTGCAACCTTTAGATCTACGAAGACAAAACAGTCAGCAAATTATTGCCCCTGGTAAAATGGTAATAAATCCTAAACCTAAAACAATTTTGCAGTTTACTAATCCTTTAAATGTGGTGGCTGCGGTTTTATTTTTTTATTTTTAATTTTTTTTTTTTTTTTAGGCTTTTTCTATTTGTTTTAATCTAGTGATCTTGCCAGTAACACATTTCAGTATTCAAGTGCTTACACTTTGGATGAAGGCAGAACAGACCCCTTTGGACACCAGCATTGTAAATCTTGGTGTAAGGAAAATGTGAGATGGACTAGACTTGCTGGCCAGATCACCAGGTGAAAATAAAGGAAAGAGAGCCTAAAAAGGAGAACAAATGCAGCCACCACATGGAAGAATTGGTAAGCTAAAGTATGTTTGCTTTTGGGTTTAGTACCGCTCTATTTTACCAAAACCATTCTCTAGTCTTATCTTAACCGTGTATGTCAGGCTGGGTTCACACAGGTGCAAATTGAAGTGGGTTTCCCTGCATCCAAAATGCATGTCAGGAGACGATGACCGGCTCTCAATGGAGCCAGTTCATGCAGCTCCGGGACGGCTGTGGAGCAGTTTGCAGAAGAGTCCTGTGCATCGTCTGGTCCATTTTAGGTCCAAATTCAGACCAAATTTGGACCTCAAATGGTCAACATGGATGCATCGGACCCCCTACTGTGAGATGCTCATGCACAATGTGAACCCAGCCTGAGGAGAAAATGACCATGTACAAAATAATTCATGAGGGTTCCACAATTGCTGTTAAAAACAAGTGTTTAGAGACATTTAATAAAAAAAATAAAGTGGAAGCTTTCTTTAATAGGGTTCCAGCTTATACTGTCAAGTTCTATAGACTTTATGGGGGTTAATTTACTAAAGCTAAATAGGCTTTTTACGTCTCAAACAAACTTGCCCCAGAGCTTAGTAAATGAGGTGAAGTTCTGCTGACTTCCATCTTTACTGCAAACAAAAATCCCCCCACCCCAACCGACATCCAACAGGAGGGTGTGACCACCTCCCAAAGGAGCCGATTCACACAGCTCAGGGGCAGCCGCGGTCTACATTTGGAAAGGGTCCTGTGCATCCTTGGCCAATTTGTAAGTAAAATGCATTTCTTGCCTTGTTCCCTTATGCATGTATAAGATTTCTGCCTATTTGAAAGGTTTTAAACATTTTTTTTTTAAATTGCAATCTGGGGAAAAAAAATACAATGTTGTCTATGCAACCATTATAGGCCAACCCACTCCCCATCCCCTTTAATGGCCTGTGACGGTACTAACAGTCACTATGAGTAAAAGACAGAAGTAATGGTTTGGATTGCTTCAATATTTGTCAGCAAATCTTCATATAGAAATATGAAGATTTAATACCACCTTACACTGTGTATTCCATGCATGGCTGAGAGAGAGACACAAAGACTGTCATTCGCAGACTTCCTTACTGTTTGTGTATTGGAAGGGAATGTGTATTGTGCTAAAGTTTACCTGTCTTCCATTGTTAAATGTTAATGACCTCACATTGTTCTGTCCAGATGGCTAGATAATTAGTT
Organism: Pelophylax lessonae; assembly: GCF_965119305.1. Taxonomy (NCBI): domain Eukaryota; kingdom Metazoa; phylum Chordata; class Amphibia; order Anura; family Ranidae; genus Pelophylax; species Pelophylax lessonae. The sequence goes on along the minus strand of NC_138773.1, from coordinate 261,506,929 downwards.
TAGTTCCTGTATAAACTTTCATCTGCATATGCTACTGTAATCAGCCAGAGGGGAGGGATTGTGTACACTGTATGGGAGTGTAAAACCCTGTTCCTATTGGATTGTGAATGTCCAGTCTTCAACAAGGTCCACATGGGCGGTAACCTTGTGGGTGAAAACTGTATAGAAGTCTGTTTCTTGTTCAATAAAGTTGTTCTAGAGTTACTTCACCCTTAATCTAGAGTCCTGTCTCTTATTGGGGGAATATGCTACAAGGGATTGCTATGGTCTTCCATACTCCCTTAGATAATCACTAAGGTCTTGTAAGAGCTTGTTCTACTGCACTCTGGGGAAAGAGGTTCACCCACGGGAACCTGGAGCCTTGTCGTAGGTCCAGGGTGGGTAGGAGATGGCGAGACCCTAACCAAGCTGCGGCGGTTCGTGGGGTCTAAAGTTTGTTACGGTGTCTGGTAAAGTGCTTGGAGCCCTCAAGAAGCACTAGTAGCATCTGTCAACGGAGGTACCCAGTCAGGGGTGTCCTGTTCCGTTACATGGCCCCCGTAAGAACTTGTAAGCTTCAAATAGGGCACAGTGGCTTCTTCATAAAAACTGTACTACTGTGTGTAATATATATATATATATATATATATATATATATATAAATTTTTTTTTTTTTTTTGGGGGGGGGTAGAATAAAATGGGTTTAAACTCGTATAATGACAAGAGCAGAGATAAGTTGCATAGACGTGTATTATAAAAGGAACATTTATTTTATTAAAAATCAGTATTACAAGGGTAACGGAGAGAGGGTTTTTTTTTTTTCTGCTACTCTTGTGACTGCCTTACTGGCTTTTATTATGTCTTCTAATGCACAAGCTGTGTGCCCTTCTTCGGTTCTTTACATTAATAAAGTTACAGATCTTCCTCAGCCAATAGAAGCTGCAAGACTTTGTGTTACAATCTGCCTTGCCTTTTCAACCTTGGATGGATGTGAACTTTATAAATGCTGTTCACCTTGTTCTTTTTTTAGATCACCATACTGCAGACTGCATTTTTCTTTTTTTTTTTTTTTTTTTCAAGAAACCTAAAACCCCCATTCGGTTCTTTTGCTTTCTGTATCCCTTCATTTCCTGTACTGTAAATGCAACAGGGAATTGGAGGAAATTTCCTCAACAAACTGGTTATCACAAATACATTTTGTACTTATTGGATGACTTCCCTCCTCGCCTCTTGTGCTGGTTAAATTGGGCAATGAACATGGACTACTCGCTGTCAAATTTTATTTAAATTGATTTTATGTAAACTTATGACTCTTTTTTTTTTTTTTTTTTTTTTTTTTTTTTTTTTTTTTTTTTTTTCTTGACTGAAGGTTTCACAAAATACCTACATTTCTATTTCAATACAGTCATTGTTTTGGGTGCTGCCTTACACTTAATCGTCCCTTTGTCATGGACGGTGGTGTCCTTGAAACTAAGCATATCTGCTTAAACCTGAACAGGCTGTAATAATTTGCTGGCTGCAGTGGCCTATTACTTTTCTTGCTAATAAATGTACTGCCTTTAATATGCTAGAGCTTGCTTTACAGCCCTTTAAACAGTCACGTAATTAGCTTCTCTTTAGCTTCTCTTTAAAGTGTACCTATCATATGTTGTGGAGTAGATGTAGGGTGCAGAAATCAATTTTAATGTTAAATAGACATTAGACATCTGACACTAACAGACACAAGTTACTTTAAGGAGTGAACTGCTGTATGTTTTTGTGTGTTCTTGTGCACCCATATTCCCTGTCCTTTTGTGGATAAAAATATGGAAACTCAATTGCTGACTTGTTTATAAGGTGCAAGACATGGGGCTGTTGTCATTAGGATGGCAACCCTGGAGCTGCACTTCATGAATTCCAATTAAAAACTGTTTACTACATCTTTATTATCAACATAATACTTTAACTAGCAGGTGTCAGCTGTAGACCTTTCCCAATGGAATTACATTGGTCAATTATTTCTGACCTCTTTCTGAAATTGCCACTTGTCTGGCTAATATGCTCACCCACTGGATTCCATATGGATCTGAAACAATTATTGGGAAAGTGGAAAAGAGATCAGAAGTCTTTTATCTACATATGTGTAGCACTAGCCCCGTAGAAGCCGCTGAATAGGATGCGTTCTGTTGCCTTGACCTTCTTAAGAATCTTAGTCACTCTGACACACCAGGTTGTGTGAACAAACCTACAATATCACTGGAAATCGCTGAAAGTAATACTTTGTATCCAATAGCAGTGCTATATCAAAGATAATGGGCATCAAAACTGGTAGTAAAGGCAAACTTAATGTTGTCACCCAGTAGGGTTGATAACTAGGATTAACAATGCTAATACAATTTACTATACAAAGTGAATAACGGTGAGGACTAGTCATAAAATTACATTTGGCTTCCAGATCAGCATAACCAGTAGCAACGTCCCCTCAAGTGAAGTAGTGAGCAGTTGTGAAGTTTAACCAACCAGTAGTGAGCAGTTGTGAAGGTTAATGCTGGAACTATATTGCCAAAGCAGATTTACGGTAGCAATGCTAGTCCCAGACTGACTTGGTATGCACAGCTCAAAAAAAAAAAAAAGAGGATGGTACCGAGGGGCTGGGAAATGAAGGAGACCTGCAGAATGATTATTACAGGAGGGGCAGTACTTTGGGATGTTCTCCTGCCAGCTATCTTTGGGGCCCCTTAAGAGCATCTTTGCTTCTAATGAGAGTCCCAATTAACCTGCATGCAGTGTTGGTATGGTATAGTCTTGTCACAGGTGTGTGGTAGATGTGGTTCAGATGCAGTAAAAGTATATAGGGTTGGTATAGATTGGGTACACCCAGGGCTTTTTTTCTGCGGGAACGCGGGGGAACGCAGTTTCGGCACCTCCAGTACTGACTGTATGTAATGGCAAGGGGTGCTGGAGTGTGCTGCAGGGTCTATTAATGCTTGCTGCTGGGGGATTTATTCCAGCTGGAGGCGGTCTATACTGTTGCTGGGGTGGGTCTTATATTTCTGGGGAGGTCAGTTCTTGCTGGGAGAGATCTACTATTAAGGGAGGGATCTATTGTTGCTGGCTGCGGAGAGATCTGTTGTCGCTGCTGGGAGTCTATTGTTGCTAGGGGGGAAAGTATGTTGCGGGTGGTCCATTGTTGTTAGAGGAATCTATTGTTGCTGGCAAGGGGCTATATTGTTGTTGCCTACAGGGAATCTATTTTACTGCTTTTCTTGTTATAATTACCATATTCCCAAATAATTACTTAACACCACTAATACTTGGTTCTGTATTCTCTAAAAGGGCAGTACTGGGAGGTAGGTAGGGGGTAAACCATGGAATGATGGGTAGGGTCCAAAAAAACGGGTGACTTGGAAAGTGGTTCCTGCACCTATTTTGTGAGAAAAAAAGCCCTGGGTACACCTAATGTTCTACTCTCAGTGGCTCACTCTGCTAGCAGTGTCAAAAATGGGTGGATAGCCCTCTCCTCAGTTCCCAGGATGCTGCTGTGGATGTTCACTGTAGAAGGGGCCCTTCAGTCTTTCCCTGAAAGCTTCCAGTGATCTGGGGTGAGAAGCAGAGGGTGAGTGGATGCCTCGGCCCTTCTGTGGCAGTGGTGCACGATCTGTTATGTTGGCGTGCAAAACTTCCCCACAGGTGTCCTCACTAAAGCTCAGGCATCCTAGCTGGCAGGTAAATACTTGGATAGAGGTGCTCGGCTCTCCCTCTCTCCTTGACACCCAAACAAAGCACTTTCTCGGTTTTAGAAAAATCCTCTTTCCACTTCTCCTACTGCACAGTGCATATTGGGATCTGTAGTGTAACCATTATAAACGAGCCATTGGCTGCTGTATCAAACTAAAACTCCTAGCATTTGCAGTGCTCTGCGTAGAGAAGTCTTCTGGCTTGCTTGGCTTTAGCTCTCTCCCTGCTGGCCAGAGGAGAAATGGTACAGCATAACATCAGTATCTCAGTAGCGGGAGAGAAGACTAAAATACAGTGGGTTTGATTTACCAAAACTAGAAAGTACAAATCTGGTACAGCTGTGCATTGAAGCCAACCAGCTTCTAAATGTTGGCCTGTTACAATAAGCTTTGACAAAAATAATGGAAGTCGATTGGTTTTTATGGAGAACTGCACAAGATTTTGCATTCTCCATATTGCTGTAGCCCAGCACCTGGCTACATGTGTTCTGGGAAAGTGACTCAAGCAAGTTCAATAGCCAGGAATGTTATAATTTGCAGAATAAGAAGTCCTCATTGGAAGCGTCCAGGTTTCTCAAGGAAAGGTAGTAGTCATTCCTATGTGTCATCCCACTGCTAAGTGCCACCCCTGCTTTGCATGATGCCCTTGGCTATAAGCCATCACCTAGCCTAAAAGGCAACTGGCTGTGCCTGCGCTCTCATGGCAGTTGGCTGTTCCTGGGGTGGACCACACTTCCTGACTCAGGTCACTGGGGGGCCAGTAACGCTGTGTGGAAGAACAAATTATTTTCAGTGCTGACACTTCAGTATCAAATTTGATTTATGAGAAGTTTATCTAAATATTGATACCAGTATCATACAAATATGGAATTTCATCTGACCTTTCAGCTTAAATCCGATACATTTCTGGTGCATTAAAAAAGGTCCCACAATTTTCCTCTGTAAAAGCAACCTCACCCTGAGTGGAAAAGCCTATCCCTTGCCAGCATTCTGTAGACAGGAACTCCTGCTTTTTTTTTTTTTTTTTTTTTTTGTGGAAGATTTGCAGCAAAATGATATGCCCATTACTGAGTCTGACCTGACCTATAGATTTTCAATTACAAAGCTCATGCTTCCTTCTCCTTGCAAATCCCCCATCTCTGGCTCCGTGGTGGAAATGTTGGATCTCTACAGAGAGGCCACTGCTTCCACACAGAACAATTCTCTTTCTCTGCAGCATGCTAGCCGGGGCAGGCTTTTCTAAAGGGCCATACACACTATAAGATTTTGTGAAGACTTTTTCCTTCAGATTTACCTTTTTTTTCTATGTAGTGCAAGGGCCTGCCAGATTGCATACAAATTGAAAGTGTTTAGGTTTGACCTCATATTATTATATGGTTTTGGTAAATCTAAAGGAAAAAGTCTTCAGAAAATCTTAGTGTGTGTATGGCCCATAAGAAGGCCAAACTACTGCTCCAGGGCCCCACACTAGAGAGATAATGTCTTTTAACATGCCACTGACACCTGTCTCAGAACTGACTGCTGAGGGAAATGGCATTCAACACTGGATATAGGTGAATATAATATATATGCTCAAAAAAATAAAAGAAACCGTTTGAAAACACATCAGATCTCAATGGGGAAAAAAATATCATGCTGATATGGACTGGGTAATGTGTTGGGAACGAAAAGATGCCACAATGTTTAATGGAAATTAAGAAAATTCTCAACCTACAGAGGGCTGAATTCAAAGACACATCGAAAATCAAAGTGAAAAAAATTATGCAGCAGACATTTCAGTACATTTTGCTGACATTTAATTGCAGCAACTTAACCGGTTGCCGACCGCCGCATGACTATATACTGCGGCGGTCAGCCCTGGCCAGGCAGAGTGACGTACCGGTAACGTCACTTGCAGTGGCGGCCCGTGCATAGGGGGCGCCAGGGCGCCGCCCCCTACCCCTAAAAAAAAAATGACAAAGCGAACAAATAAAGTTTTACAAAAAAAAATTGGGTTCACCGGCCTCTGTAATGGAAGTGGTGGCTAGGGGGGGGTTACGTCCCAGAAGAGGCGCCGATCGGCAGCCTTCTGGGGGCGTAACCCGAGCGCAAGTCTTTGCGATTGGACACCCCCACTTTCTGATATCCTGGCTGTGATTGGTCCAGTCTCCAGCCTGGACCAATCATCATCCAGGACATCCGATCCCTGACGTCACAATGGGGGCGGTGCCGGTGCGTGAGTCAGTCACTCACCGTCACCGCCGCTCGGAGGACGAGGGAGAAGCCGCTCACCTTGCCGCCGCAGAGAGGACGGACTGGATCGAGGAGGGAAGAAGCCGCCGCCGCCAGGTAAGTGCATTAAATTGAAGGGAGCACGCACGCTGGTCTCTGCATTGATTGGGGTACAATGCTGTGGGCACTCTGCATTTATTGGGGTACAATGCTGTGGCACTCTGCAATCATTGGGGTACAATGCTGTGGGCACTCTGCAATCATTGGGGTACAATGCTGTGGGCACTCTGCAATCATTGGGGTACAATGCTGTGGGCACTCTGCAATCATTGGGGTACAATGCTGTGGCACTCTGCATTTATTGGGGTACAATGCTGTGGCGCTCTGCAATCATTGGGGTACAATTCTTTGGCACTCTGCAATCATTGGGGTACAATTCTTTGGCACTCTGCAATCATTGGGGGACAATGCTGTGGCACTCTGCAATCATTGGGGGACAATGCTGTGGGCACTCTGCAATCATTGGGGACAATGCTGTGGCGCTCTGCATTGAAAGGGGCATGCACTCTGAACTCTGCATTGTGGGGGCACAGCACAGTGTTCATTGCATTGAAGGGGGCACAGCACAGTGTTTATTGCATTGAAGGGGGCACAGCACAGTGTTTATTGCAATGAAGGGGGCACAGCACAGTGTTCATTGCAATGAAGGGGGCACAGCACAGTGTTCATTGCATTGAAGGGGGCACAGCACAGTGTTTATTGCATTGAAGGGGGCACAGCACAGTGTTTATTGCATTGAAGGGGGCACAGCACAGTGTTTATTGCATTGAAGGGGGCACAGCACAGTGTTTATTGCATTGAAGTGGGCACAGCACAGTGTTTATTGCATTGAAGGGGGCACAGCACAGTGTTCATTGCATTGAAGGGGGCACAGCTTCAAAGTCACGCAATTTTTTTTTTACTGCGTTTTTTGGCGCGAAGCAATACCTATTGCATTTTTCTTTTTGCGCCCCCCCAAAAATTTTGAGCACCAGCCGCCACTGGTCACTTGCCTGTCACTTCCCTGTGAGCCAATAGCGGGTGAGCGCGCGCCCGCCGCAGCTCGTTCACAGGGAAGTTAGTGCGTGTGACCGGCGGACCCGATGTCCGCCGGTCACTCGCGATCGTCGGTACAGAGGGAGAAAGTCAGGCGGCTGATGTAAACAAGCCGCCTGTCATTCTCCCCTGTGTAGAAACAGTGATCAGACGGTTCTACTATGTAGGACCGTTGATCACTGTTCCTACACTAGTAGCCACAGCCAATCACAGTAGAAAGCACACCCCTAGGGACACACTTAACCCCTTCCCTCCCCAATAAAGTTAACCCCTTCCCTGCCAGTGTCATTTTGCAGTAACAGTGCATATGTATAGCACGGATTACTGCAGTAATGTCACTGGTAACCCCAAAAGTGTCAAAAATGTCAGTCAAGGATCCGATCTGTCCCCCGCAATGTCGCAGTAGCGCAAAAAAAAATTGCAGATCGCCGCCATTACACGTTAAAAAAAAAAAACACCAAAAATGACAGAAATCTTTCCCTTAGTTAGTAAACGCAATAACTTTTGCGCAAACCAATCAAAATACGCTTTTTGTGTTTTTTTTTTTTTTTTTTTTTTTTTTTTTTTTTTACCACACATATGTAGCAGAAAACAAATTGCAAAAAAACCCCTGGTCGGAATGGGGGTAAAATCTTCCGGGGCTTAAGTGGTTAAAAGGGTACTCAGTAGTTTGTATGGCCCCATGTGCTTGTATGCATGCCTGACAGCGTCTAGGAATGCCCCTAATGAGATGACGGATGGTGTACCAGGGTATTTCCTCCCAGATCTGAACCAGGGCATCACTAAGCTCCTGAACAGACTGAGGTGCAACCTGGTGGTGTTGGAGGACCGAAACCTAATGTCCTAAAGGTGTTATATTGGATTTAGGTCTGGCAAGCGTGACGGCCATTCAATGGCCTCAATTTCTTCATCCTCCAGGAACTGGCTGCCTACTCTTGCCACATGAGGCTGCGCATTGTCGTGCACCAGGAGGAACTCTGGACCCACTGCACCAGCGAAGAGGGTCTGAGAGTCCAAGGGTTTCATCCCTATACCTAGTGGCAGTCAGGATGCCATTGTCTAGCCTGTAAGAGGTCTGTGTGTCCCTCCATAGATATGCCTCCCCAGGCCGTCACTGACCCACCACCAAACCGGTCGTGCTGAATGATGTTACAGGCAGCATAACCTTCTACATGGCTTTTAGAGACCCTTTCACGTCTGTCACGTGCTTATGGTGAACCCTCTCTCATCTGTGTAAAGCATAGGGCACCAGTGGTGGACATGCCAATTCTGGTGTTCAATGGAAAATGCCACTCGAGTTCCACAGTGCTGGGCAGTGAGCACATGACCCTTTAGAGCAGTGGTTCTCAAATCCGGTCCTCGGGACCCACCAACAGGCCAGGTTTGCAAGATAACTAAATTACATCACAGGTGATCTCATTTGCTTCTCAGTGATTGCAGTATTCTAGTCTGCATCCCCCAAGGTAATACTTAAAATCTGGCCTGTTAGTGGGTCCCGAGGACCGGATTTGAGAACCACTGCTTTAGAGGACATCGGGCCCCCAGGCCACATTCATGAAGTCTGTTTCTGATTGTTTGGTCATAGACATTCACAACAGTGGCCTGCTGGAGGTTCGCATACTAGCTCACTATGAAATACTTACCTTTTTAAAATGAAGCCCCGACATGGTCACCCGATCACCGCTGAGGGAGCCGTCATGTTCCCTCCGCATCTCTTCCTGGTTCGGTGGCTCCGGCGCTGTGAGTGGCCGGAGCCGCGATGACGTGCGGGAGTTACTTTCTGGCAAGGTTCCGGCAAAGAGCTCTGAAGGTCCGCCGGACCTTCAGAGCGCATGCGCCACTAGTTTCAGTGACTGCATGCAGGACAAATATCTCCTAAACCGTGTAGGTTTAGGAGATATTAATTATACCTACAGGTAAACCTTATTATAGGCTTACCTGTAGGTAAAAGGTAAAAAGTGGAGTATACTACCACTTTAAAAGTCCCCTAATATGGTAAGCACAACAAGCCAAAAGGCAGACTCCCCATTAAGCTCAGCATTAACCTTTAAGTCACCAGAGAGTATCTCTTTAATACAGCATACAAAAAATATTTCTAGCACCTGCCTACTAAAGATAATGAACTCTAAATTTGCAGTGCATGCCATTTTTGTTTTATTGCACTTACTGATTTCAACAAAGTTCAGCTGGACTTTAATTACATAATTTTGTTCTGAAAAAAACGACCTACATTTGGTCAGTTTTTAAAAGCATGTGGCTGTTCGTTATTTTAAGGCATTAAATCGGAACTAAACCTATTTAATGGTTTAAAAAAACCTGTTCCATTCCCGGAGTGCTGGGTTTCAGGAATGGTAACTGTCACATATGCTTGTGATCTCAAACAAACCGTCAAACCATCAAAAGGCTGGTGTCATAACTAGAGTTGAGCGGACACCTGGATGTCCGTGTTCGGCGGGTTCGGCCGAACTTGGAAAAAAAAGTCCAGGTCCGTGACCCGGACTTTTTCTGAACTTTACCCGGACACAGAACCCCATTGAAGTCAATGGGGACCCGAACTTTCAGGCACTAAAAGGGCTCTAAAACACCAATGGAAAGGGCTAGAGTGCTGCAAATGGCAGCAAAATGTAGTTAAGAGCATGACAAGTGCTCTGCAAACAAATGTGGATAGGGAAATAACTTAAAACAACAAAAAAACAGAAAAACAGAAAAATAAAACAATTTTCTTCATCTGTGAAGGACGAGGCCCATATGGAGTAGGAGGGAGGTTGAGGTGGCGGTGTAGGTGGAAGCGGCGGTGAAGAGGGATGAGGTAGCCAACACTGCTTTTTTTTTTTTTTTTTTTTTTTTTTTTTTAGTCATTTTAAATTAGGGTACACCCCAAAAGAGTGAGAAAGATCGAAAATAGAACAATGGCTGGGTAAGGTCGGTATCCATCTCTATTCTGCACAAGGTAGGGAAAAGTCCTGTGGGATCCATGCCTGGTTCATTTTAATGAATGTGAGCTTGTCCACATTGTCTCTGGACAGGCGGCTTTGCTTGTTTGTGATCACGCCCCCAGCCGTGCTAAATACACGTTCAGATAATACACTGGCTGCAGGGCACGCCAGCACCTCCAAGGCGTAAAGGGGAATCTCAGGCCATGTGCCCAATTTGGAGACCCAGGAGTTAAAGGGGGCAGACCCGTCATTCACTACATGTAGGCATGTGCACACATACTGCTCCACCATGTTGGTGAAATGCTGCCTCCTGGTAAGACGTTCCATCTGAGCTGCTGGTGCTGCTGTTTGTTGTGGCGTGCTGAGAAAGCTTATCCAGATTTCGGCCATGCTAACCCTGCCTTCTGAGGTGCTGGCGGTGCCCTGGTTGCGTTGGCGACCTCTTCCTCCTCCTCCTCTGCCTTGGCCTTGTGCTTCCACTGTGGCCCCGCTGTCAGGTGGGAATGCCAGCAGCATCGCGTCTACCAGCGTGCGCTAGTACTCGCGCATCTTGCGATCACGCTCCAGTGAGTGAATTAAGGACGGTACGTTGTCCTTGTAACGGGGATCCAGCAGCGTGGCCACCCAGTAATCAGCACAAGTTAGAATGTGGGCAACTCGGCGGTCGTTGTGGAGACACTGCAGCATGTAATCGCTCATGTGTGCCAGGCTGCCCAGAGGCAACGAAAGGCTGTCCTCTGTGGGAGGTGTATCGTCTGTGTCCTCTGTATCCCCCCCCAGCCACGCACCAGTGATGGCCATGAGCTGGCCTGGGTGCCACCCTGCTGTGAACATGGTCCCATCTCCTCGTCCTCATCCTCCAGAACTGTGCCCCTGCTGGACAATTGTGTACCTGGCATTTGTGGGTGCAGGAACCCACCCTCGAGCCACTTGTGAATGACTGCCCTGAAAGCCTTGGAAATGATCCCTCTTCTTCCTCCTCCTCCTCCTCCTCCTCCTCCTGTGCCACATCCTCTTCCATCATCGCCCGAATCGTTTTTCTTTTGAAGGAGGCATAGAAGTGGGATAGTTAAGCTGACAACGGCGTCATCGGCACTGGCCATGTTGGTGGAGTACTCAAAACAGTGCAACAAGGCACACAGGTCTCGCATGGAGGCCCAGTTATTGGTGAGTGGTGCTGTTCCGCAGAGCGACTCACGCGTGCGTGCTGCAGCTGAAACTCCACTATCGCCTGCTGTTGCTCGCACAGTCTTTCCAGCATGTGCAAGGTGGAGTTCCACCTTGTGGGCACGTCACATATGAGGCAGTGAGCGGGAAGGCCGAAGTTTCGCTGCAGCGCTGACAGGCGAGCAGCAGCAGGGTGAGAATGCCGAAAGTGCGGGCCGTCTGTGCGCACTTTCTGCAGCAGCTCTGACATATCGGGGTGATTTTTAAGGAACCTCTGCACCACCAAATTCAGCACATGCGCCAGGCAAGGGATGTGTGTCAAACTGGCTAGGCCCAGAGCTGCTATGAGATTTCGCCCGTTATCGCACACCACCAGGCCGGGCTTGAGGCTCGCTGGCAGCAACCACTCATTTGTCTGCTGTTCCATGCTCCTCCACAACTCCTGCGCAGTGTGTGTTTTTTTTCCCCCAAACAGGCAAGTTTCAAAACTGCCTGCTGTCGTTTACCCCTGGCTGTGCTGAAGTTGGTGGTGAAGGTGTTACGCTGACCGGATGAGGAAGCGGAGTTGGAGGAGTTAGGAACAGGAGGCAAACTGAAGCGCCCTGCAATCCTCGGTGGTGGAAGGACATGCGCCAAATTGCTATCTGCCTCAGGCCCAGCCGCCGCTGCATTTACCCAGTGTGCCGTTAGGGAGATATAACGCCCCTGACCGTGCTTACTGGTCCACGTATCGGTAGTTAGGTGGACCTTGCCAAAGATGGCGTTGCGCAGTGCACACCTGATTTTTTTTTTTTTTTTTTTTTTTTTTCTTCCCCCCACTTGGTTGTGCAGGGAAGGGATGGCTTGCCTGGAAAAGTAGTGGCCGCTGGGCACGACGTACTGTGGGACAGCCACCGACATAAGGCTTTTAAAACTGTTCGTCTCCACCAGACGCAATGACAGCATTTCAAAGGCCAAGAATTTTGAAATGCTGGCATTCAGGGCCAGGGATCGCGGGTGGGTAGGGGGGTACTTCCTCTTCCTCTGAAGTGTTTGGGAGATGGAAAGCTGAACGCTTCCACGGGACATTGTGGAGATGGTTGGTGACCCAGGTGGTGGTGTTGCTGATAGATCCTCTGTTTGCGGGGTGGCAGGTGCCGGTATCACTACAGAGGTGGATGAAGAGGCCGAGACTGCAGCAGAAGAGGAAGCAGGAGGAGCCAGAGACCTTTCTTGGTTTTGAAGGTGTCTACTCCACTGCAGTTCGTGCTTTGCACTTAGATGCCTGATCATGCAGGTTGTGCTCAGGTTGAGAAGGTTTATGCCTCGCTTCAGGCTCTGATTGCACAGGGTGCAAACCACTCGTGTCCTGTCATCAGCACATTGTCTGAAGAACTTCCACGCTAGTGAACTCCTTTTGAGCTGGCTTTGGTGCGCTCGGTCCCTTGCTGGGTTGGGCAGTAGCAGGCTTAGTGTCTAGGGCACGGCCGCTCCACTTCTGCACCCTGCTCCCTCTTCTGCTGTGCTGGTGGCTCTGTGCGACCACCGCCTCCTCTTCCTCCAAACTACTCAGGTCACCTGCATGACCTTCATTCCATGTGGGGTCGAGGACCTAATCGTCCTCCACATCATCTTCCACCCAGTCTTCACCCCTGCCCTCCTTGTCGGTCTCCACAATTCTGAGTGCCACAGCAGTTGGCACCTGCGTTTCGTCATCATCAGAGACATGCTGCAATGGTCCTTCCATGTACTCATCTTGAGAAATAAGTGGTTGGGCATCGCTGCACTCAATCTCTTCCACTTCTGGGCCAGGGCTAGGTGGATGGCCCTGGGAAACCCTGCTGACAGTCTTCAAAAAGAAGAAGAGACTGCTGCATGACTTGGGGCTCAGACTGCTTGCCTGATTTGCAAGGGGGTGAGGTGAAAGACTGTTGGACATCGGCTGCATGTGCCAACTCTGACCTTTTCTGCAGTAGACTGGGTGGGAGACAATGTGAAGGAACTGGAGGCACTGTCAGCAACCCAATCTACTATCGCCTGTACTTGTTATTGCCTCAACACTTGTAGAGGCGCATGATTCCCTACCAAATACTGCTGCAGGTTCTGTCGCCTACTCGCACTTGAGGAAGGTGTTTAACTTGTGCGTGTAGCTGGCACAGATTGACCACGTCCTCTCCTTGCTACAGGAGCTCTACCAGCAGCACCACGACCCAGGCCACGGCCCCTATTTGACGTTCTCCTCATATTTCTGTAATTTATGATCTTGCCCTAAAAAGGTGTTTATTGAATAGCGAAAAACAAAACAACAGTATCGCATGGGTGTATCTATTGAATAGCGGAATAGAAAAAAATGTATAAAACGGTGTATCTCACACGTACAAACACAGACTAGGCCCCGATTTTTTTTGTACCCTAAAGGCAGGATGAGGAAGAGGAGTAGGAGGAGTTGGGAACAGGAGGCAAACTGAAGCGCCCTGCAATACTCGGCGGTGGAAGATGCGCCAAAAAAAATTGAATCTCGCAGACTATGCCGCAATTTAATTTTTTTTCACCCCAAAAGGGTGTATATTGAATAGCGGAATAGAAAAAAGTATATAAAATTGGTGATTTTTCAATAGCACATGTGAACACAGCAGTGTCTTATGTTTTATGTCACGGTCAGCAGCAGGCTTTGAAGGGAAAAAAAAAATTCCCCTTTAACTTTGTAATTTTTAAATAGCAGATTAGAATAGCACTCTGTAGTAAAATATAGCTGAACGCTGCACACAACAGACTGATAAAAATATATATTTTTCTCCCTCCTCCTCCTCCTCCTCCGTGGGCTCAAGTGAGGGCAAAAAGATCGTTCACTTCACCACCCCCACACAGCAAAATCTATGTAGATCGCTAACGGACGATTGTTCTGTCCTGTCTCCTAATCTCTCCCTGCCTACTCTCTCCAGCCTGTCCCTAAAATGCTCTTCTATCTTTCCCTGCCTACACTCCGACCTGTCCCTGCATTCTTTTCAGGCACAATGTTGTATTTCCCTGTCTGTCCCTAATCGGCAGCAGCCAGCACCGTTGTGTGCGCTCTCTCCCTACACTACAGCAGACTGACGCGCTGTGTCTCGCTTATAAAGACCTGGGTCACATGCTTCAGCTGGCCAATCACAGCCATGCCATTGGTAGGCATGGCTGTGATGGCTTCTATGGCACACCAGTTAAATGCTTGTTGATTGGCTGTTGAAAGCCCGCCATTAAAAGCGCGCCATTACATACAAAACGGGAAATAAAATTACCGAACACGGATTTTAAACCCGAACATACAGTAAAGTTTTCGTGTCCGGGTAACAAAAATCCAATTATCCGGTACGGACCCGAATAATGCAGTCCGTGTTCGCTCAACACTAGTCATAACTGATCATATGTACTGCACCATGGTAGTTGATCAAACCTAAGCTAAGATGGCAGCTTCCATGGCTGAAAAGGATGTGTGTGTGTGTGTGTGTGTGTGTGTGTGTGTGTGTGTGTGTGTGTGTGTGTATAATAAATAAATAAATAAATATATATATATATATATATATTTATTTATCTATCTATCTCACAAAAGTGAGTACACCCCTCAAAGATTTTTGTAAATCTTTTATTTTTTCATGTGACAACACTGAAGAAATTACACTTTGCTACAATGTAAAGAAGTAGTGAGTATACAGCTTGTATAACAGTGTAAATTTGCTGTCCCCTGAAAATAACTCCACACACAAGTCATTAATGTTTAAACTGCTGGCAACAAAAGTGAGTACACCCCTAAATGATGATGTCCAAAGTGTCATATTTTGTGTGGCCACCATTATTTTTCACCACTGCCTTAAACCTCTTGGGCATGGAGTTCACCAGAGCTTCACAGGTTTCCACTGGAGTTCTCTTCCACTCCTCCATGATGACCTCACAGAGCTGGTGGATGTTGGAGACCTTGGGCTCCTCCATCTTCCATTTTGAGGATGCCCCACAGACGCTCAATAGGTTTTATGACTCGAGACATGCTTGGCCCGTCCATTTACCCTTAGCTTTTTTAGCAAGGCAGAGGTCATCTTGGAGGTTTATTTGGGGTTGTTATCATGTTGGAATACTTCCCCATGGCCCAGTCTCCGAAGGTAGGGGATCATGCTCTGCTTCAGTATGTCACAGTACATGTTGGCATTCATGGTTCCCTCAATAAACCTGTACCTCCCCAGTGCCAGCAACACTCATGCAGCCCTACACCATGACCCACTCACCACCATGCTTGACTGTAGGCAAGACAAACTTGTCTTTGTGCTCACCTGGTTGCCGCCACACACGCTTGACCCCCATCTGAGCCAAATAAGTTTATCTTGGTCTCATCAGACCACAGGACATGGTTCCAGTAATCCATGTCCTTAGTCTGCTTGTCTTCAGCAAACTGTTTGCGGGTTTTCTTGTGCATCATCTTTAGAAGAGGCTTCCTTCTGGGACGACAGCCATGCAGACCATTTTTTTTTTTTTTTTAATTTTCTTAAAGATTTTCAACATACAAAATTGTATTAATACATTAATACCATCCCGCCCTTAATTGGGGGGGATATAGCTATGTGCATATACCAATCTTAATTTTTCCCCTCCCCCATGCAGACCAATTTGATGCAGTGTGCGGCGTATGGTCTGAGCGCTGACAGGCTGTCCTCCCACCCCTTCAACCTCTGCAGCAATGCTGGCATCACTCATACATCTATTTTCCCAAAAAGAAGCTCTGGATACGACACTTAACACATGCACTTTATTCCTTTGGACGACCATGGCGAAGCCTGTTCTGAGTGGAACCTGTCCTGTTAAACCACTGTATAGTCTTGGTCACTGTGCTGAAGCTGTTTTAGGGTGTTGGCAATCATCTTATAGCCTAGGCCATCTTTATATAGAGAAACAATTCTTTTTTCAGGTCCTCAGACTTCTTTGCCATGTTGAACTTCCAGTGACCAGCATGAGAGGGAGAGCGATAACGCCAAGTTTAACACACCTGCTCCCAATTCACACCCAAGACCTTGAAAAAAAAACAAGTCTCATGACATCAGGGAGGGAAAATGGCTTATTGGACCCAATTTGGACAACTAGGGGTGTGCTCACTTTTGTTGCCAGCAGTTTAGACCTGAATGGCTGTGTGTTATTTTGAGGGGACGGAGTACCATTTTTTTGAGTTGCTGCAATGAAATTTCCGCAAAATTTGGACTAGCCTACTCCATTTTTTCACTTTGATTTTTGGGGTGTCTTTGAATTCAGCCCTCTGTTGGTTGATCATTTTAATTTCCATCAAACGATGTGGCATTGTTTCTAATGCATTACCCAGTCCATATGAGAATAGATCTCCAGCATGATATTTTTCCCCATTGAGTTGAGATTTGATGTTGTTCCAAAGTGTTTTCATTTTTTTGAGGGGGGTGTGTGTGTGTGTGTGTGTGTGTGTGTGTGTGTGTGTGTGTGTGTATGTATGTGTGTATATATCTTAATATATAAATATATATTTTTTTGCTAAACAATTCTTTTAATGAATGAAAAAGGTACTTGGGTGTTTCCATGCATTCACGTGTCTGTTAGGATATTCATTTATCTTGCGCACAGTATGTCAGCCCTAGTAAGGCACCCTAGTGGGGGCACAATAGAACTGCTTTCACTAAATGCCCAAACCTAGGCAGGTAGCTGCGGTCATGTGAAATTAACATTCAGGCAGGTTGGATATAAAACCACTGCATACCCTCGCAGACCTAACGCCAGTGGAAACCTAATGGCACTCACGCAGCCTCCACAGAAAATAATTTCTCTATCCCATAAAACTCTAATGTCCTTGAACTCCCAACACCTGGCCTACCTTCCTAGTGAGCTGGGAACAGGACCTACAACATTCTCTGAGATGAGCAAATAGCTCACACTTCATTTCTTCTAAAATTGCAGAGACCAATACAAGCTTCTGACCAGATGGCACTATACGCCTTCATATTGTCATAAAGTTTTACCAGACACATCTGAGCTCTGCAGGAGAGGCTACGGGTGGTAATGCCCTCTCATTTGCCCCATTGGTCATCTATTTTAGATTGTACAAGGTTCTGCTGTTTCCAATGACCGTGGGCTGTTCTACCACTGTACGGAAGAACCAGTAAGCCGATTTTATAATAATTCCATTACCCCCCCCTCACTTAGCTCTTTGCTGCAAACACTCATACCTAGCTGCTGGAAGCAGACCTTCATTCCCACAATATAACCATGGATACAAGTAATGGCTTCCTCCTCGCATAAAATGTGGGCCTGCTGGTTAGCCTTTACGTTATCTTCTATGCGGATATATTCTAGCCAAATGTGAATGATCATTTTTAAAACAACATAGATACTTTATGGTAATATTTGTGTGAGGCAGATTACCCCCCCCCCCCCCCCCAATGGTTTTTCAGTGTTTAAATTGGTTTTATTGGCAATTTGTACACCTGATATTCTTACCTTGCATACTTCACTTGGATGTTCACAATATAATGGTGTATTATTACTATTCTTTTCCATAAACATTTTTAGAACTAACATCCAGGCAGGTCTCCCAAACTTAGAAGTGAGCAGCACTTGCACAGTTTAACTCTTTTGGATCTGTGGCTGACTTCATTACACTGACACTTGAACACTTCAGACGCACTCTCCATCAGAGGACACTTCCCAGGTGTGCAACAATTGGGGACAACACGCCATCGCCTGTGCCAATCTCCAAGAATCCAGCATTAGTGTCGTCTTTCAGTGACTAATCCCACAGTTGCTATGGGATACAGGAAACTCCCTCTCTCATATTCTCCAACCTCCTGTGCTTGCTCTCTTTTCCTGAGGTACCTCATACATCTTTTTTCCTATGACTCAAGGCCAGGACCCTAGGCTAAGGTGACCAGATTTTTAAAATGAAATCTGGGGACATATTTTTATTTATTGGTAATGGCAGAAATCAGTGACTTGTAGAGGTGTGTGTGTGTATGTATGTATGTATGTATGTATATGTATGTATGTATGTATATGTGTGTGTGTATATATAATATATATATATATATATATATATATATAAACACACATACACACACACACACACACACACACACACACACACACACGATCCTGTGCAGCGTGACCACCCTGTAGCAGTAAATCTGCTATGGGGGCAGTCAGCAACTAGTTTAGATCATCAACATTATAACACACAGGTAGGGGGCACTCTATCATGGCTCTGTTAGTGTGTCACATGACATGGCTGCTGGGTACTGATTTTGGTAAATTATGACCAATAAGCAGCCATGTCATATGACAGTGCATTGCAAGCCAGAGCCATGATAGAGCACCCCCTGTCTGTGAGTTATACCATCCATGATGCCAGAGAGACACACAGTGCAATGTAGTCTTTTCACAGACGCCCCCAAAGCACACCTGTGTTGAAGCCTTGAAGACACTGGCAGCCCCACGATCAGATCCGCTTCTCCTCGGTTCCTGCTGCTGGACACTGTCAGCTGAGCTTAGCTGCCTCTCTCTGCCTGTCGCCACCATCGCCCACCTCACAGCTTCTCAAGTCTCGCTCTCAGGGCCACGGTACTACTGGGTGAGGAGCAGAGCTGAGCGGAGGGACTTGAGCCAAGGTAGAAAAACATGCGAGTGGGAGTGGAATGGGCATGTAACCAAAACTAAAGAACTAGTCCTTCCGCTCCAAAGAGCACATGATCATCAGAGAGGGGCACGGATAATGGCAAAAATATACCCCTCTAAGCTAAAGGAGCAGCGGAGCGGGGGTGTGTAATTCTGAATTTTTTTTTTTTTTAATTCTGCATATTGCCCGGTCCACTGTTCAAATCCAATCCGAAGACAAAACCGGGGACAGATTTGGTATGGGGACAGTGTGTCCTCAGTCCGGGTCTGGTCACCCTACCCTGATCACTCTGTATCGCAGGTCTGGTCCCAGAAAGTCCAAACATAATATGCACACCGCTCAGGCAAGTAATGAGCTTCTGACCGATGTAGGTGCTCGCCCCGACTCGCCACTATTATGTTAATAAAGGAAAAAGGGATGGCTGCAGACCACAGCGGAATAAAAGCCTTTTAAAAATTGGTAATTGTCACCGTGCCAGACAGAAGACGGGGACACTGACACTGCTTTTCACACAAACTATTCATGATTTAGAACTTGCTCCTGTAAGAGGGTGAGGGGAAAAAATTTTCCACCTACAAGGCAATATCATAACGTGTTTAGTATGCACCGCATGCTAGCATATTATAAATGACTTGCCTTAAACAAAGTCCTCCAGCGGCACTCTGTCACCACTGCAGAGGCTTCCATCTTCACCCTGATCTTCCTTCCAGGTTCCGGAACTCCGGCCATCTGATGGGCCAAACAGCAATGTCCCTCCGTGCACGCATTTGGGAGTCTCGGCCGTAGCACACAGGTATGGCATGCGCTGGTGATGTCACTGGCTGCTGCTCGCTAGAATATCTCCTAAATAGTGAACGTTTAGGAGATATTCATTTTACCTAAAGGTAAGCTTTATTATAAGCTTACCTGTAGGTAAAAATAAAGTTTACTACCACTTTAATTTCCACCACTCATTTACACATCCAGTGATGCTAAAAAGATATTTAAACACACATTAAATAAATAAATAAAAAAACTAGATTGTGTGTGTGTGTGTGTGTGTGTGTGTGTATGTATGTGTATATATATATATATATATGTATGTGTGTGTGTGTGTGTGTGTATATATGTGTGTGTGTGTGTGTGTGTATATGTATGTGTGTGTGTGTATGTATGTATATATATATATATATATATATATATATATATATATATATATATATATATATATATATATATATATATATATATATATATATATATATATATATATATATAAATATATATATATATATATATAAATTATATAATTTTTTTTTTTTTTTTTTTTTTTTTCTCGGGTTGTGCGTTTTCTGGAATTGCCTACTACAGTGCAGTCGTCCAGTTTTGGGAGGGCATCAATAGATGTCTTCCCAGAAACCTGCGCACTTCCTGGGCCTGCATAGGGCACACTCTGCGACCGCTGTGTCCAATCACAGCTGATCACATGTAAACAGACTTGACAGTTATCAGCATTACTTTCCTCCCACTCTTGTATTTGTGGGAGGAAAGGAGAACCATTAACCGGTATGCCTGTCAGAGCTCCCTTTTTAGTGATTATCAGTGCCCATCAGTGCAGCCTCATCAGCGCAGATCTGTGAAGAAGAAATGTTTTATAACTGAGACTAAAATGTTTGTTTTTCTTTTAAAATTTTGTTTAGGCAAAAAATAAAAAACCCAGTGGTGATTAAATACTACTAAAAGAAAGCTCTGTCAAAAAAAATAAAAAATTGTTTGGGTACAGGTGATGTATGACTGAGTAATTTTGTTGTTTTAAATTTTCACTGAAAGCTGAAAATTTGGCCTGGGCAGGAAGAGGGGGAAAATGCCTGGTAAGGCAAGTGGTTATATCCCAGTCAAAATGCTATCTGCATGGAGTTTGCATGTTCTTCCTGTGCCTGCATGGGTACTCTGATTTTCCTCCCACACTCCAAAGACTGGCTGGTAGGGTTATGGGCTCCTTTCAAAATTGGCCCTAGAAAGTGTGTATGTATGGGAGATGGGGGACCTCAGATTGTAAGCGCCTCAAAGTCCGGGACTGATGTAAATGTACAGTATGTAAGGTGCTGCATAATTTCTCTGTATAAATACATTGTAAAAGATGGGAAGAGTACAGAAAACAACTGTCCTTGTAGCATCTGGTGTACTAAACAGATACAGTTTATCAAACAATCATTTTAAGTTTTTCCCAGGAATGTTCTATGAACTACAAAAGAACACGTACTTTATTTAATTGAGGGGAGGAAGTGGTTTAATAGTCCAAATCGGGAGAGCAGCCTAGGATGGAAACCATGGCCTTCTCCATAGATCTGATAGAGTAAGTTAATGTAGCCACCTGAAGAAGAAATGTATTATGTGCAGGGCTTTTTTTCAGTGGGAACGCAGTTCTGGCACCTCCAGCACTCAATGTATGTAATGGCAAGGGGTGTAGGGTGTGCTGGAGGGTCTGTCAATGCTGGCTGCTGGGGATCTGTTGTCACTGGTGGGGACTTGTTTTTGTGTAAGGGTCTAATTTTGCTGGTGGGGGATCTATTATTGCTGGGGGGTCTTATGTTGCTAGTAAGCATCTACTGTTGAGGTAGAGGTATATTGTTACTGGCTGCTTGGAGATCTGCTGTTGCTGCTAGGAGATCTATTTATGCTAGCTGCTTGCAGATCTGTTGTTTCTGCTGGAGGGTCTATTGATGCTAGCTGCTTGGAGATCTGTTGTTTCTGCTGGAGGGTCTATTGATGCTAGCTGTTTTGAGATCTGTTGTTGCTGGAGGGTCTATTTATACTAGCTGCTTGGAGATCTGTTGCTGCTGGGAGGGTGGGTCTAATGTTGCCGGGGTCGGTCTTTTGTTTGTTGGGGTGTTTTTTGTTTTTTTTTTTTTGCTGTGGGTGGTCCATTGTTGCTGTGTGGGGGAACTATTGTTGCTGGGGTAGGGTCTTGTGTTGCTGCTTTTGGTTTATTGTTGCTGGGGTGGGGTCCATTGTGGTTGGGGGGGGGTATAAAATTGTGTGAGGGATCTATTGTTGCTGGAGTGGGGTCTACGTTTGCTGGGGGATCTATTTTACTGCTTTTCTTGTTGTTAGACCAGAATAAATTCCATACAAATTATTATTTAGCACCACAAAATGATACTTGGGACGGTACTGAGAGGAGGGCAGGGGGTGGAATCAAGGGACAGGGCTCAGAGGTGGGTAAGGGGGCAGACACATGTGGGAGGGGCTCAGAAGGGGAGAGTTCCTGCACCTATTTTCTTGAGAAAAAAAGCCCTGATTATGTGCATGATTACTTGGTGTAAGCCACCACCATTAACGACCGGTGCTTTTTAATATTTGTTTTTGGGTTCCAATACTCCTTAAAACCGGACATGCCATATCTATATTACATCAGAGAATTATCATACGGACCTTACTCCATTAGGCATTTATTTAGGTCCTTTTTTATGAAACTGGCTCTGCCTTTCCTTTTTTTTTTTTTTTTTTTTTTTTTCTTTGCATGTTTACTGCTGTAATCATAAGCAGAGTACCAAGTACAACAGACCCTTGGAATGCAGATAAATCATTTTCAGTTCCTGAAGACTAACTGTGAAAAATCAGCAGAGTTCTTTCCTTCTGTGATAAAGCAGATGTGAATATGTCCTAGAGGAAACTGCACCATCCAACGTATGGCCTACCTTCTGGATTGAAAAGAATGATCGGAGAGCTCCAGATAACAGAAATTGCAAAAACCAGCTTGTATAATTTTAGGTTTTAGTTATTTTTATTTTTTATATGATGTGCTCTTCAATGTTCATTATGCAAGGGCTGGCAAGGAGTTTGGAGCTGGTAGGACACAACCCCTGACTTGGATATTGCCATGACAACAACCCCAAAACATTTGCTTTTTACCCACCAGTTATTCATATTTTAAAAGTTTTTTAGAATTCAGTTTTACATCTGGATTGGAAACCAATATATTAGCTGCAAGTGACTTTTTCAGGAAAAGATGTCCATAATGCCCTACTGTGGGGTGTGTTTTTTTTTTTTTTTTTTTTTTTTTTTGTCCGCTCTTGTGCATTGGCAACCCTTTCAAAAGCTTAACTCCAACTTGCTACAATCAATCAACAATTAAGTGTGTCCTGTGAGCTGCTATGAGTTTAGTATATATGCTGCAATCACTTTCTTCGCTTTCTCTATACACATACAAACCATATTTAAATAATTCTAGTGCTGCGTATACACAAATGTGACTGGGTGAATGACGGTGATATTAGAATGTGAGATATGCGGATAACCTATACAAAAATAATGTGCTATAAGATCAGATTCATTATTGAAGGTTGCTACATTTTGTATATCCTAAGTGTTTGCCTTGATGCACCAAAATAGTGCATATTAGAATGTGTGACGGTTTTTGGCAAAATGATCAATGTGACTGTAAATTATACATACAATATGAAAAAAGCAATTTGATATCCAAAATAAAGTTTGCGATTTTGGTGAATTATGGATTGTTTGCTGCTCTATGGGTGTGCCTCCCATTCCAAAATAATTCTGTGCTTTAAAATCGGAATCAACATACATTGAAGGTTACTACCTTGTATATCTCTAGTGTTTGCCTTGGTGCACCAAATTAGTGCATATTAGAATGCGTGACAGTTTTCATCAAAATGATCAATGAGATTGTAAACCATGCACATAAACATCAAAAATAAAGTTTGTGCGATTTTGGTGCAACTTTAGAGAATTATAAGTTGCTTGCTACTCTGTGGGTGTGCCTCCAATTATTCCGCTATGTGTTGACACCTTAAGATGTGCTCCTTCCTATAGATGGGTTTTCACCTCTATTATTGTGACTTGCTGTGAAAGCTTGGTCAAAAAGCGCTTGTTATCCACACTGGGATATTTTGGGCATGCTGCTCCTCCTGTCTCCTCAGGGGGGTGCTCTCCTCCTCTGGGTGATGAAGCTCCTCATATGTTGTAGTTAGTGTTGTTTCATAAAGCGGGGGGGGGGAGGGGGAAAAGTCTAATAGTGCTTACCTTTTTTAAAATTTAAGAAAAATGCAAGGGTACACTCGCATGTCTTAGGTGCTTGAAGCACACCAATCTGTACCGGCAGAATGCAGTATATGCACTTGGATAGGGCAGAGTGTGTTCCTCTCTGCATGCAGCCTGGCTCTGTCTCCACTGTGGCCCCTCCCCTACACATGTCAGCACAGGGTCACGTGCCTTCCTCAGGGGGATATGCCCCTGAGGAAGACATGTGACCCTGTGCTGACACGCATAGGGGAGGGGCCACAGTGGAGATGGAGCCAGGCTGCATACAAAGAGGAACACACTCGGCACTATCGAGTGCATATACTGCATTCTGCCGGTACAGATTGGTGCGCTACAAGCACTTACATGCGAGTGTACCCTTGCATTTATCTTAATCAAATTTTAAAAAGGTAAAACACTATTTATTAGACTTTTTTTTCCCCCTCTTTATGAAACAACCCTAACTACGACATATGAGGAGCTTCGTCACCCAGAGGAGAGTACCCCCCTGAGGAGACGGGAGGAACAAGCCCAAAATATCCCAGTGTGGATAACAAGCAATTATTGACCAAGCTTTCACAGCAAGGTCACAATAATAGAGGTGGGAGCACGTCTTAGTTGTCAACACATAGCGGAATAATTGGAGGCACACCCACAGAGCATAGAGCAGCAAACAACTTATTCACTAAAGTTGCACCAAAATCGCACAAACTTTATTTTTGATGCCATATTTTTTTTTTTTTTTTTAAGATTATGTGAATTTTTTACAGTCATATTGATGATTTTTATCTAATATGCACAATTTGGCTCACCTAGGCAAACACTTGGGATATACAAGGTAGTAACCCTCAATGTATGTTAAATCTTGTTTTTAAAGCACAGAATTATTTTTGTATGGGAGGCACACCCACAGAGCATGGAGCAGCAAAAAATCCATAATTCACTAAAATCACACTAACTTTATTTTTGGATGTCAAATAGCTTTTTTCATATTGTATGTATAATTTTACGGTCACATTGATCATTTTGCTAAAAACTGTTACGCATTCTCATATGCACTATTTTGGTGCATCAAGGCAAACCCTTGGGATGTATAAGGTAGTGATGTCGCGAACCTAAAATTTGCTGTTCGCAAACGGCGAACGCGAACCTCCGCGAATGTTCGCGAACCGGGCGAACCGCCATAGACTTCAATAGGCAGGCGAATTTTAAAACCCACAGGGACCCTTTCTGGCCACAATAGTGATGGAAAAGTTGTTTCAAGGGGACAAACACCTGGACTGTGGCATGCCGGAGGGGGATCCATGGCAAAACTCCCAAGGAAAATTAGGTAGTTGACGCAGAGTCAGGTTTTAAACCATAAAGGGCATAAATCACCTAACATTCCTAAATTCTTTGGAATAACATGCTTTAAAACATCCAGTGTGTGTATGCGATCAGGTATGATGTTGTATCAATCAGGTAGTGTAAGGGTTACGCCCGCTTCACAGTGACAGACCAAATATATATTTTTTTAATTTGCAAGGTGCTGTGCCACCGTATATATGAGTGGTGGGCACTGCAGTGGGCACAGTACACTCTGTTTTTTTTTTCACTACAATTTTTTTCATCTAAGACTGATTGCTACAATTTGCTTTGGACTTTTTTTCACAGTCTTCTCCCTCACACTGATATTCAGTGTATACATCTAATTTGTAGATATATTTCACATTTATCACTACTAAGATTTTTTTGCTACTGAAGAGTTTTAGTGGTTCACCCTTCATAGGGCACTTAAAATATTTTTTTATTTTCCTCCATTTTAGCACTTTATTTCTTTAAGATGATCACATTCGTCACTTTTTATTGATTCACTTTATTTGATTGAAGAGTTGGATGGGTTCACTCTTCATAGGGCACTTCACTTTATAATATTGTTTTCTTCTTTCTTCTGCTGAATGTTGGATCAGTACCCTTTATTATTGATTCTTTCACAGCATTCACTTTGCACAGGATACTTATTCAAGTGCTATTGATTCAGCATATTGAGGATCTCACTTTTTTATCATATTTATGCACTTTCACTTTGGCACTCAAGCACCTTTGTCATTTTTATCTGAAGGTTGATGTATTGATTTTATACTATTGATTTTGAATTATTGATTAATTTTAAAGATCTACTTTTAGATATTTATGGTTCACCGGTTTTAGAATATCTGCGCTGATTTTTACTCTTTATTTTATCTTGTTGTATGTGGGGACACTGCAAAATTAGCTGCAGATTTCTGGTGCTCCATTGTTCTATATTGGTACCTCCTCTTTTTTCCGTTCCCTTCTCTTCATTTGGTAGCGCATAGATTTATCTTCATATACACTCTGTGGACCTGACAGTCACTGGCAGGCCAGGCAACTGCAATTATAAAATATATATATATATTTTTAATTTGCAAGCTGCTGTGCCACCGTATATATGAGTGGTGGGCACTGCAGTGGTGACAGTACACTCTGTGGACCTGACAGTCACTGGCAGGCCAGGCAACTGCAATTATAAAAAAATATATATATTTTTAATTTGCAAGCTGCTGTGCCACCGTATATATCAGTGGTGGGCACTGCAGTGGGCACAGTACACTCTGTGGACCTGACAGTCACTGGCAGGCCAGGCAACTGCAATTATAAAAAATATTTTTTTTTTTCAATTTGCAACAAGCTGCTGTGCCACCGTATATATATCAGTGGTGGGCACTGCAGTGGGCACAGTACACTCTGTGGACCTGACACTCAATGCAATTATGACAGAGGAAAAAAAAATATTTTTTAAACTGCAAGGTACTGTGCCTGTGCCACCCGAAATGAGTGTGGTGTGCACACAGTACAGTCTGTGGTGGGTCTGTGGCCTCTCACACTAAGCGGGCAGGCAACTGCACACAATAGATATATATATATATATATATATATATATATATATATATATATATATATATATATATATATATATATATATATATATATTAAAAAATTACTCAAATACCAGCCCTCAAAAGGGCTCTTTGGGGACAATAGATATGTGGGTCTGTGGCCTCTCACACACGGCGGGCAGGCAACTGCACACAATATATATATATATATTTATAAAAATTTACTCAAATACCAGCCCTAAAAAGGGCTTTTTGCGGTGCTGTCAGGATGCTGTCCTTACACAGCAGGAGTGGACCAAGAACACTGACTAACAAGGCCGAGAACACTGACTAACAACTGTCCCTATTAACAGCAGCAGCAGCAACACTCTCCCTGCTCTCACTAACACACTGCTTCAGAATGATCTAAGATGGATGCTTTTTTATAGGAGGTGGGAGGGAGGGTATGCTGATTGGCTGGAATGTGTCTGCTGACTGTGAGGTACAGGGTCAAAGTTTGCCTCATTGATGAAGTATAGGGGGCGGACCAAACATCGCATATGTTCGCCCGCAGAGGCGGACGCGAACAAGCGATGTTCGCCGGGAACTGTCCGCCGGCGAACAGTTCTGGACATCTCTAGTATAAGGTAGCAACCTTCAATGTATCTTATAACACAGGATTATTTTTGTATAGGTTATCAGCATAGCTCACATTATAATATCACCATCATTCACCAATCAGTCACATTTGTGTATGCGGAGCACTATAATTATTTAATCCAACTTGCCATTACTTCAAATAGTTAAATTGGGCCAATCCTTTACTAATCCGACTTGACATGGTTGTTCTGGATGACTTCACCATCTCTACCTTGGCCATTTTGCAGAAGCCTTGTATTCATTTGTAAAAATGCAAAGGAGTTGATTTTCTAAAGGAAAATAAATAAAACAAAACACTTTTTTGCTTGCACATGATTGAATGATGGAAGTCAGGAGAGCTTCTGCTCATTCCGAGCCGGTTCACACTGCCATGACCATAAGTCGCCCCATGTCAGAGCGACTTTTTACCGCGACTTTACCGCGATTTTACCGCGACTTTACCTCGACTTGTGAATTATTTTGCAGGACTTATATGACAGAGGACTTTGTGTTTGGCCAATCAGAATATGATGTGTTGTGACCTAATTCCCCTTTTTCTGTTTTTTTTTTACTCATTTCCTCATTGCCCACCAGTGCCACGTATGTGTCCACCAGTGCTACTGCCCACCAGTGCCACGAATCAGTGTCCACCAGTGCTACTGCCCACCAGTGCCACGAATCAGTGTCCACCAGTGCCACATTATAGTGCCACGAATCAGTGTCCACCAGTGCCACGAATCAGTGTCCACCAGTGCCACGAATCAGTGTCCACCAGTGCCACGAATCAGTGTCCACCAGTGCCACGAATCAGTGTCCACCAGTGCCACGAATCAGTGTCCACCAGTGCCACGAATCAGTGTCAACCAGTGCCACGTATCAGTGGCACGAATCAGTGTCCACCAGTGCCACGTATCAGTGCCACGAATCAGTGTCCACCAGTGCCACGTATCAGTGCCATGAATCGGTGTCCACCAGTGCCACTCACACAGACCAAGCAGAAATAATGGAATATATATACCATTACACATATATATGTAATGGTGTGTGTGTAATATATATATATATATATATATATATATATATATATATATATATATATATATATATATATATATATATATATATATATATATATATAATTCATACAGGCATGGCTGCAATGTGGGGAATGCCTGGCTAATCTTTCTTCTTCCTGGAAAGTCTGATAAGTTGTGTCAATTAAGATAAGGAGGCGACTCCCATTGAAGTATATGGGACCGGTCGGATCACAGGTCGCCTCATAGTACAGGACCCTTTTCTGAAGTCGGAGGAACTTCAGTAGTGCCAATTAAGACGGCACTGATTGATTAACATTGCTTTTGTTATGTCAAGCGACCTGGGGCAACACAAGTCGCCTCACAAGTCGCGCTAGTGTGAATAGACTCTCACTAAGCTCTGGAGCAACTGCACTTTGCAATCAACCCCATAGTCTCTTGTGAATGGCTGAGCAGTGCTCCAACCAACTCCATTTTGTTCCTGGTATAGGACTGGAAGTCTCCCTACCGCTGGCGACAGAGCTGCATAATGTAGGTGATGCAACATGCAATATATACAACACTTACAGCCACTGAATGTGGTTGTAAGGAAACAATTTGCTTGGGTCACCTTGGCCCAAAGGAACTATTTAAAGTGATATCAAAGCTGGGGTAAAGCATTGATGTAACGCATGTTCAAATACAAGGGGAAGTACACTGTACATTCTGTTATGGGGTTTTTTTTTTTTTTTTAATTGGTATTAGTGGTTTGACCTAAAGTCTATGTTTTTTCCTGATATATTACATGATTATTTCATATTGCTTTTAAATGTAGGAATTTAAGACTGGGCATGCTCAGAAAAGAAAAAAGACAAGGAAAGTTAACCATCACATGACAACACTTCTGCAGTCGGCCGTTGTTGGCCGACAAAATTCGTGTGCAGTCTTTTGCAGTTTTCAACAGACACGACAGCCCTGGACAAAAGACGGCCGATTGTTCGGCCGACGATCGGTACGTGTGTACGGGGCTTAAGTAGGATACCTGTTACCAGGGTCCTGATGTAAACCTAGTGGCAAAAGGGAAGGGTCTGACTGTCTACCTCATCTGTGGGGGGGGAAGGCTGCAGGGAAAGATGAAGGGAAACTCATGTTCTAAAAGGCTATGTGGTTCGCAACATTCTTTTTTGCTCTGAACATAGGTACACCTTAATGATTGTATTCTATACCCTGATTTATAGACAATTCACTCTGTTGGACACCAGTGCAAACCATATCACTGTTAAATACGATGTGAAAGAAAATGGTAGCAAGATAATTGGTACCAAAATCCGCTATCTAGAACAGGTTATCAATCACTGTTTTTTTAAGAAGTAGTAACCGCTTATGAACATTTTTAATATACTTTAAAACCTGTACTGATTTAATGTTATGCCTTTCTACACTCTCTTGCTCATGCTTTAGTTGAATTCAGTTAAATTTACTCATGATCTTTTCTTTCTCCAGACACATGTGACAGCACTGCAGCTATGAGTGGGATTCTGAAGAGGAAGTTTGAAGAAGTTGATGGATCTTCACCCTGTTCCTCTATCCAGGAATCAGATGAAGACATATCCAGTAGCGAAAGTGGGGACAGTTTTGACAGTGTCAATCCTTCGAGCTCCAGTCATGTTACACGTATGTGGAGTTTTAACATATGTCTTGTGCTTGCTGGGCTCTGGTTTAAAGTAGTTTGTCTTGCTTGCATATGTGAGGGAATATCAGTGTTGATCAGTTGTGAATTTTAGCATGGGTGGCACTGAACAACCACATTAAACAACCCTTGGTCTTAATGCAAGGTTGGAACCTTATGGAACCCCTAACCTTCATTATTGAGACCGATCAACAAACCTTCACACAGTATAACAAACCTGCATATCATGAACCAATGAACAACAAGTAGGGTAAGAGACCAATATTTTGGAATCAAAGTTAAACCTCCAGGACCACCGGTCTTGTAGAAGTTTATTATCCTGCTGGGCTAATGTATAATAAGGCCTCTTGCGGCTTTTTTTTAAAGTACCTGAAAACAAGTAAGTTGAATCACCCAGCAGGTTCGGTTTGGTTCTCCATGTCCTCCAACAAGGCCAGAATAAGTGGCTTGTTCACCTTCTGCTAAATGTTCTACTTACTGTTTAACAGTTTCCCCTCGGAGAGCATGGCATAATTGAGCTTTGTAAGCCTCCCAGCAGAAGAAGGGTCTGGGATTTATTGTTCTAGAGAGATATTAATTGATAGTTCAAATCCAAAAGTTTGTGTTTTTGAAGATAATCGTAAGGTTGGTCAGAACAAAGGCATTCTCTATAACATGAGATGGCTACATGTATTAAGATCTACTTGCAAAGACTAGACTGGTTAGAGCTCATTCATGCTTGAGCCATTAAGGCCATAGCTTGGATGGGGGACGCATGGTTCCAGTGATTGGGTGGACTAGAAGGATGCCTATCATTGGACTTCCATGTAATACAAACCCAAATTCCAACATGTAGGAATTTTGGAAGAAGGTTTTCAAGTCCACTGCATAGATTTGACCTGGACTAGGATCTGGTTCCCCCTAATCAGTTAGAAATAGAGCACTGTTGTGATAAACCACTTAATTTTAAATAACTTAACATTGCAGCTCAAAGACACGGTGATCTTCCTTGTAATCTGGTCGATGGTAAAATTCAGTGTTATCGAACACTTGTTCTTCATTCCACATAGATGGAGAATTGTGTTGTGAAATGAGTATCTCTGATGTTTAAAAAGGTTTGCTATAGCAAAATAAAATATACCTTTCATAATTTCTAAATTGGCCACAGCAGTACACTTCAGACACTGCCTTTTGAAACATTGTGTGGAGCCCCAAATCCTAGAAAGCCTTAATATGCAAACATCTAAACAGCAGTGTTGTGAGCTGCCCCATCCCTACCACACTCTAGAAACTGGTCAGTAAGTTCTGGCTTCTGCCAAACTACATTTGGCTGATCTGCATTTATCTGATTTGCCATGGTCTTTGCTTGTGGATATATCATGGTGTTGGGCTAGTAGGCAAATGTACGGGGTCCCCACTGATGCTGGACTCTATATCAGAAATACACTACTCTACAATCATAGTAACACACTTTGATGAAACTGCCTCTCTAAAGGCATTAATAATTTTTTCAAAAATTAACAAACTTGTTCAGTAATGATTTTAGTAATAATGTGCAGTTGCTTTCTACACATCATTAATCCTCTCTGCAGTGTGTTACTGAACAAACTTGAATGTTTTTGTTCCATTATTTTCTGGAAAAAAAATGATACTGGCTGCAAGCATCGAGGCGCTTTTACTGTCAGAGGTGGTGTTTGCTGTACATAGAAATATTAATCTCTGCAACAGGACGTTAATTAGATACTGGAGAACACTGGTCAAAGCACAGTGTGTTGCCTTTTCACATGGAGCATGTAATGTACAAAGCAATATTTCCAGAACTGAGAGCGAGGCAATTTACCCTCTAAGGAGCTTAGTGGCAGTCTGCCAATCACAAAGCAGCATTTGGCTTCATCTGCAGCTTGGCTCCTGCAGATATAGTCTTAGTCTCTGTATAATAAGCCTGTCATTTCTTGGAGAAAAGCATCGCCATATGAGCATATAAATATAGCTTGCTTTATCAGTCCAAAAACAGAATAATAAAAAATGCTAATTATAAAAACAAATTTTGCACACATTCTGTTCTCAAGTCTCAAGGTCTAACTTTTCATGCATTACTGGAGTTTCTAGGTCTCCAAAAAAAATTTTTTTTTTTTTTTACAGTTATATGCATTTTAAAACTAAGGTTTGTCTACCCAAACCTTGCTTGTTTTAGCACTGGATGCTAGAGCATTTTAGAACAGCTAAAGGCTCATGTATGACAGCTCAAACCAGTACCAAATCCAGTTACTATGTGATGCACACGCCTCCATAAAGCAAAAAAAATTCTTTTAAATTCCCTGACTGAGCCAAATCCTTTTTTATTTGTGTTTCACATGGCCTCCCTCCCAGACACTGAAGCTCAAAATGGGAAGGATTTGGCAACAAAAACAGTGCCATCAATCTAGAACGTGGTAGACAGGACTAGGTGTGGCTAGGTGCAGTGACAATGCTGATAGCCGTGCCCACTGCCCCCTGCAAAACATCTTCTGATCCCGCTGTGTTGCAAATAGGCCTAACCTACATGACGAATTCTGTTCTGGATTTAGGAGCCGTGCAGCATTGTTGCCACACCATCACAGGAAATTACATTAGGTGAATTCACTGGCAGGCCCAACAGGAAATTGTGAGAAAAGTAATGCCTCGTACACACGCAACGATTGTTGGCCGACCGATCGGCCGTCTTTTGTCCAGTGTTGTTGTGTTGGTTGAAATGTGCTCTAGACTGCACACAAATTTTCTCGGCCAACAAAAACCAACTTCAGAAGTGATGTCATGTGCTGGTTAACTTTCCGTGTGTTTTTTTTTTTTTTTTTTCTTCTCTGAGCATGCCCAGTCTTGCTCATCTGATTTTTTTTTTTTTTTTTTTTTTTTTCTGCCGAAATCTGTACTGACTGACGGAAAATCGGCCGTTGTTTTGACAGCCAACAAAAATTTTAATGCCTGCACACCAGATTTTGTTCGGCCGAAAAGTCGCAGTCGGTTGTCGGAAGCATCATACGAACAAGCCGACAATCGGCCGATCGGACGTTGGCCGAAAATTCACGGCCAACAATCGTTGCGTGCGTATCAGGCAGAAGATGCCCTTATAATTGCTGTAGGACATATTGATGTTTTTAATGAGGTGCCATAGTTGTATCTACACCATCGTAAAGGGGGGGTAAGATATATGCTCTTGAGTTCCTGAATCTGCATACCTGCCACAGCCCAAAAATGAAAGTCAACTCTTCTTGTTGGCATTTTATTTTATATGATGAAGGCATTTAGGGGCAAAAGGGAACAACCAACAGTGGAAGGTAACACCGAAAACAAAACTCACAAAGTTAGGCGTAGTGAGCAGGAGTCCCAAATGGATAAAAATGATCCCAGTTGCTCAAAACCCACAGATCCTGACCCTGACCCTTTTCCAGCTCTAATGCCAAGATGCCCAGACCAAACTTGGCATAGTCAGTTAACTTGACTACAGCTTGTGAATAAACTCTTAGTTTGACAGTAGGTTTTTGGAACAAGGAAATTGCTCAGCTTTGCATTTCTCGGCTGAAATATTTTAATGCGGTCATGGAATGAGGTATTGTAGCTGAGAACTTTAAAGGGTGTCACAGACCCAAAATGGTAAAAAAAAACTCCAGGCAATAATAGAACACCCTTTAATTATGCCTTCAAACTTCATGCATTTTAGTTTCTGCTAGTACAATTCTCTCAACTCCCCCTCTATCCTGATGAACAGGAGGCATAGGTGGTTTACAGAAAAGGAGGGCTTGGAGTGCAGTGATACTGGTACATTTCTAAAAACACTGCAAATACAGAAAAATACCTCTTGGTCTGCCAGAAATGCTAAAATGCTTCCAAATTCCTGTGTTTTTGCTGCTTTAAAATCGCAAGCTGTGTTTTAAGCCCTGACCACAGAACTGCCTATCCTCCAAATATCTGTGTCTACATGCATACATGGATTTTTTTTTCCCAGCAAAACCATGCTGCTGCCTTGCCTCTCGAGAGCCTGCCCACACACTATAGCAAGGTCTCCAATCTTTCTAAACAAAGGGCCACTTTATTGACCTTCAGGCCCGGTTTAGACTGATGTGATATACGCTCTGACTTTGAGAGCACGTTGCATGATGTGTATAAATCAGTGATTCCTTATGAGAGCCGTCTTAACTGGCCTAATGTGTCCATAGATGTCCGCAGCCTTTTACATTAGGGTGTGCACCCCAAAGCTCAAACACGCATGCCTTTTCTCTGCAGCCTCAGCTGCATGGGGCAGTGAATGAGTGGGAAGGGCTCTGTGCTGAATGGCTTCCTGTTCATTTACAAACTGAAGCATCTGTATATATTTACTATGCTTCAGTTATAAATAGACACCGTGAGCAAGTGTGTTCATTTCATTTAGAAAAGGAAGGGGCCGGTAAATTTACATATTTAATAGCCCTTTCCCCTGCTCTCCATCCTGAAATATCCTCCACAACAGCCAGGGGGAGAGAAGGGAAGCCAGCAGCACTGCCGGGCAACAGCAAAACAAGGAGGGGGGAGCCCGGGCAGTGGTGGAGATCGGCACCACACATAGTTATTGGGGTGTGCCCAGGCACACCTGGCACACCCCCTGTACACAACTATGTATGTGTCAGTCAGACTTTGGAAAAGGTTCCTGCACTACTTGGGTCTGACTTGGTTCCATTTCAGCCCATTGAATATCATTGAAGTCGTATAAAAGTCAGATCAGCATCTTAACTGATCCGACTTGTGACATGCAATTTGTGCTCAGAGGCAATGTTAGCACTGCAAAATGTATTTGGGGAGGACCCCAAATCCATACCAGACCCAAGTGGCAATCCTCTCAAGTCGGATCTTGATCGTTAAAGCCTGACCGGTGTTGCAGGGCAAATTCTGATCGGAAGCTGTGGGACTTTCATATCGGAGCAATGTGAACCTGGCCTCAGACTCCAGGAGGGCCGGACTGTGACAGTAAACATCACCACTTTTAGTATTATGCCTGGTACACCCGATGAAATAATCGGATGACTTATCGTTCGTATTTTATTGTATGATACTAGTATCGAATTTAACAAGGTGTACTAAAAGTATGATTTATTTTTATTTTTTTTCGTATGATTCTGGAAAAGCTTCCTGGTATTGTAGCTACGTATTGGATAGTGCAAAATAAAAACCATGGCAGCCAAGCTTTTTCTGGGGTATTTTCGGGTTTCTGATCATGTGTGGTCTTTGTGTATCGATTTTTAGCAGTCGCACAGTGTACTGATTGAACGATTGCCATTTGCTAGGCTATCGAACGACACAGTTTTCGTGTTTGTCCCTTTTTGGATTTTGTTGGACGAAATGTTATGATCGGCTGTCGAAAGCTGTGTACCAATGATCAGATTATCGTGCGATCAATTCGAAAGTGATTTTTTTTTTTCGTCCGATTATCTAAGGCCGTCATCCGGTCTGTATGTCCGCATATCATCCCATCCGTTTGCGGATGATATACGGACATAATGTATGTCTATGGGATTGCGGATGTCAGCGGATGACACTGCTGACATCCGATTTTGCGTCCTTTCTGTTTTTTTAAATGGAAGAAAAATAGGGTTCTGTTCCATTCCAAAAAACGGAACAGAACTGAAAGGACGCAAATCGGATGTCAGCGGATGGTGATCCGCTGACATCCGCAATCCCATTGACATGCATTATGGGGTGATATACAGACATACGGAACGCCCGTGTGAAAGAGGCCTTAAAGTGTGTACGAGGCATTGGGGGAGGAATAATGCTACCTCGTTGGTAGCAGGTGATCCATTATTGGTGTCAGTGGGAGAAATGGTGCCCAAATATTGGTGTCAGGTGGCATAATACTGCCTTGTATCAGTGGAAGTAGTCGTGCCTCTGGTCAGTTAAAAGCAAGCAGTTTGGAGGCCACTGCACTATAGGGTTGATTTAAAACTAGAGTGCAAAATCTGGTGCAGCTGTGGATGGTAGCCAATCGGCTTCTAACTTCAGCTTGTTCAGTTGAGCTTTAACAAAAAAGCTAGACACGGATTGGTTTCTATGCAGAGCTGCACTAGATTTTGCACTCTCCAGTTTTACTAAATCAACCCCTGTGTGTAGAGAAAAAGCTCTAGTATAAGAGGTTCTTGTGGCATGAATACACCTCTAAGAACTAAGGCCCCAGCAGCTGCCAACTGCAAGAATTTTACAAACCTAGTGATGTCACAAGGAGTAATAAAAGCGGTTTATCGGCGCAAAAACCAGGTGAAAGGGCAAAAAAATAATGCTGAGCCATGCTCTAGATGGGGAGGTTTGGGGGTAAATGTGGGTGATGTCAGGACCCTATAAGTGAAACTTTAAAATGTATATTATCTACAGTGGGAGGAAAAAAAAAAAAACATTTTTGACCGTTCCATGTGTAGTTGTACATCACACCTAGGGGAGGGACAGTCTTGTTAGAATTTGAAAGTAGAGAGCAAAGAGGTTGTTTTTTTTTCTCCAGGACACAGGCATTTGGGATCTTGGTATACAATACATTAAACTCCTTTATAAATCGGTTTCATGCATATCCTCTACATGTCCTTTTAAACATATTCTGCTCTGCTATTTACACTGTGCTTAATTCTCTGCAAAATAATTAAAATCCACTTTGCACTCAAGGCTTTTATTTATTTTATATTCAGTTTTTGGATAATGCTTCTCGGAAGTAGTGCCAGGAATCGGTGCAAGGTTTTACATGCCTGCACTTTCACCTAAAAATAGCTCTACAGAAACCCCAGCCAATCATTCCCAGCAGCCCCTATTCTGCAAGACTGCTAATTACCTCCATTTTATCGCTTCTGCGACTCTTGAAAGCTGCATTTATGTTGTCTGCAGAATAAAAAAAAAAAAAATGTTAATTTGGCCTATTAGTGAAATGGCTTTTATGTAGATTATGGAGGAACAATGATTTCCAGTCAGCTGCACTGGTCCAGGGATTCCAGCTTTGACCCTGATAGATGCTGTGCAGTTGGTTTTCTTTCTCTGCAGTCATTCAGTCGCTCATGTGAAACAAGAGGTTTAAAAATGGATGAATGCTCTTCTGCCTCCAGATGTTCTGTGAATATTACATAGAGGATGATGACGACAAACCGTTTAGATTTCTGAATGTCGGCCTTTGCTGTGAGACCTTGTGGCTGGTGTAACTGGTCAGTTGATTATTTTTGTGTGGGTGGATAGGCTACCTGTGTAGTCTTTGGAAACAGCTCCTATATTTTGCAAGCAGCTCCTATATTATGGCTAAGTTAGTCTTCTCCTCTGGGGGGGGGGGGGGGGGGCAGTATAAAATGTGCTTCTTCCCCTGCTGCTTTTTTTATTTTATTTTTACCATTAAAAACGTGTATTTAGGCATTTTTGTCCCCAAACAATGATTACCAGTTTTACTAGCGGAATGTTTGGGAGTATCATTGCACTGGGGTAAAAAAAAAATGAAGGGGCCCCTGGTGTTGCTTGATTCCCCCCCCCCCCCCTCTGTAAACTTTTTGAAGTAGGACATTTTAACCACTTTATCACCGGAGGATTTTGGTGTCCAGGCCACTTTTTGCGATTCGGCACTGTGCAACTTTAACTGACTATTGCGCGGTCGTGCGACGCCGTACCCAAACAAAATTTACGTCCTTTTTTTCCCACAAACAGAGCTTTCTTTTGGTGGTATTTGATCACCTGTGCAATTTTTACTTTTTGCACTATAAACAAAAAAAGAGCGTAAATTTTGAAAAAAATACTATTTTTCACATTTATTTATATGAAATTCCCCCCCAAAAAATTTTAAAATTTAACATTTTTTTTACATTTTTGGCCAATTTGTTTTCTGCTACCTATGTTTGGTAAAAAAAAATCACAATAAGCGTATTTTGATTGGTTTGCGCAAAAGTTATTGCGTTTACTAACTAAGGTAAATATTTGTCATTTTTGGTGTTTTTTTTTTTTTTTTTGCGGGACTGCGACATTGCGGCGGACAGATCGGACCCTTGACTGACATTTTCGACACTTTTGGGGGGACCAGTGACATTACTACAGTAATCAGTGCTATAAATATGCACTGTTACTGTAAAAATGACACTGGCAGGGAAGGGGTTAATTTTATTGGAGAGGGAGGGGTTAATGTATGCCTGGTGCTTACGAAAGTGTGTGGAGGGAGGTGACTGAGTGACACAGGGACAGATCACATGTTCAGCTATGCTGAACCCTGCAATCTGTCACTGTTTGGCACTTTGGAGATCCGCCCGCTTTGTTTACACAAGCGGGCGGATCTCCAAACTCGATTCCCCGACGATTGGGGAAGAGCGGCGGTGATCACCTCCACTCCTCCCCTGGCCTGACTCCCGCTGTGACTGAAAACAGCGGGAGCGAGCCTCCAGCGCCCACAAGGGGGAGGAGTCCAGCGACGTAGGTCTACGCCGCTGGATGGAATCGAGCCACTTTGCCGCAGTACAGTCCCAGTGACCGGTCGGCAAGTGGTTAATTATTGGGTAGCATGCCACCACCGCAGATGTTACAATGCTGTGTCTGCTCAAATGAGTGTGTGTCTCTGCGGGGCAGGTCCTAGAGCTGATGGCAAAATTATGTGTAGCACCCTCCTAGGTTGGTAGGTGCTAGGCAAAAGCATCTATTGATCCTTCTGCTTATCAGGGGAGCCTATTTTAATAGGTTGCCTGTTACATGTTTCCAGGTGTGATTCACTGGGTCTGAGGGAGTGTCACCACTGTATCCAATGAGGGAGCTTGTTGGACAGTGGAGGAAACTCAGCCAGTGACACATTGGCTTTTGTGGGAGTCCTAGTGGGAGGGCACTCTTGCAATGCATCCTCTGATTGCTCATAAAAGCTGAGGGGACATGTGACAGGGCGTCTTAGGCAGGAAGCGGAGTCCCAGGAGGAGGCAGATGGCTGTCTCGCCTCCTGCTGTGTATGAGGAAAGTGGTCTTAGGCAGTCAGCCTAGTGAACCAGGTGTGGAGCTGAGCTGCAGAGGATCCAGTGGAGCTGATGGTGGAGCTGCTGGCAGAGTCTCTCGGGGAAAAACTGAAAACTGAGTACTAAGAGACTTGCCAAAGGGTCTGCCCAGGAAGGGGGGACCACTTCAGCAAAGTCTGGAGATAAAGGGTCAGCTCACATAGAGTGTTACAGAAAAGGGGGTGCCGTGTAGAGCCCTGAAGAGTAGGGAAAAAGGGGGTGCTAAGTAGGATGCTGAAGAGTGATTTACAGTGCAGTACAATTCAACAAATTTCTTCTTCACTTTTTTGGCAAGGTGAAGCCGCGGCCTTCCCGCTTTCAGCTAAACAAAGTCCCAGCAATTGTGCATAGTTAATTCAGTTGGAGTATCCCACTCATCACTTCTCCTATTCAAGTTCTCAAATTAAAACTACAAAAAACCAAAACCCCTGGACTGTTTTCTGACTGAGCCAAGCACTTTGAACATGCTTTATTGTCAAGTTGTTGCTAAGGGTAACCCAGGGGAATCTGCAACCAGCAGCTCCCAGGGGAGTAGTGCTACATATGTATGAAATATTGTGTGCTATTTTAATTTTCAGCACAGTATGTGCACTGCAACTTGGATGCATTGTCCACTACTGTAGCAGTGTAATGGGGTGGTGATACAACTGTGGTTTGTGCATTGCAGAAAAACCTGTTTTGACACATGGTACCACAACCCAGTGGTGTAAATGGACCTTTAGTAAGTACTTGTGCTCAAAAGCCCAGAGTTTGGGTCCTTTAACACGGGCGTTCCGTAAGTCCATTCCGTTCAGTTCTGTTTTTTGAGACAGAAGAGAACCCTATTTTTCTTCCGTTTAAAAAAAAACGGAACAGATGCAAAAACTGATGTCGGTGGATGTCATCCGCTAACATCTGCAATCCCATAGACATACATGTCTGTTTTTCATTCGCAAACGGATGGATAAAAAAACGGACATACGGAACGGACCCCAAAAGTGTCATCCGTGTCCATTTAAAAAAAAAAAAGTGCCTGAGCGGAAAAAAAATGGACTGTGCCGTGTGAAAGGACCCTAAGGCTCCTCTCACACCTGAGCGTATCATTTGCAGGCAGGCGTTTGGAGGCAGGCATTGACATCTGACCAAAAAACACTTGTAATCTGTCACAAAAGAAGCTCATGTACTTTTTTGAGCGTCAGGGGTTTTGGGACCATTGAAATTAATAAGAATTTTGCTTGTTGGACGTTTTGAGACTTCAGAGATGAGTGTTTTACGAGCTGAAAAACGCTCCGGTGGGGACAGGGCCTTAGGCTCTGTTCACCTTTTTGAGGTGTTTTTGGGCATTTTTTTTTTTTTTTTCTGCCTACGCTGGCCAAACACTAGCCAAAAAATCGTTTGAAAATCTGTCATTTGGTCCGATCGTTCATTCGTTTTTCATCCAGTTAATGGGCACAAATAGAAAATCGGTTATTAGAGCCGAAAAAAGGAACAGTTTAAAAAATTCTGACGAACTAACGATAAATTGAAAGGTTTATGTGTTTCTCGCCTGAACTGTTTGCACTAGGCATATGTGACAAACTGAACGAAAAACTGATTCATTTATGTCCATTGAATGATTTATCGTTTTGAAATTCAGTCATTACATGATGGCACGATTGTCTGCTCTCGCGGCCGATTTTTCGTTTTTTGGAAAGGAGTTCAAATGATTTTTCGGCTAGTGCATGGCCAGCTTTAGCCTCAG
Source organism: Pelophylax lessonae (assembly GCF_965119305.1). Lineage (NCBI taxonomy): Eukaryota > Metazoa > Chordata > Amphibia > Anura > Ranidae > Pelophylax > Pelophylax lessonae. The sequence continues at coordinate 261,466,269 of NC_138773.1, read as the reverse complement.
CTCTTTTAACACCCAACAAGACCAATCCCATTCATTGCAATGGCCCCTGTTCACCTCTGAACGTTCTGTCGGCTTAAGCAAAACACCCGTCTCTCCAAAAAAGTACATGAGGTTCTTTTTTGGCAGATTGCAGGCGTTTTACTGCTTTTCATTGGTCACTTGTCAACTCAAAATGCTGCACAAATGCCAGAAAAGCGCCTGTAAAAATAGCAATGCCTAGATGTGAACAGAACCTAAAGGCAGAAAAGACAATTAGCAGCTTGCGTGCAAATACAATATGATGTTAAAAGGAGCATCTTGAGAGGTTCTGCAGAACATGGACTGGGAAATTTTAAAGGCCAGTCTAATTTAATCAAGCAGTGTACGGTAATATTGCCATGTGTTTTGATTGCTTAGAAGTCTCTTTAAAAATCTGACCGCTTTTTTTCTTTCTTTTTTTTGCCACATGCAAAGAACTTTATTAAATATTCTGATTTGTATCATATTTTTTTAAGCCAGAACAAAATGTACCATAAAGGTAATAAATACTAATACCAACTGAATAAGAGACAGCTGATTTTCTGCTGAGGTGCAATATGGTTTCATTAATGCTGATTTGACATCATGAGACTAGCAGAGGAGAGTGCTTCCAGGTTGGAGTCCTGCCAGAACTCAGATTGTGTTTAGTGACCATGACGCATTCTCTTCCAGTAAGAAGAAAATGTATATGATTGATGTCATGAACTGATTGGTGCCTGATTGGAATAAGACTCTTTTTTTTTTTTTTTTTTTTTTTTTTTCATTAGTTAGCATTTGAATATCCACAATATATTGCCAAACATTCTTTTTATGTTTTGTATAACTGTTATTTTCTTCATACTCCAAATGCTCCATTTGCAGCTCTTTGGCACTGTAGATTGTCAGTTTCCAAGATACACGAGGGAAATGTTTACTCACACATTCTGTAGCTCTTTGCCAATGTGTAACTGTGACCCAAGGGTGAAGGTTTACTTTAAAGCAATATTCAACCCAAAACCAAAAATGTTAATCCATCACAGCTTACCAATCATTCGAATTGATGGCTGCATTCATTTTCTTTTAGGCCCCTTTCACAAAAACGGACAGGCGGATCTGAACGGTCCCCCCCATGCATCTCTATGGGGGATCGGATGTCAGTGGAGACATGTCCGCTGACATCCGATCCGTCAAATCTGGACGGATGGAAACCCTATTTTCCATCCGTCCAGCGGATTGGATGGGATCAGATGAGAACGGACTGACGGTCCGTTCTCATCCAATTTCCCCCATAGAGAAGTATGGGGAACTGACAGCTGTGTCTCCGCACACAGCGCGGAGACACAGCTGTCGTCATCCTGCTCAGTGGGGGATCGACGGCTCGATCCCCGCTGAGAAAAACGGAATCCGTCCGACGGACGGATAGTGTGAAAGGGGCCTTAGGCTTTTATCCCTGTTTTTTCACCTGGTGATCTGGCAAGTAACACGCGTCATCTATTAGCGTGTGCCCACTCTGGATAAACAAGAACAGGGGACACACCAGACAGCAGCATTCAGTCTGGGGGGAGAGGGTAGTGTAAAATGGACTAGCAGATTTAAATACACTAAAAAATTAAAGCCAAAATCCAGCTCACACTTTATATTCAGCTACAGCAAGCAGTTTTTTTCCATTTTGGGTAAAGGTTTTGCATGAATAAATATGATCATTGTAAGCACCCTCGGTTTACATTAGTGCGATCGCGGAGATCGCATGTAATTCAGAGTGCACTGCTCCTAAATTACATGCCATCTCATGTGCGGTGCAAATTTCAGCCATACACTTTGTATGGCTGAATTTGCACCGCATCCGCACTAAACTCGCACATAAGGCTTTTTTTTTTTTATTCACACTAATGCAATTCAATTCTGTGCGAACTTGCAAATCGCACTGCGATATGCGATCGCAACTGGGGGTGTCATTAACTTTTAATTGACACCCCCTGCGTATCCCATATGGCAGTGTGAACTGCCAGAGGTGCGGATGCGATGCGGGATCACGCTGCATATTCGCAGCATTCCCGCATCGCACAAATGTGAACGGGCACTAAGTGATAAATGGTTTGTTGCATCCCTGTAACTAATGCCTCTGGAAGAGAGCTTGTTCGTTTTTTTTTTTTTTTTTTTTTAAAGACCTACTGTCTGGATCACCAGATGAAAATTAAAGCAAAAAAGCCTTAAAGAAAACAAATGCAGCCATTGCATCTAAGCACTGGCAAGCTGCAATATGTTTGCTTTTGGGTTTAATATGGCTTTATGAGCTAAGAGCTGCTGATTGTGCTGAATAGTTCCTCAAAGACAGCACTTCAGATTCCTGTTCCTCTACCAAATAGGTTTTGCGTATCTAAGATTTATGCTTTTGGTTCATCATTCTTCTGTATGCTGAAATCTGCACCTGTCAAGGGCTGACCACAAGGAATAGTATATGTAAAACGTAGGGGTCGGTTTCCTGGTTCGTTGTTTGCACTCTGTATAATTTTCTTGCCTTACTAGCACCAAAGAAGGTCCATGCACTAAGGTATTATACTTTCCTCCACCATGCATGATAGATTATGTCCTCTATCCAGTGTCTGCATTCTTTTGTCCATTTTTTTTTTTTTTTCTCTTGTCATACCCCAACCTTTACCTTTTTTTAATGGGTGACCCAAGCTTGGACCCTGGTCACACACAGGTAACCTTAAAGAGGAAGTAAACCCTCCTCTGACACTTGTACCTATAGGTAAGCCTATAATAAGGCTTACCTATAGGTACTGTAAATATCTCCTAAACATGTACCGTTTAGGAGATATTTACCTTACATGCAGCCAGTGACGTCACTCGCGCATGCACTCTGAAGGAACGGCCGCTGGTGCCGTTCCTTCAGAGTCCCGTCCCGTGCCGTGACCGTCGGCTCCCGCGCGCGTGCGCGGGAGTGACGTCACCGCGGCTCCGGCCAATCAGATGGCCGGATGCCGCGATCCCGGAAGATGGGCGACTGGACATGTCGCCCGTCATAGAGGTGAGCGGGTGGCACGGCGGGGGCTCGTTCTAAGGTAAGTATTTTATAATGAGCTAGTATGCAATGCATACTAGCTCATTATGTCTTTCTCTTTCAGGGTGAAAAATAAAATTTGAGTTTACAACCTCTTTAAGATCTTTACATGCTTAAAGTGGAAGTATACCCATTGATTTCATGTTTTCAGAAAACAGTTACATTCCCGGCATGCTGGGATTGCTAATTGTCGCATTTGTTTGTGCTGTCAACTGTCAAACCATCCAATGGCTGGTGTCCTATGATTATATGTGCATCATCATGGCAGTTGAAGATTAAACAGAGGCCAAGATGGCAGCTTACTTGGCTGAAAACGATAGAAGGGTTTACTTCCACTTTAAATTAGTTGTAACCCTATTAAAAAAAAATACCTCTATATAGCATGTAAACCACTTGCCTAATGAGCACTTTCACCCCCTTCCTGCCTAGGCCAATTTTCAGCTTTCAGCACTGTCACTTTGAATGACCATTGCACGGTCACGCAAGACTGTACCCAATTAAATTTTTATCATTTTTTTAAATTATTTATTTAATTTAAATACATCTTTAATAATAAAAAATGTACATTTTTAAGAATTCCCTGTTGTGTCTTTTTTGTTTGTTTTTTATTTTTTACAAAAAAAAAAAAAAGACCGAATATTTTGTATATAAAAACAAAAAAAAAAACTTAGTTTGTCAGGAAATTTTTGTAAAAGTAATTTTTCTCCTTCACTAATGTGCACTGATGAGGCGGCACTGATGAGGCGGCACTGATGAGCGGTCACTGATGGGCACTGATTGGGGTCATTGATGGGTACTGCTAATCGGGGTACTGATTACCTGTCCTAATCATTGCTTCAAAGAGGAGCTTTTGATCGACTCTCCTTGCCACACTGTCTGTGAGGCAAGGAGTGCCGATAAACCCAACTTACGCATTTACGTGTGACCAGCTGTAATTGAACACAGCCGATCACCTGGGTAAAGAGCCGCGTCATCCACTCTTTAACAAGATCTGGGTCGCTCCGCTCCATCGTCATTTGACGGTGGCCAAGAAGTGGTTAAACAGCAGAGTGCTTGTGCAATCTAACCTGTCCCTCTGGAAACTGTAAAAAACCTGGCTGATCCTGCCTAGTTCTGCCCTCCCCTCTGTAAACTGACCACGGTTTATCATGCCTGCTGAGCCTTGACCCCGTAGTCAGTTTACATCCCCCCGTCATCCGCAGCTCTCCTCTCTCCCCCTCTCCCTGCCTGTCAGCTCCGTGTCTGTCTCCACCCCCCCTCCCCCTCCTGCTGCTGTTTAGCAGTACAATAACTTCTAAAAAATGTACTGCCAGCCCCTCCTCTATGCAGCCATAATGCGCGTGTAAGGGTTTGTTAAAAACGAAGACTGTAAATACCTTTATGTATCTTTAGGCCGGTCACATGACTCCCAGCTGCTACCTCAGGAGGGGCTGAGGGAACAGCACGGCGGTCATGTGACATTCCTTGCTGACGTCGGAGGGAGATCCCTGCCCCTCCCGCTGTAGCCCTGGATCGGAGTATTAGAGCAGTCGGGAGTCCCATCACCGGCCTGAAGATTCATTAAAAAAAGGTATTTAGATGCTATTTTTAACAGACAATTACACAGTGCATTATGGCTGCTTAAAAGATAGGGGTGGGCAGTGAATCCTAGTGTAAGGATAAAAACCCTTTAGGACAAAAACTGCATGGGGAAATTTACATTTAAGTTGCACAATGCTCAAACACAACCTCCAAAGCAGGCAAAATATTTCATGTCCTTTTTTTTTTTTTTTACTTTACTCAAAACTGTAATTTGAAGACCTACTTAGAAAATTAATTTATTTTTGTGTCCAATTAGGTATACCTTTGTACTATGTAATTGTTGGCAGATGTAATCTGGATTGTACAATAAGATTGTAATGTGTACAGACAGCTTTTAATGTTTCCTATACTAGTTAATTAGCAAGAGTATTAAAAGTCATCTTAAAATTTTTTCCGTTAAACATTCCCCAAGAGACCAAAACACAAAAATCATAAGGTGTTAATTTGTATTGACCAAAATATGAGAGCTCATCCTCTGCTCCAAGGGCCCTCATTTCTTTCATTCTGCACTGACCTCTTCCAATATTTCTAGTTTCTCATGTAGCTTTTTCTCTAAGACTGCCACAAAGGCCAGAAGCTGTCTTCTAAATCGTGTAGATGACGCTGGTATACTATGTGTACTATTAGAACAATCAACTCATTGAGGACCTGTAGGGCTTCTAGTTATTAAATTGATCCCCCCCAGATAACCAGTTGTTACCAGAAATTGTCCCCACTGGAAGATCTCAACAACTCCACTCAAATTTTTAGATTTCCTTCACTTGCCATCTCTTCGACAATGGTGACCAGGACAAATCAAAAATTACACACATGATGCAGTCTGGTAATAACACAGCAGTGCCTCCCCATATTTTTTTTTTTTTTTTTTTTCAGGTCCAGCAAAAATGGTCATTAAAAGGTTGGGACAAGCCATGTTAGTAAAAATTATAAGAGTTTATTTATATAGTTAAAACCTTTATCTCAAAAGGAGGAAAAAGTTAGTCTATTTGTTAAAAAAAAAAAAGTGTTGCCTGTAGTTGGGGTTAAGTCTGACTAAATCTTCTAGTCCATCTAACCCTACCCTTTCCACAGGATTACAGTGCTGCTGTCCCAAGGGTAGCTACTTAGTTCCTCCATAAATACAGTACAATGCGTTTTTTTTCATGCTTTTTCAGAAAAGCAGGACTTTTTTTTTTTACCATGGGTTCCTATGGAACAAGTTCACGTGAATGCATTTTTCTGTGCATGTAGTGTGTTTTTTACTACGATTATGCCACGATTTGCATTGTCTTTTTAAATCTCCCAACAACAAATTCTGCCAAACCCCCAAAAAAAAGCATAAAATAACGCAAATCGCTGTAAATTTGTGGTACAAAAACCACTGAAAGCATAGCAAAAAGCACTACAGAAATGCTCAAAAGCAACATGCATAGGTGTGAATCAAGCTTAAGACAGGAAGTTACTGGCCGGATAAGGTAAAAATATAGGTGGAAAAAAATGTAACTTTTTTGTTTTTTGGGTTTAGATATACTTTAGGTCAGAGACGTTCCTAATGTTGATTAAGACTTGTAAGTCTTATGTATGAAATTTGTAGGCATTCTTTACCGTTCTTTGTTTTTACAGTACACTTCACTCTTGAAACCGAGCAAGTCCTGCATCAAAGGAGGCAATCTCTGAAATGTATCTTTTCTTTTGTTTACCAGCACCCTCCATTCTAAAGCGAGAGAAGAGATTGAGAGCCAAGAATGTGCGCTTCAACTGTGTCACAGTGTATTATTTCACCAGGAGACAAGGCTTCACCAGCGTACCCAGTCAAGGCGGAAGTACCTTGGGGATGTCCAGCCGTCACAACAGTATACGTCAGTACACTCTGGGAGAGTTTGCTGTAGAGCAAGACCGGCTGCATAAGGAAATGTTGAGAGATCATCTTCGAGAAGAAAAGCTCAACTCTCTGAAACAAAAGGTAGCGTTTATATTTGGGGTATGAACCAGGCCTGGAGGCTGGACTGGCCATGGAGTAACCCTGACAAATGTCAGAGGGACTTGCATGTGTGAGAGCATCTCTGGGCCTCTCAACCAATCCTGCCTCAGGGAGAAGGGCTCAGAATTGGATATAAAGATTGTTTTGATTTCTCCTGGCTCCAATGGTGGATGAGGTTACTGCTAAATAATCTTTAAAGAGTACTTATGTCCTAAATCAAATCTGTGCTTCGTCCATTATTTTATAGGCTTGGTGCACCTTAGAAATAAACTGGCCCATGTAGACTAGGGGCCCCTGTAAAAAATGTACTGAAAAATGCACACTGCGGTTGGTAAAAATATAGTTTAATGCAAATGTCATACCTGTAGGCCTTTTCTGTCACCCATGAAGTCTGACTAACATTTACATTCCTATGCCGTGGCTTATTTTTAGGACATGGGATACAATAAAGTTGTTATTGAGACTCCTTTTTAAAGAGCAATTTATTCACTTAATTGTCCTCAAAAGAGAAGGCTCAACTGCTAGTTTTTTGTAACCCATATCGTGGAAATAAGCCAGGCTTGATGGATGTCCGCAAAGGCCTTAAGGTATGGCATTTGCATTAAATATTTTTACAAATGGCACAGTGTATTTGAAACTACTAGGATCCCTAGTTACCAAGGGTAGGTTTATGTAAAAGTTGAACCTAGCCTTTAATGTACTTAATGTGAAACTATACTCACCGATTTTATAACAATTTCCCAAAACCATTTTGGTATGCTTCTCTTAATAACTGTCACAATTGTCAGTGTGCTTATGTTGGTTCTCTTTCAAGATCTCAAATGGCTGCTGGCATTGCTGGTTACATGCAACACCAAGGCAACTGCAGAAGGAGGCTAGGATGGCACCATCTTCAGCTGTAAGGGATAGGAGGGATTCGTTCCACTATTAATTTCCCAACTACATTGTTCCAACTGCCAAAAGCAAAAATACTCATTACTTCCATGTTTTAACCACTTTCTGACCACCTACGGCATATTTACTGAGGCAGGACAGCTCTATTGCGCAAAATCGCGTACCTGTACGTCATTTCGTGCAATTGCCACTAGGGGAACGTGCGGGCGCCGCCAGAGGGGCGATTGCACACTGATCACAGGATGCCAATCAGCGGGTCCGAGGGACCCGATGTCCGCCGGCTATCTCTGATCTTTCTCAGGAGAGGCAGAACCACCATCTGCCTATGTAAACAAAGCAGATCGCCATTCTGACAGGGGAGAAGACAGAGCATGTGTGTTCCTAAGCAGGAACACAGATCTGTCTTACCCGAGTCAAAGCAACCCCCCCCCCCACAGTTAGCAATCACCCCCTAAGAACTAATTTAGCCTTTTGAGCACCCCTGATGTTAATCCCTTCCCTGCCAGTGTCATTATTACAATAACAGTGCATATTTTTAGCACTGATCACTGTATTAGTGTCACTGGTCCCCAAAAAAGTGTCTAAAGTGCCAGATTTGTCCACTGCAATGTCGCAGTCCTGCTAAAAAAATTGCTGATCATTGCCATTACTAGTAAAAAAAAAAAATAAAAAAAAATTTTACCAAAAATGTAGACGCTATAACTTTTGTGCAAATCAATCCATATACGCTTATTGCAGTGACATATCGCAACCAATGGCCTGGTCATTAGGGGGGTAAAACCTTCCGGGGCTGAAGTGGTTAAAGAGCATATGACTTCCTCCATCCCCCTCCCCACAGTTACTTTATCTGCCACTTTAAAAAATATTTTCTTCTAGATAATTTACAAACCTTTGAAAAACTTTACTTTCGATCAAACATGTTACTGCAATTAATTTTTTTTGTTCATCACCTCGTTTTAGCTGACCAGAGAAAATGCTCCACTCCTGTGCTTCAAAAGCAGCTTTCCTTTGCTATATTCAAGCTGTGCTGTCCATTTACATGATATAGGGAGAAGAATGGCCCTGGTGGGGGATGATGAAATGTCATGCTGGGTTGTGCATTAGCTTCTCTCCAATTGCAAAAAAAAAAAAAAATGAATGATCATAGTGTAATAAGAATGATTTTGCTCTTTGAAGTTACAAAGACCCCTCAGCTGGCTGAAAACAAATAAGGTACTTGAGAAATTTATGTTTTAAGCATAAACAAGAAAAACTAGATGGTACAATAATACACAGTTGGTAATAAAATAACACATGGACAAATGTTCTCGGGAAATGTCAGCCAGATAGGGGGTTAGAAGTAACAGATTGCAACAGTACACTCAGACAGAATAGATGTGAAGGGTTTACCACAACACTCGTTACCGAACATTAATTACAGTTATTGAGTTGACACTCATGACAGGCGGTTGACCATAAATCGTTGCTTGAACATAGGATTGGTTGGCATCCCTTGCACTTCTTATGATCACATGGAAATGTGCCATTCAGCTCCTTGATTTAATGAATTTCCCCCACCAACAGACTAGAATGAGCAACCCCTCCATATCACACATGCATGTTCTCCATACAACTATCCACATCAAAGACATTCCTCTTCCTTCTGTATACAACCAATGCATATGCCAAGGATGATCAGCATCAACTCAATAACATGAAGCAAGAGCGATGAATGCTCCGAAAGATATCCAGCCATTTTTGCACAGGGATATAGACTTCAGGAATAATTTCCAGTTCGAACGATCCTCCAGCCAGGGAAGTGTGGCATATTTTCATGAGCTCATATAAGCATTTCAGAATGTGCCAATACATCCTATGTAGTATGTACTGACCACATCTGAGAGAACCTCACATTGGGGGTATTTAGTACAATGACCAAAATGATTTCTTTGAAAGTGTATCAAGTGGTCAGATGTTTGCAGTATATGGCTGACAAAAACTGAGATCTGAAAACTGAACCATTTTTACAAGTGTAGCACACCCCACATAGGAGCTTCAAGAGTTAGGATTCCCCACTGCTACACAGCATTTCATTCATGCATTCTGACACACAAAAGAGTCCTTTGCTTGTTTTTGATGTTTTATTAGGGGTTGATAACTTGGATGGGGTAGGGAATTTTTGGGATGTCCAACTTAGAAAAATGTCCAGAAACTAGAGGGGACAACCTCCTCACTATGTACACTGGGAAATCCTCTTCTGCCTTCCTCCTGCACAAACTTGGTTCCAATGTACAGCTCCTGCTGACCACTCCAGGGAAAACTAACCATTTTTAATGTTAAAGAGGAAGTAAACCCTCCTCTGCAACTTGTACCTATAGGTAAGCCTATATTAAGGCTTACCTATAGGTACTGTAAATATCTCCTAAACATGTACCATTTAGGAGATATTTACTTTGCATGCAGCCAGTGACATCACTAGTGCATGCACTCTGAAGGAACGGCCGCTCTGGCTGTTCCTTCAGAGCCCTGTGCCATAACCGTCGGCTCCTGCGCGCATGCGCGGGATTGACATCATCGCGGCTCCAACCAATCAGATGTCCGGATGCCGCAAACCCGGAAGAAGGGCGACATAACATGTCACCCATAAGAGAGGTGAGCTGTCGGCACTTCGGGGCTTTGTTCTAAGGTAAGCATTTCATAATGAGCTAGCATGCGATGCATACTAGCTCATTATGTGTTTGTCTTACAGGTGTTCGTTTAAAAAAAAAAAAAAAATTCTGAGGTTTACAACCTCTTTAATTCAGCAACTGCCCATTACAGACTGGGAAACTTCTGTCCCTTTTGTGCATAAATGTGGCATACTATGGAGTGAAACAGCATCTCCTTCTGGCTTCCTGTAGACCCTGAGCGCAATTCTACTGCTTCAGAAGATACCAGCCCACCTGACTGCTTGCTTCCCCAGTCCTTCCTGACTGGCACACTTCCCCAGTGCTTCCTGACTGGCACACTCCATGGAGATTCCCCATGGCAAGGATAAAGACTTAGAGGAGCTCCACCCAAAAAAGGGGAAGTTCCACATTAAGGGCTCGTTCCCTGCTACTCTTGAATAATTGGCACTTTTGAGGAGCTGAGGGGGGAGAAGGTACCCACTTCTCACTTCATTACCGAGCTCCGGGGCGCTCGGAAATGGAAGTTCTCCCCCCCTGCAGTCTTCTGGGACACTGACGGGTCCCAGTGGACTGCATCCATCATTCACGATGCCCAGCTTTACTCACGCATGCGCAGTGGGCACCCAGCTGTGAAGCCACAAGCTGTCACAGCCGTTTGCCCATAGTGAAGATGCCGGGGACAGACGACAGCGGGTGAGACCAACTGGTCTGAGCACGCCGCTGGATCTTGGGACAGGTGAGTGGCTGCTTTTTTAAAAGTAAAAAGCTACAGTTTTTGTAGCTGCTGACTTTTATATTTCCACAGGTGACTGGCACTCCGCTTTAAGCACAACACTGTCTTCAGCTGACTATCTCTCCCCTTGAGTTGTCCCTGCATTTTGCTGATAATAACTTTGTCTTTGCTTGCTCTTTCCCGCTGCCTCTTCCACCGTGGCTGGAAACCGCGGGCCGCACATATTTTAACCCGGCCTAGTGGACGGCAATGTTGAAGGCTTTGAGATGCCTCCTCACTTATTCATCTGCAGAATAAACTAAAAACAATTTGTTCTGAACAAGTAAAATAAGCAAATAGCAATTTCACAACATCTATTCACTAACAAAGTAAGAGAATAGTGGCATCACAATGGATTGCAGAATGGACGAATTTCTGGAGTTCAACACCATAAAACAGATTTGCCACCTCAAACTGGAAAAATTTAGCGTGTCCAGCAAATGTACAGTAAAGGCAACATTCCCAATATAAAAAAACTGGATGCTACAGTACGTTTTTTTTTTTTTATTCTAGAAAACCGATTATTGGTAAATAATGGCCCAGCTAATGTTTTTATAATTCAGGCAAATGGGTTGTGGTAAAGGTTCTTCATTAATATGGCCATTAAGGATCATTCAAAGGTAGCAAACCACAGCTCTGGATCATGATCACTGCTTTTGACCTTTTGCAATAGCAAAAAAGACTTTGAAACAGATGTGCCAATCTCCATTTAATCATCTCTGTGGATGAACATGCCTTTATGGATGAAATGCCTGCCTTAACACTGATGTGTCTGAATCCTAGTCTTTCATCAAGAGAAGTGAGTGCAGATTGTAACATTTGCTTCTAAGTCTGTCTAGTTGCTGTATAATGTCAGAGCGGGGCCTTGCACCAAGAAAATCCAATTAGTGCTTTACAACTAAGCTCCCATAAATACAGTTGGCTATTAGTGTTATAACTTTCCAAGTTACTAAGTTACATTGACAAAAATAACAGTTGTGGAACTATTCTATGACTAACACAAGAACACTTGCCTCTGCTATCAGAGGACATGTATACCTTGCAACATTTTGAAATGCAAGATGATTAGCACATAGTACAGTGGGGATCGAAAGTTTGGGCACCCCAGGAAAAATGTGTAGTATTGTGCATAAAGAAGCCACGGAAAGATGGACAATCTAACTTTTGTTGACATATTATAAGAATGTCTAATCTGTAATTTGATGCCTTTTGGAGATTTTTCCATCTTTCCTTGGCTTCTTTATGCACATTAATACAAATTTTTACCTGGGGTGCCCAAACTTTCGATCCCCACTGTATATCGGTAAGGGAAAGACAACTGCCACACCACCCAACTGCGTCGGCAATGAGAAATGGTCAACCTCACTTTTGCCATTTTCACCACTACTCTTTCCTAATACTGGATTTTAAAATGAACACATGCAATAATAGGAGTGGGATGAAAGGGTTTAATGTAGAAAACACTACTTTTTTCATAGTTACTTTATTAAAAAAAAAAAAGAGGTCTATACATCAGACTTTAAAGAGGGCCAACTTTGAAAGAAAATGGGTACAGAAGGAACGGAAGCTTTTGGTTTCAGAAGATGATGCTACAAATTGGGTGCAGTTGGGAGCTAAGATTTTGCAGGATTTTTTTATTTATTTATTTTTTTCTTAATAGGTCCCCTAAATTTTTTTTTTTTTTTTTTTGAAGCGTAAAATCAGGCCTTGTAAAACAAGGCTTTGATTTATATGTTCTTTTGTGGTGGTGTTCTCATTACATATGGACGGTACCTTGCCAAAGAAAGATTTGTGCCGAGATAAGCATATATTATATTAATTTTGAACATGAAGTGTAAATTCCCAGTTGTGGCGTGAAGATGCTTTAAATTGAAGGAGGCAATGTTTATTAGCCAGCGTCTCCGTTGTATCCACTAGAGAGGAAATACGGCATTTGCAGCGACGACATTAAGATTCCGACTGTAGCATTTCTCAGAAGTCAGCAAGATAATGAGGCCATTGCTATGCAAATAGGCTCATTATTATTAATTTGTGTCAGCCCCTGAGAGATCCTCAAATAGCTTTTTTGAAATTTAAGTAAGAAATTAATTAATTCAGCAAAAACATGAAAATACACAGGCATAACAATTTTTTGGAAGGTAGAAATATAAATTGTGCTCTTCCTACACAAAAACCTATGCAGTTTAGAATAATGAACGTCTAATAATGTGTTAGATCGCAGAGGTGGGACGTTTGTATCTAGAGAGCAAGAGAAACTTAATTTGTCAGCCAAAGTAACCAATGAGATTTAATTGTCTAACTTGGTATGAGCAATAATGGGTTATTAACCTCATGGTAACCATAATTCTGGTGGCACTACCGGACTCGACAAACTGATTGAAAAATGGAATGAGCCAGGTGGCAAACTGTTGACCGAACAGTGATTTCACTTGAGTGCAGTCACTAGTCAGGTATTCAGACACCTGCAGGTGAGGGTATCGAGTGATTTATTTTTTTAACGTGCAGAGCTTAATAAGGGAAGTCCTAGCATGCATTGCTAGCCCTGACCCTTTCATCATAACCTGTATGTTTATATTGTCCAAATATCTAAGTGAGATGAAAAAAAAGTGAAAGTCCACTCTGCGAAAAAAATACCCAATCGTACAAAAAAAACAAAGCCAAAATAAGTATTTTGGCTTGCGCATAATTGGACGATTGGATAATTGAAGTTGACACAGCTTCCTAACCTCGTTCATTACGTAGGTGAATTTCCTTGCTTGGGAAGGAGAACCGGTTTAAGTTCTCAAAAGCCATGATGGATTGGTGCGTGACTTGTCCACCAAATCTATTTTTTTTAGTTGAATTGCTGTTTAAGTGTCGATTCACACTAGGGCGACAAGACTTCGGGCGACTAATGCCGTCGCCCGTGCACCGCGACTTCGGCGCAGCTTGCAACGACTTCACATAATGGAAGTCAATGCAAGTCGCTCCGACTTTGCAAAAAAAAGGTGCAGGAACTTGAGTCGCTCCTATTAGAACGGTTCCAATTGCACAGCACAGTCCGCTACTTGTCAGGCGACCAAGTCGCCTGACAAGTCGGAACAGTGTGAACCGGCACTAACTGTTCTGGTACATAATAATGTTTTAGGCAGGTGTGAGCAAATGCTGTAAAGTAGAAATGCTTTCAAAAATATATTTCTAAACAAAAGTGTGTTTCTGCGCTGAAGTGTAATGCGTTTATCAAAGAGCTATACCTATAATCACCCGATTACCAAAAGTGATGCGAGAACATATTAATATTTTTTATATATAATATAATATATACAATCAAAGTGAATTGAATAGTCCATAAAGTTTGGAAATGGGTCCATGTGCGAATAACAAAAGCCTATAGTAGAATGAAGATGTATCTAATTTTCCTCAAGAAAATGATATATCCCACCAGGTGGCATTGTGAATTAAGGAATTCCACCATACACACATACCCTCCACCGTAATCAAGCCTCTTACCAGATGTTTGTGATCCCCCACTTACAGAGATCAAACACACCTGAGAAATTATGGACCAATCCGGGTGTCTCCAAATGGATCGGCATGGTCCACTGGGTTTCAACATATGATATTGCCCAATACCAACGCCACAACTTTGAATGCAAATCAGAGAGCCGCCATAAAGGAAAAGGAACATAGGCCACACATAGCGTTAATACTGCTAGTACACATTTATTGTTAAAAACACCACAAGGTACTCTCATGATCCAGGACAATAAAAAGCACCACAAGGTACTCTCATGATCCAGGACAATAAAAAGCACCACAAGGTACTCTCATGATCCAGGACAATAAAAAAACACCACAAGGTACTCTCATGATCAGGACAATAAAAAGCACCACAAGGTACTCTCATGATCCAGGACAATTAAAAGCATTCAAACTGCAAGGAGCCTTACAGAAAGCCGGCATTACCTGCTCTGGTCTCCCAGACGATGCTCTGTTGCGAAACACGTTGGGTGGGGCAACAAATGTGTGATGCTATCACACCTGCCGATGCTGACTGTTGGCAAGTCTCCATGCTGTTTAAATGTTTTTTTTTTTTTTAACAATAAATGTGTACTAGCAGTATTAACGCTACGTGCGGCCTATGTTCCTTTTCTTCTATGGCCTCTGTATATATTGGAAGTTGTGGTGTTTGGTATTGGGGAAATATCATATGTTGAAGCCCAGTGAATCGTACTGATCACAATGGACCGGAGGGGTCCATTATTTCTCATGTATGTTTGATCTCTAGGTGGGGATCACAACCATCTGCTAAGAGGCTTGATTACGGTGGAGGGCAAGTGTGCATGGTAGAATTCCTTATTTCATGTGGTTTGCCCCCGGGGGCGATATATCCTTATCTTGAGGAGAATTAGATACACCTTCATTCCACTGTGTGTTTTTGTTGATATTGGCACATGGGCCTATTTCCATATTGAACTTTTATGGACTATACCAGAGGTTTCCAAACTTTTTTCAAAGATTTGATGAAGTGAACATGCATGAGGGCTTACCATTTTTGCCTGACATTCTTTGGACCATTAACATTAAATGCAAATGAAGTATTTTATGCAAAGTTTATTGCAAACCGCATACTTTTCATTTCGTCACATTGAATGACAAATCGAAATGGGTGTTAAATCACTCTGCCTTTCATATCTAAAGGCCAGATGGAAAAAAAATGCAGGAAACTGAAATATATGTCAGGAACATTGTAAAGTACATTACATATTATTGGTAATAAAGGTAATAAAGGTTGTCTGTCAACTTTTAAGTTAAAAAAATATGAAGAGGAACAGAACACCAAGTATACATGGGTCCAAAAATATTTACAAATTGCAAAGTGAGCAAACAGAAGAAAAATCTAAATTTAATTTAATATTTGATGTTGCTACCCTTTTGGATTCAAACCAGCATCAATTCTTCTAGGTACACACAGTGCTCGTGCACAGAGCTTTTGAAGGAACTCCGCAGGTAGGTTGTTCCATACATCTTGGAGAACTAACCACAGATCTTCTGTGGATGTAGGCTGCCTCAAATCCTGTCTTTTCATGTAATCCCAGACAGAATCAATGTTTAGATCGGGACTCTGTGGGGGCCAAACCATCACTTCTAGGTCTCCTTGTTCTCCTTTATACTGGAGATAGTTCTTAAAGACATTGGCTGTATGTTTGGGGTCATTGCCCTGTTGCAGAAAAAAATTATGGGCTAATCAAACACTACCTGATGGCATGTCATAATGGATAAGTATCTGGTTTGAAGACAAAGTGTAGTCACGCCATATTTTTGATTGAATCTGTCCATTTACTTTCCATTTTGTTAATTGATAAAAATAAACTAATGCTTGTATTTCTGAAAGCATTCTTAATTTACAGCATTTTTTCACACCTGCCTAAAAACTTTGCACCATACTGTATATGTAGAGGGAATTAGCCTTTTAGACTTGCAGTCTGTCCAGAGTTGATAGTTATTTCGTGTTTTTTCCTCTTTCTGCTTTAGTGTAACTGCTTAGGCCTTGTTCAAACAGAATGTACTACAGCATATGCACATTCAAGATCCATGTTTACCCTCACACGTTCCCATTGATGTCAATTGAAGCAACAACCACAGGGACACAACCGCTGTTCACACTCCATTCTGGGCCATACACCATCATGTATGTCAAATTGGGAACCGTGCCCACTGCGACCCAGTTGCCCTCCATGGGACTGCTTGCACAGGGATGTACCAAACACCTGTGGGTAAACACTGCCCTTCTATAGGTGAATACTTTAGTGGGCCCCATGTGAACGAGGCATTCAGCGAAACATGGTAATGGCCTGTGCTTCTACCCTCATCTGGGACTTCCCCTGATCAAAATTTATAGGGGAATGGGGCAGGAAAGTATTAATCATTTAGGAGCTGATAAGATTCCTGAAAGGCAAGACCTTAAAATGCTAACTTGAATGGATGGGCTGAAATGATTGTGTATGTCTGGGTAAAATTAAGCTAAAAAAAAAAAAACTATCCTATACAGTTTGAAACACCTGCTGTCCTGAAATGCCAAGCAGTGTTGTAAAGAATGCCAAAGTCTCTTTGCTGGACTATGGAAAGCCTATCACTCTCCTCTCCATATCTCCATAGTGAGAGAGGTGTTTTATATTCCATAAGGAGAGACCTTGAGCATGGCTCATTGGAGAGCTGTACTGCATAGGGTTTATTTTCTTTTTATTTATTATAATATTACTGTGCCCAGACACAGACCCAGGTTATATACCCCCTTGAGGATAACTGTCAGTAGAAGTTATTGAGAATAATTTTTGCATAAAGTTGGCTGAGGACACACCCCGCCCCCCCCCCCCCCCCTCCCCCTAGAGTCCTATGTGAGGTTGTACATTAAAATACAGCATCATTTCTTGACCAGTCTATTTATTTCTGATTTTCAGATTACAAAGAACGGCACAATAGAGTCTGATGAAGCCAACATTCTCACACTGGATGATATTTCAGATGATGACATTGACTTGGATAACACAGAAGTGGATGAATATTTCTTTCTACAACCTCTGCCAACAAAGAAGCGGCGAGCCTTGTTGCGAGCATCAGGGGTAAAGAAGATCGATGTGGACGAGAAACATGAGCTGCGAGCCATCCGGCTGTCCAGAGAAGACTGTGGCTGTGACTGCAGAATATTTTGTGACCCAGAAACTTGCACATGCAGCCTTGCAGGCATCAAATGTCAGGTGAGCCACCATTCTGATATAGGGCTATACAAAATGACCCATATGAGGAAAATCACACAAACACCCACTACAGGAAAAACTAGTGCATTTTTTTTTTTTTTTTTACATTTTGAACATAAAGTGAATATTATCAAGAAATGCCTACTGTTTTCTGGTTGCTTACAGCAAATCTAAGAATTTCAGTAATGCCTAATATATACTGTATTTGTAGTGTGTGTGTGTGTGTGTACCCTGCTCGAAAAAATTTAGTTAACACTTTTTAATCAGAGTAAAGCATCAAGTCAATTAAAATCCTGGGATATTGATCTGGCCAGTTAAGTAGCAGAGGGGGTTGTTAATCAGTTTCAGCTGCTTTGGTGTTAATGAAATGAACAGGTGCACTAGATGGGCAACAATGACATGAGCTCCAAAACAGGAATGGGTTTACAGGTGGAGGCCAATGACTTTAGTTTTATGTTTTGTTTTTTGTTTTTTTTTTCCCTACTCCTTTTTTGTCAGTTTTTCACTAGTTTTGCATTTGGCTAGAGTCAGTGTCACTACTGCTAGCATGAGGCAATATCTGGACCCTATAGAGGTTGCACAGGCAGTCCAACTCCTCCAGGATTGCACGTCAATCTGTGCCATTGCCAGAAGGTTTGCTGTGTCTCCCAGCACAGTCTCAAGAGCATGGAGGGGATTCCAGGAGACAGGGAGTTACTCTAGGAGAGCTGGACAGGACCATAGAAGGTCCTTAACCCATTAGCAGGACCGGTATCTTCTTCTTTGTGCAAGAAGAAACAGGATGAGCACTGCCAGAGTCCTACAAAATTACCTCCAGCAGGCCACGGGTGTGAATGTTTCTGGCAAACAATCAGAAACAGAATTCATGAGGGTGGCCAGAGGGCCCAACGTTATGTAGTGGGCTCTGCACTCACTGCCCAGCACCGTGGACCTTGATTGGCATTTGCCATTGAACACCAGAATTGGCAGGTCAGCCACTAGCACCCTGTGCTTTTCATAGATGAGAGCAGGTTCACCCTGAGCACATATGACAGACGTAAGCGGGTCTGGAGAGGCCGTGGAGAACATTACGCTGCCTGTAACATTCAGTATAATTGGTTTGGTGGTGGGCCAGTGATAGTCTGGGGAGGCATATCAATGCAGGGATGCACATACCTCTAGAGGCTAGACAATGGCACCCTAACTGCCATTAGGCATTGGGATAAAATCTTTGGCCCCATTGTCAGACCCTACACTTATGCAGTGGGTCCTGGGTTCCACCTGGTGCACGACAATGTCCGGCCTCCTGTGGCGAGAGTATGCAGCCAGTTCCTGGAGGATGAAGGAGTTGATGCCATGAAATGGCCCCCATGCTCGTCTGACCTAAATCCAATAGAACACCTCTGGGACATTGTTTCGGTCCATCCATGCCGCCAGGTTGCACCTCAGTCTGTTCAGGAGCTCAGTGATGCCCTGGTCCAGATCTGGAAGGAAATACCCCAGGACACCATCCGTCATCTAATTAGGAGCATGCTCCAATGTTGTCAGGCATGCATACAAGCACATGGGGGCCATACAAATTACTGAGTACTATTTTGAGTTGTTGCAATGACATTTCAGCAAAATGGACTAGTTTGCTGCATCATTTTTCCACTTTGATTTTCAGGGGTCTTGAGGAATTGAGCCCCTCTGTAGGGTGATCATTTTCATTTCCATCAAACAATGTGGCATCCTTTCGTTCCGAACACATTACCCAGGTCATATCAGTATAGATATACAGCATGATATTGTTCCCCATTGAGATGTATTTTCAAAGTGTTCCTTTCATTTTTTTGAGAAGTGTATTTTTTCTGGCTTATTATGATTGCAAGCATCTCCTTTTATGTACCCATTTTAAAATCCTAGTTCCCAACGGTCTGATGGGTGCTGCTAAGAAAAAGGGTTATATACAGGTTTCTCAGGTTCAGCTTCACCTCTATAAATTACCAATCCAGTACTGCCCCTTTTAAACCTCCCCTAATTCTCGGGTAATGCACTGTAGGTACTCAAGGTTATAAAGTGCCCACCATAGTGTAGTAGAATCAAACACTCCTTTTGGTAAATAATAGATTAATGCACTCCCATAAACTGGTGTTCTCATGCATGTCCTGCTTCCGGCCTCCAGCTAGTTAGGTCACCAAAGGTAAATAAACAAAGTTATTCAGCGCTGCTACTTCTATGATGTTTTCCCAAATACATAAATGTGATACACAACTGTGCAAGTAATATGTGTGCAAAATAAACAATAAATCCAATAATCAACATCAATTGATAACGGAACCAGAGTCCTTAGTGCTGTAGTGAATAAATAAGTTCAGTAAAAAAAATAGTGTCCTTAAGTGCATATAATAAAAAGTGCTGCTGTGCTCCACTTGCTTGAAAAAAGCCCCTTGTGGTTACCTACTTACCACAAGTAGAAATATATCAGGCGGTTGGTTATAAATATATCCAAAGATCCTTGTGGATGCAGCCTTTTTGGGTAACAATTGTTAGGAGAGATCCTTAAAATGGATGCCCGAGACTCCAGAGTGTCCTCATAGAAACAAGAAGCCATCCATGGTGAAGTACATCATGAAAAATCGTTTATTAGATAAAAGAAACCTACTTACAAACATGTAACGTATACAGGCAGTGCTCGGCGCGGTGGTTAGCTGCTCTCGCAGCGTGCGTTCCACCGGCCAGAAGTGACGTCGTTCGTGACAAGGTACGCTCAGCCAATCGCTAGACGCGTTTCGCCCTCCTCGCAGGGCGTCATCTGAGCTACAGTCAGATCATGGACAGTAAATCTAGCACTAGGCCTCCTCTGTACATCTAAAGTGATAACCTGTAAAGGCTTTTAAAGTGTTGCCTATAGATAGTAAAATTTGTAGTTTTGTCGCCATTTCATGGGCGTGTGCAAATTTAAAGCGTGACATATCTATTATCTATTTACTTGGCATAACATCTTTTATATTTACAAATTGGGTTATGTATTGTGTTATTTTGCATTAAAATGTAGGCGTTTTTTTCCCAAAAAATTGCGTTTGAAAAACCGCTGCGCAAATACTGTGTGGCAAAATAAATTTCAAAACCTCCCAGTTTATTCTATAGGGCCTCTGTTAAAAAAAAAAAAATACATAATGTTTGGGGGGTTCGAAGTAATTTTTTCACAAAAAATACTGATTGTTACATGTAAATAAAAAGTGCCAGAAAAGAAGTTACTCCTTTTTTTTTTTTTTATTCGCTTTGGTCTGTTAAATGCACCATTGAAGTATTCTGTTATATCTGTTTGATAGGTAAAAACAATATCTTTTAATCTTGCCAGAAATCCAGGGAGCTCAAAATGTCCTGTGCCCTCTGTAATATCATCGTAAATAGTATTATCAGCCCATACAGTACACCTCTGAGAGACTCTGAGAGACTATCTCCCCCCCCCACCCCCACCCCCACCCCAATGTTATGGAGCAGAGGAGAGGGAGAGGTGTTTTCTAGTTCTAACACACTTCCTCTCCTAGGGCAGCAGCTGTTTCACGATGGTTACAGTACTGTGACTTTTGACACCCTAAGATAGGAAGTGTTATTGGCAGGATCAGCAGGTAAAAATAAGTACACTGGAAATAAGAGAACTTGTACAGCCACCACAGCTAGGGTTTTGTAAGCTTTCATTTTTTTTTGTTTTTGGGTGCACTTTAATGTTGAGTTGAACTGCAAGTGGAACAATGAACTGGAAGCAGACCGGACCAGTAGTCTACACGTCAATTGCACTTTGTCAAGTCGTCTGTATCCTATCCTAAGGGAGCTGGCTGTATGCATATGGTCTTGGTCATGCTGGCTATATACTGTATATCAGTGGTCCTCAACCCTGGCCTACAGGGCCCACTAACAGGCCAGATTTTAGGTACTACCTTGGGGAGATGCAGACTAGAGTACTGCAATCACTGAGCAGCAAATGATATCACCTGGGATGTATTTCAGTTATCTTGAAAATCTGGCCTGTTAGTGGGCCCTGTAGGCCAGGGTTGAGGACTGCACTGCTGTGTGTGTGTGTGTGTGTGTGTGTGTGTGTGTGTGTGTATATATATATATATATATATATATATATATATATATATATATATATATATATATATATATATATATATATATATATATATATATATATATATATATATATATATATATATATATATATATATATATATAATGTGTGTGTGTGTATGTATGTATGTATGTATGTATGTGTGTATATATATATATATATATATATATATATATATATATATATATATATATATATATATTTTTTTTTTTTATGTCCCTTTTATATTTTTAAACTTTTTTTTTTTTTTTTCCCACTAGGTGGATCGTATGTCTTTTCCATGTGGATGTTCTAAGGAAGGATGTAGCAATACCGCTGGCCGCATTGAGTTTAACCCAATCCGAGTACGGACACATTTTTTGCACACAATCATGAAGCTTGAATTAGAAAAGAATAGGGAGCAACAGCTCTCTGCAACTAATGGTTGCCCTACAGAAGTTGGTACACTTGCCAATTCAATGGTCCAGTCAGGCCACCCCATAGAGTATTCTGTTGCTGAGAACTATGAGGTTGAAAGTGACCCTCAGTCTGCCATGATGCACTTTCAGAATTCTGATGAGTTAGACTGTAGTGGTGAAGAGGAAGAGGATGATGATGACGAGGAAGAAGATGGAAGCAGCTACTGCAGTGAAGCAACTGATTCCAGCACTCAAAGTTTAGCACCAAGCGAGTCGGAAGAAAATGATGCGGAGGATGATGATGAAGACTGTGACAAATCAGATGACTTTAATGATGCAATTGTACCCCATGATGACAATCTACCTGTATCTTCAGTCTTTTGCTATTCCGATGCCAATGCTTTGCATGAAAACCATTTAAAAAATTCTCCATATTATACAAACCCCTCAACCCTGTATTATCAAATAGACAATAATAATTCTGCTGCCACAAGCCAGCTTACAGAGGTCTACTCTGATCGGGACTCGCTGAAAAATGGGGCTACAAATTTGGTGCCTTACAACATGAGACCAGAGCAGTTTAAGTATGTTGACTATTCAAGCCAGTCAGTTGAAGAATACACCAATAGTCATTATACTTCTTCAAGTCCCTCAGTGATAGTTTGCCGGGCCGCTTCAGAAAACGACAACGGTCACTGCAATCCTTTGTATGCTGAACATCGGTCAAGTCTCCCACCAGTAGGGTTCTGCTCCTATTTAAAAAGCCCTTCATCTGAAGGATATGTATCAAATTTAAATGGTAATGGTCACCATGTACCCGAACTTACTGATAATGCCATAGCACTCTCCGAGACAAATAAACTTCATGAGGATTGCATGAAATCTCCTGTAGTAGAGACTGTTCCAGTTTAATGGTTGTATAAATGAAAAAAACATCTTGGAATTTTTTTTCCTAAATGTGATTTACTGATTTCCTACAAAACTGAAGTTAACCCCAAGGAAATGAAGATGAACAAGTTATTGTCCTAGTCTTATTCGATTTGAGATTTATGTTTTTATGTTAACATAATGACCATGGCAATGCACAACAACACTGTTTAACAATGTATAAAAAAAAAAAAGTATCTAAACAGATTTGTTTATTAGGAAATGTTAATTTAAATATGTTAATCTTTATATATTTCAGAAATAGCCTTCTATCAAAAAGGTAACATCTGCCAAATCAACACAATCAAATCTTTGTAAAGCTGATTTACGGGTCTGTGCAAGATTGCTCTGATTCTTTTGCAACCTGTGGATTTCTGATTGGTTGAATTACAAGTAAGAGCACCTGTCCTTTTGGGATTTTTTTTTTTTTTTTTGTATGCCATCAGAAAAGTCACAGGTTGCTAAGCTTGTCTTAAATATTGATATCTCAAATTTAGAGAAAAAGACTTAATGTGATTTTGTGTTAAAATATTATGGTTACCTGTGATTTATTATTTATGAAAGTTCTGTGAATTGTTTAGTGTATTTTTTTTTCTATTATTTATATTGACAAATGGACGCATGTTCATAAAAGAGTAAAATACTTCACAGCATATCATGACATGCCCTTACAGAATTGGAAATGTCCTATGCAGAAAACCTTTTAAATTAGATATTTAGGTGGTACTAGGTTTAAAGTAAAGGATACACCATAATAATTGGATTTAAACTTAAAAATTGTGGGTTTGTATGCTATGAATTTTACATTTGACTTTTTATACTTGTAAAAGTTTCATAATTTCAGGCATTCTTCCTTTTAGAAGAAACTGTACTGGGGATAAAATGGTAAGATACAATTGCTGACCACCTTTGGTAAATGCAATGTGCGTGGTTATCTTTTGGCCTTCAGTACTTTGAGTCCCTATCCTGGAACTTATGAAGTCAGAACTCGTTTGTTTTTGGTCAGTGACTCAATATATTGAAGCCAGAGGATCAATGACAGCCAGACACTTCAAATTTTCAAGTGAGGTCAGCAGTGGCAGGCCACATTTCTTAGCACAAGTATTTTCTGTTTAAGATTATCCATTAGTGGATACCAACTTGAAGCATATCAATGTGCCTATATATGAATTGTCTGTGTTTTCAAATATGTGGCTCTGAACCAGACCGGTTTCAAATTTATGAAAGACTGTCAAAACCAATAGATCAGTGCCAAGTCCTGGCCTGCTCAATCCACTGGCTGGGGCAATTCAGATAAGATAAGCTGAAACTACCCAGTCATTTAGGCTATATAGTGGAGCAGCATCTTGGGTGCTAAATAACGTTTTAGTGTGATAAGAAGCCATTTAGTATGACCAGCTTAGCAATAATAAAATACCTATAAAATTTAGGAAAAATGCTTCTAAACATTTGAATGGTTAAGCTAGTGGTATTTTCCAGTAATTCCCACAGGTGATTGAGTCCATGGGGTTGATTTACTAAAACTGGAGAGTGAAAAATCTGGTGCAGCAATGCATAGAAACCAATCAACTTCCAGGTTTTATTTTCAAAGCTTATTTGAAAAAGCTAAAGTTAGAAGCTGCTTGGCTACCATGCAGAACTGCATCAGATTTTGCACTCTCCAGTTTTAGTAAATCAACCCCTATGGGTTTGACCATAGTCCTACTGACATTACTATAAACAAATTATGTTTTAGTGAACAGCATCGTCCATCAGAAATTCTAATTTAAAGGCAAGCCTCAGCCAGAATGAAACTGAAGCCTTGAGTTGCACATGGGAACACAACATGAGAACACAACCAATCTGCTCGGGCCTTCTATTTTTCATCTAGATCAACCATTGCCTCAGATTCATTATTGCTAGTAATGCGGTGGTGTTGGAACACCTGCTCCTTTCCCGTGTGATAATTCAGGACAAGCGTTTCCAAATCCACCTACTCTTCTTTCAAAAAAAAGAAACAAGATGTTACTGCAAGAAGTCACATGACAGGACTCATTCTTGCTTAGCAGCACATTTGAGGGTCCTGTTGCGCCAAGAGTGCAATGGGTCATAAATCGCATGGAATCTGAACTCAAGGCAAATACACTGATAAAGCCAAGCTACAAATGCACTCTCTGAGGTTGATTTATTATAGCTAGAGAGTGCAAAATGTAGTGCAGCTGTGCATGGGAGCCAATCAGCTTCTAACTTCAACTTGCTCAATTAAGCTTTGACAAAACAAAAAAAAACTGAAAGCTGATTGGTTTCTATGCAGAGCTGCACCAGATATTGCAATCCCCAGGTTTAGTAAATCAACTCCATTATCTCTAAAGCCCCGTACACACATACCGATTGTTGGCCGTAAACATTCGGCCGATTGTAGGCTTGTTAGTATGATGCTTCCAACAGCCGACAGCACATTTTCGGCCGAACAGAATCGGGTGTGCAGGCATTAAAATTTTTGTTGGCCGTCACCAGAACGGCCGATTTTTCGCCAGTCAGTACAGATTATGGCCGGCAGACCGCAGATTAGCAAGACTGGGCATGCTCAGAAAAGAAAAAAGACAAGGAAAGTAAACCATCACATGACATCACTTCTGCAGTCGGCTGTTGTTGGCCGACAAAATTTGTGTGCAGTCTTTTGCAGTTTTCAGCAGACACGACAGCCCTGGACAAAAGTCGGCCGATCGCTCGGCCGACTATCAGTACGTGTGTACGGGACTTTACACTTGCATGGAGTTCCACTCCTCTTCTGTCTTTTTAGCATACTTATGAACAGCACCGTAGTCCACTGCTTGATTTCATTTGTTGTTTGAAATTGTAAGTGAACGAATGAGGAAAAAAAAAAAAAAAAAAAAACAACCTGTCCAAGATTTCCTTGAAATCTATTTCCCCCAATAGTTTGTGCTTCAAATATTATTTTAAGCATCTACTGGAAGACATAGGTCACATGTCACTTGAGTGTATCCTAGAGCTATATAAAACACTAGAAGTCCCTTTCAACAAACCAAGATCATAATCATTTAGATGTAAAAATATTTTATTTTGGGGCCACCAAGAACAAAATCTCCCTTGAGAACCCAGTATTACAGAACAATTTGCATTTAAAGCGGAGTACCTGTAAACTTATTCCTATATTGATGCACTTTATATAAGGCCAGTACAATCTCAGAAACTGTTTAAAATGAAAAGCACCTTTCATAATAGTGTAGATATTGAATAAACCCTGGGACTATTTGGCATTTGTAATTAGCATGTTATTTTCAAATGCTTGTACAAATACTGACACATCAATACCTTAATCACTGGCATGAACATGCCATTATTAAAGTTTCATCATATTTCTGTTTACTGAAGTGTGATCAATGCAAAAATAATTTGGGTTGGCTGTTGTGGTTTTGCTGGGTATAAGAGGATGATGTGCTCTACTGGTAAGTGGATGCTGACACTTTTTCTCAAGGCTGGGTGCTTAGATAAAATGCTCTCCATTCTTAATAACTTAGTGTATATATGTTCAAATGGATCTCTATCTTAGTTCATTAGGGTATCCTGCGTGGGATCCAGTCTGGTTTCAACCTTTGCCTAAGAAAGAAAAGTGGAAATGTTTTTAAGTGTCCCTGTCCATTGTGGTGGTCTTGCATAATAAGGAAGTACAATACTTATTGGGCCTTGGGTGTGAGGAAATAATGTCATGTAGATGGGGACTCCTGACCCATAATCCTGTAACATAGGTGGGAATCCTGTTCTAGCAAATAAACTTTAGATCCCCATTGGATCCTTTGCACACTGCTGTCCCTTGGAATTCAGATATCCCTAGAATGAAGGGCAAATGTAAAATGGTAATGAGTTTGAAACCCCCTGTGCTGATTTTCCCAACCTAATATGAACCAACTAATCCCTGGTAACTGTACTGTGCACATTATTGCAATATGTTTAGTCATTTATCATTTCATTATGAAGGCTTACCAAAATATTTAAATGCATCAGCTTTATTAAGCTTTAACTACTTTAAGACCGTTTCTTCAGATTTAAAAAAATATATATATATCTCGAGTAACAGATGGGTTAAAAGTGTAAATAAGCACTCCCTGCAAAGAAAATGCTTCTTACTTTCTTGTCCTATCACCCACAACATTAAATTTGACCGTATTGAGATAATCTTGTTGAAGCCCCTTCCAACATCTGGCACACATCCACTGCACTCTAGTTACACCCAGTGGCCCCTATGTCGCTACTGTGTTCTAAAATGATGTAGGGGCAAGTAAATGAAACCACAGACTGCAACGGGGAAAGCAGGAAAAAGGTGTTTAATGCCTCTTTGGAGCTGACCAGCTGCATTTAACAGTGCCCAGATAAGTGTAAGCCATGACACCCTAAATTGGAAGAAACTGTTTTTAGGTTATGCATGTCTACTGAAATGTTTCATTACAGGTTGTATGAAAGGCTGTTGTAACTACAGTGGCATATTTAAAACTGTACATTATATGAGGTTAGGCAGTAGACAAGACTTGAAGTGGCAGTCTTTTGCATATCCCTGGTCTAGGGTAAGAGGATACCTAACTGTGGCCTTCCAGATGTTGCAGAACTAAAAGTCCCATGAGGTATAGCAAGACTCTGACAGCCACAAGCATCCAGAGCAAGAGGCATGATGGGACTTGTAGTTTTGCAACAGCTGGAGGGCCACAGTTTGCAAATCCCTGCCTTAGACCATCAAGCTAAAGACCTCTAGTGGTAGTAGTGCATGAGTCACATTGATTTAGTCACTTTGTCACACTTGCTTGCAGGTAAGAAATTACAACATTAATGGGATTGTTTCAGTGACCGGTATGCAGAGATTGACCGCTTACTGATCAGGTTCAGAAATACAAAATGTGGGCACTAGTGTGTTATTGGCCAGCCCCATTTAGGTGCCTTCTCTTCTTAGGCCAGCTGCATTAAATCAAACCTGTCAATTGATGCAAACCTTTGTTAGAAAACTGACATTAACTTTTACTAAGCAAAGAATCTCATCCATTACGTTGCTTCTCTAAAACTAACTTCCATTGGTAACTATGGGGTTTATTTACTAAAACTGGAGAGTGCAAAATCTGGTGCAGCTCTGCATAGAAAACAGTCAACTTCCAGGTTTTATTGTCAAAGCCTACTTGACCCAGCTGAAGTTAGAAGTTGACTGGCTACCATGCACAGCTACATCAGATTCTGAGTTCACCATGTTTATTAAATCTCAAGGCTGGGTTCACACACATGCGAATTGGATGCGTTTTTAATTGCATCCAATACGCATAACATGTGAATGTGACCAGCTTTTAATGGAGCCAGTTCACACATGGGGCGGGGCGGCTGCTGTGCGTTTTTTAAAAAGGTTTTGTGCATTTTTGGGTCTGGTTCAGGTGCGATATCAGGTAAAAATTTGCACCTGAACCGGTGAACAGAAACACTCCAGACTGCAACCTGCTGCCACATATTTGTGAACCCTGCCTAAGTTTTGGACTATCCTTGAGCACTTCAAATGCAAATAAGGACACTCAATGGATGTTACTCATGTAGTCAGGTGCCCAGATACAAAATGAAACTAGTTTCAAAGACATTGAAAATTTGATTTTGGGAGAGAAACTTTTATAGCAGACTGGTATCTGTTCCTAAGTAATTTACTTTTAAATATATAAAATGGCTAATGGCTTTATCCTATATATGTATATTTTTCTTCTAAAACCCTCATGAAGAAACTTTAACAGAATAAAACTGTTGAAATATCAAACAGCTGGGACTAATCTAGAGTCACTTCCAAAGTTTTAAGGCCCGTACACACGTACCGATCGTCGGCATACAAACGTCGGTGGACGAAGGATCTGCCGATTGTACGCGTGTTAGTATGGTGCCTCCGACAGATGTCTGCGCACAATCCGCGGACAAAAGTCTTTCGTGCAAACATGAAAATATTTGTATGCCGACACCAGAACGGACGATTGTTCGCCTGTCAGTACACAATTCGGCCGACAGACCGCAGATTTGCAAGACTGGGCATGCTCAGAAAATAGAAAACACAGGGAAAGTTAACCATTACATGACATCACTTCTGCAGTCGGCGGACAAAATTCTTGTGCTGTCCTTGTGCTGTCTTTGCACTTTTCAGCAGACACCGACATCCCGGGGAGAAAAGAGGAACATTTGTAAGCCGACCATCGGTACGTGTGTACGGGGCTTCAGTCTTGGCAGGTCTATATTGTCTATACTACACAATTCACCATCACCCATACTGCTTTAACTGTGATTGACTGCTAAAGCCATGACACTGTTACAAATATTTAACAAGTGCTATACCCATGAAAACACAGGAGGAGAGTTATTATTATAGAGATGCCATTTTCAATTTGTTTAGATTTTATTTCACACCGATTCACTGTTGAGCTTGTTTAGACAAATTTTGTTTAGAAGACATTCTTTTTTTTTTTTACTGCAGCACAACACCATAATGTGCAGCTAGTTGTCTACTACAGTGCAGCATGCGCCACAGAAGTCTGTTCTACACCTACAACATTGGATCCCCTTTTCTATGGTGCTACTGTTTAATGGTTGGCCATACCAGGATACATGCTGTAGGCACTTGAATTAATAATACGGACTTAGACCAGCCTATAGACATGGGGTTGATGGGATTGGAAGTGGGAGGAAATTACTCCAATGGGAACAGAAACAAAAAAAAAAAGGGGAAAAAATACTGGAGAAATGTCCCCAGACAGAACACAGACAGCATTACAAATATATTGAGTAATATAGAACAGTTAAATTGTGCTCCTTTTTTTTTTACATAAATATAAGAGAGAGATTCAAAATTTTGTTCCATCTGCCAACATTTACTACCTTTTTTAAAAAAACATCTAGAACTTGAGTTTGGTGATGTACTGTTATCTTTGCAGTCTGGAACAGAACTTTCCTTGTTTTTTGCTAAATGTCTACAATTTTGGTTGCCTTTAGGCCATAGAATTGACAAACTGTGGCCTGTTGGAAATGCCTAGACATAAACTTGTCCCCTTCACAAGGAGAACTGTTTATTACACAATGCTATTCCAGTCATCCCTATTCGTTTAAAGCTACTGTGGTTTATATTTTGAGAACTATATATGATTGTTTTCATCAGCCAATTGCAGCTTGTAACAATCCACGAATATAAATGGACTGTATATGTGAATCTCATGCCAGATACCCTTAACATCAAACTGAGACTGCTATCTCTAGACACTCCAGAGACATAAACTCAGCCCTCCCCTAAAATATAAACATATGATTTCCTCATATGAAATACCTAATTCCATGTATATTCAACTATGGATGTTGGTGAAAAAAAAAAAATAATAATAATGCA
Source organism: Pelophylax lessonae (assembly GCF_965119305.1). Taxonomy (NCBI): domain Eukaryota; kingdom Metazoa; phylum Chordata; class Amphibia; order Anura; family Ranidae; genus Pelophylax; species Pelophylax lessonae. The sequence continues at coordinate 261,435,814 of NC_138773.1, read as the reverse complement.
TTCAATGCGTTAAGATTTGTCTCTGCTATTTGTAGAATATGTTAAGGATTGGAATCAATCAAGTTAAGTGCCAACATTGCCGTCTCTGATTTCATAATTGCCAAAGATCCAAGTTTTTTTTTTGGGGGAAGTTTTGAATAAGAAGAATCTTATGCCTTGTTTCCACTGAGCGGATCGGTTCGGGTCAGTTCGGTACGGTACGCTATTTTGAGTGTTTCCATTATGAAAGTGGCCCATACAACCGAACCAAACCGAACCATTCCTGGTCCTCCTTCAGATGTAGGGCCATAGGAAATGGTACGGTACAGTTAGGGCGGAGCCACTGGCGCCACACGATAGATTCCACTGATTGGTGGACAGGAAAACGTCAATGCTCACGTCAAAACGAAAGCACAAAACAAACACCACGTTTGATGTGAACCCTGCATGGCCCCTGGCGGTCCGACTTGCAGTGGAAACGCTCACCTGAATAGGCCGGACCATTCTAACACTTCCAAACTGTACCAACCCGAACTGTTCCATTCAGTGGAAACGAGGCATTACAGTATACAGTACTTCCCTTTTATTTTTTTTTAGACATCCTTTTAAAAAAGACATTAGTGATAGCTTGGATGTAACTTTCATATGCTGGATTACCATGTGCTATAAAAGGTAGTTCTCGTATAGGGTGTTTTTTTTTTTTTTTCTTCTTTTTTTGAGGCGAATGGACAATTTTATTAGAAAATACATTTTTGTAAAAGAATTATAAAAAGTTGCTGTATGATCGATTTTTCAAAAGAACCGAAGTCCCATATTAATATTATACTAGAACGTGGGTGTCCTTTAATTTAGTTTTATTCTTATACATTTTTTGATCAAGCAATAGGTATTTGCAGGGTATAAGCCTTGCCTCCCTTTTTTCTATATAGCAATAAAAACCTGTCAGAGGTTCCGTTATTTTTCTGTACGCTATCCAAAAGAAAGAAAAAAGTTCCTTCTGGAGTCGGGCTTTAAAAGAATATTCAGGGGGACATGTAAAACCTGGATTGGCCAACCGCAAACACTACACTACATACTTACCTTGCTAAGGCACAGTGCCAGTCTTATGCCTTTAGCAACCAAATCTGTTGCATTTAGCAAGCACTCAGAATTCCATTTACTTTTTTAAGTGTCCCCAGACAAATGTTTGCTAGAAAGGTTGTGCTGTAACAAAGGGGGGTCATTTCCCTTCCTTTGAGAGAGGAGCCCAAGTGCAGCTTTGCTTTAAAATTGCATTATTTCGATTGCTTATCATATTTTAAAGAAACCTTTCTTCACAGTGTTCAGACATACAGGAACTGGTTACAGGCCTAGACATTCCCAGGTATATGGCTTTAGTACTTTGTATGGTTTTAATGTAGACCAGCATGCAGAGAAATCACAACCCCTGATCTCCTTACTAAATCTGGGTCAATGACAGTGAAGCCAGAACACGAATATAATGGCCTAGCACCTAACATCTCTTTAAAAAAAAAACCATATATATATATATTATATGTTTTTTTTTTTTTTTAAGGTAAAGGCAGCCCCTTTAAACTAGCCATACATCACCTGACTGTACAAAATTCCTTACATTTACCAACAGTGATGTTTTAGGAAGAACTATATAGGTAAAGAAAAATGCAGGGTCCGCAAGCAAGGTCTGTGCCACCTCACTCACAAATCGCCTATTAAAAGGTGTAAAATGCACCTGTAGTAAAAAAAAGTTAGAGGTTTTCAGCTTCCGCCTGCCACACCTTGGCGAGGGTGACATCACTCTTCTTCCAGCTTGATCCTGAGTAATACCAAACAGCCAAAATCCAAAACAATGTACTAGAGTGCCTTCTCTCCAAAGTTTTGTCTGCATTTCTCATGAATCTTGGAGAAGGAGGGAGCCCTCACATCCAGCAATGTGGAAGACTGGGTAAAGTATTACATACCTACTAACAGTAGATGATTTGTAAAAGGGGAGAGGCCTGAACAAATTGAGCTGACCTTGTGTTTCACTGCAAGGTCTGCTTTTACTGAATGGACTGCAAACATAGGTCTCCTCATTCCGGTTTACAAACCACTCAGTAGGATAAGAGTGATTTTGATTAAATCAATTTCATTAAACTGAGTTGAATAAATTTGCTTGGAAAAAAAAATGTACTATTCTACTTGTACCACCCCCTGTCCCCCCCACACAAAAAAAAATACACCTTTCAAATAAGAAAGGGGGCAGGGAGGTATATTTAGAATGGTACAGTTTTGTTTTTATCCAACACTCTATGGGGTTTTTTGTGTGGTTTTTTTTGGCTGTTTTTATTTTCAGTACTTTAAATATTTTCTGCTGCCTTTGTTTTCTTTCAATGAAGAAAAGTAATTTAATGAGGCTAACGAGGGCCCCTTTGTTGGCACAAGAACAAGTCCGGGCTTCTGAGGTCCATAACCCTCAGCTGTTTAATGCTCACTGCACCCTTTATAAATCATCCAAAATCACCTTCCCCAAAGACACTAATTTGTTTGTGCATTTTGCGAAAATCTCCTGATTTTTAATTAAAATTCAGGTGAACGAAAACTCTAGATTTTTATTAAACCATATAAGTTGATTTAAAATTGTAATTTAAAATTGAGGTTGTAGGCAGATAAGGGGTAAGTCAAAAATACCTTGGTTCTGTTCGAGGCAGGTTTGCAGAACTTGACTTCAATGGGGTTTAGATTCGAGACGTGAATTTTAGTCAATGTATGAAAAAAAAAAGAAAATGATGGCCATTTTCTAGGCTAATAGGCAAGGGCTTGTCAAACAATTTGGCACATTTTCCAGGGCATTGCCAAGCTCCCTATGCAAAAAAAAGTTAAATTAAATTTGTCAAAGAGCAGCATTTTTGATAATGCTTAAAAGACCGCATTAAAAATGCAAAATTCCTTTAAACAACATGCCTAGGGATCCTCAGACCCTGCCTGTGAAGTGGAACATCTGTATGATGTATGTAACATTCTGCAGCAGAACGAACATTTACAAAGAAGAAAATTGCTGGCAAATGAAAGTGCCCTGCTGCTTACTTCGTTTTGTAAACAAAGTGGCTCTATACTAGAACTTTATCCTAGATATTAATGGGGACCCCCAACAAAAACAAATTACAGAGCCCCCCCCCCCCTCCCAAAATACCTACCAGACCCTTCTCAAAATATGTAGACTGGCAAGCCAGGAGAGCCCCCCCCCCCTCCTGAATAACACCAGGCCACAAGCCCTAAGCATGGAATGGATACCTTGCTGGGGGGGAGTGGGGAGGGATCTCCCTGGCAAAGCACTTTGTCACCATGTTGATGAGAACAAGGGCCTCTTCTCCACAACCTTGGCCCGTGATTGTGGGGGTCTGTGGGTTAGGGGGCTTATCAGAATTGAAGTTCCCTTTAACAATAAGGGAGCACCAAGCTACCACCACACCTTCCTTTGTGAATGAGTAAGGAGTACATTGAACACAAAAAAGTAAATAGATACAAAATCTGTAAAATAAAGACACAGCTTTTGACAAGTCCTTTAAAAAAATGTCCCACAATGTAAATCCATTAGTCATTTCCACCAGCAATACAGATCAATGTTAGTCACAATGAATGACCCCTGATGGAAGAAAAAAAACCCTGGACATGCATAGCCCCTTGCTCACTTGCACCAATTGAAATGTCCTGGGGCTCCACCACTATAAGTAAACAACGGGACAGGGTCTCTTTGATGACATCCTTAACCAAATATGGCCATGGTCTGTGACGTCACACTATTCTTAAAAAAGGAAAGAAACAGTAGGACTCCAAATAAACCAAACCAAATAAAATCATCAATTTGACCCGGGTACCAGCAGTCACGATGGAACGATGATCAGTTGCAGGGGCATAGACCGAAGCACTCGCCAAGATTGGAAAGGAGCAGTGGCATCTCTAGCCCTCATTCCAACTGTGCACTGGAAGCCTCAATAAGTGAAAGGGGGCAGGCCGCACTCTTTCACCTGTCACAGCTTCAGGATGCCTTTCCTGATCCTTTCCATCTCGGCAAGTGCTTCTGTCTATGCCCCTGCAGCTGATCATCAGACCATCCTGACTGCTATTCCCTGCTGTTTTCACATGCATTATCCACATTAAAATTGGGGATTTTTATTTGGTTATAGTCTGGCACCCTGCTGTTCCTTTCCTTTTACATGTCTATGAGGGATTCTTCCCAGATCTACCAGGAGTCGCTAGAGTCTGATATTTACCTGTTTTTCTGATGTTCCCTAGTCCTCATATGAACATTATGGTCTTTCTCCTCCATTTTTTAACTTTGAGCGCTGACTACACAATTATTGCCCTTCTTTTTACATGGTCGGGGATTCCTGGTCAGTAAATGAATGAGGCCAGATGACATTTCTGGTTGCTTAGGATGCAGCTGGTGCCCGCACCCACCAGTTTCTTAGCAACCACTGACAGATAGGAAGCTGTCATAGTAGCAGTACAAGTTTCTCTACTATATGGGATGTTCCCAGAAGTCTGGCATTCAGACAAAAGTCTGAATTTGTGTTTAGATCGAATCTTGATCTTATTCCTAATTTTAACATGTGTGGCCAGCTTTATAAATGTTATGTCATCTTGGCACAACCAATTAAGATTAAAGAAATCCCAGACTCAGAAGAAGATTGAGCGATGAAGTCAGTGCCATCGAGGAAGTTTGCAGATGTTGCATTGCTGGGGAAAAGGCAAGTAGAGTTCCATTTTAAGGTCATTACACGTTACGTCTGATCTACCAACATCTAGGAAATTATTAAGATACCAATACAGTCCTCCTGTTGCATAGTTTTGACAAAGCTAAAGCTCACCACATCTGATTGCTCCACCAATGAGTATGCAGTCCAAGGGATTGCTTGAATGGATAAAAGTTTTTTGGATAGTTCACCTAGGTCCTTATGTTATAGTTCTGATAGATCTAAAGTTGATTGTACAGTCAGATGATAGCATGTATTGTGCGCTTTCCATGTGTTGAGCAATTGTATTCTGAATTTCTCCCCTTTTCATTCAGTACTATGATTCCATTGACCGTTCTGCTCTTTCTGAAATAGCCTAATCTTCCTCCACACTTTTTGGAGGGGTTAAGCAACTAGGAAAATGTAAATTGAAATATGCAGATATGTGAGGTTTCAGTGATTTGATTTCAGAGTGCACTTAATCCATTTTTAACTTCAAAGAGTGTTTAACAAAGGACAAGTAAATGGTCATTGTGCGGCGGTCCCTAAGGGTATTAGAATTTTTTAATGCAGTAGGACACATCTTAATATGTTTCAGTATTTTGCTGTCTTTATAATGATATGGACTATATGTTATATATATGTTGGAAAATGTAGAATTGCCTTGCTGTTATAAAAAATACTGCATCTGCTCTTCTTTTTATACTATGTCAAAATTTTTTTGGATATTAAGGAGTGAGAGGCGGTGGCAAACTCACGCCTTTGTACAAAATACCAATGTTGTAAATGAAAGCGGTTTGTGCTTCATTCATGGAAAGTGAAAACAATTGAGATAAAATGATTTTTGGGAAATAAGCTTCCAACTCATTTTTTTTTTTAGTTTTACATCATATGGGGTTTATTCAAGGAAAGAATGGTTGTCTTTAGCCTGCAATACATTAATGGGCAATAGTATATAGCAGGATCCAACTTTTGTAAGGGCTTTCACCCTAGTGACCGGGGGGATGGGGTGGGGTGGGGTTTGGTTGAAAACAAGGCAACTGAGCCTTATTTTTTACCCTACCCCTCCTTCTCCCAGCCATCCACAGAAATTTTAATAATATGACCTGGCAGGGCTGTACATATGCTACAGCTATGGCAATTTTAACTCAGGCTGCAGAAGTTGACAGGCGCCTCCACCTGTCAAACTCACCCATTATGCTCAATGGGGCCACACTGCAACCACAAGCCAAGAGCAGTAGCGCCTCCAGAATGTCTGCCAGCTGCTGTTATACTGCCCTCAGAAAAGCAATCCACTGCAGATTGCTTTTCAGAGATAAGTAAGCATTACCCCAAGAACCCCAAGGCATTATGGGAAATAATGCAGCTGTGATGGTTTCTTAGCTATTTTTCTGCAGTTACCTAGTTATCTGGCAGGGTGCTCACAGTAACAGGGAATTCTGGGAAACTTTACCAACCCAGGGCAACAATCAAGATCTTTTTGCCAATAATTGCTGCTTTCAAATCAGCATCCGGATCTCAGTAACATTCAGTATTGTAACGTGTGATCAGTGTTCGTTACCAATGCTGATCATTTTTAAATATTTTCAAAATCATTTATTTTTATTCATTAACGAAATCCAACCAAAGGTCTTGTCCAAATCACACAGAACACAATGCTTGTGCAATGGAAATGTCTGCCTCATTCAGTTATAATGTAGTGCATTGCTTGCTTTTCTTTTTCTTTTAAACTCCCCTTAATTCTAAGAGCTGCAGTAAAACATGGCCTGCTTCATTTTCTTGCAAAACACACCAGCAGAAACAAATCCCTATACAAAGCAACGCTTTTTGCATTGGGATTACATCGGACAGCACTGGTGTAACCGAGGCATAAGATAGATCTATAAGCATGACCATTAAAAGTGTTTAAAAAGGGCTCCCTCTGGTGTCCAATTAAAGTAAATGTGTTGATGTCTATTCTATTAAAAAAAACTTACATGCAAAAGTTTGCAAGCCATAGGCGTGCGCAGCCTATTGCATTAGGGTGTGCACCCCAAAGCTCAAACACACATGCGTGTGTATATATATATATACACACACATACACACACTATATATATATATATATATATATATATATATATATATATATATATATATATATATATATATATATATATATATATATATATACATATATACATATACACACACACACACATAAACACTTGTCAAAAGTATTGGGACACTAAAAGGTTTTTGCACTTAAGTTAAATTGTATGGCAAATATCTGTAGAGGGGTTCCACCATCACTGCTAAGTTTTGAAAAAGATGTATGCCTTATTTTCCTTTTGATGTGTATTACAGGTGAAATTACATGTGAGGCACTGATATGGACTGATAGGCAGCACGAATAGGCGCTTGTTCTCAGCACTGACTGGCACTGATGAGGCTGCACTGATGGGTACTCATAGGTGGCACTGATAGGCAGCACTTATTGGCAGCACTGATGGGCACTAATAGGCATCACTGATAGGCGGCATTGGTGGGCACTGATTGGTGGCACTGATAGGAAGCACTGATAGGCACTGTTAGATGTGTCTGATGGGCACTGATGAGGCGGCACTGGTGGGCACTGATAGGTGGCACTGATGAGGCGGCACTGCTGGGCACTGATAGGCACTATTAGGTGACACTGATGGGCACTGATGAAGTGGCACTGGTGGGCACTGATAGGTGGCACTGGTGGGCACTGATAGGTGGCACTACTGGGCACTGATAGGTGGCACTACTGGGCACCACTTATGGACACTAACAGGGGAGAGGGGGAGTTTCACATTCAGCAGACAGTGAGACTTGCAAGAGCTGCTCAGTGTGTGTGCAGTGGCGTACCTAGAGAATTTGGCACCCGGGGCGGATCCTATATCTGGCACCCCCCCCCCCCCAACTTTAAAATGTAAGCACCCACAAAAATTTGTAATGTTTTCAGGAATATTTATTGCACAAAATTCACAGCCCCCCCCCCCCCCCCCCAATCACAGTGCCCCTTGCAGTCTGCCCCCTGTCTCTCTAATCACAGTTCCCCCTTTTGCACTCTCTGCCTCCCCTGCACAGTCCTACCTTCAGCATAAATAGATAGCTAATATTATTAGCAATGTGTTTACAGGAGATGGTCAGAGACTACAGACATGATAAAGGAGATGGTCAGAGACTGCAAACGTGATACAGGAGATGGTCAGAGACTACAGACATGATAAAGGAGATGGTCAGAGACTGCAGACAGGATACAGTAGATGGTCAGAGACTGCAGACAGGATACAGTAGATGGTCAGAGACTGCAGACATGATACAGGAGATGGTCAGAGACTACAGACATGATACATGAGATGGTCAGAGACTACAGACATGATACATGAGATGGTCAGAGACTGTAGACATGGTACAGGAGATGGTCAGAGACTGCAGACGTGATACATGAGATGGTCAGAGACTGTAGACATGATACAGGAGATGGTCAGAGACTGTAGACATGGTACAGGAGATGGTCAGAGACTGCAGACGTGATACATGAGATGGTCAGAGACTGTAGACATGATACAGGAGATGGTCAGAGACTGCAGACATGATACAGGAGATGGTCAGAGACTGTAGACATGGTACAGGAGATGGTCAGAGACTGCAGATGTGATACAGGAGATGGTCAGAGACTGCAGATGTGATACAGGAGATGGTCAGAGACTGCAGACATGATACAGGAGATGGTCAGAGACTGTAGACATGGTACAGGAGATGGTCAGAGACTGCAGACATGATACAGGAGATGGTCAGAGACTGCAGACATGATACATGAGATGGTCAGAGACTGTAGACATGATACGGGAGATGGTCAGAGACTGCAGACATGATACAGGAGATGGTCAGAGACTGTAGACATGGTACAGGAGATGGTCAGAGACTGCAGATGTGATACAGGAGATGGTCAGAGACTGCAGACATGATACAGGAGATGGTCAGAGACTGTAGACATGGTACAGGAGATGGTCAGAGACTGCAGACATGATACAGGAGATGGTCAGAGACTGAGGACATGATACAGGAGATGCTCGGAGACTGAGGACATGATAGAAGATAGAAGAGCACTAGGGGGGCCGGAGAGCACAGGGCAAGCAGAGAGCACTGGAGGAGCTGAAGGGCACGGTGGGGGGGGGGGGGCTGGAGAGAATAAAGAGGGGATTTGGAAAGCATTGTAGGGGGGTTGGAAGGCGCGGGGGGGGAGCACTGGGGGGGGGGGGCGAGCACGGAAAACCAGGAGGGTGGAGAGCACTGGGAGGGACAGCGAGCACTTGGGGGGCGGGCAGGGAAAACCAGGGGGGTGGAGAGCACTGGGTGGGGGACAGGGAGCACTTAGGGGGCGGGCAAGGAAAACCAGGAGGGTGGAGAGCACTGGGTGGGGGACAGGGAGCACTTAGGGGGCGGGCAAGGAAAACCAGGGGGTGGAGAGCACTGGGGGGGACAGGGAGCACTTGGGGGGAGGGAGATGAAAAGCACTGTGGGGGGCTGAAGAGCATGGGGGGTGCTAAAGAACAGGGGGGTCTAGTGCCTTTGGGGGGGGCTAAGAGCAGAGGGGGGGATTACGAGCACCGGGGGGCTAGCAAAAGAAGTTGTATAGGAGGGGGATGGGGCAGCTGCATATAGATGAATTGATCTTTCCCTATTCTTCCTGCAGGAGGGAGAGGAGGAGAATCAGTTATTCAGCAGCTGCAGAAAGAATAGGGAAAGATGAATCCCTCTATATGCAGCTTCCCCACCCCCCTCCTATCCAGCACACACACTTGAGCAATGGGAACGCACTCACCTTCTTCCCGCCGAGGCTCCGCCCCCTTCTTCCCGCCGAGGCTCCGCCCCTCTCCGCGAGGCTCCGCCCCCTTCTTCCCATCCCGGCTCCGCCCCCCGCTAGCAGCACAGACTGAAGGAGCTGCCACTGCAGCTGCCTTCACCCTGCGATGTGGGATCTCAGAGAACGCCGGCTGACACCCCACATTGGTACCCCACTGTGTGTATGACACTGTCATGTAATGTAGCTGCTTTCAGGGAGAAAGCCCAGCTGTAAAAAAAAGCGGTGATGTCGGGGGTGGGCGGGATCAAGCAGCTGTCAAACACCAGCCAATGATTGGGCTGCTTAAGAAAGGGGCGGAGCCACATAAACGAAGCGGCCGCCCAGACCCCATCCTATTGGCTGGTGTTTGATAGCTGTTCGGTCCCGCCCACCCCCGACATCACCCCTGAGTTTTGACAGCTCGTCTTTCTCCCTGCAAGCATTAACATTACCTAACAGTGTCACACACACACTGAGCGGCTCTGACAAGCCTCACTATCTGCTGGAGCCAACAGCACAGCCGCCTCTCCACCAAGTATCTCACTACCCTCAGTGGCAGAGATGGAGAAGCCGGCCCAACACTAACAGACACAGGGTGATTAGGGTGTGCCCAGGCACACCCGGCACACCCCGTGCGCACGCCTATGTTGCAAGCCATTTATATTTAACCATTTAAAGCCCCTGTTCCCCCAACTTAAAAAAAAAAAAAATAAATAAAAAGGAAAATAATACATATCTGTGATGTCACATTATATGGCAAAGCTCCTTGGGACCCCAAACATTCCTACAAGATTTAGATCCACTTTAAAGCAGAACTAAACCCTCCTATCCTTTACAGCTAAAGAAGCTGCCATCTTTGGTCTCTATTTGAGCCGCATATGCGATCCATTATGACACTAGCCATTTGACGGCTTGATAGTTCCATCGAGAGCGCAAGCAAATGTGACAGTTATTATTCATGACATGCCTTGAATGTAACTGTTTTGGAAAATGATTAAGGCCAGATGTACACGGGAGTAAAAAATGCTGAGTTTTTTTTTTTTTTTTTTTACTGATCTGAAATGAGATAAACTGTGGTCTATGGGACATTGCACACAGCTGAGTAAAGATCAGTAAATACAGCATTGAGTAAAGAGCAGTAAACAAAAATAGAATATTTTTCAGCTGAGTGCAGTAATTTAGTTGTTTTGGCCCCTTGCGAACTGGCATCAGTATAAATAAGAATATTACAATACTGGCAATGAAGAATAATTTTACTCGTCTTTACTCACCTATACTCAACATTACTCAGGTCTTCACACAGTTTTTGGCACCTTGCACACGGGCGTCACAAAATCCTGAGTAAATTATGTGCAAGGGGCCCTAACCTGAGGGTTTAGTTCTGCTTTAGGTGACATGTGTCTGAACGGTATCAGTATACCCTACTGGCCTCTCTTAAGCCCCGTACACACGCAACGAATTTCCGCCGAACGGTCGTCTCTTTTGTCCAGAGTGGTGTCTGTTGCTCGGAATGTGCTCTAAACTGCACACGATTTTTCCCGCACGACAGAATTCTACTTCAGAAGTGATGTCATGTGTTGGATTGCTTTGTATGTGTTATTTCATCTCTGAGCATGCCTAGTCTTGCTCATAAAATTTTTTCCTATCAAAATCTGTACTAATGAGACGAAAATCGGACGTGTTTTGACGGTCGACAAAAATTTTATAGTCTGCACACCAGGATTTTTTCGGCCGAAAAGTCAGAGTCGGTTGTCGGAAGCATCATACTAACTAACAAGCTGAAAATCGGCAGATCGGTCGTCGGACGAAAATTCCCGGCAGAATTTCCACTCGTGTGTACGGGCCTTTAGGCATGCCGAGTCATCTAGTTCCACACCCTACTTCTTTCCCTCATCCTCATTTTTCCAAAAATATGTACTCACATGAGACAAAGCTTTGGGCTTTTTTTTTTATTTTTTTAATCCTTTTAAAGGGTGAGGCAATACACGGAAAATTTCCACCAACTTTTGTGGTCAGGAATCTAAAAACCAAACATTTAAATATCTCCAACATCTAATTTAAGCCTCTTGCTCTATTCCGCCTTTATTGCATTTAACCGTTATGACATTAGGCAGCAGTAGTCTCCAGCCTTTAGAGGTGAAGGAAGTGGCCAGCTACAAACGTGGGAGAAAGCCACAAGACAGCTGCCAAACTGATGAGAAAAGACTTCAGACACAGCCGGATGGAAGAGAATTATCATCAACCACGATGTGGGTTTTTATTTTTTGTTTTCTGTCTGAAGATAAAAATATTCTGAGTAGCGTGTTCCCACACATAGCAATCTGAAGTCAGGAAACCACATGGATTAGATAAATCAAGGTAGTAAACTCTTTATTAAAACTCGCACTTTAAGTTTGTAGAACACATTACCAAATTTAGTATTTATTTAAAAATAAAAAAAATAAAGGTTTTTTTATTGAAAACTTAAAGGATATGTTCACCTTTGTAAAATTGTAATAAATAAATAAATGCACAATTGTAATGAATAAATAAATGCACATCTATTTGCAGGTTAAAAAAAAAAATGTGCATTTATTTATTTATTTTTTTGGCAGACTCTTGCAGACTGTCAGTGTAAAGCCTCATACACAGGATCAGATTATCGGAAAAATTTTCGTCCGTTTTCTGCTGCATGCTAGTCTCATATCGAAAGCGAAGAGTTTACTTTCATACAGAAATTCTTGCATGACAGAATTCAACTTCAGAAGTGATGTAAGGTTTTAAATTGTTTTGTATGTATTCTTTTAATTCTAAGCATGCTTAGTCTTGCTCTATTTTTTTTTTTCGGACGAAAACTGTACTTATTAAACGAAAGTCGTATAGCTTGCACATTCAGTTTTTGCCGTACAAAAAAATTTGTAATCGGCTATCGGAAGCACTATACTAACAATCTGAAAATCGGCAGATTGTTATTCGGACAAAATTTTACTTTCGATTTTCTTATCATGTGTACGGGCCTTTTTAGCTGTCTGCTCATACTTTGTTTGGGTAGGCAGTTACACAATGACAGGAAGAAAAAATTAACTACCTCAAGAGCTCAACAGAACCCTGGTAGTCCATTGACAACTACAAGCTGCAAAGGCTGTCGGTACTTGTAGTTCTCCCATTCACAGAGTCTTGAATGATGCACGGTGTGTGTTAAAAAAAAATTGTTACAGCGAGTTTGAGGAGAAGATCTCTGGCTCGCGGACACTAGAGGCGGCGGGTTGGGGATAAGCTGCAGCATTGGTAACATGTTACAGGCTCCAATTGTTTTTAGGGTGAAACCTGTAGAATGCTCTCAAACATGAACTTTTCCTAATATACCGGTTGTACCATAGTAATTGTATAAGCCAGCATCTTCTGTAAATTTTCAAAACCGTAAAAAGCTAAAAATGTTGCTTCCTTGCTATATATAATAAGGAGATGTACTCACTTATTGCTAGATACTCAGAAAATGTATTTCTTGCTAATGTGACTGGCTCATTCGTTTTCTTAGAGGTCTTCACTTAGATATAAATACAATATCAGGCACCCTTTCCTGGAAATGGCCAAAAGTAAGCAAGAAAACCTTAAATCTTTGAGATCTTGTCCAATCATTTATTTAGATTAGTGGTCTCCAAATTGTAGCCCAGGGGGGGCACAGATGTGGCCCTTTGTTTGATTTAATCCGGCATCTGGGGCAATATTTCCCCCACGGTTAGAAACAGTGGGGCATAGTTCATGCCACTGACACCTATGATGGGGCACTATTCCTCCCCATAATACAAACAGTGGGGCATAGTTCATGCCACTGACACCAATGATGGGGCACTATTCCTCCCCATAATACCAACAAAGGGGCATTGTTTAATTCCACTAACGCCAGGACATTTTCTACTCCCGCTGGCCACAGTCCGGCCCTCTAAAGTTTGAAGGACAGTAAACTGGCCCTTCGTGTAGAAAGTTTGGAGACTCCTGATTTAGATGATCACATCCCATGGGTAAGGTGTGATGTTTCAGGGCCTAGCAAGACCCCTTCGTCAGGCCTGTGAGGACATCTCTGACAAAGGGGTCCTGCATGGCCCTAAACCATTGCACTATAACAGTACAATGTGATCATCTAAATAATTTGGACAATGTCGCAAAGATCTGTGGTGTGCAGGTGATATACAGTATCTCACAAAAGTGAGTACACCCCTCACATAATTGTATTTTTTTTATCTTTTCATGTGACAACACTGAAGAAATGACACTTTTCTACAATGCAAAGTAGTGAGTGTACAGCGTGTGTAACAGTGTAAATTTGCTGTCCCCTCAAAATAACTCAACACACAGCCATTAACGTCTAAACTGCTGGCAACAAAAGTGAGTACACCCCTAAGTGGAAAAGTCAAAATTGGGCCCAAAGTGTCAATATTTTGTGTGCCCACCATTATTTTCCAGCACTGCATTAACTCTCTTGGGCATGGAGTTCCCCTAGAGTTTCAAAGGTTGCCACTGGAGTCCTCTTTCATGACAACATCACCGAGCTGGTAGATGTTAGAGACCTTGCGCTTTTCCACCTTCCATTTGAAGATGCCCCACAATAGGGTTTAGGTCTGGAGATACGCTTGGCCAGTCCATCATCTTTACCCTCAGCTTCTTTAGCAAGGCCGTTGTCATCTTGGAGGTGTGTTTGGGGTCGTTATCATGTTGGAATACTGCCCTGCAGCCCAGTCTCCAAAGGGGAGGGGATCATGCTCTGCTTCAGTATGTCACAGTACATGTTGGCATTCATGGTTCCCTCAATGAACTGTAGCTCCCTTGTGCCAGCAGCACTCATGCAGCCCCAGACCATGACACTCCCACCACCATGCTGGACTGTAGGCAAGACTCACTTGTCTTTGTACTCCTCACCTGGTTGCCGCGACACACGCTTGACGCCACAGCATACACATATCAGAAATATGAAATGTTGGGGTAATATATTCTTTAAAAATACACACACACACAAAATCACATAGGCAGCAGGACTAGATTTGATTTGAATTTAGTTTGTTTTTACATTAAATTAATGACTTAATAGAAGAAAAAAAAAAAAGCACAAGAAAATTAAGAAAATGACCAACTACAGTTTTTTTTTTTTTTTTCATCACTGCTGGAATGTTATTGATATTTATATACACATCAATGGTATATACACTGCAGAAAATACATCATCCTATGTAAGTGGAGAAAGGGAAAGTTCTACACCTCCTTTTCCTCTCCCCTGCACTTCTCTACTTTTCAAATACTAGAGAATACTGGACTCTTGACCATGAAACATATAAAAGACATATAAACCTTGAACATAAAAAAAAAAAATCTCACAGGTCAGATACAATGGACAACATAATTCATGTTGGGAAAAAAAATCGAGATCTAAATATTTATTTGGTTTTTAGTCCACACTAATGTACCCTTCACAACAACAGAGATTCTAAAACAAAACCTAATAGTCTTATGTATATGGGAGAACAACATAATACACCATTTTGGCCAATATGACCATTAAAGAGATCCTTCAAAATGTAAAAATATACTTTTCTATTAAAATGTATACAAAACCAGCAATCATCAAATTCTTAGAATAAAAAACATATCTCACACTGGGAGGAAAAATTATTTCCTGTAACCATAAACAACAATCACTTTGTAGATGAGATCCTCTTGCCCTCGTAATTAGCTTTTCGAAAACTTGAGGCCAAATTACACACCCCCCCCCCCCCCCCCAGCACTGCATTCACTTAAAGGCTTCTTTCATGTATTCATATTGGCAGTACTGTACAGTTTACTCCCCCTGAAAAGCAATCCATGGTGGATCATTTTTCAGAGTGCGGTATAGCAACAGCTGACAGGCATTCAGGATGGCTTTTGCCACCTCTTGAATGCCTTTTTTTTTTTTTTTTTTTTTACATTGAACTTGCAAAATGTCAACTGAACATTGCATGACCACGCTGTGAGCTGAGCATTTGGCTCATGGTTAAGATATGGCCCAATTAAACTAAATGGGCGAGTTTGATAGCAGTGCCGCCTGTCATACTCTGTACCAAAAAATTAAAATGCAAAGCATTGAGGTTGGGGCTTGTGTATAGCCCTTGTATAGCATGTGTATTGTCACAATTCAGGGGGGCAGCTGTAAAACTAGTGGCTCAGCGGCCTGTTTTTACTGTCCCCTGGCCACCCATCTGAAGGAGCCCTAAGAATTTCATTATTGGTGAGACACAGATGAAAGAATGTCAATAATTGCTACCAAAAACTTGGAATGGACATTGTAATTACTATAGCCTGACCTTGCTGAAAGCGACCACCTAACACTTCCAGTAAACGTCCTGACCTGTCCTTTCTCCATATCTTCACATCATAAGCAGCTAAGGATCTGCAGTAAATGTAAAATGTGACCAGTGCACAGTGCACAGTACTGACCAGTTGGGAATTGTTCTCTAAATAACAAAACTGGAACTTCTCTTTGAAAAAGAAGTGCAGAATACCCAAAAATTGAAAATAAGTTACGAGAGCCAATCAGATTGCAGTTCTGACTTCCGAGCAGTCAAAAACCAAATGAAAAGGGCTGCTATGAAATGCAGTATTTTTGCATGTTCATCTTTGTCATATTAAAACTGTTAGCAAGTAGACTGACTTTTTGTTTGTCTCTTCTGCTTTAAGACCTCTTTCCATCCCTGCTAACAATTTATCTGTACACTGACTGCCACATATCCTACAAATGCGGAGAATAAGAGCCTGGGAACTGGCATGATGATACTCCTATGAGTATTTGTGGGGGTATGTAGGAGGACACACTGCCAAAAAATACAAATATACACTGCATACTTACACATTATGTCAAAAGTATTGGAGGCACCAAGCAGATAGAGTTCCACTTTAAGTGGGCGGTAGCTTATTTACAATATTCAATCATTGGATGCACAATGTCCTAAAGTGTTTGTAAACCCTCCTTATATACCCAGTGAAGTCAATTGCCTCAGATACATAGATGAGACAAATCCACCTACATAAGTTTTACTGGTTTATCTGCAGTCTTCTCTTCTCTACATCCCTTTAATTGTGATAAAGTCCTTCTGCATCTTTTCTGAGCAGAGAGGAGGGGTGGAGAGTTGCAGTTACAGCTCTTATGCACTGAAAGCTGATTAGAGGAAAGGGACCCCCCCCCCCCCCCCTCCACATAGGAACGAAGGAACATGCAGAGCTGTATCTTGAATAGGCAAGCTGCGTGCTTATCTCCCTCCCCATCGCAAATGTATCTCATGTCGGAAAGTGACTCATAACAGAGGAATGAAGCACCAGAGAGAAAATTGGATTTTTGTAAGATCTTACCGTAAAATCCTTTTCTCTTAGCTCATTGACAGACGTAGTCCTCTTTGATTCTCATCATTAGGGTTATGCTGCCTCCACAGGAGTAGGACTAGGCAGAAAGAAAAACGTTCTGGCTCCACCCTAGGGGCAGTCCCAGAGGGTATATCCTCCCTCTCTCTGCTACAGGATGTCAGTTATGTCACAAAAGCAGTGTCAGAGAATTTAACCCAACCCAATGATAGAGGGGCGGGTACTACGTCTGTCAATGAGCTAAGAGAAAAGGATCTTACGGTAAGATCTTACAAAAATCCAATTTTCTCTGTCGCTCATTGACAGACGTAGTCCTCTTTGATTCTCATCAATAGGGACATCCCAAAGCAGTGCCACAAATGAGGGGTGGGATTGACAGAAATCAAAATCCAATCCCATTCGGGGTGCCCCAACGAAGGCCCAACCGGAGCCAACCAGAAGTATCAAAGGACTCATCGAGCAAACAGATGAGACCTACCCAACAAACCCTCGAGGTAGACCAACAGTATCCTCAAACAGCGGCCTGCAGGAACCTTGCGGCCAGAAGAGGCATCTGACGATGCCCTCACATAAACCTTATACAATCTTGTAAAGGTATAAACCGACGACTAGGTAGTCGCCTTGAAAACCTGAACCACTGACGCCTGATGGCGGAAGGTCCAGGAAACTCTAAGCGCCCGAGTAGAATGCGCCTTAACAGGGAACGGGGGATCCTGACCCTTAGATAGAATAAGCCTATACCACCGTCTGTCTGATCCATCTAAAGATGGTCGCGGCAGAAACAGGCAACCCCTTCTTAGGGCCATCCATGATCAAAAACAGTGAATCCGTCTTACAAAATGAATCCGTAGTATTCAAATATATCCTGATCGCCCGAACTACATCCAAGGAATGCAACGCAATTCTCGAGGATGATAGGGCTTAGGACATAGTAAAGACAATACAATGTCCTCATTCAAATGAAACTTTGAAACCACCTTAGGAAGGAAGGATGGATTCGGATGAAGAACAACCTTATCCCTATGAACCACCAGATCTGGGGAACAACAGGATAATGCAGCCAGTTCTGACACCCTGCGTGCAGAAGTGATAGCCACCAAGAAGGCCACCTTCTGGGATAAAGTAAGCAAGGGAATCTCCCTGATATTTTCAAAGGGAGGTGTCTGAAGAACCGACAGCACCAAATTAAGATCCCAGGATGGTAACGGCGCGCGCACTGGCGGAGACAGGTGTCGCACCCCCTGGATGAAATTCCGCACCAAGGAATGAGTAGCCAAAAACTTCTGAAAGAAGATAGCTAATGCTGAAAACAGACCCTTGATAACACTCAAGGCCAGCTTCTGCTCAACTCCCTGTTGCAGAAAAACCAATATTCGGGCCACCGAATAAGAACGTGGAGGGAACCCAAGGGATTCACACCACGCAATATAAGACTTCCATGTGCGATGATAACTCTTTCTGGAAGTCGCTTTCCTTGCTTTAACTAGAGCAGGAATAACTGAAGCTGACAATCCCTTGTCCTTCAGCACCTGGGTCTCAATAGCCAGGCCGTTAAAGCCAGCGATCGTAAAGCAGGATGGAAGATCGGTCCCTGCGAAAGCAGATCCTCCCTAAGAGGAAGTCGCCAAGGAACGTCTGCGACCAGCCTGACCAGGTCGGCGTACTAGACCCGACTAGGCCAGTCCTGATCTACCAGGATAACTGGGATTCCCTCCACCTCTATCCTGCGAAGAAGCTTCGGCAGTAACTTGAGAGGAGGGAAGGCATACAGTAGCTGATACTGCCCCCCCCGGGGCGATCAGCATGTCTGCGGTGTCTGCTAGAGGATCGTGGGAGCGAGTCACAAACCTCCGCACTTTCCTGTTGAGCTGAGATGCCAACAGCTCCCATTCGGGGTGCCCCAACGGAGGCACAGTTGGTGGAATATCCCTGGATGAAGAGATCATTCCCCTTGATCCAGAATCTGACAGCTGAGATAATCTGCCTGCCAATTCACCCCCGGAATGAATACCGCAGAGAGAGCTGGAACAATCGTTCCGCCCAACGAAGAATGCTGGCCACTTCTATGGCCGCCAGGACACTCCTGGTGCCCCTTTAATGATTGACATAAGCTACTGCTGTGGCATTGTCCGACTGGATCCGAACCGGGCTGCCCTGGAGCTGCTCGGTCCAGTGAGTCAGACAAAGTCTGATCGCTCTGTTTCAATACATTTATCGGTAACCTGGACTTTTCCAGGGACCCAAGCCCCCGAGTCGAGAATTTCTCCTTACCCGGATAGACTGGCATCCGTGGTGATAAGCGTCCAAATATTGGTAGGAATGACCTCCCCTGGCTGAGCATCGGAGACCGAAGCCACCAGACCAGGAACTCCCTGGTCCGCATGCTCAGCCGGATCCGATAGTCCTGGAATCCGGTTACACTTGAGAAGAATCTCTCCTTGAAGGATTCGGATATGGGACTGGACAAATGGTACTGCTTCAAAGGAAGCCACCATCAAACCCAGGACCCTCATGCAAGCCTGGATGTGTCTAAAATTAGACCCAAATATTCCAGTCTCTTGGTGGGAACCGAAGATGACTTCTGCAGGTTCACCAGCCACCCGAACTCTTGTAAAAGAGGTCATGGTGATCTCTAAGTTTAGTAATAGAGCCGCACGGAGCAGAAGATCGTCTAGGTGACCTAGAATCGATATGTCTCGTTGTCGTAACAACGTCAAGACTGGGGCCATCACCTTTGTGAAGACCCGGAGAGTCGAGGCGAGACCAAAGAGTAACGCCACAAACTGATAATAATACTCTTTCTACGGAAAAACGCAGGAAACGCTGATGTCCTGCATAAAAAAGAAAGTGAAGATAGGCATCCTAGATGTCTATGGACGCCAGAAAATCCCCCTGATGCCGGGAGGACGCTACTGTGCGAATGGACTCCATCTTGAATTTTTGTACCCTGACAAAAAAGATTAAGTGCTCTTAAGTCCAGAATTGGACGCACTTTGCCCTCTTTTCTGGGTATTGTGAAAAGGTTTGAATAGAACCCTTGAAATGCTCTGTCCAAGGAACGTGGACCACCACTCCTTGTTGCATTAAATCCGTGACTGCCCCCCGTAAGCTCTTAAGCGATCCGGGGATAGTCGAATATTGGAAAGGAGGAATCGCACTGGGAGAGATTGACATACAATCTTGTAACCTGACTGTATGACCTCGCAAACTATTTGTCCGAGATTCTGGAAAGCCATGGATCCGGAAACCGGCGAAGTCGTCCCCCCACCCCAGTTATGGGTGGGGGCGCACCTTCAGGCTTTAGTAGTCTTATCTTCAGGTCTGGAAGAATCCGACTTTTGCTTGCCCGACCAGCGTCCCCTGAAACCTCCCGAAGGAGCTTTGGAGGACTTTGTTTTCTCACCCGTGGACGAAAAAATTTCTTATGAGCGGAGAAAGAAGGCCCCCATCTTTGACGAGGTCCTTTACCCTTAGTACTTTGTGGTAAAAAAGTGCTCTTTCCCCCAGTGAGATCCTTGATGATCTCATCTAAGTTGGCTCTGAATAGACGCTCTCCTAGAAAAAGAAGATTAGCAAATGCTTTTTTGGAACCTTGGTCAGCTGACCAACATTTTAGCCACAGTGTATGCCTGAGGACCACTGCTGAAACTGATGCTCGCGCCAATAATGGAGTGGCGTCTAACGCCGCATCACAAACAAACTGTAACCCTTGTATCATCTGTTTCAACAAATCTGATACCGCCTGAGGGACATCTTCTAAGTCCCGGCGTAACCACTTGGTCCATTCAGTTACAGTCTGCAAAACCAGCCCAATAGCAATTATTGGTCTGAAAGCTGATCCAATCAAGGAAAACATGGCGCGAGACATAGCTTCTATCTTGCGATCCACCGGATCCTTAAAAGACGGAGCGTCTTCCAATGGAATGACCGTGGCTTTATTTAATCTAGAAATTGGTGAATCCCCCACCGGTGGTACTGTCCATTTCTTAAGGAGGGCTTCCTCAAACGGATAACGCCTACTAATGCGTTTGGAAATAGCAGGAGTGCGTTTTGGCTGACTCCATTCTTCCTTGATCGGATTACCGAAACATTTGGGCAATGGAAATACTTTCGCCACTTTGATGTGTTTTTTAGTACCAAAGGGAATTTCAGTCTCAGCTACTTCCGACGGTGTAACCTGTAATCTTAAGGTTTCTCGGACAGATACAATTAGTGCGTTTATCAACGCTTCCTCTCGGGCTATGGTTGATGCCGAAACATCCTCCTCACTGTCTGAAGAGACAGTACCCGAGACACAAATCCCAGATGAGGTACCTGCAACTGCAGGAATAGGCTCAGACTCTGAATCCGAAGTTTCAGATAAAATGGGGGTAGGCGGGGGTCGCTTCCTTGCGCCCTGTCCCTGACAAGCCACTTCCACCCGGGATACAAAGGTCTCCATAACTGCTGACAATGACTCAATAGTAAGCGGGGTGCTGGAGGATCCTGCAGCCACCTCGAGGGGATCAGGTGGAGATACATGTGTGGCAGGGTCCATGTTAATCCAGGACACTTGCCAGAAAAAACTTTTTTTTTTTTTTATCTGTATCCCATTAGCGCAATAGCGCCCCCCAGTGTACCTGCTTCTTAACCCCCACAGAGAGAGAGAGGGACCTCAAAGGCTCACCACCCGATGCAGAGAAGTTTCCTATCAACTGCAGTCAGCGTTTGTCTTGTGCAGACTGGGAAGTCCTGTGCTAGGTTTCCCGGGTAGAAGGAAGTGGCTCCGCCCCCTGTGTACGCCTTCCGGCGTTCCCAGCTGCTCCTCGAGGTTAGCTGGGCACATCAAACATGGCCGCCCCCATGCAGGAGACAATAGGCTCCAAAAAAATGGCGGCCGGCGTGACCTGCGGACGCTTGTGTACCTGGTCTACAGCAAAATGGCGGCGGACTGCCGATGAAGCGTTCTCAGCACAGCAGCCTGCATGCTCCAAGCTAATGGTGGCTTGTCGGCCTGCGGGAGTCTGACGATCCACTACAGTCAAGGTAGGCTATACCTCCTATGTATGCTATAGTACTGAAGTCAGTTACAAACCAAGCCTGCTGGTTTAGAATGTTAGCTCCCAAACCAAGTCCGCTGCCCACCGAGCACATTATCACTGAGGATATGTGAACTTAACATAGGTTACAAGGGGGACTTTAGTGTCAGAAAGAATCCGACCATGTATAGAGGGGCCCGTATCCCAAAACGCCTCACAGAGAGGAAAGGGAAACATTTACTCACCATACCGGACTGACAGGCACCCTCTCTTCACAGTACCCTCTCCACCGAAGTGGGGGGCTGTCGACCAATCCGGACGCCTTGACTCTCTGGTTCCTGGCGTCCAAGCGAGACGTTTAACTCGCAAGGTCAGTCCCTCCAGCGCGGAGCTATGGTCTGCACGCGCTCGTAGGCTGAACCGGGGTGACCACTGGATCTCAACATCCAGCCCGTCGCCCGGTCCCGCATACTTACTTGAATGTGTCGCGGCCGACCAAGCGTGATGCTATGGTCTGCGCTCGCTCGTAGGCCGGCTGGGGTGACCACCGGATCTCAACATCCAGCCCGTCGCCCAGATCTGGCGTAATTTGCTTGAAGATCTCACAGGAAAAAAACTGGAGAAACTACCTAAAAAAATATTTTTTCTAAAAAAAATCTTGCCAGGACCAAAAAGATCCCAGCAAGGAACTTAGGTCCTTACTCCTGACTAGACAGAAAAAAACTGACATCCTGTAGCAGAGAGAGGGAGGATTTACCCTCTGGGACTGCCCCTAGGGTGGAGCCAGAACATTTTTCTTTCTGCCTAGTCCTACTCCTGTGGAGGCAGCATAACCCTATTGATGAGAATCAAAGAGGACTACGTCTGTCAATGAGCGACAGAGAAATTACATTTAGAGCTCTGGAGAGAGAAAATTAAACACTACAGCCATACTATATGTTCAAATTTCATGACTGGGGTTTACAACCACTTTAAGTCCTGCACTCATTTATAATTTAAGAATTAAAATGTACAACATTACCTATCAAAATATAGTATGTTATAAATACACAAAAAGGAAATCAACAATTTTAATAACAAACTGACTTATGAAATAAAGCTGTGTAGAATAGGCTGCAGTAGAATTTTTTTTTTTTTTTATTGAGTCACATTAGTTAACTGAAATCTGGGTCATTGATTGATATTTGCAAATATAGATCTGATGGGTTTCTCTAGGTTGCTCTTTGTACCAGTGTTTCCTCTGCTTTACTGAATAAGGCCTTCATCCATTAAAGGGGTAGTAAACTCCACTTACATTTGTACCTACTGGTAAGTCTACAATAAGGTACAGTGAATATCCCCTAAACGTTCACCGTATGCACTCTATGCTCTCAATAGATGGCACACTTGAGTGTGCCATCCATTGAGAATGCTGTGCCCCAATTGTGGCTACCATGCGCATGCGCGGGAGTGATATCATTGCAGCCCACCCATTCAAATGCCTGAGAGCGAGAACCTGGAAGGAAGAACGGGTGAAGATGGACTCCGTCAGCACAGCACGCCACTGGAGGGATTCCTTTTGCAGGTAAGACTTTCATAACATATTAGTATGCACATTATGCCTTTAATTTATATGGGGATTAAAGCGGTAAAAATATTGTTCTTTAGCAAGGAACATACATATCATATTCATAATTATGCTACCAAAAATAGTGCGTGCTGCAATTTCCCTCCGGCATTGTTTCTTCTTGTTGGAGGCTGCCATAAGCCCCAGAGCCCCTGAGCAGCAGTAAATTCTTAGGTGGTCATCAGATTGGCATTTTCGTCACAGTGCTGAAAAATAGAGGGCAACTGAGCATGTGCAGAGCAGGGTGAGACAGTGTATTACTGGATTCTTAACAGTATATACACTTATTTTTACTATGTTTTACATAGCTATACCTGCAAAAGGGACCAGTCTTTAGTCATTTGGCAGGACTTAATTTTCTGACTAAAATTCCACTTTAAGTGTATATTAAAGCGGAGTTCCACCCAAAAGTGGAACTTCCGCTTTAGGGAGTCCTGACCCCCCGACATGCCACATTTGGCATGTCATTTTTTGGGGGGGGGAGCGGGTACCTAGTTTTGACAGGTACCCGCTCCCACTTCCGCTCGGAGCGCCGCGGCGCCCTGAGCGGAAGTTCTCCTCTCCCCCTCCCTCCCTGCAATCTTCTGGGACACGTCAGAGGTCCCAGAAGATTGCCGGCCAATCACGGCGCGCAGCGCGACTCGCGCATGCGCAGTGGGCACCCGGCTGTGAAGCCGCAAACTGTAACAGCCGGGTGCCCACAGCAGTGATGCCGGCGCCGTGGGAGAGGATCGAGGCTTCCGGCGGCCGCATCGCTGGACCGTTGGACAGGTGAGTAAATGGCTGGAACTCCGCTTTAAGCCAAGAGTGTGAGTATGTTCCTCTGCAGGCTTCCCAGAAAGGACACGGTTTCATTGTAGGGGGCAGCACAGCTTTTGTTCACAAAAGGGTCCTAAAGCAAAGCTCCAGCCCCCCCCCCCCCAAAAAAAAAAAATTAAAAGTCAGCAGCTACAAATACAGAAGCTGCTGACTTTTAATATCAGGGCACTTACCTGTCCAGGGATCCTGCAATGGGATTTGTGAATCGCCTGGCGGCAGGACAGGAGGGGGGGGGGGCCGAAGTTCCAGGGGACATCACTGCAGCAAGGTCATCCAGAAGTAGGGATGGGTACCTGTCAAAAAGAGGTGCCCGCTCCTCCCCGAAAGGTGCCAAATGTGGCAGCGGAGGAGGGGGGAGGAAGAAAACAAGCAGAGCTTCCCCTTTTTGGGTGGCGCTTCACTTTCAAATAAACCTTTTATATGAGAAATATAGCAGCTGTGATTGCCCAACCCCTTCTGAAAATGCTAGTTGCCTGGTTTTTCAAGATTGAGGACCAGCATAACAGCCAAATTTGTTTTTGCAAAAGGAAATGCATTAAGCTGGAGCAACACAGATGATATTTAATTGCTCATTTGCATGAATACATTTTCTAGCAATAAAACCCCTAAGGCTCCGTTCACATGTAGGCGTTTTGGGGCGTTTTTGGGGAGTTTTTCTGCTCTAGGATCAGCTCTCAAAACGCCCAACAAGACAAATCCTATTCATTTCAATGGCCCCTGTTCACATCTGAGCGTTTTGACGTTGTATACAAAACGCCCAACGCTCAAAAAAGTACATGAGCTTCTTTTTGGGCAGATTACAGGCGTTTTCCATTGGTATCTATTCAATCAAAAAACGCCTGCACAAAAAAACGCCTGTAAATCGCGGTAAAATCGCTGTAAAAAACGCGCGAAAACGCTACACTCAGGTGTGAATGTAGCCTAAGTGCAGTGAAGCATTTGACATAGCAAGCTTTTTTTTTCATTTAACCGGCAGGTTAACCACTTCTGGACGTGAAGGAATTTCGCCCTTAATGACCAGGCCATTTTTTGCGATACGGCACTGCGTGATTTTAACTGACAATTGCACGGTCGTGCGATGATGTACCCAAATAAAATTGATGTCCTCTTGTTCCCACAAATAGAGCTTTCTTTTGGCAGTATTTGATCACCTCTCTGGTTTTTATTTTTTGCACTATAAACAAAAAAAAAGAGCGACAATTCTGAGAAAAAAATAAAAAAATTATATATATATATATATATATATATATATATATATATTTTTTTTTTTTTACTTTCTCATATACAACGTTCCCAATAAAAAAAATTAATAAAAATAAAATGTTTTTTTGGTAAAAAAAAAAATCCCAATAAGTGTATATTGAAAAGTTATCGCGTCTACAACCTAGGGGAAAGATTTGTCATTTTTATTTATTTATTTTTTTTAATAGCAATGGCGGTGTTTAGCTATTTTTAGTGGGACTGACACATTGCAGCAGACAGACCGGACACCTACCTGACACTTTCTTTTTTTTTTTTATTCAAAATCATTTTCTGACACATTTGGGGGAACTAGTGACTAGTTACACTAATCAGTGTTAAAAATATACACTGTTACTGTACTGACACTGGCAGGGTGTGTTAACACCAGGGGCGATCAAAGGGTTAAATGTGTCCCTAGGGGGTGCTTTCTAACTGTTCCTAACTGTAATAAACTATATACAGAAGATTGGTAGATCACCTTCTGTACAACCAGCCTGCCCATACATAGATTGGAATTCCACCAATCCCTGCTATGTATGGCCACCTTAAGTAAAACAAATTTAAAGACTTATTCAAGCTAACACCTTTTTAGGCAATTACCGCAAAATTAGTTTTTTCTTTTGGGAAAACAAAAAAAAAAAAAGGTTAAGCTCTTTGAATAAAATTTGACTGGTGTAAGCACGGTTGCCAGAGTAGTATATAGTTTATTCCAAGCCCTGTACCTGCCTCCTGCCCTGAATAATCTGGTCTGTTTCAGGAAAATTTAAAAAAAAAAAAAAAAAAAAAAAAAAACAGATCTACTGGCAGGATCAATAGGCAAACTATGTAATGGAAATTATGTCCTAAAAAGTGCAGCGCATACAGAAATTTTAAACCCAAAATAGTCAATTAAAATGATCAACCAAATTGCAATTTTAAGTAATACCCTAAATTACTATAAATATTATATATATATATACCAGGTGTCAGGGTATTGTGCTAGCTGCAAAACAATAATTTGGGAGGTAGCACAGATTTTCTATTTAAAGCGGTTGTAAACCCTAGAAAAAAAAAAAAAAAAAACCTGCAAGACAAAGGCATAATGGGCTAGTATGCATCGCATACTAGCCCATTATGTGTAACTTACCTTAGAACGAAGCCCCGACACGGACCCCCGGACATCGCTGCAGGCGCTGCCATGATCCCTCGCCGTCTCTTCCGGGTTCGGCGGCTCTGGCGCGGTGATTGGCCGGAAGAGACGCGCGGGAGTGATTTTCCTGCAAGCTCCCGGCAAATTAATTGAAGGTCCCCCCGGACCTTCAGAGCGCATGCGCCGCTCGCGAGAGCGGCTGCATGCACTGTAAATATCTCCTGTAAATATCTCCTAAACCGTGCCGGTTTAGGAGATATTATTTGTACCTACAGGTAAGCCTTATTATAGGCTTACCTGTAGGTAAAAGTGTCAAAAAGCGGGATACTACCGCTTTAAAGCAGAGCCCCACCCAAGCTGGGAAGCTCGGCTTGTTTGCACCCTCCACTGCCACATTTGGCACTTATTGGGGGGGGGGGGGAGGGGAGTGGGTACCAGATTTTGACAGGTACCCACTTTCACTACCGGGTAAGATCGCCGATCTACGACATTTCCAGCCCTTCTTCTTCCCCTCCCCCCCCCCTGCTGCCTTCTGGGACACACAGAGGTGCCAGAGGACAGTGGGACCATTCAGAAAGTGGAGCGGGACTCACGCATGCGCAGTAGGAAACACTGTGAACCTCCTGTTTCCCTTCACTATAGATGGCGGCGCCTGCACACAAAGCTGATTGATGAATCGGCTATGGGTACCGACATCATGGTACATAAGTGTCCTTATATTGAAAGGCAGTATTTGTAGCGGCTGACTTTTCTTTTTTTTTTTGTTATGGACTGGAACTCCTCTTTACGTGTATGTAACAGAAATGCAAACAGGTGCTGCATTAATTTGATTGCTTGACTTAATCATATATGTAATATTTTATTTTTACCCATAGTTCCACTTTAAATCACCCTCCCCCACATGCCAGCAGACACCGGGGATTTTGGTCCCAGCTGCGATGGAGGAAGAAGCAGTAAAAGGGAACTGGTAGAGTCCATATAATGGGATACAGATGCCCTTTTACACAGAAGCTGCCACTTTGCCCTGAATAGGTAGGGTGGCAATGTCGCTTTAATGTGGGTGTCCTGATCTGCATACATGTTCCAGGCCAGTATGGGTAGCAGAAATTCAGCAGGTTAGGCAAGGAACAAGCATTTTTCAAAGGAGATCAACAACAGAAACCCATGCATGTGTTTTTTTTTTTAAGCATTCCAGTGCATTACCCCCCCCCCCCCTTTGTCAGTTTCCGTTTTTTCTTTTTTTTGCTGCAATTTATTTCAGTGCATTTTTGATGCGTTTTGCCACATTCAGTGCAATTCCTTGCAGAAAAATGCAACATGTTCTACTTTTGGTGACTGTCCTTGAACGCACTGCAATGGTGCGAACTCTGCCATTGAAATCCCTGTAACCTCCTGTCTTTTTTTTTTTTCTGCATCAAAAAAAGCAAAAACAACTGGACTGCAGATGATGTGAACCGGCCCCTTAAAGTGGAAGTAAAGTCTTTGCAATAAATTAAAAAGAAAAAAAGATCCCCCAGCAGGTTTAAGCCATAATGTACAAGTATACACTGCATACTAGCACATTATGACAGACTTGCCTACAAAAGGAGCCCTCCAGTGCTAGACTGTCAGGGCCCTCCCCGGTCAGGTTCCATTGTCACCTGGTCTTCCTTCTGGGTTTGGTATCTTCATCTGCTTGAATGGTGAGCCCGAGGAGATGTCACTCCCATGCATGCACACAACAGTCACAGCTCTGCGGCACATGGGAGCGGACCGTAAATGTGATCTGAGCTGCACATGGGCAGCTCAGATTACATTACTAGCTGATAGGCAGGAGACACCTCTAGGGTCTCTTCTGTTATAAATACCCTGCCTGTCAGCGGATTATACAATTTTTCAGTTCACTGCCACTTTAGACTCGGGTCACATTGGTGCTATGGAAGACATTGCATGTGATTTGCACCGCACTGCGGTCTGATGTCTGTGCGATACAAATTCAGCCATACAGATTGTACGACTGACTTCGCATCACATTCAGACCAAACTCGTGCAGGGCGCTTTTTTTAGTCTGCACCAGAATTGGATCGCATAGGTGTTCACACTTATGCGAACCGATTCCTGTCCTAATTGACAGTTTGCACTGCGATATGCGAACCGATCCGGGGATGTCATTAACTTTGTATTGACACTCCCAGCGGTTCGCATTGCGATATGCGAACCGATCCGGGGGTGTCCTTAACTTTGTATTGACATTCCCAGCCGTTCGCATTGCGATATGCAAACCAATCCGGGGAGGTCATTAACTTTGTATTGACACTCCCAGTGGTTCGCAGTGCGATATGCGAACCGATCCGGGGATGTCCTTAACTTTGTATTGACACTCCCAGCGGTTCGCAGTGCGATATGCAAACCGATCCGGGGATGTCATTAACTTTGTATTGACACTCCCAGCGGTTCGCAGTGCGATATGCGAACCGATCCGGGGATGTCCTTAACTTTGTATTGACACTCCCAGCGGTTTGCAGTGCGATATGCGAACCGATCCGGGGATGTCCTTAACTTTGTATTGACACTCCCAGCGGTTTGCAGTGCGATATGCGAACCGATCCGGGGATGTCCTTAACTTTGTATTGACACTCCCAGCGGTTTGCAGTGCGATATGCGAACCGATCCGGGGAGGTCATTAACTTTGTATTGACACTCCCAGCGGTTCGCAGTGCGATATGCAAACCGATCCAGGGAGGTCATTAACTTTGTATTGACACTCCCAGCGGTTCGCATTGCGATATGCGAACCAATCCGGTGAGGTCAATAACTTTGTATTGATACTCCCAGCGGTTCGCATTTGGCAGTGTGAACTGCCTGCGAGTCGGGTGCGATGGTGAAACCCGCCGAAGATTTGCAGGGTTTACCACATCGCACCAATGTGAACCGAGCCTTAATGTTTCTCCAAAGAGATGTTTACTTTAAAAATAGTCCCTCTGTAGAAAAGACAAGTACTTTTTTTGGAACACAAGTGCTGAAAACAAAACACGTAATGGTGCTTAGCCCTCGGAGTACATCAGTGAAAAATTGTACTCTTTAAAGTCATTGTAAACCATCAAAACACCCCCCGCAATCCCTGACCTAATAATTAATATGTAAACACACAGGAAAATAAACAGATTAAAACATTCTTTGGCGTATGTAGCTGACACAAAGTCCGGAGTGTTCTTTCCTCGGAGCAAAGCATTCCGTTTTTTTTTTTAAAGTCTACACCATAATCAAAGTCAGCTGCATTTGCATAAAATGTTACAGTGTACTCTCATCACAGTGTTAAGTAAAAACAGCCCTCCATCTTATTATGCGATTTGACGGAACACCCATTTTTGGAAGGAGTCTGCGGGGTCACAGGGTGCAAGGCCTGGGTTCAACCCGTTTCCTGTAAGGCACATGTTGTACGCAGCATTGAATAACTGCTGCTCCTAGAAAGAAAAACAGAAATGGTTTGCAAAATCAATCATTTATATAAACAGATCCAAAGTCCATCAGTTTAAAAAAAAAAAGGAATTAAAGTGATTGTAAAGTCTTGTTTTTTTCCTATAAAAAAAAAATAAACATGTTGTACTTACCTCCTCTGTGCAGTTGGTTTTGCACAGAGCAGCCCAGACCCTCCTCTTCTTGGGTCCCTCTTCTGTGCTCCTAGCCTCTCCCTCCTGTTCAGTGTCCCCATAGTAAGCAGCTTGCTGTGGGGGCACCCAAACGGAGTCACAGCTCCCTGTGTCCATTCAAATACAGACCCCCGACCCGACCCTGCCCCCTCTTGCTCCTGATTGGCAGTGGCGGCAGCTGCTGTGTGTCAGCCAACCAGGAGGGAGAATCTCGGATGGCTGAGACACTCATGGACATCGCTGGACAGAAAGGGACCTCAGGTAAGTGTTTGGGGGGGCCAAGGGGGGCTGCTGTACACAGACGGTTTACCTGAATGCATTCAGATAAAAAACCTGACTATAAACCTATAAATGTAAAACATTAAATGAGTTTTAAAAACGCACGTGTATATATATATATATATATATATATATATATATATATAAATTCACAAACACTGAACCACTGAACAAAATTATATATGCAACACTTTTGTTTTTGCCCCCATTTTTTATGAGTTGAACTCAAAGTTCTAAGTGTCTATTCACACTACCGTGACTTGTCAGCCGACTGGTCGCCCTGACAAGTTGCGGTCCATTGTGTGCTACAGGAACCGTTCTAATAGGAGCGACACAAGTCGCTCCGACTTAGAAAAAGGTTCCCGTACTACTTCGGGGCGACCTAGAGCGACTTGCATAGACATTCATTATATGAAGTCCGTGCAGGTCGCGCCGAAGTCGCGGCGCACGCGACTTCACAGGTCGCCCCCGAAGTTGTGCCGGGTTAGTGTGAACCGGCACTAAGACTTTTGCTATGTACAGAAAAGGCCTATTTCTCTCAAATATTGTTCACAAATCTGTCTAAATCGGTGTTAGTGAGCACTTCTCCTTTGCCAAGATAATCCATTCACCTCACAGGTGGGACATATCAAGATGCTGATTAGACAGCATGATTATTGCACAGCTGGGCCCTAGGGTGGCCACAGCCTAAAAATGGGGGCAAAAACAAAAGTGTTGCATTTTATAATTTTGTTCAGTGTATATACACACAAACACACACACGTTTTTTTTTTCTCAACGATGTATAAATTGTGTTTGTTTTACATCTAAACATTGTACGAATGACAAAACATTCCTGAAGCACTATGGGGTTGATTTACTAAAACTGGAGAGTGCCAAATCTGGTGAAGCTCTGCATAGAAACCAATTAGCTTCCAGGTTTTTGTCAAAGCTTAAAGAATAAGTTTTGCAGGTAAAAGAAAATGTTCATTGTTTTTTTTTTTCTTTGTTCGGAACCTGTAAAGCATTGCCATGGTCCTGCAGTGTGTAACTGTCTGACCGTACCTCTGATATAGGCAGGCAGTTACTGAATCACAGGAATCTTAATGAACTACCTAGAACGCTAAGCAGTGCCCTGGTATTTCATGGAGAGCTACTGTACAAGCCGATATAAGCAAAGACTGCTGGTACTTGTAGTTCATTGATTCACAGGGATCTGTGGATGGGAGGGGATTGATGCCGAACATGTTACACCTTAAATATGGTTGTAACATGTTTAGAAAGGTGAACTTATCCTGTGCAGTAATTGAATAAGCTGAAGTTAAGACACTGATTGGGTTCTTTGCGCAGCTTCACCAGATTTTACACTCTCCAGTTTTAGTAAATAAACCCCAAAATGTCCCTTATAAAGTTGGCACAGCAGAACCTGCCTGCCTTTAGTCGTGCTATTTCTAATTGAAACCTCAGACAGAGCCTTCTGACTGGGATGCACTACTGCTCCAAATAATCTATTTGTAGAACCAAAAGACAAAAGTAAATAGTTTAAAACCCTGCATCCTCAAAATTCTAAGCCTACAGGTGATCCAGAATAAAAAAAAAAAAAAACAATCTTATAAAAGTTAGACCAATATGCTCCAACAGGAAAAAAACCCTTGTTGGTCCCTTATGGTAAATAAAAATGACCTAAATAATCTATGGTGTTCTAAAACTTATAAATATTATTTGCCAATTAAATTTTAAGGGGTGGTAAGGAGACAAAGTAAGACAAAAAAAAAAAAAAAACCACAAAACATTCCCTTTAATACCAAGGGCTGTTTAAAGGACAAGAGAACATAAGCTATGAATTAAGTAAATTTGGTTTCATCAAGGTTATAGTGCCTGAGCCTTGAAATTCCCTAAAACTGGATCATTGAAGCCCAACTCCAGCCAGAACTTTTTTATTTTTTCCTTTAATTTTAGGCTAGGTTCACACTGAAGGCGGGTTTAAAATCGTGCGAGTTCAGCACAATTTAAAACCAGCATTTCAGTACATGTTCAGGGGCGATTTAAGAGACATCTGTGCAGGTTCATGCACAGATGTCTATTGAAATCGCCCTTAAAGTCGCCAAAAGTAGTGCAGGAACTACTTTTGGAAATTCAGGCGGTGAAGTCACCGGCAATAGGCGGCGATTTGACATGTCAAATCACCCCAACGTGAACAAGAGCAGAGTGAGGAAGGATAAGAACATCTCTGGATGATCCTAAATGTTGTCCTCAACTCGCTGTCCCCAGAACAGTGGGCTAATTGAAAAAACAGATTTCTCCATCCACACAAGCTAGGTGTCATTGTATTCTGACAGCAGAACTCTCCACTATTAGAATAAACTGATCAGTGGCTGCAGCTGCCGATCAAAAACAAAAGTTTTCCAACATCCCTGTTCGACAGAAGTTGAATGTTAGATCAACTTCTTTCGAGCAGGGAATGACCATACATTTATGGCCAGCTTTAAAGCAAATGTAATCTCTCCTCCAAAAAAAGATGAAGGAAACAAACAATAGGTTAGGATTGAATCCTCTCCCTTAGGTTCTTCTGCTATCTTTGCCCTCACTGGACAGATTTTCCCTCACTTCTTGTTTAGATGAGATCTCCTAAAACTGGAGAGTGCAAAATATGGTGTAGCTCTGCCTAGAAACCAATCAGCTTCCAGATTTTATTGTCAAAGATTATTTGAACCAATCAGCTTCCAGATTTTATTGTCAAAGATTATTTGAACAAGTTGAAGTTAGAAGCTGATTGGCTGCCATGCACAGCTGAGTGCTCCAGTTTTAGTAAATCCCCCCCTTCCGTGCATCACGGTTGATAGGTTGTTACTAGAACAGGAAATGCAACCAACAGGAATATAGATAACAGCAAAAACTTAGATATAGGACAAGGAACAGAATACTGTATTCCTTAACCACTTGAGCCCCGGGCCAAGAAGGCAGAATGATGTCCCAAAAATATCAGCAATATCGGCCAATTCCAGGGCCGATACCGATATATCTGGGAAAGTGCATATCGGCCTTTCCCTAGTGCATATATTTATGTCGCATGATATTTGCACAGTGTTTTTACAAACGCATAATTTCGGGAAAAAAAAATACACGGTCATGCACAAAACACAATATAATATCCAATTGTTTGGTAATATATAAAAGATGATGTTACACTGAGTATATAGATACAAACAAGTCACATTTTTAATTGCATCTGCCTGTGGAATGGCGCCAAAAGACGGTACCTATAAATCTTCATAGGCAATGTTTTAAAAGCTTTTATGGGTTACCAGTTTTGAGGTACAGAGGAGTTCTGGTGCTACAATTATTTCCCTTGCTCTGACATCCGCAGCGATACCTCACATGTGTGGTGTGATTGCCGTTTACATATAATACAAGTTAGGATTTCATTGCAAAATCCCCAACAGGAGGTATGGCTTTACCTTCTTCTCTATTAGCATTACTAAAATTTCAGAATAGCCCCACATGGGCCTGTGACTTGTCATGTATAAAATTGTACCACTGACATTCTTCCAGATTTAGAGCTGTGGTTTTCAAATGTATATATTTAATCCTGCCTTGGCTTTACATAAATAGATGATGTATGTATGCAGAAACAAAGGATGTGGTTCCCATTGCTTTACTGTACATACTCAGACTGTCAAGGATTGCTCAGAAGTAGAAATTCCTGTAACTATAATAAATAGATTCCCAGTTTCAAAAACGCAATACTTCATAAAGAAACGACTCCATTTTGCTTAGGTAAAACTCTAATTTCAACTGCGTCTTTGAAGTCTTTGCAAACATGTACTTGATATACTGCATATATAAATGATCAAAACACACCTGTCGAAGCTCCCACTTCTCTTCCAGTAGCACTACTGTCCCTTTTCCTTTATAGCCGCACTTTTTGAGCATCACAATTCCTTTACTAGCTCGTAAACACAGCTCTTTCTGGATATTATGTCGAATTTCATGGCTTGATGTATATTCAAAATACTGCAAGTAAGAACACACACCGACAGTAAATACCATTATTCAGCTGTATGAAAAAAAAATGAGGTGTCTGTGAGTAGTAAGGGGTTTGGGGTATCCACAAACTGTCATTTCAATATCTTAGCTAAGAAACACAGGTCTCTTGTACTCTGTGTACTATGTGGGCACTTAACCATCAACACCTATATGAGCTTGTTATTCCGAAAGCAGAGCCTCGTCTCTTCAGGGAAGGATTTATACAAGATTTTGGAGCATGTCCAGGGGAATGTGTGCCCTGCTGGTCAAAAGAGAATTTATGAGGTCAGCTACTGATGGTAGGTTGAAGGCAAGGCTTTGCTCAGGCCAAAGAGCTAGAGTTCCTCCACACCAAACTCATTAGACAATTTATGGACTTGACTTTGTGTAAAGGGGCACAGTCATAAACAGTTTTACACAAAGTTGGAAGTGCTCTATTGTCTAAATCTAAAATGTCTTTGTATACTGTAGCATTAATAGTAGCTCTCAATGGAAACGTCTAAAATTCATTTATTTAGATGGGTGTCCACATACTTCTGGCTTGCAATGCGTCTTCCTGGGATTCCAGCATTTCACAGAACAGAAAGAACAAATGGGGAAATCCATTTGGTTTCTATATGTAACAATATCAATTGTTATTTGAAAGGGACATAGAAAGAGGTTGATGAGTTGCAATGGCTTGGGTTGATTTTGTAAAATAAATAAGGATTAGTTCCAAAAAAAATGGATTTTTGTAAAATCTTACCGTAAAATCCTTTTCTCTTAGCTCATTGACAGACGTAGTCCTCGGTGATACAGCACCTTCGGGTTATGTTGCCTCCGCAGGAGTAGGGCTAGACAGGAAATTAAAATGCTCTGGCCACACCTTAGGAGCAGTCCCAGAGGGTATATCCTCTCTCTCTCTGCCTCAGCAAATCAGTTATGTCACAAAAGCAGTGTTTAGAGAATTGAACCCAACCCAACTCAAAAACAGAGGGGCGGGTACTACGTCTGTCAATGAGCTAAGAGAAAAGGATTTTACGGTAAGATTTTACAAAAATCAATTTTTCTCTATCGCTCATTGACAGACGTAGTCCTCGGTGATACAGCACCTTCGGGAAGTCCCAGAGCAGTATCCCAAATGAGGGGTGGGAAAATGGAAATCAAATCCAAATCTAGAAGGCCCAACCGGTGCCAACTAGAAGTTTACAATGCTCATCCTCAATGATGAGACTCAACAGAAATTTTCAAACAGAAAAAAACCCTCGAGGTAGACCACCGGTCTCCTCAAATAGCGGCCTGCAAAACCTTGCGGCCAAATGAGGCATCCGCCGATGCCATCACATCAATTTTATAAAATTTTGTAAAGGTATGTACCGACGACCAAGTGGCCGCCTTACATACCTGGACCACTGACGCCTGATGGCGAAAGGCCCAGGAAGTACTGAGCGCTCGAGTGGAGTGCGCCCTAACAGGGAACGGAGGACTCTGACCCTTAATAGAATAAGCCTGTACCACCGTCTGTCTAATCCATTTGGAGATAGTCGCGGCAGATGCAGGCAACCCCTTTCTGGGGCCATCCGTGATCACAAAAAGTGAATCCGTCTTACGGAACGATTCCGTAACCTTCAGGTATACCCTGATTGCCCGAACCACATCCAAGGAGTGCAACGCATGTTCCTGATGATGCTTGGGCTGAGGACACAAGGAAGGTAGTACAATATCTTCATTCAGATGAAAATCTGAAACCACCTTTGGAAGAAAGGATGGCTTAGGATGAAGTACTACCTTATCCCTATGAATCACTAAGTATGGGGACTGGCATGATAAAGCAGCCAGTTCTGACACCCTGCGTGCAGAAGTGATAGCCACCAAGAAGGCCACCTTCTGGGATAAAGTAAGCAAGGGAATCTCCCTGATGTTTTCAAAAGGAGGTTTCTGTAGAACCGACAAAACCAAATTAAGATCCCAGGGCGGTAAGGGCGCGCGGACTGGTGGAGCCAGGTGCCGCACCCCCTGGATGAAATTCCGCACCAAGGACTTGGTAGCTAAAGGTTTCTGAAAGAAGATTGCTAATGCTGAAACTTGACCCTTGATGGTGCTCAAGGCTAGCTTCTGCTCAACCCCTTTCTGCAAAAAGGCCAATATTCGAGTCACCGAATAGGTACGTGGAGGAAATCCTAAAGATTCGCACCACGCGATATAAGTCTTCCATGTGTGATAATAGACTCTGCTGGAAGTCGCTTTCCTTGCTTTAATAAGGGTAGGAATGACTGATGCTGACAACCCTCTGTCCTTCAGTACTTGGGTCTCAACGGCCAGGCCATTAAAACCAGCGACTGTAAAGCACAATGGTAGATTGGTCCTCGAGACCGCAGATACTCCCTGAGACGCAGTTCCCACGGAACGTCCGTGACTAGCAAGTCCAAGTTGGCCAGGCCGGCTTGGCGAGGCCAGCCTAGAATTTCTAGGACCACTGGTACTGACGGGATTTGAACCAGGCGTCCCTAGAGCTATCTGGCCCCGACCATCCGAGAAAGTCTGGTCGTTCTCTGTTCCCACACATATATCCGACACCTGATTCCTATCAGGAACGGTGATCTCTCCTGGTTGAATCTCAGGGACCGAAGTCACCCGGCTAGAGGCTTCTTGGTCTGTCTGGTCAACCGGATCCGATTCCTGTGGGGAATTGAGACTAATCTTAGGAAAAGGTAAAGAAAAAGATCTGTTCAGGGAACAGTGACTACCGCTCCCTGTAGCACTTAAATATTGGAAGGGAAGAATCGCACCGGTAGTAGTAGTCGATGCTCGATCTAATGTCCTGAATACCGGTGAAAACGTCCCCCCACCCTCAAACCGGGTGGGGGCGCACCTTCAGGCTGTGTAATCCTTTGCTTCGTGTTTGGCTGAGTCGGTCCTCTGTTTGTCCGACCAGCCTTTCTTGAACCCTCCTGGAGGAGTCTTGCCTTTCCCGCTTGTTCCAGCCGGGCGTGCGAACCCTTTATGGGCAGTAAAGAAAGGTCCTCGCTTGTTGCGAGGTCCCTTAGCTTTAGCAGCCTGTGGCAAGAAAGTGCTCTTGCCCCCAGTGGCATCTTTAATGATTTCATCTAGGGTGGCCCCAAATAGGCGATTCCCCTGAAAAGGGAGATTCGTCAAGGTCTTTTTGGAACCTAGGTCAGCTGACCAGCATTTTAACCACAGCACACGTCTGAGGATTACCGCTGACATAGATGCATGCCCTAATAGGGGAGTAGTATCCAAGGCTGCGTCACAGATAAACTGTAGTTCTTGTATAATCTGTTCCATCAAATCAGATGTTTCCTGGGGAATATCTTTTCCCCTAAGGTCTTGGCGTACCAATCTCGCCCATTCCGTTAGTGTCTGGGAAACTAGACCAATAACAATTACTGGTCTAAATGCTGACCCTATCAGAGAGAAGATAGTGCGGGACTCTGCTTCCATCTTCCGATCCACCGGATCCTTAAAGGACGAAGTGTCCTCCACTGGGATAACCGTGGCTTTATTCAGCCTGGAAATAGGTGGATCCACCACTGGTGGTACCGTCCATTTCTTAATGAGGGATTCCTGAAACGGATAGCGTCTAGCAATACGCTTGGAAATAGTAAAGGTACGTTTAGAATGCTCCCATTCTTCTTTGATTTTATTACCAAAACACTTGGGTACAGGAAAAACCTTCACCGTTTTGATGGGCTTGTTAGTACCAAAGGGAATCTCTGTTTCAGTTGCCTCTGCCGGTAAAACCTCAAGTCTTAAGGTTTCCCGCACCGCCACAACTAGTGCGTCCACCAATGCTTCTTCCTGAATTATGGCGGAAGAATGCACGTCCTCCCCACTGTCTGAGGGAGCTTTACCTGAGATAACAGCCCTTGCAGAGGGACCTGCAGCTGCAGTGACCATCTCTGAATCTGAGTCAGAGGTGTCAGATATTATAGGGGTAGGCGGGGGTCGCTTTCTTGACCCCCGTCCCTGACAGGCCGCCTCCACCCGAGCCACCATAGACTCCAAAACTGCTGTAAATGCATCCATGCTCTGTGCACCGGCGGGTCCCGTGGCCCCCTCGAGTGAAACAGGTGGGGGTACTTGTGTGGCAGGGTCCATGATTATTCCAGTAACTACCCGGAAACTTCAATCCAAACTTAAATAAAAAACTTTTTTTTTTTTTCCAGCGCCACAAAAGCCCCTCAGTGTTACCTGCTAGGGATCCCTATCGAGCGAGAGAGAGAGAGAGATAGACCCCCAGGCTCACCACTTGATGCTCAGAGTTCACTGCAACAGGTTACAGTGCTGTGTCCACAAACAGGAAGTCTTTTGGCTGGCTGCCCAGGAAGAAAGGAGGCGGCTCCGCCCCTCTGCACGCCTTCCGGCGCCTCCCCTAGCTCCACGAGGTGTTGGAGTCACCTCAAACATGGCCGCTCCCATGCTGCAGACACGAGGCTACGCCAAAATGGCGGCCTCGTGCGATCTACGGCGGTTTGTACAGCATAGCGGCGTCCTGCAGTAACTAGGCATCGCAAAACCTTTCACTCATGGAGATCAGCTTGACCGGCGGTACCGAACCCTGGCGGAACCGCATGGCCGTCGGGAGACCTGCTTCAGCTGGAGGAATGACCTGGCAAGCCGCATCCCTGTCCTGTGACTTCTGACAGGTAGGATACTTCTAGTAACACAGTAAGCTTCCAGTGCTGCCACATATTACAATCATTTAAACATACTTTGTAATTAGATTGTCAGCTCCCAAACCAAGCCTGCTGGCTTTGTACACAAAAATCACACTCAATTAGGGGGATCTGTGACCTGTTATAGGATAGAGGGGAACCCATCCTTACCATTACAGAGAGGGGCCGCGTTCACCACAAGACCCGACAGGGGGAAAAGGGGAACATACTACTCACCATACCGGAACCAGGCGGGCGCCAACTCCTGACAGTACCCCTCTCCACCGAAGTTGGAGGGCTGTCGACCAATACGGACGCCGTGACTCATGGTCCTTGGCGTTTCAGCGAGACGTTTAACTCGCAGGGTCAGTCCCCGTCCAGTGGGACTATGTCGCGGCCGACCCAGCGCGGAGCTATGGCCTGCACGCGCTCGTAGGCTGAACTGGGGTGACCACCGGATCTCAACATCCAGCCCGTCGCCCAGTTCAGCTTTCTTGCTTGAAGATCTCACAGGAACACTGGAGAAAAAAAGCTGTCTAAAAAATCTTTTCTAAGAAAAAAATCCTGCCAGGACCGAAGATCCCAGCAAGGTATCTAGGTCCTTACTCCTGACTAGACAGAAAAAAAACTGATTTGCTGAGGCAGAGACTGGGACTGCC
This sequence comes from Pelophylax lessonae, assembly GCF_965119305.1. Taxonomy (NCBI): domain Eukaryota; kingdom Metazoa; phylum Chordata; class Amphibia; order Anura; family Ranidae; genus Pelophylax; species Pelophylax lessonae. Next base: position 261,395,866 of record NC_138773.1, on the reverse strand, counting down.
CCTAAGGTGTGGCCAGAGCATTTTAATTTCCTGTCTAGTCCTACTCCTGCGGAGGCAACATAACCCGAAGGTGCTGTATCACCGAGGACTACTGTCAATGAGCGATAGAGAAATATATTTTATTGAATGTATATCTCTTACCTGGTTTCCCCCAAGTCCATGACAGCTGTAGAAGATTGGAGGTTTATCGCCATTACCATTATCTCCTCCAACATCCAAACACCTCTGACTTCCAACATTTAGAATCTGAAGAGGAAAAAGAACTTGGGTTAGACTGTTTTTTCCCCTTCTGGCTATGTGGGATGTTCCTGCAATTCTAGTTTATTATGCTCCAGGTAGATATGCAATAACAAATCAGATTACTACAGCTATGTCTTTATTTAAAAAAAAAAAAAATTACTTTTTTATGCAGCTAGTAGCAACAGCTGCATTTAGGTTGGTTTAAGCCTCATGTAAAGCCCTTTACAGAAATGTTCAGACTGGAGTAGGAAAGGGAAGTACTTGGGTTCAATCAACGGTCCTGCATTCACAATTGCTGAAAAGGAACATGCTAACAGGAGAAGAGAACAGAATGAAGACCTCATCAATCTGTACTTACACTGTCCAATCAATAAGACAGGTAGGTGACCTGTGTCACTTAAATGCAGCAAAGAAAAGTCAGGTCACTGGGCTACTTAACCTACCAGGGCTGAAAGAAACAAAAACAAAAAAAAGAAAAAGAATGCACAGGTAAAACAACAAAGTAAAACAGACCCTTGAGCTGTGGTTTTACCATCCTCTGACTGCCTTCCTTAAAGGATAAGTTCACCTTTTGGAACATGTAACATGTTTCAATAGCTGCAGCCTCTCCCCATGATAGTGAACGTGGGATCTTCGCCCTGCCCCCACTGTCACTATGTGAAATAATGCTCCACTCACATGGCCCGCCCTTCATGCACATACATCCATCCATCCATACATACATACACATTATATATATATATATATATATATATATATATATATATATATATATATATATATACACACACACGCACGCACGCTTATCTGCACTCGGAAAATCAATGCTCCGCTTTTCTGAGAATGGGCTAGTGTGAACTTATGCAGGCCATACACCGTGCAAATTTCTTTCCTGCAACCTGACAGGGGAATCCCTCCGGCTGAGCAATTGTCTACTCCCAGCGGGGGGGGAGCGGGCAGGGGAAGCCAATATTTGGCAAGTGTGAAGGTGGCTTAAGCCACGCCTAAAAAACTGTTTACTGGCTTCTAGTCAATATTGCAAAGCAACTACTGTTACAGTTAGGCAATCCCAAAACAATTCATTACAGGGTTAGTCTACATAAAACTGAATTGCTTGCCAGCTTCACATTTATCCTTCTGGGAAGTCTGGAAAGGAGATCCCTGTAACCCTGACTTCCCATTTCTGCTACCCACCCACTGTAGCTATTATGAAGGTGGTCTCAGGGCAGGTTTACACCAGAATCTAACAGAAACACAATTACTGCGTGTTCTGCTGCAGTGCAATTTGCCAGCCTATTCATTTGAATGAGCTGCAAATTGCACCGGAATGCACAAAAAGTAATACAAATCTTATGGTACTGCAGTACTGTGTGATCTGGAGCCTGCAAACACACTGGATTTGCGATCTGTGTTTGGGGTTAATGTATTGGCACCCACAGCAGATCACAAAGGCAGTGCCTTTTGAACCGTGTTCTAATGAAAACAGTCTGATTTTTTCCATTACGTAGAGCCTTGAGATTGCTCTCACTGCCAAGAAAGGAGTCCGACTTTATGGTGGACAGAGGTGGATCTGAAAACTCAGAGTGAAGATAATGCCACTGGAGCTCTCAAGAGGAAAAGTCAGTGGACGATTCGGTCCATTAGTATCTACCTGTAACTGAATATACCTGCTTTAGGAAAAGAGGGAAATGGGGCATGCATATGCCCTACATTTCCCTATGGGTTAGTGACAGGGCGGAACAGGTTATCAGGTAAATTAGGTTAGAATAGGTATAGGTTATGAGGTAACAGGCCAGGTGAACTTTTGACCTGGCTGTTTCAAAGGGCATATGTTTTCCCGCTCAGGGGTCTGTAACTGGGCAGTTTAGGCGCCCCTCTGTCTTTTCCCGCCCGTTTTTCCCTGTATCTAGGGAGATTTTAGGCTCTGACCTGCTTCCCGCCTGTTTTTTGCCGCTCTTTTGGGGCTAGCTGGTTTGAACCTGCCCTCATTTAGGGCTATTTAAGGGGGCTCATTGCCGCCTGATTTTCAGTTCACCACAGAGAAGAAAGAAGAACTTACTTAATTTTCCTACCAAGAGGATGAGTCTGAGGCGCCTGATTGAGAGAGCCGGCGAGGAAGGAGGAGAAGCTTGGGTCCGCTGATGCCTGGACTTTCCTTTCGTGACAGCGGCTGAAGCGCCATCTGGAGCGGACATGGACGGAGTCACCGGTGGAATGGAAGCGGCGGAGGTCGACAGCGTTTTCTGCCTCGGCGCCCGGCGGAAGATGAGAGACGTCTCGGGATCCGGAGGAGGAGGATCGGGAGCATCCGGGACTGCGCAGCCGTGGGAGTACCGTTATGTCCGGCCGTGACGCGGTTACGGCCAAACGAAAGAAGATCCCCCGCCGGAGTTTCCCTTCCCCCCTCTTTCTCACCCAACAGGCATTCGGGAGGCAGGAGGACCTCGCAATCGCCGGGAAGAGGCTGAAGAAGCGGATCGGCAGCGGGACCGTCGCCTGGAAGGCTGGCCGAATCTCAGGCGACTATTAGAAGAGAGCAGTAGCTACAGTCTAGTCAGCCCAGCAGGGTGACAGGTGAGGTGACCAGCATCAATTGTACAAATGTATCTGTTTGTGTCCACACAGGAGGAGCTAGTCTGGAGCAGAACCAGGAGGAGTGGCAAATCTGGCATTTAGGCAGGGTGAGCATAGTCTTATGTATGCCTTTAAATAATGTCTTAGCTGTTTGTTGAATTTTTGCTGATTTTCAGTCGATATTTGATTAACAATAATGTTAGTCATTCTGCTAAGTGAGGCTGGGTGCCACCTGGTGGTTGTGTTGGGAATAGCTCCTTCACAAATTTCTGTTGAAAGAAATGACAATTTTTTTTTTTTTCGTTTGACGCATGAACGGATTTTGCTCTTGTGAATTGTCTCCCCTTGGTTTCCATTTAGCTTTTATTAATATTCTGTCTTTGCTGCTTTCTACAAAGGAATTTGTGGCAAAACATGACAGAAATTGGCTGCACGAGTCAAACTTAAAATGGGGAGTGGAAGATGTTAGTTTGTATAAAAAAAAAAAAAAAAAAAAAAATAAATGAAATGGATTTTTCCTTTCCTCAAAAAAAAAAAAAAAAAATAGAATAGATTCCTTTTTTCTCACGTTCAAATGTCAGTAGCATACCCCATCTCAAAGTGCTTTAAATGCATGCAAGTTGGCGGAAATTTTTTCCTGAAAGCTTCATCCCCGGTGCGCATAAAAAATAAATAAAAAAAAAAAAAAAAAAATAATAAAATTATATGCTCCTGTGGCCCAAGCTGTATCCAGACAAATGGAAGGCCCAATTGTTAATGAGGGCTTTGAAGTAGGTTTTGTTCTCCCCTCTGTTAATGTTGTGGTTGCATTTTGGTTAAAGAACCTAAAATCAGTTAAAAGTTTACAAGAAGTTGTTTTAGAGCAATTAATAAAGGAATTAGTTTATGTAGGTTTGTAGGTCCATTTATTTCTACCCCCCCCCCCTTTTTTAAATAATTTTAGGCTTTTCCCCTTGGGAAGAGTTCAAAAGAAGGAGCCTAATTCGTATAGGCCTATCCATCACTCGTTATACCCTAGGGGGGGCTCCCTTAATGGTGATATAAATGGGGTTTGGGCATAAGTGCAATACGCAACATTGAGGATGCTCTTAAAAAGCTTAGATGGTTGGGTAAAGGAGTTATGATGGATAAGGCGGACATTAAGTCCGCTGTTAGGTTACTACCAGTACACCCCCGATGTTTTAATTCCCTAGGTTTTTTGTTCCAGTTCTTTTTATTCTGATTGTTGCCTGCCAATGGGCTGTTTCTACTTCGAGTGCTTTTATTCCCTTTAGATTGGGTGGTGTCTAAACGATCCGGATCTGAATATCTGATACACTATTTGGATGTATTTCTTTTATGGGTTCCGGGGGTTCGAATGTTCGCATATGTTGCAGATACTTTGTGACGTTTGAGGGAGTTTCGGTATGCCCTTGGCCCATGAAGGGACAGCACTGCCTTCCACTCGAATAGATTTTTGGGAATCACTATTGATTCTGGATATATGGAGTTTAGTCTTCCAGAAGAGAAAGTGGACAAGTTGACGACTTTGCTTATGACGGCCATCCGCAAACGCAAAGTATGTCTTTAATAAATGCAGTCTGTATTAGGTCGTTTAGCTTTCGCATATAGAGTAATTCCGTTAAGAAAACTGTTTTTCTAGGAAGCCTTATTTAGCTATTGCTGGTTTAAAATCCCCATCCGCACAGGTAAGCTTATCGCAGGAATCGAGGGTGGACTTGCTGATTTGGACGCAGTTCTTGATTAAAGTCACAATGGTAAGACAATATGGCAAGACGAATTTGTATTAGTTTCAGACTTTCGGTTATTTTCTGATTCTGCGAGATCGGTGGGATTCGCTGTAATTTAGCGCTCCCACTGGTGTGCAGATGTTTGATTAAGGCCTATACCCGTAGCAGTGTAATGATTGAACTGTTTCCTGTATTGGTGGCTCTGGAGATTTGGGGTCATCTCTACAGGATCAAACGCATTTTAATAAGTACAGTCAACAGAGGTGTAATGTTAGCCATTAACTGCTTGTCTGCCAAATCTTTTACAGTTATCACATTATTACGACACTTGGTGTCTAAATGTGTGCAGCTCATTATATGGATCGAGGCTAAGTAGGTGCCTGGTAAGGATAACGACTCTCTATCTCAATTGCAGTTGGAACGTTTTCCACCTACTTACAGAAAGCGGACCGAATAGGTTGTTTGATTTAGACCTGGTTTACCAACATTTTTAGTTCACTAGCGCCTTTCACCATAGCCGGATATCATTCGGCATGGGATCTATGGTTATCTTTTTTGATGAATTATAACTTATTCAGCACAAAATTTTTCTGAGCAATTTTTTTTTTCTCTTGTTTTCAATTAAAAAAAAAAAAAAAGAAGAATTTGTATTGGTCCCATATCAATAAGATATTGGTTGGCATTTTTTGCCAAACTTGACTGCTTGCTTTTGCTTTATTTTCAGTCAAACAGGCCTTAAAGGGTTACAGGCGAAGTACATTCCATAAGAATTCCAGAAGGCCAATCGCATTGGAGCTGTTGGCAAGAATATGTGTATCATGTGATACAGTTTGTTTCTCAACTTTTGAGTCGGCCTTATTCAAGGCGGATTTCTGCCTAATGTTTTTGCGGCACTTCGCATTTTTGAGCTAACAACGGTCAGTGGAAGAAATTATGGTTTGATGTTCTCAGATGTTTGTTGTCGTCTAGTTATGCTAATAATTTATTCGTTACTTCAAAACTTGGTCAATTAGGTTCCATCTAAATGCCTATGTAGGATCTTATGGTCTGCCCGTTTTTAAATCTCAATTCGTATGTACGGATCGAGCCGGGTGGAGGTCAGCCATTTCTTATACACTAGTCGGGTAAGCCAATTACCAAGTATCAGGTTAATAGCGTATAAAAAAAAAAAAAAAAAAATAATAATAAAAAAAAAAAAAAAAAAATTATGTATATGTGTGTATGTATGTATGTGTGTATGTATATATGTGTATGTGTATATATGTATATATGTGTATATATATATGTATATTTATATATATGTGTATATATTTATGTGTATAAAAAAAAAAAAAAAAAAAATGCTATATGAGTTGGGTTTGGGACACCTAAATTTAAGTTTACATTCTTTTCGGATAGGAGCTGCCATCGAGGAGGCTAGGTTAGGTTTGAGTAGTAAGTTGCTTAAGAATATGTAGCAAGTGGCAATCTGATTCTTATTTGACATATATTCGTCCTAAATTTTTCTTCCTGATTGTTTTCTAGGTCAGGAACACTCGGTATGGATTATAGGGTATTCTTTTGTACGCTGGGCCAGGCTAAAAGCAAGGGATAGACCTTACACTGAAAAACCTGGGTCTGGATCCTCGCTTCGTCCAAGTCATCTGGTTCAGCAAGAGAGGAATGCGATGGTCAAAGTTTAGATCTGCAGTATTTAGGTTATTTCAGTTTTATTGCCCTCCGGTTGTGCTGATAGTACACCTCGGGGGCAATGACATTGGTAGGGTTAAAACCCTAGATCTTATTTATAAAAATTTAGGGATGATATGCAATTGATTAGGTTTCATTTCCCAGGTTTGTCTTAGCTTTCTCGGAGATCATTTCTGATATTATCTTGGTTTAGGTTTCAACGCCTGAAGCCTCTGGTAAAGATCAGAAAGAGAATAATGAGTTGCTGTTAGTTCAGGGAATTTAAAATTTTAGACACACTGAGTTGAAAAGGGGTATTCCCGGTGTATACAGGTCAGATGACACACACCTGTCTGAAATAGGTTTGGACATTTTCAATACTAACTGGGTTCATGTATCAAGAAGGCCGCGTTGTGGGGTGTTTGACAGGGGGTTTTATTCCCCCTGTCTTTTGGATAAAATTTGTTCTTGGATGTTATTTATTACCGCCTGGATCGTGGTGATCAGGTGTGTTATAGTGTTATGTATATTTCTGTGTATTAAAGTTATTTATTTATTTAATATTTATTGAATCAAATAATAAACGGCCGCGGCCTTAATATTTTTATCCAAAACAGAAGGTGTGTGTCTATTTATTGATTTACTTATTTATTTATTGAAGTTTAGTAATTTTAATTAAGCATATAAAGGAGATCCTGTCTACTAACCCAAAGAGGGAAATGGGGCATGCATATGCCCTACATTTCCCTATGGGTTAGTGACAGGGCGGAACAGGTTATCAGGTAAATTAGGTTAGAATAGGTATAGGTTATGAGGTAACAGGCCAGGTGAACTTTTGACCTGGCTGTTTCAAAGGGCATATGTTTTCCCGCTCAGGGGTCTGTAACTGGGCAGTTTAGGCGCCCCTCTGTCTTTTCCCGCCCGTTTTTCCCTGTATCTAGGGAGATTTTAGGCTCTGACCCGCTTCCCGCCTGTTTTTTGCCGCTCTTTTGGGGCTAGCTGGTTTGAACCTGCCCTCATTTAGGGCTATTTAAGGGGGCTCATTGCCGCCTGATTTTCAGTTCACCACAGAGAAGAAAGAAGAACTTACTTAATTTTCCCCTCCCCCCCCCCCTGGCTGTCGCGGCCAAAGTTTATTATTTGTGGGTCACCTTTGCGTTTTGCAAAGGGGGACATATATTTTATATTCTGATGGAATGTTATTTATTACCGCCTGGATCGTGGTGATCGGGTGTGTTATAGTGTTATGTGAAAGTTATTTATTTGTTCAAATGGATAAAATTTGTTCTTGGATGTTATTTATTACCGCCTGGATCGTGGTGATCAGGTGTGTTATAGTGTTATGTATATTTCTGTGTATTAAAGTTATTTATTTATTTAATATTTATTGAATCAAATAATAAACGGCCGCGGCCTTAATATTTTTATCCAAAACAGAAGGTGTGTGTCTATTTATTGATTTACTTATTTATTTATTGAAGTTTAGTAATTTTAATTAAGCATATAAAGGAGATCCTGTCTACTAACCCAGACCTAGCATTTAATGTTTCCATTGAAAGAAAAACTTATTATTTATGAGATTATTACATAGGCTCCCAATGTTGACCGGTTTGAAAAATACTAGATGTCTGGCTGTCAACACTCTGACTTTAAAACATTAATAGCCAACGAGCCTGGAAAAGTATACAGCTAGATATTTATTCTAGGTCTATGACTAAAGCTGGGTATACATGTTTTTTTTTCAGGACCATTTGACAGAAGCTGGTCTAAGAATCAACTTTTGTTAACCAGAGAGGGGTACACATAGATCGAAATTTGGCCAGTTCTTGCTAAAACTGCTAATTTTCAGTACAAGCATATGAGTATACCCAGCTTAAGTAAGTATTGAAGTCCGGGAAACTGCACAAAAGCAAAAGACTCAACATTTTATGAGGCTGGTTATCACTGAAAGCATACATATTGGGTTTTGTTTTTATCAATGTTTTCACCCAAAGGTTACAAAAACTTTCACCAAAGATTCACTCATTTTTCTAATTTAAGCTAATGGGGAAGCAGGTAAATCTTGGATACAAGTTGTGTGCATCTTGAGTGGAGGCGGCCTGTCAGGGACGGGGGTCAAGAAAGCGACCCCCGCCTACCCCTATAATATCTGACACCTCTGACTCAGATTCAGAGATGGTCACTGCAGCTGCAGGTCCCTCTGCAAGGGCTGTTACCTCAGGTAAAGCTCCCTCAGACAGTGAGGAGGACGTGCATTCTTCCGCCATAATTCAGGAAGAAGCATTGGTGGACGCACTAGTTGTGGCGGTGCGGGAAACCTTAAGACTTGAGGTTTTACCGGCAGAGGCAACTGAAACAGAGATTCCCTTTGGTACTAACAAGCCCATCAAAACGGTGAAGGTTTTTCCTGTACCCAAGTGTTTTGGTAATAAAATCAAAGAAGAATGGGAGCATTCTAAACGTACCTTTACTATTTCCAAGCGTATTGCTAGACGCTATCCGTTTGAGGAATCCCTCATTAAGAAATGGACGGTACCACCAGTGGTGGATCCACCTATTTCCAGGCTGAATAAAGCCACGGTTATCCCAGTGGAGGACACTTCGTCCTTTAAGGATCCGGTGGATCGGAAGATGGAAGCAGAGTCCCGCACTATCTTCTCTCTGATAGGGTCAGCATTTAGACCAGTAATTGTTATTGGTCTAGTTTCCCAGACACTAACGGAATGGGCGAGATTGGTACGCCAAGACCTTAGGGGAAAAGATATTCCCCAGGAAACATCTGATTTGATGGAACAGATTATACAAGGACTACAGTTTATCTGTGACGCAGCCTTGGATACTACTCCCCTATTAGGGCATGCATTTATGTCAGCGGTGATCCTCAGACGTGTGCTGTGGTTAAAATGCTGGTCAGCTGACCTAGGTTCCAAAAAGACCTTGACGAATCTCCCTTTTCAGGGGAATCAATATCTTGTCAAGATTAATGGCTGACGTGTTTAGTTGCCTCGAAACGCGTCAGCTGTTTATCTTGACAAGATATTGGACTCCAACACCATGGACGTTGCTAGTCAGAGTTGATATGCTGGTTTACATCACTTGTTTGTGAGTAGACATTTTTTTAATAATAAAAGCCTACTGAGGATAATGCACTAGGCTGGTGCGCCCTTCTTTTGTGTTTATGTTTACAGTGTTTTGTCGACCACCCCGGTCATAGAGGGCAGCAAGGTTTAGCCATTTGTGGATGCCAAGTGCGAGTCCCGGGATAGAGGCAGTCTGCGAACCAGGCTCTGAGCGCAGGAGCAAGGTGCTAAGCATCACATTTTTCTTTTTGGAGCCTGGATATCATCTCTGTCCCACTGCCAATTTCCTTCTACCATGGTCACTGGGACAAAATTTATAGAAAATTCAAATATGACTGTCACTGGGATTTTAGGGGAGGGAAAATCTGCTAGTGGTAACATCAGTCCAAAAACACCCTGCTAGTACTGGTAGTATCTAGTAATTTTTATAGCATAAAGAATGAATAAATTATTTAAGGGGAGCTGCAAAATGCAAAAGCTCTGAATGTATTTGACTTTTCTGACAGCCCAACTTGATCAAATTTCTGTATGTTAATACTTACATCTCCAAAGATAAGTGGGCTCAGGTCTGGGACATACATTTCCGGATAGATATTTTTCAGATACCAGGTGAAATTTTTGCACTGAAGATTTTGCCGTAGTTGGACTCTCTTGGAAATATTACCGTATGCTTTCTGCCAAAACAAAAAAGCACAGTGACATTTTATAAAAGGTAAATAGAAATGAATAGTAGCATTGTTGTTTCTCTTGGGTCAGCAGGTATGCTCCAGAACACTTTACTTATATTAATACCTAAACAAAGAACTATCACAAATCTCAGACAGCAGTCAACCGAAACTCAGTGCATTTGATGAAACAAAGTTCATGGCATATATATATATATATATATATATATATATATATATATATATATATATACATACATACATACATACATACACACACACACACACACACACACACACACACACACACACACACACACACACACACACAAAAATTAAATGAACACTTTTTAATCAGAGTATAGCATCAAGTCAAACTCCTGGGATATTGATCTGGTCAGTTAACCACTTTACCACTAGAGCATTTTGCTGTCTTACGTCTGGGCCACTTTTTGCGATTCGGCGCTGTGCGAATTTAACTGACAATTGCGCAGTCGCGCGACGCCGTACCCAAACAAAATTTACGTCCTTTTTTTCCCACAAATAGAGCTTTCTTTTGGTGGTATTTGATCACCTATGCGATTTTTACTTTTTGCGCTATAAACAAAAAATTAGCGTTTATTTTGAAAAAATAACAATATTTTTAACATTTTTTTATATGAAATTCCCCCCCCCCCCCAAAATGTAAAAATCAAATTTTTTTTAAATTTTTGGCCAATTTGTTTTCTGCTACCTATGTTTGGTAAAAAAAAAATCACAATAAGCGTATTTTGATTGGTTTGCGCAAAAGTTATTGCGTTTACTAACAAAGGGAAAGATTTCTGTCATTTTTGGTGTTTTTTTTTTTTAACGCGTAATGGCGGCGATCTGCGATTTTTTTTGCGGGACTGCGACATTGCGGCGGACAGATTGGACCCTTGTCTGACATTTTTGACACTTTTGGGGGTACCAGTGACATTACTGCAGTAATCAGTGCTATATATATGCACTGTTACTGTAAAAATGACACTGGCAGGGAAGGGGTTAATTTTATTGGAGAGGGAGGAGTTAATGTATGCCTGGTGCTTACTGACGTGTGTGGGGGGAGGGGCTATGTAACACAAGGACAGATCCAGGGTTCAGCTATGCTGAACCCTGCAATCTGACCCTGCCTGCCACTTGGGAGATCCGCCCGCTTGTGTTTACACAGGCGGCTGGATCTCCACACTAGATCCCCGACGATCGGGGAAGAGCGGCGGCGATCGCCGCTGCTCCTCCCCTGGCCCGACTCCCGCTGTGACTGAAAACAGCGGGAGCGAGCCTCCGGCGGCGCGCGCGCGCCGCCGAGAAGGGGAGTGTCTGACGACGTAGGTCTACGTCGTCAGACCTACAAGAGCCCCTTTTTCAGCAGTAGTACTACAGTACTCAGCGGTAAAGTGGTTAAGTAACAGAGGGGGTTGTTAATTTCATTACCACCAAAGCAGCTGAAACTGATTAACAACAGGGGCATTAGATGGGCACAATGAGACCACCTCTAAAACAAGAATGGTTTTACAGGTGGAGGCCACTGACATTTTTGTTTCCCTACTCATCTTTTCTGACTGTTTTTCACTAGTTTTGCATTTGGTTAGGGTCAGTGCTACTACTGGTAGCATGAGGAGATACCGGAACCCTATAGAGGTTGCACAGGCAGTCCAACTCCTCCAGGATGGCCCATCAATACTTGCCATTGCCAGAAGGTTTGCTGTGTCTCCCAGCACAGTCTCAAGAGTATGGAGGAGATTCCAGGAGACAGGCAGTTACTCTAGGAGAGCTGGCCGGGGCCGTAGAAGGTCCTTAACCCATGAGCAGGACCAGTATCTGCTCCTTTATGTAGGGAGGAACAGGATGAGCACTGCCAGAGCCCTAAAAAAAATGACCTCCAGCAGGCCACTGGTGTGAATGTCTCTGACCAAACAATCAGAAACAGACTTCATGAGGGTGGCCTGAGGGCCCAACATCCTCTAATGAGCCCTGTGCTCACTGCCTGGCACTGTGGACCTCAATTGGCATTTGCCATTGAACACCAGAATTGACAGGTACACCCTGTGCTTTTCACAGATGAGAGCAGGTTCACCCTGAGCACATGTGACAAACATGAAAGGGTCTGGAGAAGCCATGAAGAATGTTATGCTGCCTGTAACATTGTTCAGCATGACTGGTTTGGTGGTGGGTCAGTGATGGTCAGAGGAGGCATATCCATGAAGGGATGCACAGACCTCTACAGGCTAGACCATGGCACCCTGCCATTAGGTATTGAAATGAAACCCTTGGACCCATTGTCAGATCCTACGCTGATGCAGTGGGTCCTAGATTCCTCCTGGTGCACGACAATGCCCGGCCTCATATGGCGAGAGTATGCAGCCAGTTCCTGGAGAATGAAGAAATCGATACCATTGACTTACATCCAATAGAACACCTTTGGGACATTATGTTTCGGACCATTAGACATCGCCAGGATACACCTCAGTCTGTCCGGGAGCTCAGTGATGTCAAGGTCCAGATCTGGAAAGAAATACCCCAGGACACCATCCGCCATCTCATTAGGAGCATGCCCCGACGTTATCAGGCATACATACAAGCACGTGGGGGCCAAACAAACTACTGAGTACCATTTTGAGTTACTGCAATAAAATTTCAGCAAAATTAATTGGCCTGCTGCATCATTTTTCACTTTAATTTTCGGGGTGTCTTTGAATTCAGCCCTCTGTAGGTTGATCATTTTAATTTCCATCAAACGATGTGGTATCGTTGCTAATGCATTACCCAGTCCATATCAGAATAGATATCCAGCATGATATTTTTCTCCATTGAGATCTTATGCGTTTTCAACGTGTTCCTTTCATTTTTTTGAGCAGTGTATATACATATACACACACCGGCCACTTTATTATTAGGTACATCTTGCTAGTAAGGGGTTGGACCCCCTTTTGCCTTCAAAACTGCCTTAATTCTTTTGGCATAGATTCAACAATGTGTTGGAAACATTTCTCAGAGATTTTGGTCCATATTGACATAATAGCATCATGTAGTTGTTGCAGATTTGTTGGCTGCACATCCATGATGCGAATTTCCTGTTCCACCACATCCCAAAGGTGCTCTATTGGATTGCGATCTGGTGACTGTGGAGGCCATTGGAGTACAGCAAACTCATTGTCATGTTCAAGGTCAATAAACTAGTTTGAGATTATTTGAGCTTTGTGACATGGTGCAATATCCCGCTGGAAGAAGCCATCAGAAGAAGGGATGGACAAATTCAAAGGGATGGACATGGTCAGCAACAATACTCAGGTAGACCATGGCATTTAAATGATACTCAATTGGCACTAAGGGACCCAAAGTGTGCCAAGAAAATATCCCCTGCACCATTACACCACCAGCCTGAACCGTGATACAAGGCAGGATGGATTCATGCTTTTATGCTGTTTATGCCAAATTCTGACCCTACCATCTGAATGTCGCAGCTGAAATCAAGACTCTTCAGACAAGGCAACATTTTTTCAATCTTCTAGTGTCCAATTTTGGGGAGTCTGTACAAATTGTAGCCTCAGTTTCCTGTTCTTAGAGGACACGAGGGGCACCCAGTGTGCTCTTCTGCTGCTTTAGCCCATCTGCTTCAAGGTTTGATATGTTACCCATTCAGATGGTATCCTGCATACCTTGGTTGTAACGAGTGTTTATTATTGCCTTTCTATCATCTCAAACCAGTCAGAGGAGAATGGGCAGACATTAACAAGGCATTTTCATCCACACAACTGCCACTGAATATTTTCTCTTTTTTCGGACCATTCTCTGTAAACCTGAAAGAAGGTTGTGTGCAATTCCCAGTAGATTAGCAGTTTTTTTAAATACTTAAACCAGCCCATCTAGCACCAACAACCCATGCTACGTTCAAAGTCACCTAAATCCCCATTCTGATGCTTGATTTGAACTTTAGAAAGTCGCCTTTACCACATCTAGATGCTTAAATGCATTGAGATGCTGCCATTTGATTGGCTGATTAGCAATTGGTGTTACAAAGCAATTGAACAGGTGTGCCTAATAAAGTGGCTGGTGAGTGTATATACAGTGCCCAGCATAAATAAGTACAACCCCACAGATTTGACAGAAAACCTTTACTTTCAAAATAAGCATTTTCTATGGGACACTATATTATAAAATACTCCCACAACTGCAGGTCATAGATTGCATCCAAGAATTGGTAATTTGCACACACACCAAAAACAAAATTCACAACAAATTTATGCAAGACCATGTTGGAAAAATGAGTACACCATGATGAAAGTCTTAGGAGCAAAGCTACATTTTAGACAACAAAATCCTAATTAACAAGAATTATTCATTTGAGTCAAATTATTCATTAACAGGTGTCCAGCTGACAGATGATTATAAAAGGGCATTACTTAACAAAGAAAACCCCTTCCCATTTCATTCTGTCAGCAATGGCACCACATGGAAGAGAAATGTCACAAGGCCTGAGAAAGAAAATTATTTATTTACAAAAGAAAGGTAAAGTCTTCAAGAAGATCAGCATCGCTTTACTTATCAGTCAGAATACTATGTGATTCAAAAATGTAACATAGATGGAATTGCAACAATCTCACTGGTCCACATCATTTGGTGGAGGGGGTAGGGGGAATTATGGTGTGCAGTTGTTTTTCAAGGGTTGGGTTTGGCCCCCTTACCTCCAGTGAAGGGAACTCTTAATGCGTCAGCATATCAAGACATTTTGGACAATTTCATCCTCCCAACTTTGTGAGAACAGTTTTGGGATGGCCCCTTCCTGTTCCAACATGACTGCACACCAGTGCGCAAAGCAAGGTCCATAAAGACATGAATGAGCGAGTTTGGGTTGGAGGAACTTGACTGGCCTGCACAGAGTCCTGACCTCAACCCGATAGAACACCTTTGGGGTGAATAAGAGCGAAAACTGCGAGCCAGGCCTTCTCGTCCACCTCAGTGCCTGACCACACAAATGGGCTTCTGGAGGAAGGGTCAAACATTCCCATAGACACTCCTAAACCGTGTGGACAGCCTTCCCAGAAGAGTTGAAGCTGTTATAGCTGCAAAGGGTGGGCGAACTTAATATTGAACCCTACAGACAAATACTAGGATGCCATTAAAGTTCATGTGGGTGTAAAGGCAGGTGTCCCAATACTTTTGATAATATAGTGTATGTCTATCAGGGGCCTAATTGAAGCATTGGAGTGTCCTTTGGAAATGAATAGCGCCACAATGCTCAAATGCATTTTTGATGCATTGTGTTGTTGTAATGCACGTGTTATGCTCTATATATTGTATATCTTTTTCTTTTGTTTCTTCTTAGGAAGGAGACATCTCATCTTACATTGCCCTTTCTTTCCAGCTGGGAGATTCTCCAGTAATTACACAATCAGGGTCTTGATTATGCTCCAAGCACGGGAGATTCTCCAGTAATTACACAATCAGGGTCTTGATTATGCTCCAAGCACGGGAGATTCTCCAGTAATTACACAATCAGGGTCTTGATATTGCTCCAAGCACAGGTTGAAGACTTCCTAAAATTCCTGACTTGGGTTAAAGTCCCATCTTTCAAAGTCTGCTGTGAAAATCCACCAGTAGAATCAGAACTGCCCCTTTTGAAGTATCAGGGTATTGGAGCACCAATGTACAAGAAAATTGGAAATTAAAAGAGAAGTATGGGGTTTGGTTTTTTTCCCCCAACATCGCCGATCACTTGGTTCTGACAGCTCCCTGCTGACTGTCAGTTACCACTCTCTGCTCTGTCCCTCCTCGCTCATTGGAGCGCTGAGCTGTGGAGGAGCGGAGGGGGGGGGGGGGGGGCGTCTCAGGCTCTCAGCTGCTCGCTGAGAGGCTGAGCCAGGTGTCGATCCAGGCACCTGGCGGATCCCAACTTCCATTGTCGTGATGACGTGGTGCCTGGACTTACTTCTGTGACGTCAGCAGACAACAAACTTCAGTCTGCTCTCTGCTAAAAACAGGTCACAGGGGCGCAGAACGGACTGCACTCCTGTAATCCATAGGAGATGTACAGCCAAGCGAGCTTTGGCTGTACATCTCCTTTAAGTGGTTCAAATTGAGACCTTTTATCAAAAAGATCATTCTGATCCTACGTAAACTAACATTCACAACAATGCTTGCAGTGTCAAGAGTTACAATGAAGCAATGTTATGGTTGATTCATTGTAACTCCTCTGGTTCATCCATAGCAGATCTGCATATGATGTTAGCTAAATGAACCTTGCAAGTTAACAAAATAATGAATAACCCTTAAACTGCATTCAAACCTGAGTCACATTTTTGTGCATTTTGTTACAGCATTTTCATGTTTTTAGAGCTCCAGGAGTTTTGTATTAGCCAATAGAAAACAGTGTCATCTTTCACATCACTTGTTGCTGTTTGCAAAGTAACTGACATATCAGCTTAAAAACATGCATAAACTCACATTAAAACAAGTGCAAATATGCAAATTGTGACTTTTCCATGCACACCTATGCAATTCTATGGGACTCAAACTGCACCAAATGCTGCCATCTGCTTGATTTCAGCTACAAAAGAAGCTTAATAACTCTATTGAGCTTCTGATGCTCAGCTACAGGTGTTTACGTGCTCGGGTGTAAAAAGGCACCATAGTGAACAATTGTTTTTTTTTTTAAGTTTGCGCGATCACGCGGGAATTTTGTGGCTTGTAGCTCAACGCATAGAAACGTTCAACAAGAAGAAACCTATTGGTTTCAATAGTCCTTGTTCACATCTAAGCGTCATGTTGCTTGTAGCAAAATGCCTGTCGCTCAAAAAACGACACAAGCTACTTTTCAGGCAGAATTTAGTATTTCTGTCCCCAAAGACTTCAATGGAAACGCCTGTAAAGCGCGACAAGAGCTTTTTAAAGCGTTCTTTAGAGCCTTTTGTTGCACGTTATCTGTTCAAGCAGCAGCTCTCCACCCCTTTTTCATAATCTCTTCACACCTTTACCCTAATAAATTATCATAATTTTTTTCCTTTTCTTAGCTATTTGCTTCTGATTTTCTTTTTTTTTTTTAAAGTCTATTTTTTACCACTGATAGCATTAATAGTTAAACATTTTTCTTTTTTGTTTTCAACTGTTTCTTTCCTAATTTGATTAGTTACACAGTTTAAACAGAGCACAAATTGAAAAAATAAATATTTTTTCTCAAGAGAATATATCCAATTGAAAGCTTTGTTCATACTGAAAAAAAATATAAATGTATTACTTTGTTATCTTAAGTAATGCCAACATTATCACCGAATGTAGGTCTACAGCTGCAACATTTGCTCTGATCTATAGAGATGTGCATGTCCGAAAAGTGAAATGGTTAAACGATGGTCCAGCTCTAAAGCAAATCTACAGACACACGTGGAGGAGTCCTGGTTACACTTTAAGTACAGCCATTTAAATGGCCTGCATCAGATTAAAAAATCCCTGCTGCATAAATATTTTTTGGTAGCTTTATTGACACATTGTTCATTGTGTATGCTTCTTCATCAAAGCTGCTGGTTCCAGCATCCTAGTTTTGGCTATGGCATTCTCCTGGTCTGCCTGTCCGCCCACCTGCAAGGTGACTGATTGTGGCCAGACTCTTGGGTGGAGACCAGATCTGATTTAAGTCAGCCGAACGTTCAGTCTCATGCTTGGGATATTGCCTTTGTACCACGATTTCCAAGCTCTCCATTTGTCTGCTCTGCTAGATTGCATTTCCTTGTGTATAACCTCGGATCGGCAGGGCCAGATTAAGACCATCATGGACCTGGTGCTGAGGATTTTGGTGGGTCTTTTTAACAATTTTTGTTAAAACAAATTAAATAGTTAAACAACATAGCAGCCTGCGATTTCCACATCAATGCCGCCATGATTTGCTTAATGCCACCACGATTTACATATCAATCATGTGTAGACTTCACACAGAGCAGGGCTGGAAAGCATTGGTGACTTACACTAGTGGGTTGGGCCTATCCTAAGGAAGGGGCCTGGAGCTGCAGCTCCAATAGCCCCTATGTTGATTTGGCCCTGCGGATCGGAACTAATATTCTCAGCCTGCCTTGTACCTAGACTGTTTGAACCACTCTGCCTGTCTGCCAACCGCAAGTACCTGTTTGATTTGCTCTTTCCCTGCCTTGGAGTGGTGGCCAGGCACTATAGCATTGTGTGTAAGTCCTGGGGGAAACGGAGTACCGATAGGCCTGCTTGCCTTATGGGAAAGAGGGCTATAGGTGAAGAACACAGTAGGCAGCTATAGTATCTGATCACGTGCATTTGGGGTAAGTGTGACACAGGTGGTAGATTCAGGTAGTTCTTTATAGCACCATTTTTGTGAATGAGTGAAGCTATTACTGCGCTAAATTAAAAAAAAGTAAAATACAGTAAAACCTTGGTTTGAGAGTAACTTGGTTTGAGAGCGCTTTGCAAGACAAGCAAATTTTTAAAATAAATTTTGACTTGATATACAAGCGATGTCTTGATATACAAGTAGCGTCATGTTGCAACTGGGTATAAAAAAAGAAGAGAGGTGCCTCTAAGTGTAGCAATATGGTTACATTTAATGAAGGTTCAATATTTAGCAGCTCACATGGTTGATGATTAAAAGAGGCACATCTAAGTATGCAGGCATCCGGGGTAAAGCTGTCCACATAGACCATCCTCCGCACTGCCATCTTCATCACACCCTTCCACGCTGTGCTCCACGATCGATTCAAAGTCTCCTTTCAGATCACTCTACTGCAGGGTAGTCTTCCCAATCACAATTGCAGACTGACATCGGTGAGAGCCAGTGGTTCAGAAGATGGTCTATGTGGACAGCTTTACCCCGGATGCCTGTATACTTAGATGTGCCTCTTTAATCATCAACCATGTGAGTTGCTAAATGTTGTACCATCATTAAATGTCCCCATACTGCTATACTTAGAGGCACCTCTCTTCTCTTTTATACTCTGTAGCTCCTGCTGGATTTTGCTTCTAATCCCCTTGTGGAGGCGACATTTGTGGATGGACATTTTATGATGACACAACCATCACATTGCTATAATCTTTGTATATAGACTATAAACTGAAAGACTTATGAATAAATGGTTGTGGAACAAATCATCTGAGTTTCCATTATTTCTTATGGGAAAATTTGCTTTGATATAAGAGTGCTTTGGATTACAAGCATGTTTCCGGAACGAATTATGCTCGCAATCCAAGGTTTTACTGTAATTCCATCCAGTCCATAGATAATGAAACTGGAGGCAATTAAGGTCAACAGGAAGTCAACATGCAGAGACAGAGTGCAGGCATATTTGCCCTTGCTATCCCCCCCTCTCTCCGCCAGCCACTGGTTGGTAAGTATGCTGTCAGCATGACAGCCGACAGCAGCCAGAGACACTGAATGTGGGCAGAGTCTGATGGGGAAGCTGAGGCACTAGTTCTCTAGCATGTCGAAAACTACTTATGATTCCAAGCAGGCAGTGGGCAAATTCCAAAGGAACTAGTGCCTCTGAATCTATTAAGCTCTGCCCACCCAGCTTTAAAAATCCTTGGTTGCTGCACAGTCTGTGTGACAGCTGGCAGTAGGGAGCATAGCTGCACTGAGGGCATACAGTGTCCACACACAGTGCTTGCAACAAGCACAATCATTTGTTGCCCACACAGACTATTGTCATGCAAAGGCATGGCGGTCTGTGAATTCCCTTGACTCAAGGGCGTAACTACAGGGGTCGCAATTGCAACCAGGCCGCATGCTCCAGGGGGCCTGTGCGGCTCCCATGAACACCTGGATAGGAGGGGCGGCGGGGGCAGCATGTAGAGAAATCACTGTCCTCCTTTTTCCTCCTGTAGCTGCAGGAGGAAAATGGAGGAGATTGGTTCCTCTGTATGCTGTCCCCGCCACTCCTCCTATCCAGTTCACTTGTGTTCTACTGTCTCTGGGCCCCTGTGTGCTCCCCTGGTCCCCCCCTACTCTGCTGCCCCCCCCCCCCCCCACAGTGCTCCCTTTCCTCTCCTGCCAGCTGCTGCAGGGGATGTGTCACAATAGAGAATCAAAAAGGGGTCAGTAAATATGTAATTTACCAGCTCCTTCCTTTTCTGAATGGACAGAGTCATAGTCAGTGACATTGTAAAAAAAAAAAAATAAAATGATAAAAAATAATACAATTAAAATACCAACAAGTAAAAACTACTGACACAAGTGGGTGAACTTCCAGGATCGCAAAGGTCACACTTGCGACCGGGGCCTGGCATTCCACCGCCATTGGGAGGCCCCAAGATGGCAGGAAGGGGGCCAACTGCAAAACTTGTAAAAGAGTCCTGCTGCAGGACCGTAATAAAGGGCCCGGCAACGAGAATAAAGGGCCCCAGGATCAGTGGGACGATCCCCAGGCTTGAAGGGAAGGGTCCCGGCCGAGGGGGGTCCGGAGGGCCCGTCATGGTTTCTTGCACCGGGGCCCTGAAGGTTCTAGTTACGTCTCTGCCTTGACTATATCACTGTCTCTCAAAGACTTGTGGTTCCTTAGCAGTGTACAGCCCTGGCTTGTTTATGATTATTCTAAAATCTGAATGCTAGTTATGTGTGTGTATGTGTGTGTGTGTGCGTGTGTGTGCGCGTGTGTATGTGTATGTGTGTGTATATGTATGTATATATATATATATATATATATATATATATATATAGACAGAATTGTGATGATTTCCCATACCTGCTGTACCATTACTGCTGCGTCCTGATTTCTCTGGTAATAGATTTCTTTGTAATCGTCCATCCAGACTTCACCTGGACGGACCTGGTTCCGGATGATCACCTGTGTTCCTTTAGGAAATGTATGGGGACTCTTGCTACAGAATAGGCAGGTGGGGGTAGCAGCTATTCAGGCACATGGAAGTGTATGAATATTTTCAGCAGCCATGAGAGTAGAAAAGTGGAGCCTTTTTCAAAGATGGGCATAGGTAGTCTTTTTTTTTTTTAGCAGGTATGTTGAAAATAGGTGACCCTGAGCTGACAAAGTCACTTTAAAAAGGTCAGTCCAACCAGAACTAATATTTCAGAGATTCTGGAAAGGAACTTCACTTGACGATCTTTTTGGGACTCTACTGGCAGATTTTTAGAGTTCCTGGATCGGATTATGGCCATTATGATGGATTCTCACACACCTTAATAGACATTTCATTTATTTTATACTATGCAACATGTAACGATGGACGAGAACTCACAGACAGACAGACAGACAGACAGACAGACAGTGTACAGCCCTGACTTGTCCATGAATATTCTAAAATCTGAATGCTAGTTATTTTTCTGTGTGTGTATAAACATTATTGTGATGATTTCACATACCTGCTGTACCATTACTGCTGCCTCATGATTTCTTCGGTAATATATTTCTTTGTAATCGTCCATCCAGACTTCAGCTAGACGGACCTGGTTCCGGATGATCACCTGTGTTCCTTTAGGAAAGGTATGAGGACTCTTGCTACGGAATACATGGCCCACAACTGCACAGGGCAAGATCTCCAGCTGTCCACCACACTGCCACACCTAGGTCATAACAGAGAGTTGTTCTAACTTCTGAAACAAGATTATACCTAAAATTTCCAGAATATACATTTCTACTTAAACATTTACCTATTAATTCTCAAAACTATACAGTATGCATGAAAGAGGATCCAAAATTAAAGCAATCATGAGATTGAGGTCAATGTATTTACCCACTTTAACCCAGGAAGGTTTATCCCCTAATGACCAGGCCATTTTTTGTGATACGGCACTGCATTACTTTAACTGACGATTGCGCAATTGTGCGACGCTGTACCCAAATAACATTTCTGTCCTTTTTTTCTCACAAATAGAGATTTCTTTTGGCTATATTTAATCACCTCTGTGTTTTTTTATTTTTTGTGCTATAAACAATAACAGACTAACAATTTTGAAAAAAACGTTTTACTTTCTGCTATAAAACATACCGAATAAAAAAAATGTAAAACAAAATCAAATTTCTTCATCAATTTAGGCCAATATGCTATAGATTTGAGGTAAAAAAAAAAAAAAAAAAAATCCCAATAAGAGTAAATTGATTGTTTTGCGCAAACTATGGGATATTTTTATGGATTTATTTTTTACTAATAATGGCGGAGATCAGTGATTTTTAGCAGCACTGCGACATTGCTGGACACAAATTTACTTTTGACACTTTTTTGGGGACCTGTGAAACTAATACAGGGATTAGTGCTAAAAATATGCATGGTCACTGTACTAATGCCACTTGCAGAAAAGGCTGTTAACTTTAGGGGCAATCAAAGGGTTAAATGTGTTCCATGGGAGTGCTTTTTAACTGTGTGGGGGATGCATTGACTGGGGGAAGACAGAGATCCATGTTCCTCCTTAGCATAAACACAGGACCTCCATCTTCCCCTCTCACAGAATGGCGGTCTGCCTTGTTTACATAGTCAGACCACCGTTGTACCTCTCCGGAACTGGCGGTTAGCATCGGAATCGCCAAACTCGCTGATTGGCTCCTGCTGTGTCCAATCACAGCGGGAGCAGGTGGATGCTTTCCCCAGAACCATTGCACAAAATCAGGTACATGTATGTGATTATGCACAGGAGGGCCGCCCTGCGGCAGTATATATATGCATGGGGCGGTCCAGAAGGTGTTAAACAGGCCCTGTCAGCACAGGCTCTTTCAGCTACAACATACCAGATAAAATAACACTGTGGGATTGGTTAACTAAAGGCAAATCCACTGTGCACTTTGCAAGTGCAGTTGCACCAGAGCTTAATAAATAAGGGTAAGCCCTACTGACTTCCATCATCCAATCATGTGCAAGCCAAACTGCCATTTTTGTTTCTTTCCTTGCATGTGATTGAGTATGTTTTGTAAAGTGAAGCATTCCCTCATTACCTAAGCTCTGGAGCAAAAGCATTTGCAGAGTGCACAGTCGTTTTACCTTTGGTAAACCTACCCCACAGCAAACCCTTTTTTTCTGGCAGTCATTTCTTGAAAAACAACCACTTCTCTATTCCATATTCTCTGCAAGTATTCCTCCGGTTTGATGTTTCCAGTAACTTTCCCCCATCATTCACTATAGTTCTTTCTTCTGGCACAGGCATCCTGTAGGGACGTACAAGCCAGCGGGAGAAACCACGGTGAGCGGAGGGGGTAGCAGGTATTCAGGCATGGAAGTGTTTGAATATTTGCAGCAGCCATGAGAGTAGAAAAGTGGAGTCTTTTTCAAGAAATGGGCCACCAAAGAAGTATAGGTAGTCTTTTTTAGCAGGTATGTTGAAAATACATGTGACCCTGTGCAAACAAAGTCACTTTAAAAAGGTCAGTCCAACCAGAGCTGAAATTCCTGAGATGCTGGAAAGAAACTTCACTTGACAATCTTTTTGGGACTCTACTGGAAGATCTACAGAGTTCCTGGTCCTGACTATGGCCATCATGATGGATTTTCACATACCTTACTAGAAGGGCTGGGCGATTTTGCCTAAAAAAAAAATCTTCGATTTTTAAAGAAAAATTCGAGTTTCGATTCAATTTTTTTTCCAATGCACTTAAAAAATGACTGCAGACATCAGATATAGTGTCAAAAGTGCAACTTTATTGCTATTTTAACTCCTCAAGAGTTAAAATGCGTAGAATCCCAAAACAAAAAGTAAACGAGGCTCTGTCATTCAACAATTTCAAGCTTTAACCCAGGTTTAAGCAAAACTAAAGTGCAACAACTTCACAGACAGTAGCTTAAATTTTCTGTTCAAGAAATCAGATAATTACAAATTTTGTAACATATAACATTACACAATTAAAAAAATAAACTCTTCTCAGTGTGAACTGTGAATATAAAAAATGAAACATGCCTGTGGCAGACATATAGCCTGCTCAAAGAGTGAACAAATGGGCCCCGCGTAACTACACACACCCTGGGCCTGGGCTCCAGCCAGCTCCTAGTCCGCCGCACAGGAACCAAACTCCACAGTAACGTTTAGTTTAGTTTGAAACGATTTATTTTTTTTTTTAAACTCAAGTTTTTTCTACAATACTTTTTTCTGCCTTGTGCAGCCACGGAACTCCCCAGTAACGGACCACCGCCACGCCTGGATGTGACGTCAGATGCGGGGCGGGCGGTGCTTCTGTACAGGCCGGGGCTACGGCGCGCTGTGATAGGTACAGTCTCCCCGGCCTGGATGTGACGTCAGCTGCGGGGCGGGCGGTGCGTGTGTACAGGCCGGTGTAACGTGAGAATTACCTACCCCGTGAGAAAAACCTACCCTCGTCACTTCCGGGCCAGGAACAGCTGAGCAGCGCATCAGTGCGCATGCTCACAGCCCCGGATACGTAATGGAAGAGTTGAGGAGCTGACTAGTGCGCATGCGCACTAGTATGAAATGATCACGGTGTCCGTGAAAAAAACCTACCCACGCGGCGGTTACATTAAAACAGCTGTGCTACAATATGAGTCATCTCTGCTCCTGTCCCTGTCACTACCCTGATCTTGGCTAGTAAATATAAAAGCGGCCCTAAGCTCCGTGATTTATCTTTTCATACAGCCGCCGCCGCTTTTATATTTACTAGCCAAGATCAGGGAAGTGACAGGGACAGGAGCGGAGATGACTCATATTGTAGCACAGCTGTTTTAATGTAACCGGTCGCGTTACACACACTGCCGTGCCCCGGAAGTGACGAGGGTAGGTTTTCCTCACGGGTAGGTAATTCTCACGGAACACCGGGGCTGCGGCGCGCTGTGATAGGTACATTCTCCCCGTCCTGGACAGGCCAGGCCAGGGGCTGTGATAGGTACCTATCCTATCACAGCCCCTGGCCTGTACAGACGCACCGCCCGCCCCGCAGCTGACGTCACATCCAGGCCGGGGAGACTGTACCAATCACAGCGCACCGCAGCCCCGGCCTGTACAGACGCACCGCCCGCCCCGCAGCTGACGTCACATCCAGGCGCGGCGGTGGTCCGTTACTGGGGAGTTCGGTGGCTGCACAAGGCAGAAAAAAGTATTGTAGAAAAAACTCGAGTTTAAAAAAAAAAATTGTTTCAAACTAAAAAAATCGATAAATCGATTTATCGCCCAGCCCTACTTACTAGACATTTAATTTATTTTATACTATAACATAAATTGCTGGAACATGCAAGGATGGACAAGAACTCCCAGATAGACAGACACAGCAACTGGACTGAGGGCAGACCAATCTAATTTTTGGAGTATCCGAGAAGCTGTGGGATAGCTGGCTCAAGCTATAAACTAATCTATTACTTTTGGTGAACTAGGATTTTTAAACCTATATCATGAGTAATTTTAGGCTAGGTTAGCCAGTTACCAATGAGAACATTACCTACACTGGTTTGCCTGAATTACACCTTTAAAAAATATTTTAAAATCCTTTTTGTAGGTCACTGGTAAGATGACCCCATCAAACTAGGTTTAAGGAGCACAGTAGGTAGAGGGTTTGCTGGGCAACAGATGAACACTTATTTCTAAGCCAATGTGTCTCATTTCTATATGGCTATATACACTCACCGGCCACTTTATTAGTTACACCTGTTCAATTACTTGGTAACACGAATTGCTAATCAGCCAATCACATGGCAGCAACTCATGCATTTAGGCATCTAGACATGGTAAAGACGACTTGCTGAAGTTCAAACCGAGCATCAGAATGGGGAAGAAAGGGGATTTTAGTGACTTTGAACATGGCATAGTTCTTGGTGCCAGACGGGCTGGTCTGAGTATTCATAAACTGCTGAGCTACTGGAATTTTCTCGCACAACCATCTCTAGGGTTTACAGAGAATGGTTTGAAAAAGGGGAAAAATCCAGTGAGCAGCAGTTGTGTGGATGTAGATGCCTTGTTGCGGTCAGAGGAGAATAGGCAGACTGGTTTCAGATGATAGAAAGGCAACAATAACTCAAATAACCACTCGTTACAATCAAGGTCCACCAGCAGTACCAGCCAGAAGTACCCGCCAGCAGTACCCACCCTGAAGGACAGCCAGCAGCAGCCACCAGCCATACCCGCCAGGGGTACAGCAGCAGCCAGTGATACCTGCAGGATTTCTGAGGAAGAAGAGACGATTGAGATCAGCTGAGGTGCAGGTAAACTGCAATGCATTCGTGTGAAAGCAGCCTTAGGCCCCTTTTACACAATCAGTCCAATCGTGTCCACCTGTCTGTTTTTCAGGTGGACCCATTCGGACCCTCCATTCACCTCTATAGAGTGGCAGATGTTACACCCACCTATCTCCAAACCGATGGGAGGGCCCATAGGGTAGAGCGGGCTGCGTCCTTGTCTGCTCTGCATATGCTGAATGGACATGGACCTGTCATCTGCCCACTCCGCTTATTGTGGCCCGCAACTGGTTTCCAAGTCGCTAAAGTGACCCTCACTCCTCAAAAGGTTTATATATACAGTGTATATATTATATATATATATATATATATATATATATATATATATATATATATATACACACACACACACACACACTTTTGTTTTTGTTTTTGGAGGTGGGGAGTCTTGAGTGCGAGTTCCCTCACTTTTTTTTACCCAGGACTTGACCCCTGGTATCTGCTATTAGAAGCTTTGAAAGAATAAGACAAAACCACACAGATAGCAGTTTTCAGTCTTCCATTGGATTTTATTACTTTCTCGCAAAAACCAGCATGTCTTGACACAGCTGTAGTAAGTCTTGTAATCAGCACATTCAGATGTCTCTAGCCTGACCTAACACTGATCTAAAACATTCTTCACATATATCACAATTATAAGCTGTGATTAAAGGAGTTGTTATACCTAACAGTCCTTGTTAAAGCCTTAACCTCCCTGGTGGTCTGATTATGTCAGGATTTCTGTGCTAAAAGCGATACATTGTTTTGCATAGAAATCTGTTGTTTTACATTTTAAAACTCAGCTTCGCCTGCGATCCCCCGCCGTCCTCCCGCTGGGTGCTCGGCCGATGCCAACACCTGTCTTCCGCTTCTCTTCCCTGCGAGCGTTGCGACGCAGATGGGGTGGAACTGGCGGAAATTTTAAAAATGTAAATACACTAAATGACATGATACAAAGCTGTGATCCTAACAGATTACACTGTATCATGTAATTTCACCACAGGATTTCACCTGGTGACTTTTCCAGTTCTTTATGCCTGGAAAATAGAGAACGACCATGGAGTCCAAAAAGCGTTTTTTGTGCAAAATTGCTTTTAAACGAACTGGAAAACAGCAACAGCGAAACTGAGTTACTTTAAGAACTGAGCGATAGCGATTAGTGGGAAAATTCGTCATCAGGTACAGAAAGTGACGACATCGACTATTCTGATGCCTCTTTCTGGCACATAGCTCCGTTGGAAATTCTGAAGAATCATTTGATATACTTCCCAAATTCCACAAGCTATGTGCCAGAAAGAGACATCAGAATCGTCGCTGTCGTCACTTTCCGTACCTGATGACGAATTTTCCCACGAATCGCTATCGCTCAGTTCTTCAAGTAACTCAGTTTCACTGTCGCTGTTTTCCAGTTCGTCTAAAAGCGCTTTTGCGCAAAAAAAAAACACTTTTTAGACGCCATGGTCGTTCTCTATTTTCCAGGCACAAAGCACTGGAAAAGTCAGCACGTGAAATCCTGTGGTGAAATGGCATGATACAGTGTAATCCGTTAGAATCACAGCTTTGTATCATGTCATTTGTGTTTTTACACTTTTGAATTTGCCGCCGGTTCCACCCCCCTGCGACCCAACGCTTGCAGGGAAGGGAACCGGAAGACAAGTGCTGGCAATCGGCCGTGCACAGAGCGGGGAGAGACTGTGAGGAGGATGCCAGGTAGGACGGCGGGGGAGCGCAGGGAAGGTGAGTAACATTGAGGGGTAATCCGGAGTGTGGCTCGGGGTTACCGCTTTTGGTACTGGAAGTTAACCCCGAGCCACACTCAGGAATACCGCTAGGGAGGTTAAAGGGTAATTCCACTTTCGTGGGGGGAAAAAATAGCAAATTAAAAAAAAAAAATATATATATATATATATATATATATATATATATATATATATATATATATATATATATATATATATATATATATATATATATATATATATATATATATATACAGTGGGTACGGAAAGTATTCAGACTCCCTTAAATTTTTCACTCTTTGTTATATTGCAGCCATTTGCTAAAATCATTTAAGTTCATTCTTCTTCCTCATGAATGTACACATAGCACCCCATACTGACAGAAAAACACAGAATTGTTGACATTGTTGCAGATTTATTAAAAAAGGAAAACTGAAATATCACATGGTCCTAAGTATTCAGACCCTTTGCTGTGACACTCATATATTTAACTCAGGTGCTTTCCATTTCTTCTGATCATCCTTGAGATGGTTCTACACCTTCATTTGAGTCCAGCTGTGTTTGATTATACTGATTGGACTTGATTAGGAAAGCCACACACCTGTCTATATAAGACCTTCCAGATCACAATGCATGTCAGAGCAAATAAGAATCATGAGGTCAAAGGAACTGCCTGAAGAGCTCAGAGACAGAATTGTGGCAAGGCACAGATCTGGCCAAGGTTACAAAAAGATTTCTGCTGCACTTAAGGTTCCTAAGAGCACAGTGGCCTCCATAATCCTCAAATGGAAGACGTTTGGGACGACCAGAACCCTTCCTAGAGCTGGCCGTCCGGCCAAACTGAGCTATCGAGGGAGAAGAGCCTTGGTGAGAGAGGTAAAGAAGAACCCAAAGATCACTGTGGCTGAGCTCCAGAGATGCAGTCAGGAGATGGGAGAAAGTTTTAGAAAGTCAACCATCACTGCAGCCCTCCACCAGTCAGGGCTTTATGGCAGAGGGGCCCGAAGGAAGTCTCTCCTCAGTGTAAGACACATGAAAGCCCGCATGGAGTTTGCTAAAAAAACACCTGAAGGACTCCAAGATGGTGAGAAATAAGATTCTCTGGTCTGATGAGACCAAAATATAACTTTTTGACCTTAATTCTAAGCGGTATGTGTGGAGAAAACCAGGCACTGCTCATCACCTGTCCAATACAGTCCCAACAGTGAAGCATGGTGGTGGCAGCATCATGCTGTGGGGGTGTTTTTCAGCTGCAGGGACAGGGCGACTGGTTGCAATCGAGGGAAAGATGAATGCGGCCAAGTACAAGGATATCCTGGACAAAAACATTTTCCAGAGTGCTCTGGACCTCAGACTGGGCCGAAGGTTTACCTTCCAACAAGACAATGACCCTAAGCACCCAGCTAAAATAACGAAGGAGTGGCTTCACAACAACTCCGTGACTGTTCTTGTATGGCCCAGCCAGAGCCCTGACTTAAACCCAATTGAGCATCTCTGGAGAGACCTAAAAATAGCTGTCCACCAACGTTTACCATCCAACCTGACAGAACTGGAGAGGATCTGCAAGGAGGAATGGCAGAGGATCCCCAAATCCAGGTGTGAAAGACTTGTTGCATCTTTCCCAAAAAGACTCCTGGCTGTATTAGATCAAAAGGGGGCTTGTACTAAATACTGAGCAAAGGGTCTGAATACTTAGGACCATGTGATATTTCAGTTTTTCTTTTTTAATAAATCTGCAACAATGTCAACAATTCTGTGTTTTTCTGTCAGTATAGGGTGCTAGGTGTACATTCATGAGGAAGAAGAATGAACTTAAATGATTTTAGCAAATGGCTGCAATATAACAAAGAGTGAAAAATTTAAGGGGGTCTGAATACTTTCCGTACCCACTGTATATATATATATAGCATATACAATTGTGACACAAATCATATTGTAATTGAAGGTTATTCAAAATAACCTTTCCTTTTCAATCTGTAGCAGCTGTAATTTTCTGCAAAATGCAATGCAATTTGGCTCCCTGGAGGCTTTCTGTACACAAAATGTATACAAAATGCCCCCCCAGAAAAATTTCCTGTTTGTGTGATTGGCTTATTGATTTTTCCAGAAGTCTGCAGTAAGATACAAGTCAGATTTTTGGCATCCCCTGCAACAAAAATTTCATTTTTGGTGATATACTCCTAATAGGAAATCACATCTAAAGAGATAAAGGCCCTGACCTGACATTTTCCTCATTACAGACCTGCAAGTGCAGCAGCTGGTTGATAATTATGAATCCACTCCCAATAGATTAACTCAGAAAATGGGCACAGAGAAACACACAGGGATTGCTTCAGAATAAAAAAAAAAGTAGGAATCTGCAACAAAGTTTGTTAAAGTGATTGTAAAGTCTCATTTTTTTTTAAAATAACAAACATGTTATACTTACCTACTCTGTGCAGTTGGTTCTGCACAGGGCAGCCCAGATCCTCCTCTTTTTAGGTCCCTCGTCTTGGCTCCTGGCCCCTCCCTCCTATCAAGTGTCCCCGAGAAGAGCTGCAGCTCCATGTGTCCATTTAGACACAGAGATGCCATTTGGCCCCGCCCCTTCTCTCTCCTGATTGGCTAACTGACTTTGATTGACAGCTGTGGGAGCCAATGGTGTCGCTGCTGTGTCTCAGCCAAACAGGAGGGAGAGTCCCGTATGGCTGAGGTACTTGTGGACATCGCTAAATAGAGATGGGGCTCAGGTAAGTATTAGGTGATGCTGGGGCGGCTGCTGCACACAGAAGGCTTTTTAATCCTAATGCATTAAGATGGAAAACCTTCTGCCTTTACAACTCCTTTAAAATCCTCGGAATGCACATGGAACACCCAGAGAGGAATGTTTTTTTCTTAACAAAAGTAGAGTTACTCTTCAAAGTGTTACTAAACTCAGAACCTGCAATGTCTAAATCTGGTCTCCCACAGTACACAAAACATGGAAATGCAATTATTTTAGTAAATATAAACTGCTAAATACCTTTTCTCATCAGCAGTAAAAAACAGTAGTGTGACTTCTATCAGTGTCTGGTTAAAGCTTGTAGAAGAAGTTTTTATTCTCCACTGACTGAGCATGTGCAGAGTGACTCCAAAGGCTTTTCTCTATCAGGTGATGGATTGGGGACAGTGGAAAAGGGGAGGATCGGAGAAGACAGGATCAAACAGCCTTTTTAAACAATCCGGAGGATTAACGCCTTATGTTCCACAGTGAGTATAACAAGCATGCTTTACTGCATATACAGATTGATTTACTCTTGTGGGTTTGGTAACACTTTAAACTTTATTCCCAGAATTACACAGGTAAGGTTTGAATAAAAAAAAAAAAAAAAATTTATATATATTATATATATATATATATATATATATATATATATATATATATATATATAATTTACTGCAATAGCTTCACTCTTCTGCAATTGCTTTTTATATATACTTATAAGGTCATGGGGTCCAACCTGTGGCCCTTGGTCACTTTTTTGCGGCACCTGGGACCCCTGCAGACACTGATCTGCGTTTCCCTATCGCCTTCTTATAGTGATGATTTCTAGCAGTGCTGCATAGCAAAAATGCTCTGGTCCTGAAGGGGGTAAAACCTTCCGGAACGGAGGTGGCTAATGAATATTCACAGAATATTATGTGTGGCCCTTTAGTGATGTCAGGGGCCACACATGAGAACCCCATATCAAGAAAGTTGGCCAACACTGATTTAAGGCATGGGAGGAGGGGTTATTTATATATATATATATATATATATATATATATATAAAATAATTTTTTAATACAAATTCACAAAAAAAGTGACTATATGTGACTAAGCAAAGTTCTCTATTAAAAAGATAACAGGAGCTTAGACTTTATTACCTTCTGACAGTCAAATAAATATGCAAGGATAACAAACTGACAGTTTGGGTTGGTCTATCAGTATATTTTTGGACTGTGGCAGGAAACATTAGTAGCTAGGAAAAGCAGACATGGAGACGATATAAATTCTGTACATGCTGGGATGTGAACCAAGGATCTCACTACTGCATGGCAAAAATGACGGCGACTTGGTACATGGAAAAGGTATATTTTTACCATAGGATTTATGTTTGGCACACACTCATTTCATATACTTTCATGATGTGAATACTGTAAACGACATTCTATCTACATAACCATTTCTAATGCTCTGGCTCATAAATGATACATATGAAAGCTTCAGTAAAACAAATAAGCAGACAAATAACACAAGCTTCACGTTTAGCAGAATAATGTGGCAGCAGTAGCACAGTGTAGTAAACACAGCTGGGCACAAAGCAATGATTATCAGACTTAACACCAACAACCACTTCCCTCCAGCCCCACCGAAACCACATTAGTACAATATACTTACTCTAAAGGACATTTCGATGTTCTCGCCTCCCCAGATTTCCATATCTTCATCGTAACTTCCGATATGCTCAAAATATTCCATGGAGATTGAAAAAAGGCCCCCAGCAAATGTTGGAGTCCTGTATAAATGAAAAAAATGAAAACAATTCAGTTACAATGACATAGAAGAAATCATCTTTAGGAAGATTTGCAGTTTTAATACATACAGTATTGATGAATCAACCAAAAAAAAAATAATAATAATAATAAATATATATATATATATATATATATATACACACACACACACACACACACACACACACACACACACACACACACACATACACACACACACATATATACACACACACAATACACTAAGATTATGTCCACCAAGAGGCATGGTTGTAAGGGTAGGGTGGTGGTTGTTTGTTATGTCCTCCATGTTTCCCTGCTTGTTGGGCGACAAGCAAGGGTCACATGAGGGACCTACCCTGGGGTGGGTTCTTCTGGGCTATGCTAGGCATTTTGTTACTTTACTGCACACATGGGGTACCTTTGGTTGGGTCATCTTCATCAATGCCCTGAGGCTGCCATGGGGGAATACTCTCAGAGATGAACATACACCATGCACAATGACACTCTAACTGTTTCCCAGTTAACTCTAAGTGACAATGCACACCTTCTCTTTAATCTACCTTTAGGAGCCAATGTCACAAACCACCAGTCCAGCGTTTTTCACTATTAATCCCCAGTAGCGGAGTGGGCCTTCCATGCAATCTGCAGGGAGCTTCACACGTAACTTCACACTCAACTTAACTCTTGGACCTCCGAACCTCTGTTTAGGATGGGAACCTCTGCAGTGCTACCTGCTCCCCTTGCTGTGGGGGACAGACCGCTAGTGGAAGGAGTGCCGAAAACATTTCCCTCACTGATATAGGTGGAACGGCCTCTAACAGGCTGCTTATTACACCTCCATCACCCTAGGCAGCCATTTCTGTCTTCACACTTAATCACTCCACACCAATGTCTTCTTACCCCAATTTGCTGATCCACTCAGTGACTATGTGCGTGCCAGTTATTTGAGATTCATCCCTATAGTAACTTCAGACCAGGCAAGGACAACACAACCTTTCAATACTTTACTTAAGGGCAAAATAGACATTTCACAGTCCAATGGATGAAATCATTATTCTTTCCCAGTTCCCTAACTAACTACAGGCTTGAGAGCTGACCCGGCATACCTGCTAAAGTGTAGTCCAAGAAATCACAGTCCTTGAGAGGCACTCCCATGCCAATGTAAGTCCTTTGGAGGTATACTACAGTGCTGGTGTCTTCAGGTCAACCCCCAGGTTCAGACGACTTTACATTCTGATAGTGATAAATGGCCTCCTGCTCCTCGCAGGTGTCATTCTCCATCTCCCTCCTTTATGGGTACATGAAATGGGAAGAGAAAAAAAAAAAGGCGCCTCTGAGTGCGTACTGTAAGATAATTTAATACTAACTTTATACATAAAATTCACATAAAAGGATGAAAACCAGGCATATTATGGGAGAAATTGTGTCCAAGGAGACCTCAGCGGTTGTAAGGGCTACACAAGCCCACACTGCAGCAGTCCGTTACTTTCAGGAGTTGTTCCAGCCGGCTGGATGGTAGGAAAGGAAACTCAAAGCGAGGGCTGGATCCATGTTGGAATGCAGTGTCCACTCGGATGACGTCTCTCTAGTGAACGTTGCCTTCCAGCTGGCCAGAACAACTCCTGCGTTCCAACATGGATCCAGCCCTTGCTTTAAGTTTCCTTTCCTACCATCTAGCCGGCTTGAACAACTCCTGAAACTAATGTAACTGCTGCAGCGTGGGCTTGTGTAGCCCTTACACCCGCAGAGGTCTCCGTGGAAACAATTTCTCCCACAAAATGCCTGTTTTTTATCCGTTTATGTGAGTTTTATGTATGAAGTTTTTATTAAATTATCTTACAGTTTGCACTCAGGAGGTGCCTGTTTCTTCTCTTCTCATTGCATGTTCTGGAGGCAGCTTCCACTTTCCCCTTCAAGGCTAGCCCTGGTACTGTGAACTATTTTTGGCTATCCAAATAGGAGCCAAATGAAAGGACTATATCTTATTAGCGCCAGGAAAATCTTTGTATTTTTCTTATGGGTACATGATCTCTCTCTCTCTTCTGCAGGGGGAAACCTTCTCCAAAAGTGGTCAGAGGAAGGAAAACAGTCAGACCAGCGATAGGGTCATGGGTGGCCAAGGCTCATTGATGCACATGGGAAGCGAAGGGTGGTCAGTGTAGACCAATTCAATGAAAGAGCTTTTGTAGCCCAAACTGCTAAAAAAGTTAATGCTGGTTCTAAAAGAAAGGTGTCAGAGCAAACAGTGTATCACAGTTTGTTGCATATGGGGCAGACTGGTCAAAGTGCCCATGCTGGCCACACCCAAAAGCGACTACAATTGGCAAACGAGCAAAAGGACTTGACCATGGAACAATGGAGGAAGGTGGCTTAGTCTGATGATTTTAAAGCCCAACTCCAGTCAGAATGTTTTTCCCATGCAGTGTGGCTGTGCCCGCACTGCATGGATTAATGCTCATTTAGTCTATGGCTAAACAAAGAGCCTATACTCACCCTATCCTTTGATCCACCAGAAAACGGTGCTCCCCTATGTCCAACGCTGGACTGTTCTTGACGTCTTCATGTCCAGAGCTGGTCTCTGGGCATGAGGACATCAGGAATACTCCACAGCTGAAAACTGCTAGACTGTGGGGGGGGGGGGAGACATAGCAGGGCTGGGCTGTATCAGAGGATTAGGTGAGTGCTGGGAGTATCAGAGGATTAGGTGAGTGAATATATCTTGGCTCTCTGATTACCTAGACATAAACAAGCAATTAACCCAGGCAGTGCGGGCACAGCCCTACTGTATGGCAAAATAAAACTGCTCAGTTTAGCTTTAGCAATGGTTTGGGCAACAAAACAACGAGTTTGAGGTGTTGACTAGGCTATCAAATTCTCCAGCTCTCAGTCGAATAGAGCATCTGAGGGATGTGCCAGGAAAAAACAAATCCGATCCATGGAGGCCCCACCTCCCAACTTAAAAGATCTTCTACTATTGGCTTGGTGCCAGATACTGCAGACTTCAGAGGTCTAGTGGAGTCCATGCTTCATCAGGTTATTGTGGGTGGTCATAATGTTGTAGCACCCTCTAGTGTGTGCTACTAGAAGTGTAGCACAGGTAAAAACATAGTCTGGATAAATCAATCATCATTGAATCTGGGTCAGGGTTATTAGAGGCCAGGGTCGGATGACTTCTCCTAGAAACTCTCTGTTGCACCTGCCGCTCCCCCATTTCTAGAATGTTGGAGAATGTTCTAAAAGGTAGTGGGAGGAGGCTAGGAGGGGTTGCCTTTAATATTTAGGGGCCTTTGAGCAATCCCCAGGTTGGGGGCCTGACAGGGAACCAAAAAAGCTCTTAAATAGACATGACCCATGCCAGCAGGCAATTCAGGTAGAAGATGGAGAAGTAGTGCTGCAGGAGGCTGTTGGTGGCCCTTGAGGGTCCCCCACAGGGGGGGGGGGGGGGGTTTACATCGGACTGGAGTTCGGAGGGATGGCCTGAAAGGATCCCACCACAGGAGGCAGTTGGAGGTATTCAAGCCGGAGAGTCAGTGAGTAGATCAGCAAAGTGCAGTGAACGACAAGGGGAGAGGCTACCAGCTGTAGCAGTGCGCTTTTGAAGACTGCCAAATCTTCATCTAACCTTGCCCTGTGGAATCTCCATGTGTTTGTCAGTCAAGAGGACTGGGAAGAGGAAAGCAGTCAGGTGCAGCTGGTGGCAGCCAGCAGGCTAGCATTTTCTGCAAGCGGTGGAACCGGGATCAGTGGCCACAGGGAAACAGAAGGAGATGTGATATGCTGTTTCACTCCATATGTGCTATTTCACAAAGGGACTGAGAGTTCCTGCCTGTAATGGGCTGTTGCTGAGCTGAAAAAAAGCCTGTCAGTTCCCTCAGGAAAAGCAGAAGCTGTGCAAAGAGGAACAAAGTTTGTGCAGGTGGAAATAAAAAGAGGAAGTGTCCCAGAAGTTTGTTGTTGTCGTCACACTGGCATCCCATAATCCCTTATCCTATCCAAGTTATGTGGAAGGGTTACAATCCTCTTTGAAAAAGGGACCCCAACAGCAATAAAACGGTGTGTGAAAGCAAGAGCATGCTAGGCAGTGGATTAGTCCGGATGTTCCTATGTGTCACAATAAATGTATCATTAAAAGAATGACAGCCAACACGTTTTATGTGAGAATACATAAGATCTCCCTTCATCGGGGCTTAGATTCACTGTGCTGAAAGAATCGGAACAGATTATTATCCCAGAATTTTATTTAACAGAAGCAATAACTGGTTCTTCCGTTAACTGGTCTAGCAACAAAAAAAATCCTGTCAGAGGTTCTAAACCTTCCTAATTTACTAGAAAATGTGTTATTATTGCTGTCCATGTCCTCATTCAGAAGATATTTCTTCCCTTCCTGTCTGTTTTAATGGCGTCAGTCAGAAGTTAAGCCAGTATGGACATCAATTAAAATACATTTCCAAGAAGAGTCATTAAGCTTCAAAACCTCTCATTTTTTTTTTTCCATGATAAAGAAAGTAATGCCAATAGTCTTCGAGTTCAAAAATAGTAACCTTTTAAATTCATAAACAGAGTAACACGAAAACATGTGTTACATGAACATAGAGGACTGGACTCTATCATTAAAAAGGATACGATTGTTGGTTACGGTTTAAAAAATGTCATGCTAGCAGATGCCACTTGCAAACACAGAGAAAACGGCAATCTAGACTGCTTCCACGCTCATCTCTCCTGTCCCTAAGTAACCAGCAAAGAGCATTACAAGCCCCAGCTTTCAATGTCCAGTGTCAGTAATATCAATAAAA
Organism: Pelophylax lessonae; assembly: GCF_965119305.1. Lineage (NCBI taxonomy): Eukaryota > Metazoa > Chordata > Amphibia > Anura > Ranidae > Pelophylax > Pelophylax lessonae. Next base: position 261,358,737 of record NC_138773.1, on the reverse strand, counting down.
TTAAATCTGATCAGAAAGATGATCAAGGAGCATCTATTTGATGATCTTGCAGCTTCCAGTGGAGATCCGGGATGATCCAAGGTAGCTCAAACAACAAGAAAACAGGAGCGCAGGATCCTCATTAGCATGATAGTGCATATTTATTGAGAGAAAAAAATAACACACTTACAGTTAAAATTCTTGAAAATCAGCATGGGTAGTAGGAATCCCAAAAATAGATACGAAGCAGAGTATAGAAGGAATCCCTTCTTTCTCAGACCTCAGAGGAGTCCTTCGAAACATGTTACTGTCCCCCTCTTTCCACCAGAGGTCACCAAGATGCATTAGGCAACAGCACAAAATGCGGTTTGTCGGCAGTATTTTTGACAGCTGTCGGGGGGTCCCTGTGATGCCGGCCAGATCTGGAGTTGCTGCTCTTGCACACAGCCTTGCTTTGTATCCATCTTGGTGAATCCTACTACCCATGCTGATTTTCAAGAATTTTACTGTGGGTGTGTTATTTTTTCCTCTCAATAAATTTATATTGCCATGTTAATGAGGATCCTGCGCTCCTTTTGCTTGTTTGATCTCTCTTGCCCTCTGTGCTGGAAAACACTGGTAAGGGGATCTTTCCTTTTGTGACCATTTCTTAAATCAGCTTTGATCTGAAGGACCATTAGGGTAGATTCTGTTTTAGAAGAGATACAGATACCTATAGAGCTCTGTGATAATTTTGATCATCTGGAATTTTTCCCTTTGCATAGTTTCATATGTCCAAGAACTGCATTAGAAGACATCTGGACCTCCAATGTCAAAGGGAAATTCACAATAGTACTGAGTTGCTATGTAATGTAAACAGACCATTCTTGTTTAAACAGTTTGTGGTATATTTATACATGTTTTCACACAACTTTCACCTAGAAATTACACATGTTCCCAAATAAATCTAAATTATAAACATGTGTGAATCCTGGGTAAATGCTATGTAAATCTTGTGTAGAAACATTTATAAAATGGTCATGGTTCTGAAACCTTGAATACTTTTAATTTACAGTTGTTGACTCGTGTTATTTACCAGGATCGTCATAATGGTTTCTTACTTTATTGGATAGGTTTCATCTTTCCTCTTCTTGTTTTCTAAACTGGGTACACTTTCCCATCCAAATGAAAGACCCCAGTCAAAGTTCCCCCGATTGCGGTTATTTCCATATGGGGAAGGGTTGGCAAACTCAAACGTATTGAGATCAATGGTGACGATATCTGGGCTCACCACCGCAGTGTAGTTCTCAGCAATTCTTGACAGTAATGGTTCCAGCCAACCATGGTAACACTCACCTGGAACAAGCAGAGGAGATGAATTATAAACTATGTGAGTTATGCTTTCATTCTCTTTTCGCAATGAAGACTGCCAGGTGCTTCAGAACCACAACTAGATCCATTCACAGTCACTGGAATTGCTTTGCACTTGTAATTAGTGTTTTGTGTTCACAAAATGTAATGTTGAAAGCATATAATGGATGAACTGAGCCTTTCATTACAAGTCCTCTGCAGTAAAATATAAAACCAGCTGGACTTTTACAGCAACTAAAAAAGTTCAGTAATCCCAAATACAAGACATGCCTCTTACTGCAGTTATAGAGGGAAAGATAAAGAATACATCACTTTATGAAACGGGGGGGGGGGGGGAGCCCTGGATGAAGGGGTAAGCATATGCAATACGGGTCAATCCATACATCGTTACGGAGCCCCTTGCTCAGTCTTAAACTGACCTTGAAATATCCCAATCTGGCTCCAGAAATATATAACAAGAGCATCTAGGGAAGCACCCTAGATGCTATTATCTAAGAGGCTCAGGAACCCAAATACCTGGCATGTTCCATTATGTAAATTTCAGCCAAGGCTTACATGATGACACTCTGGCCTGTTGCTACCCCCCTCACCTCCCAATTGGTCATCATGGAAGCCACTCATTAGGTTAAGTGACCAACAGAGTGGTGTGGTAAGTAGGAGGAGTGGGCCAGATTGCCTCTATAAAAGTTCTGGGTCCCAATTAGAATTATAGAGTGCCTCAGGTTTTTAACACACCCTTGGAATAAACTGATAACGTGCATTAAGACATCTTGTAGTGACAACGGGCCAGTTTATAAGATTTCAAGATGCCCCAAGTATGCTTTAAACCTAATCCTGCAATGAGGATGGCTTGAATTCTAAAATAATAGCACAACAGCTTAGTAGTTGATTTCACAGGGATCCAACCAAAGGAACCTAAAGTTATTTAATGTGAATTATTCACCATTATTCAGCCGCACAGTATTAGACGTTTGCCTTCTAGGTCCCCATAGCATCTACATGGTCTATTATACATATATAGATGGGTCTTTGGATAGGTTGGTGACAGACTAAAGGAGCATCTCTGGGCTACTTAGTTTACAAAATTACAGTTGGTATCAGTGGCACATCTGCTCTTTTAGTATCCAGTATGACCAATAGAAAACTGCTAGCAGGATATCCCCCTTGCCCAAAGTGTCCTCAGTGACACTAGGAAATAGGAATTTAAAATAGACAGCACTGAAGCACTGTACGCAGCGATCAGACTATCTTTATATGTACCATGAGCAGATTGCTCTATCCATTGCTGGTGGACAATAGAACCCTTTTTTATAATACCCATTGCATTCTTTTTGAATATCAGCACAGCAGGACATTGTTAAACACCACATAGCAAATATAAATATATATATTTTATTCATATATATTTATATATTATATATATATATATATATATATATATATATATATATATATATATATATATATATATATATATAAAAAGCTTGGTGAATAAATGGGTAACACTGACACTTTTTGGTACTTAGGTCTTGGTTCAAACTCAGAGTTTAGATGGTCTACTCACATACGAAAAAAACAAATGGACAACCTAATTGGTTTGAAACATCCCTGACCTTGACTGCTTTCTTGCACCATTGATTGCCAACTCCCTACTTTCACTAGCCAATCGGGATAAAGCTAACCTCCTACCCAGAGGTATTATGAAAAAAACTTTACTTACTGATTTTAAATTCAGAGAAATTTTTTTTTTTTTATCATCACTTTGCAAAACAATCATTCTTGTACTCACAATGTGCATCCAAAAAGGTCAATGTGTCCCCTGTTGCTACAGAGGCGCCCAGCAGTCTGGCTGAAATAAGCCCCTTTCTTTCTTTTTGTCTGACCACTTTGACAATCTGCAGAGGTTTCACATAGTCGTCCAGCTTATCTTTCAAATAATCTTCCAAAGACAAAATTAAAAAAATGTTAAAGACAAACTTGCAACAAAATGTTAAAAAGGACAATTTTAGTTTAAATCCTGATGTTCTCAAACAATGAAAGTGTCTAAACCACATTTTTGTAATATAAAGAAATGCTGTCCACCTCTGTCCCTCATTAACATTCCACAACTATACAAGTCACTGATCGCCAGTATAACTCATGATTTGGGGCAAAAAGCTTGGCTCTCAATGTGACTAATTAGGCTCACCGTCTCTCCCCGGAAAGCCATCTATTTATGGCCCATGGGAGGAGGAGTAAGCTGCCGCAAGGATGCCCAAACTGTGCAGCTCACACCCATTAAAGTAACCTAGAGCTAGGGCTACATGCCTGTGCTCTAGGGAGGGGGGTTTGGACCCTTATAATCTACACCCTGTGCACTGGAGGCTGGGGTATAGTAACAGTGAGTGACTGGGACAAAAGCTTTTGTAAAGCTCCCTGGCAGTGATGGTAAGATACCTCCACATGGCACTGACTGTGACTTACTGGAGAAGGAAAATCCTTGTCCATTTTCTGATCTACGTTCTTGTGCCCCAATACGTATATGCTTGAGACCTAAGAATCTCTCTGCAGTCCCTACGCTTTATACTCGGATTGAAACCTGCATTTTATGGTGCTTGACCTTGTCAATGAGGGTTGTGTTGCTATCATTGCGAACGATTGTGTGGCTGTCTTTGTATTTTCTTTTCATGATATTTTGTTACTTTGTCTTTTCATTTTCATACTCTATAAAAAGATTATAAAAAAAAAAAAAAAAAATCCTTGTCCAATAGCTAAAACTTTCCAAGGACTCTGTAATGCACTTCATCCCCCTCTCTTTACAATTATAAACATGAACAAGTCATGCATTGCAACTGCTTATTTTTAGGGATGCACAAAGAGTGGTCAAAAGTCTTTGCATCTCAAATCACTTATTATGGTCTATGATCAGCTTTACACTAGGAACCAGTGGCGACTGGTCATATGGGGCACAGGGGCGCTGCCCCCCCTATCCATGCGTCCGGCCCCCTAATCTACATGTGGGGAGACGGACGCATGGAGTTCAATGGGGCTTTTTTTTAACCATGTGATTAGAGCAGAGGCTTTCACAGGCTAAAAAAAGGGTGGGCTCGGGGCGCAGAGCAGTGCGCCCCGAGCCCACCCAATTAGGTGACATTAGCGAATGAAAAATCACACGGATCCTCCTCCTGGTCAATCAGGAAGTGGGTTTTGAGACCCGTTTCCCGATTGGTCGAAAGGAGAAGCCATGCCATTGGGCATGGAGGAGGAGGGAGGAGACGAAGAAGTCAGGGAAGAAGCAGAAGCTGTCGTCGCCGCCTGCTGCTGCATCCAGCCAGGATGAGTGAGCAGGGGGGGCAGTCCTGCTTGTCTGTCTGTTCTCTCTTCTCCTCTGTCTAGCTGTGGTGGGGGGATATGGTGTGCGACATGGTGTGGTCCGGGGGGGGGGGGTATGGTGCGGTCAGCCTGCCGCCCCCTCGGCCCAACTGCTAGGAACCCTTATCTTTTAGCAACAGGTTTGGAAGTGGAGTGCTTAAAACATAACTCTAACTCTGCTTCTTAGTTTTGGATAGACCTGAAAGTGTAAGAATATTTTCAGGTTGTTATTGCTAAATGTGACTCTGTTGGGGATTTTTCAGCTCACTGCTATCCTTGTGACAGTTGGACAACAAATGAATGGAGCCATTGTCATTGAGACAGGGATACAGAGACAGTATAAAACCTGACAGAGGTTCTAAGCCACCCCCCATGTGTGCATATAAAATTAAACTTAAAGGGTTAGTGTTTTGCATATAAGGTGCATCTAAAAAGTTCAGTGAATGGTCCAATATCTCAACGGCAACATGGGCCAGGTGCGCACGCATGCACATGGCGATCCAGACACACGTCGAGAACCGCCGTCCAGCATGGAGTACACATGACCATCAGGGTAAACCGGCTGTGGGCAGTGAAACGTAGTCAGTGTAAGAGGTAGGGTCACAGTGCAATGGAGCAATGAGTAAATCGGGGGAAACAGAGACACATGAAATGTTGGTGCATCCGTAAACAAGCAGAACCCCGGACTGAAGCAAGGCCTTCTTGTCCACATCAGTGCCAGATCTCACAAATGCGCTTTTGGTAGAATGGTCAAACATTCCCATAGACACACTCCTAAACCTTGTGGCCAGCCTTCCCAGAAGATTTGAAGCTGTTATAACTGCAAAGGGTGAGCCAACTCAATATTGAACCCTACAGACTAAGATTGGGATGCCATTAAAGTTCATGTAGCCGGAGAGCGGGCTACCATTATCCGACACTGCAGACTTATTCTCTGTTCTTTCAGACTGTCTCTGTGCTCCTCTAGTGTTGGTCTCGGGTTTCATGCATACTTCTGAGACTGGAAGAAAAGCATTGTGGGAACTGTAGTCTTCTTAAAGGATAATACTGCACTGCTGAACTGTTTAGGAACTACACATCCTAGCAGGCCGTTCGCTCCAGTGGAGAATTGTGGGAGAGACTATAAAGGGGTCTGCTGACCAGGCCCATACTCTTTTGTATCCCGGGATCCATTGTGTGTGCATCGGTCTGCCGCAGAAAGAAAGAGAGAAGACTGCAGCCTGCTGCACACCACCCAGCTGTCTGCAGACTCAGCCCAGGCGGGACGGGCTTTCTTTTGGTGGTATTTGATCACCTGTGCAATTTTTATTTTTTGCGCTATAAGAGCGACAATTTTGAAAAAAAAAAAAAACAATATATTATTCACATTCTTCTATAGGACATTCCCAAAAAATATTTTTAAAAAAAAATCTAAATGTTTTAACATTTTAGGCCAATTTGTTTTTTGCTACATATTTTAGTTAAGAAAAAAAATTGCAATAAGCGTATTTTGATTGGTTTGCGCAAAAGTTATCGCGTCTACTAACTACGGGAAAGATTTATGTAATTTTTATGGTTTTTTAAATTTTTTTTAATTGTAATGGCGGCGATCTGCGTTTTTTTTGCGGGACTGCGACATTGCGGTAGACAGATCGGACACCTAACTGACATTTTTGACACTTTTGGGGGTACCAGTCACATTACTACAGTAATCAGTGCTAAAAATATGCACTGTTACTGTAATAATGCCATTGGCAGGGAAGGGGTTAACCCTGTGGATGATCAAGGGGTTAAATGTGAGCTTAGGGGAGTGATTCCAACTGTGGGGGGGTGGCTTCCGAGATAACCATAGAGACATGTGATCCTATATAGCAGGATCACAGGGGCTCTATGATCATCCCAGGGAGAAGGACGGTCGGCTGTGTTTACAACAGCCGACCATCCTTCTCTCTCAGTGGGGAACGATCATGGGTGTCAGGTTGCAATCGGAGCCACCTGCCCCGTGCATCGGCTTCCCCGTTGACGAACGCGCGCTCGCCCCTAGACTCCAGAGAGCGAGTGCCGTACATGTACGGTGATTTGCCTGGGAGCGACTGCCTGCCGCAGTAAATCTGTGGCGGGCGGTCGTAAAGTGGTAAAGTGGTTACGTTACTGGCATCTAGATTACCTCATCTCTCATTAGGATATAGGTATTATAGGTCGGCCCAGGGTTCCCCATTGGTAAGAGTGTTTCTTATAGCAATTTATGGCTTTCTGAGAGATTCATTCACTTACTGATACAGATATTGTGTATATTGGTGTATTTACTTGTTACTAGAACTGGTTATTAACTGTTCTTTAGTGTTATTTCAGCTGAACCTTGGCTGGTTATCCAGGGCGTAGTTGATTAATACCCTTTTCAAGCCTTCTTCTTGAGTAAAGCAAAGCTAAAAAGGAGTTAAAACTTTTCTGCATTGTGTCGGTGTCATTTAAAGGTATGCACAACATGTCTGAACCTAGAGTGTCAGGAGGGCTGGATGGTTCACAGGGTCAAAGCGGCACAGAAGAACATACAATTAAAAGCAACCCCCAAGGGGGCAGTGCTATATTCATGTGCGTGCAAAGGCAGGCGTCCCAATAGTTTTGGTAACATAGTGTATATTACAATGATGTAAAACCAAATTTGTTTTTAAGGCCCAATCGACTTACCATCTACGCTGGCATCATCCACCATAATAATCTCCTTGAGAAGAATGGCCGGTGATGTGTACAGAACACTGTATACAGTGCGCAGAAGAGTAGACCAGGCCTCATTGTGGAACACAATTATGATGCTAGTCGTCGGCATAGGTGGACAGCGCTTAAACTTCTGTTCTATACACCTAAAGGGAATAGAACAGTAATAGCTAACATCATGGGAAATTGTATCATTGTTTTTGTATACAAAAGTCTAAAAAAATAAATAAAATCAACCTGGATGTGATATTTAATCAAGCAGGTAGAGAGACAGAGTTTTTTTAAGCTGGTAGTTTCAAATTAACCACTTCTGGACCGGAAGGTTTTACCCCCTTAATGACCAGACCATTTTTTGCAATTTGGCACTGCGTGACTTTAACTGGTAATTGCACAGTCATGCAATGCTGTACCCAAACAAAATGTATGTCCTTTTTTCCCCACAAATAGAGCTTTCTTTTGGTGGTTTTTCACCTCTGCAGTTTATTTTTTGCGATATAAAAAGGAAAAAAAGATTGAAAATTGAGAAAAAAAAAAAAAAATTTCTACATTTTCTTTTAAAAAAATATGCAATAAACTCAATTTTTGTCATACATTTAGGCCAAAATGTATTTAGCTACAAGCCTTTGATAAAAGAAAATCCTAATAAGCATATATTTATTGGTTTGCACAAAAGTTATAGCGTCTACAAACTATGGTGTATATACTGGAACTTACGTAGCTTTTACTTTCTGACTGCCCATCTCATTCCTTGAAGTGCTAAAATGGCAGGGCAGTATAAGCCCCCCCCCCCCCCCCAAATTACCCCTTTTTGGAAAGTAGACACCACAAGGAATTTCCTGAGAGGCATGTTGAGCCAATTGAATATTACAATTTTTTGTCACAGGTGTTTGAAAAATAAAAAATATATATTTTTTTTTTTTACACAAAGTTGTCAAATAAATGATATATTGATCACGCATGCCATGGGTATATGTGGAATTACACCCCAAAATACCTTCTGTTGCTTCTCCCAAGTATAGGGATACTCCGTGCGTGAGACTTTTTGGCAGTCTAGCCACGTACAGGACCCTGAAATCCAATCACCCCTTTAGGCTTTCTAAGGGCGTAAATTGTTGATTTAATTTTTCACTACCTATCACAGTTTCGGAGACCATGAAATGCCAAGATAGCACAACCCCCCCCCCCCACCCCAAATTACCCCTTTTTGGAAAGTAGACACCCTACACTATTTGCTAAGAGGCATGTTGAGTTCATGGAATATTTTATATTTTGCCACATGTTTTGGGAAAATTACATTTTATTTTTTTACACAAAGTTGTCACTTAAATGATATATTGCTCACACATGCCAAGGGTATATGTGAAATGACAACCCAAAATGCATTCTGCTGCTTCTCCTGAGTATGGAGATACCACGTGTGAGGCTTTTTGGCAGTCTAGTCGCATACAGGACCCCAAAAACCAATCATCGCCTTCAGGCTTTCTAAGGGTGTAAATTTTGATTTCCCCCCTCACTACATATCACAGTTTCGGAGGCCATTAAATGCCGAGACAGCACAACCACCCTAAAATGACCCCTTTTTTGGAAAGTAGACACTTTAAGCCATTTGCTGAGAGGCATGTTGAGTATTTTGCAGATCTCGCTTTTTGTCACAAAGTTTTGAAAATTTAAAACTTAAAAAGAATTTTTACAAAACAAATGAGAGCTTCAAAATACTCACCATGCCTCTTCACAAATACATTGGGGGGCCTACTTTCCAAAAAGGGGTAATTTGGGTGGGGTTTGTGCTATCTTGGTATTTCATGGCCTCCAAAACTGTGATAGGTAGTGAGGAGTGAAATCAACAATTTACGCCCTTAGAAAGTCTGAAGGCAGTGATTGGTTTTCGGGGTCCTGTAAATGGCTAGACTGCCAAAAAGTCTCACACATGGGGTATCCCCATACTCAGGAGAAGCAGCAGAATGTATTTTGGGGTGTCATTTCACATATGGCCATTGCACGTTTGAGCAATAAATGGATTTTTGTAAAATCTTACCGTAAAATCCTTTTCTCTTAGCTCATTGACAGACGTAGTCCTCGGTGATACACCACCTTCGGGTTATGTTGCCTCCACAGGAGCAGGACTAGACAGGAAATTAAAAAGCTCTGGCCACACCCTAGGGGCAGTCCCAGAGGGTATATGCTCTCTCTCTCTGCCTCAGCAAATCAGTTATGTGAAAAAGCAGTCTTTAGAGATTTTAACCCAACCCAACTCAAAAAAACAGAGGGGCGGGGACTACGTCTGTCAATGAGCTAAGAGAAAAGGATTTTACGGTAAGAGATTTTACAAAAATCCATTTTTCTCTAGCGCTCATTGACAGACGTAGTCCTCGGTGATACACCACCTTCGGGACGTCCCAGAGCAGTATCACAACTGAGGGGTGGGAAAATGAAATCAAATCCCAATCTAGAAGGCCCAACCGGTGCCAACTAGAAGTTTACAATGCTCATCCTTAATGATGAGACTCAACAAAAGAGAAAAAATTTTTCTTTTTTTTTTTTTTTTTCAAACAGAAAAAAACCCTCGAGGTAGACCACCGGTCTCCTCAAATTGCGGCCTGCAAAACCTTGCGGCCAAATGAGGCATCCGCCGATGCCGTCACATCAATTTTATAGAATTTTGTAAAGGTATGTACCGACGACCAAGTGGCCGCCTTACATACCTGGACCACTGACGCCTGATGGCGAAAGGCCCAGGAAGTACTGAGCGCTCGAGTGGAGTGCGCCCTAACAGGGAACGGAGGACTCTGACCCTTAATAGAATAAGCCTGTACCACCGTTTGTCTAATCCATTTGGCAATGGTCGCGGCAGATGCAGGCAAACCCTTTCTGGGGCCATCCGTGATCACAAAAAGTGAATCCGTCTTACGGAATGATTCCGTAGCTTTCAGGTATACCCTGATTGCCCGAACCACATCTAAGGAATGCAACGCATGTTCCCGATGATGCTTGGGCTGAGGACACAAGGAAGGTAGTACAATATCTTCATTCAGATGAAAATCTGAAACCACCTTAGGAAGAAAAGATGGCTTAGGATGAAGTACTACCTTATCCCTATGAATCACTAGGTATGGGGACTGGCATGATAATGCAGCCAGTTCTGACACCCTGCGAGCAGAAGTAATAGCCACCAAGAAGACCACCTTCTGGGATAAAGTAAGCAAGGGAATCTCCCTGATGTTTTCAAAGGGAGGTTTCTGTAGAACCGACAAAACCAAATTAAGATCCCAGGGCGGTAAGGGCGCGCGGACTGGAGGAGCCAGGTGCCGCACCCCCTGGATGAAATTCCGCACCAAGGATTTGGTAGCTAAAGGCTTCTGAAAGAAGATTGCTAATGCTGAAACTTGACCCTTGATGGTGCTCAAGGCTAGCTTCTGCTCAACCCCTTGTTGCAAAAAGGCCAATATTCGAGACACCGAATAGGTACGTGGAGGAAATCCTAAAGATTCGCACCACGCAATATAAGTCTTCCATGTGTGATAATAGACTTTGCTGGAAGTCGCTTTCCTTGCTTTAATAAGGGTAGGAATGACTGAAGTAGACAAACCTCTGTCCTTTAGTACTTGGGTCTCAATGGCCAGGCCATTAAAACCAGCGACTGTAAAGCACGAAGGTAAATTGGTCCTTGAGACCACAGACACTCCCTGAGACGAAGTTCCCACGGAACGTCTGCGACTAACATGTCCAAGTCGGCCAGGCCGGCTTGAGGAGGCCAGCCTAGAATTTCTAGGACCACTGGCGCTGATTGGATCTGAACCAGGCGTCCCTAGAGCTATCTGGCCCCGACCATCCGAGAAAGTCTGGTCGTTTTCTGTTTCCACACATTTATCAGATACCTGATAGTTATCAGGAAAGGTGATCTTTTCTGGTTGAACCTCAGGGACCGAAGTCACCCGACTAGAGGCTACTTGGCCTATCTGGTCAATCAGATCCGATTCCTGTGAGGTATCGGGACTAATCTTAGGAAAAGGTAAAGGAAAAGATCTATTCAGGGAACGGTAACTACCGCTTCCTGTGGTACTTAAATGTTGGAAGGGAAGAATCGCACCGGTAGTAGTGGTTGATGCTCGATCTAATGTCCTGAATACCGGTGAAAACGTCCCCCCACCCTGAAACCGGGTGGGGGCGCACCTTCAGGCTGTGTACTCCTTTACTTCGGGTTTGGCTGGGTTGGTCCTCTGCTTGTCCGACCAGCCCTTCTTGAACCCTCCTGGAGGAGTCTTGCCTTTCCCGGGAGTACCAGCCGGGCGCCCTTTATGGGCGGTAAAGAAAGGTCCTCGCTTGTTGCGAGGTCCCTTAGCTTTTGCAGCCTGTGGCAAAAAAGTGCTCTTGCCCCCAGTGGCATCCTTAATGATTTCATCTAAGTTGGCCCCAAATAGACGATTCCCCTGAAAAGGGAGATTGGTCAAGGTCTTCTTGGAACCTAGGTCAGCTGACCAGCATTTTAACCACAGCACACGTCTGAGGATCACTGCTAACTTAGATGCATGCCCTAACAAGGGAGTAGTGTCCAAGGCTGCGTCACAGATAAACCGTAGCCCTTGTATAATCTGTTCCATCAAATCAGATGTCTCCTGGGGAATATCTTTTCCCCTAAGATCTTGGCGTACCATTTTCGCCCATTCCGTAAGTGTCTGGGAAACTAGACCAATAACAATTACTGGTCTAAATGCTGACCCTATCAGAGAAAAGATAGTGCGGGACTCTGCTTCTATCTTTCGATCCACCGGATCCTTAAAGGACGAAGTGTCCTCCACTGGAATAACCGTGGCTTTATTCAGCCTGGAAATAGGCGGATCCACGGCTGGTGGTACCGTCCATTTCTTAATGATGGATTCCTCAAACGGATAGCGTCTAGCAATACGCTTGGAAATAGTAAAGGTACGTTTAGAATGCTCCCATTCTCCTTTAATCTGATTACCAAAACATTTAGGTACAGGAAAAGCCTTCGCCGACTTGATGGGCTTATTAGTACCAAAGGGCATCTCTGTTTCAGTTGCCTCTGCCGGTAAAGCCTCAAGTTTTAAGGTTTCTTGCACTGCCACAACTAGTGCGTCCACCAATGCTTCTTCCTGAATTATAGCAAGAGAAGAAGCGTCCTCCTCACTGTCTGAGGGGGCTTTACCTGGGATAACAGCCCTTGCAGAGGAACCTGCAACTGCAGTGACCATCTCTGAATCTGAGTCAGAGGTGTCAGATGGTATAGGGGTAGGCGGGGGTCGCTTCCTTGACCCCCGTCCCTGACAGGCCGCCTCCACCCGAGCCACCATAGACTCCAAAATTGCTGTAAATGACTCTATACTCTGTGCACCGGCGGGTCCCGAGGCCCCCTCGAGGGAAACAGGTGGGGGAATATGTGTGGCAGGGTCCATGATAACTCCAGTTACTTCCTGGATAATATAATTCAAAAGTAAAGAAAAAAACTTTTTTTTTTTTTTTTGACCCCCAGCGCCACAAAAAACCCCTTACGATTCACAAGACTACATAAAAAAGGAATGTATGAGAAGACTTGGGGCTCTTGGAACTCCTTCATCCTCTCAGAGAGAGGACGAAACATGCTTAGTCAGGGGAAAGCTCAAGTTTGAAATCTACAGGCGGGTGCATGGGAGAATAACAATTTGCATATCTATAACCCCCTTCCCCATTAAATGGGGTTCGGGGTGTCTCCTTTTTTTTTTTTTTTTTTCTCTATCTTTCTTTTCTTGCCCCTTTTTTTTTTTTTTCTTTCTTTCTATTATAAAGGGGAGGGGAGGATGGGGGGGGGGGAGGGAGGAGGAGGGGAAGGGAGGGAGGAGGAGGGGAAGGGAGGGAAGGAAAAAAAAAAAAAAAAAAGGGAGAAAGAGAGAGGAGAGAAAAAGGAAGGCATAATGAACAATATTATCAATGCAGGAATTGTATAGCTTATTTTATTATTTTTGAAAATTTGGTATGTCAGATTGCATAATGAAGGACAATATCTTCGTATCCTGCTGATATAGATATACTGTTATTGAGCGTTTATATGCCTATCTTCTGTTTTTGTTTCTGAGAGAGACATGACTGATTGTTGATGACTATGTATTGATGTAATTACTTTGATATGAAATGTCAGTTTCTTTTTGTTTTTGTTTTTCTCTTTCTTGAATGAATAAATAAAATATTGGAAAAAAAAAAAAAAACCCCTTAGTGTTACCTGCTAGGGATCCCTATCGATCGAGAGAGAGAGAGATAGACCCCCAGGCTCACCACTTGATGCTCAGAGTTTAACTGCAACAGGTTACAGCGCTGTCTTGACAAACAGGAAGTCTTTTGGCTGGCTGCCCAGGAAGAAAGGAGGCGGCTCCGCCCCTCTGCACGCCTTCCGGCGCCTCCCCCAAGCTCCACGAGGTGTTTGGATCACCTCAAACATGGCCGCCCCCATGCTGGAGACACGAGGCTACGCCAAAATGCCGGCTCGTGCGATCCAGCAAAAAAAATGGCGGCGGCCTGTACTGAATAGCGGTGTGCTGCAGGGCACACAACACTCTCTCTGCATGGGGATATGGCGTGGTTGGCGGTACCGGTCCTGGCGGACCGCATGGAGATAGCTGGAGATCTGATTTGGAAAGCAGTCTACATGTCCGTGGCTTCTGACTGGTAGGTAGCTTATACTTAACCAATAAGATTCCCAGAATGCCACAGATTACATCTTTTAAACATGTATACAATAGATTGTTAGCTCCCAAACCAAGCCTCCTGGCTTTTTGCACACATAAAATCACACTCAAAATAGGAGGATCTGTGACATGTTATAGGATAGAAAGGACTCTTTCTTACCATACAGAGAGGGGCCCGCGTTCACCACAAAACCCGTCAGGGAAAAAGGGGGAACATACTACTCACCATACCGGAACCAGGTGGGCACCAACTCCTGACAGTACCCCTCTCCACCGGGGCGGGAGGGCTGTCGACCGATACGGACGCCGTGACTCATGGTCTTTGGCGTTTCAGCGAGACGTTTAACTCGCGGATTCAGTCCTTTTAATGGGACTTTGTCGCGGCCGACCCAGCGCGGAGCTATGGCCTGCACGCGCTCGTAGGCTGAACTGGGGTGACCACCGGATCTCAACATCCAGCCCGTCGCCCAGTTCAGCTTTCTTGCTTGAAGATCTCACAGGAACACTGGAGAAAAAAGGCTGTCTAAAAAATCCTTTAAGAAAAAAATTCTTGCCAGGACCTAAGATCCCAGCAAGGTGTCTAGGTCCTTACTCCTAACTAGACAGAAAATAACTGATTTGCTGAGGCAGAGAGAGAGAGGATATACCCTCTGGGACTGCCCCTAGGGTGTGGCCAGAGCTTTTAAATTTCCTGTCTAGTCCTGCTCCTGTGGAGGCAACATAACCCGAAGGTGGTGTATCACCGAGGACTACGTCTGTCAATGAGCGCTAGAGAAATATCATTTAAATGAAAACTTTGTCTAAAAAAAAAAAAACATTTTTGACATTTTCCCAAAAGTTGTGGCAAAATGTAAAATATTCCATGAACTCAAAATTCCTCTCAGCAAATAGCTTGGGGTGTCCACTTTCCAAAAAGAGGTCATTTGGGGGGTGTTTGAATTGTCCCCATCCCACTGCTTGTAAAAAGAGTCTAGCGGCTAATTATCTGCTAGGGTTGCTTTTGCATGAAAGCCAACAGCTGGCTGTAAAAACTTTACCAGAAAGTGTGTGGTATGCCCACTAATAGACCTCCCTGCATCCACCCACTTCTAATGATGGGTATATACATGCAATGTTTTTTTTTTTCAGCCCAGCCCAAAAAAAAGGAACATAGCAGATTCCTCCATTCGCATTAATCGATGTGGATGAAGAAGTCTCTGCCAAGAAATGTTAAAACATATATGGCAAAGCACATGGGCGATTCACCCCATCCCCTATGCTTTTCCATATATGCTCTTTTTTTTAACTGTGGTGGTGAAATCACCTCCTACAGCGCAGCAATCATTGATTTACGTATATGCTGGGAGCAAACGCTGTTGCTGTCAGAATAAACAAATTAGTGCTGCAGCTGATGGGCGTACCTGCAAAGCCAAAAATGGTTAACAATAAAACACAGTAACAATAAAACATTACAATAAAATAGTATACAGTGCAGTAAAACAGTAGAATAGTGGTATCTGCAAAGAAAACTATGGTTAACAATGAAAAACACAGCAACAATAAAACATTACATTATTATAGCATACAGTACAGTAGAATGGTGGCATCTGCAAAGAAAACGATGGTTAACAATGAAAAACAGTAACAATAAAACATTACAGTATAACAGTACATTATAAAGTACAGTAAAAGCAGAACGAGTAGAAAAGTAGAGTAAGAACTGAAAATTAACTTAACCACTTGCCGACCGCCCGCCGTAATAGTACTGTGGCAGGGCGGCTCGGCTGTGACCAGTCTCGTAGTACTACGTGACTGGAGTGCACGTGACTTCAGCGGCGTGCACGCGCCGCCAGAGCCACGCTCCCGCTGTGTTTAGACACAGCAGGAGGCGGTGCCACGGGAGGAGCAGTGGCGATTGTCGCTGCCCTCCCACGATCGTCCGAGAAACCGAGATAAGACCCGCCTGCTTATGTAAACAAAGCAGGCGGATCTTCTGTCAGACAAGCAGGGACAGATCAGCAGTTTCAGCTAAGCTGAAACTGCGAACTCTCTGTGCCTGTCACAGAACCCCCCGCCCACACACACACACACACACACACACACACACACACACACACACAGTTAGTAAGCATATTAGGCATACATTTAAGCCTTTGATCACCCCCAATATTACCCCTTCCCTGCCAGTGTCATTTATACAGTAACAGTGCATATTAATTAGCACGGATTACTGTATTAGTGTCACTGGTCCCCAGAAAGTGTCAAAAATGTCAGTTAGGGGTCCGATCTGTCAGCTGCAATGTTGCAGTCCCACTAAAAAAAAAAATCACAGATCGCCGCCATTACTAATAAAAAAAAATAATAAAAAGTCCAAAAATCTATCCCGTAGTTTGTAAACGCTATAACTTTTGTGCAAACCAATTAAAATATGCTTTTTAGGATTTATTTTACCAAAAATATGTAGCAGAATACAAATTGGCCTAAACTGATAAAAAAATTTAATTTTGTTTTATTGGGAATGTTTTATAGCAGAAAGTAAAAAATATGGCATTTATTTCAAAATTGTTGCTCTTTTTTTGTTTATAGCGCAAAATCTAAAAACCACAGAGGTGATCAAATACCACCAAAAGAAAGCTCCATTTGTGGGAGAAAAAGGACATCAATTGTATTTGGGTACAGCGTCGCACGACTGCGCAATTTTCCTTTAAAATAACGCAGTGCCGAATCGCAAAAAATGGCCTGGTCATTAAGGGGGTAAAACCTTCCGGGGCTGAAGTGGTTAATAAAAACTATTTTGGGCTTTTTTTTTTTTTGTAACTTTTCTGGTAAATGTAAAAAAACTATTCCAGGCTAGGATCTCTCAAAGTGCCAAAGCCATCTAACATCTTTCGAGACCCTGTGTGAAAGTGTGCCTTAGACTGTGCCGTGCTGTACCCTATGCTAATACTCTACTAGTGGGTAGTAGCGATGGAAACAGTCCCCGACAAAGAGATGAGGTTGGCCAGGACAGGAGGGACAAAAATAGCAGGTGTAATGCCTATATACGTCTTTTCTACAGACACAACATCTTATTTGGGGCTCTCTTTGGGTAGGGGTACCAAGGTGAACATCCAGAAAATGCCTCTCATGCAACCGGTTTACTGTATCTGGATTGTGAATTTGGGCCACAGCACCTTCTGGATACAGAAAGGCTGTGATGATCTCTTCCTGGAATTTTAGGAAGGATCATCTTCTTCCTGACGCTTTGTACAGCACAATAGCGTTCAGCAGAGGCAATTGGAATAAGTATACAGACACTTTTTTTTACCAGCGTCTGGCCTTATGGGCAATTAGGTATGGCGCCATCATCTGGTCATTGAAGTCCACCCGTCTCATGTTAAGGTTGTATTCGTGGACACAGAGGGGCTTCTCAACAACACCAGTCGCAATTGCAATTTGGACTGTCATATCGGCGTGAATGGAGGACAGAACGTAAACATTCTGTGTGTCCCTCCACTTCACTGCAAGCAATTTATTGCACTTCAAGCAGGCTCACCCCCCCCCCCCGTCTAAGTCTGGAATCTACAAGCCGTTTGGGAAGCTCCAGGGATTAGGTCACTCAGTGCCACATGCGCCAATTCCAAAATTAAAAGTGGCACACTTGTGTAAAAGTGACTAAAAGTGGCACACTTGTGTAATAATTGTCCACGTATAAAATGGTACACCTTTTGGAATAAGGGTGACACCTAGTCTCAAACAATCTTGCCACTGCTCCCCATGTAGTCTGGGCAGTTGGGGGGCTCAACATTGCTATTTATTCCCTCATAATTCTGGAAACTACATGTATAGACTGCTGCCCTGTCAAAGAGCTTATACATCTTGACCCCATATCTGGCACTCTTCCTGGGGAGAAACTGTTTGAAAGCAAGGCGGGCAGAAAATTTAATCAGGAACTCATCAACGCAGACAGCTTGTTGGAGCGTATACAAGGCTTCAAACTTCAGGTTGAAGTGATTTACGAGGGGCCGAATTTTGTGAAGCCGGTCATATCCAGGGTCACCCTTAGGACAACAGAGTTTATTGTCACTGAAGTGCATGAACCACAAGATTTGCTTGTATCTAGTCCTGGCCATGGCAGCAGAGAACACTGCATATGATGAATTGGGTCAGTGGACCAATATGACCACAACTCACGCTTTTTAGTAATGCCCATGAGTAGGGATAGCCCAGAAATGTTTTAAATTCAGAAACAGTGATACATTTCCATGCAAATTCTCTGGCAAGGGTCAAATTTGGATTTGCAGCAATTAATTGATTGGTATATAAAATTGCTTTGGTCCACAATTGATCTGTACACATCTTGCATGAAAAACAGCCCATAGAAACCAAGGGGAGTAAAATTAGCTGTTTCCACCTGAATTCCGGGTTGACCAGTGAATGGGGGGGGGGGGGGTGGGAAGTAGGGGCGCTGCAGAAGTGGTGGGCTCCAAATCAAGATTTGCAAGCGCATCAGAAAGGACACTATGGGCACTTTGTGCCTGTCTTCGAATTATTAGTGGCTGCGGGACACTACTTGTGCTAGCCACCGCACCAGCTTGAACTGCACTTATGGGACTCGCCACATCACCAAGTGTTACTGCAGTGCTGTTTTGACTATGACCAGGATGTACTAGGCCGCTGGTGCTTGCCAGTTCACCAGAAGGTTGGGCGCCACTAGTACCGACACTCGGTTGTTGCACCCCAGTAACAGAAGAACTGGGTCCGGTATGCCTGACCTTAGCAGGGACCTCTACTCCCTCGTCAGAGCTATCTGTCAGGGTGCTGCTGCTCTCTACAGGTTTAAAAACTGAGCCTGATTCTGACAGTGAGGCTTCCCCATCGCTCTCATTTGTCATGCTCAGCATCTTGTAGGCCTCTTCACTAGTCCTGTCCTGGCTGTGATTGGCCCAGACTCCAGCCTGGACCAATCATTCAGGACCTCCCGGCTGACGTCGTTGGGGGCGGTGCCGATGCGTGCGTCAGTCACTCATCGTCACCGCCCGACTCCGTCACCTTCCCGCCGATTCCCGCAGCCGTCAGAGCGAAGAGAGAGGAGCAGCGCGCCGTGGACGTCTCGCAGTCTGAGTGTGGAGTCACAGGACAGGAGTCGAGTCAGCGAGCCAGCCCACTGCCCAGGAGAGCAGGTAAGTGAACAGTTAATGAAGCCGCTGCAGTGCGATGCCATGCCCTTACCATGACCTGTGCCATGCCTATACCGTGACATGCCTGTACCATGACCTGTGACATGCCTGTACCATGACCTGTGACATGCCTGTACCATCACCTGTCACTTGACCTGTGCCATGCCTATACCATCTCCTGTACCATGACCTGTGACATGCCTGAACCATGACCTGTGACATGCCTTTACCATGCCTATACCATCATCTGTGCCACGCCTATACCATCACATGTGCCATGCCCTTACCATGACCTGTACCATGACCTGTGCCATGCCTATAACATCATCTGTGCCATGCCTATACCATCACCTGTGCCATGCCCTTACCATCACCTGTGCCATGCCTATACCATCTCCTGTACCATGACCTGTGACATGCCTGTACCATGACCTGTGCCATGCCCATAACATCATCTGTGCCATGCCTATACCATCACCTGTGCCATGCCTATACCATCACCTGTGCCATGCCTATACCATCACCTGTGCCATGCCTATACCATGCCTGTACCATCACCTGTGCCATGCCTATACCATCTCCTGTACCATCACCTATGCCATGCCTGTGCCATGACCTCAAAGTCACGCAATTTTTTACCGCATTTTTTGCCGCGAAGCAATACCCATTACATTTTTTCTTTTTGTGCCCCCCCCCCAAAAATAAATTTTGAGCACCAGCCGCCTCTGCCTCCAACCATCCATCCCTCAATCCAACCAGCCCTCCATCTATTCAATCATCATGCAGCACCTAAAATAGCCTTGACCTGCTACTTTGAAATTGAGCCACTTAAAGTGAAGTAGCCTGATTTCAAAGTAGCATCAATGTGGACCAGGGCTAAAAGTAATGTGAATTTTCTCTCTGTACTATCTCTCCCCTTCTCATGTTAGTGTAAATTATATCCCATATTGAGTTTGGTGGTCAATACCTTCACCAAATGCAATCTTTTCAAGAGAATCAGCTAATTCCCAACTCTGCACTCTATGTAGTGCATGCCTGAATGCTACACTCTGTACATAGCACACTCCTGATCTCTGCGCCGTGTACGTACCGCACTCCTGATCTCTGCGGCGCGCATGTAGAGCACTCCTGATCTCTGCACCGCGCACGTAGAGCACTCCTGATATCTGCACCGCGCACGTAGGGCACTCCACATCTTTGCACCGCGCACGTAGAGCACTCCTGATCTTTGCACTGCGCACGTAGAGCACTCCTGACCTCTGCACCGTGCACGCAGAGCACTCCTGACCTCTGCACTCTGTACGTAGTGCACTCCTGAACTCCTTATGTAGTGCACCCTTGAACTCTGTACATCATGCACTCCTGAACTTTGTACATAGCGTATCCCTGAACTCTGCACTATTTAACGTTGCACACCCCTGAACTCTACACTCTGTATGTAGCACCCTTATGAAACATGCACTGTGCATGTAGCATGCTCCTCAACCCTGCACTCTGCAAGTAGCACACTCCCCAACCCTTCACTCTATGCATAGCACACTCCTGAACCCTGCACTCTGTGTGTAATGCACTCTTGGTATTAAACCAAGGCCCCTTTAGGACCCTCCCACTGTACTGTTTGGCCAGACCAACCATTTGGTGTGGCATGCTCTTCCCCTCAGTGGGGGAAAGGGGGTCATTTGTATTGAGGTGGGAGCGTGGTTGGATCTGGCATCTATTCTTTGAGAAAAATGCCCAGTATACAGTGGCACACTGACCACCAGTATGCAGGACCACTGGCTACCAGTATACAGAGGAAGAACCAAATCAAATAAAACAAATACCTTTCAACCAAAATAAAACTCAAACACAATAACCACAGAATCTTTTTTTGAATGAATCAATAAAAAGCAAAAATGCCACGCAACCCTATGCTTCCTCTATAAAAAGGTGTACAAATGGACTTAGAAGTACAATAGTAACACCTATATAGGAATATCCAATGCAAATGTATTGCAATATAGTAGTGATGGTGTCATCCTCTACGTAAAATATTTTGAGAAAATTCATAACTGAAATGTGCAAATAACAGTGAAGCCTCCCTACAACCCCCTGGGGGGGGGGGGGGTCACCACTATTTGCACACTGCAGCTCTACAATATTTCTCAACTTTTGCAGAGAGGGTGACACCATCACTACTATGTTCTAATACACTGGTTAATTTGCACCTCTGCTATTATTGTATGTAGGGGATTTCATCATTATTTGCACATTGCAGCTTATATATTTCTAAAAATATTTTTGTAGAGAGGACACCATCACTACTATATTGCAATACATTGGTTGATTTGCACTGGATATGTATAGCTAGGTTTTATCATTGCACTTATAAGTCCATTTGTGCAATTTTAAAGGAGAAGTGTAGGGTTACGCTGCATTTTTTGATTTTTATGGATATACAGAGGACAGGACATACTGATCACCATTGTACAGGGGAGCACACTAACCACCATTATGCAGATGCACACTGACAACTAATGTAAGGGGGCATGAAGAGTATTGACCACCAATGTAAGGAACCACACTGTTGGAACTAATGTTGTATGTAGTCTTGACCCCACACACTAACACGCCAAATAGTGCTGACTTCTTCACTCTTCATGCTATGTTGTATGTTAAACAATAAAGAGAGCACACTGATTGCTATACTGCTGGGAGTTTACTACAGTGTTGTGCTGGGGGTTTACTACCGTGTTGTGCTGGGTGTTTTTCTACTGTGCCGTGCTGGGGGTTTACTACTATGCCATGCTGGGGGTTAATTTTTGTGGTGTGATTATTGTGATAATTATCATGAAATGTTGTGAGTTAATTATTGTGCAACATTGGAGGTTAATTATTGTGCAACGTTGGGTGCTAATTGTGTACCTATGGGTTTAATTGTTGTGCAGTGTTCAAGGTTAATTGTTCAGTGTTTGGAAGAGGGTGTTGACTGTTGTGCAATGCTGGGGCGAAATTAATAATTGTGCAATGCTGGGGTTAATTACTGTGCCGTGTGGGGGGGTTTAGTATTGAACCTGATGCCCTGTTTAATTACTGTGCTGTGTTAGGGGTTAATTTCTGGGTCCTACTGTGGATGAATTATTTTGGGATGCTGGACATTATTTATTTTGCTGTGCTGAAGTTATTGCTGAACTTGACACAAGTTGGGAGTTCTAATTTCTGGTCCTCTGGTCTCCTCGGTTCACTTTCTGCCAGTATTTGGTGTACACCTAAGGAGAAAAGTGTTACACTACAAGCCATAGACTATGAGGAAACATCCACTTGCTGGCCAAAACCACTCGCTGACCACTCCTACAGGCGCACACTAGACAGCACGCTTTGCACGCTGCATTAGCAATCCTACTTGTACTTTCAACACCAGCACTCCCAAAATTTTTAGGCTGGAGCCACCCCTAACTGTGGAAGCCCAGCCTGATGTATCTGCAAGGTATCATATTGGAGGGTTAAAGAATAGCCAGGGAATTTTTAGAAGGCAGCCTGTCTCTAAAGATAAATGTTCTTATGTATTGGATAGTGTGGTAAGGTGTTGGAACTATTGTCAAGTTTTACATTTCAGTCTGTGTCCTACTAGGGAGATTCAAATCTCTATTTGTCCTGGTGACTATTGTCAACTGGAGTAAAAATTAAGAAAAATGCCAGATTTTTATCTGTTAATATAACAGGAATGAGGGAAAAATCTTCCAATGGGAACACATTTTCTGGTGACATCTGTCTAAAAGAGGGAATTTTTCCAATTTGTAGGGAATTTTCCGCCTCTTTTCTGTTAGGGAAAAATCTCCCCAATGAGACACACTATCCAAAATGAATAAAATACGTTTTGGCTTCAGATAGTCTATCATCTACTGTGTTGCCTAAAAAAATATGACATGTAACATGACAATAAGTAGCTGCTAAGCATACTCAGGAGGCCTTGTGTCTGGTCCCAGGTCCCGATGTAATGAAATTCTGTCACTAGCAAAGGCATTGAAACAATGTTTCTTTTCTCCTTGTTCCCTCTCTTCCTCCTCCTTAGGGGTGAGTTTGTCCATTTTAAATGGCTTTCCAGCAGCTCCTGGTGCATTCGGATCCTGAGGTGGACGCTCAAGGAAAGGCTTAAGTTCTGCCGCTGTGTAATATCCCGGTAAACACCGTCTTTTTCCATCATCATTATCAAGCTGCTTTTCAGGCGCCTTGATCTGCATTTTTGGCATGGAGTCTTTAATGTTATTTACAGCATCTATTACCATGTCCAACATCTTTTTTTTCTTCACATGGGAGCCATCATGTGCTGCAAGTTCGTCCATTTCTCGATCAACTACTTCTTTTTGTATTAAGAACACAAAAGCCATAAAAATGAGGGTGATGGCACCGAGCTTCCAGTGTATGAATCGCTGGCCTAGAACCAGCCTTTTAAAGTTTGTCATGTTTATTTTTGCGCTCGTCAACCAACGAGGGGAAAAAGTAATCTATAGAGTAGCCATTATGTTTGCGGTAACATCATCTTCCAAGATCTATAAAATAAAAGATTTTAAAAGGACTTAAATATACAAAAGTAACAAAACAAAAATAAATGGTGAAATCCAACACATCATAATAGTCTGCTGCCAGTGAACTTCAAGTAGAACTATAGGCAAAACCTTTTTTTTTTTTTTTTTTACTTTTGCATAGAGTATGGCAAGGTTATAACCTCTGTAAGGTTTATTTTTGCAATCTTTATCCCACTGGGGAGATTTACCTTCACTTCATGTCCCACAGCCAAACAGGAAAGTTAGAGGAAATACCTGCAAATTAACCACTTGCTGACTTCCCACAGAATATTACTGCAGCAGTGCGGCTCCCCTGGGTCCAGTCACGTAGTACTACATGACTGGAGAGGAAGGGGTTCCGGCCCAGCGGAGTCGGGCAGTGGGAGGAGAGGCAGCGATTGCACCTTCCTCCCACAATCGTCTGGTAAACGGAGAGAAGACCCGCCTGCTTATGTAAACAAAGCAGGCGGATCTTCTCACTGACAGGCAGGGACAGATCAGAAGTTTCAGCTATGCTGAAACTGCGATCTCTGTGCCTGTCACAGAACCCCCCCCCCCCACACACACACACACACACACACACACACATCACCCCCAGTATTAACCCCTTCCCTGCCAGTGTCATTATTACAGTAACAGTGCATATTGCATATTTTTAGCACTGATTACTGTAGTAATGTCACTGGTCCCCCCCAAAAGTGTCAAAAATGTCAGTTAGGGGTCCGATCTGTCTGCCGCAATGCCACAGTCGCTCGCTCAGGAGACTCTAGGGGGCGAGCGCGCGCCACTCGTCAGCTGGGGAGCCAGTGCGTGTGACAGGCGGCTCCAATGGCCGCCGGCCACTGGCGATGTCCCCCCGCTGACAGAGGATGGACGGCTGATGTAAACACAGCCACCTGTCCTTCTCCCTGAAGTGATCACAGAGGCTATGTGATCCTGCTAAATAGGATCTCATGTCTCTGATGATCTCACAAACTACGCCCCTCCACAGTTAGAATCACTCCCCTAGGCTTACATTTAACCCCTTGATCACTAATAGTATTAACCCCTTCCCTGCCAGTGTCATTTATACAGTTACAGTGCATATTTTTAGCCCTGATTACTGTAGTAATGTCACTGTAGTAGTAATGTCACTGGTCCCCACAAAAGTGTCAAAAATGTCAGTCAGGGGTCCGATCTGTCTGTCGCAATGTCACACCCCCACAAAAAAAAAAAAAAAATTGCAGATCGCCTCCATCACTAGTAAAAAAAATAAAAAAACAATAAAAATGACATAAAATCTTTCCAATAGTTAGTAGAGGCAATAGCTTTTGCGCAAACCAATCAAAATACGCTTATTGCAATTTTTTTTACCAAAAATATGTAGCAGAAAACAAATTTTTTTTTTGAGAATGTCATATAGCAAAATGTGAAAAATATCGTTTTTTTTTTTTTCAAAATTGTCGCTCTTTTTTTGTTTATAGCGCAAAAAATAAAAAATCGCACAGGTGATCAAATGCCACCAAAAAAAAATCTCTATTTAAGGGAAAAAAAGGACGTAAATTTCATTTCGGTACAGGGTTGCAGGTAAGAGAGACAGGCCGCTGGAATACAAGGAGGTAAGAGAGACAGGCCGCTGGAATAGGGGGAGGTAAGAGAGACAGGCCGCTGGAATAGGGGGAGGTAAGAGAGACAGGCCGCTGGAATAGGGGGAGGTAAGGGAGACAGGCCACTGGAATAGGGTGAGGTAGGAGAGACAGGCCGCTGGAATAGGGTGAGGTAAGAGAGACAGGCCGCTGGAATAGGGGGAGGTAAGAGAGACAGGCCGCTGGAATAGGGGGAGGTAAGAGAGACAGGCCGCTGGAATAGGGGGAGGTAAGAGAGACAGGCCACTGGAATAGGGTGAGGTAAGAGAGACAGGCCGCTGGAATAGGGTGAGGTAAGAGAGACAGGCCGCTGGAATAGGGGGAGGTAAGGGAGACAGGCCGCTGGAATAGGGGGAGGTAGGAGAGACAGGCTGCTGGAATAGGGGGAGGTAAGGGAGACAGGCCGCTGGAATAGGGGGAGGTAAGAGAGACGGGCCGCTGGAATAGGGGGAGGTAATAGAGACAGGCCACTGGAATAGGGTGAGGTAAGAGAGACAGGCCGCTGGAATAGGGGGAGGTAAGAGAGACAGGCCGCTGGAATAGGGGGAGGTAATAGAGACAGGCCGCTGGAGAGGTACAGTAATTATAGTACAAAAGTAAGGGTAGAGCCAATAGTTGGTTCATAACAATCAATACATTCTTAAAAGATCATAAAGAACCCTTATGCAGTTGTGCAAATAATAACACAGGGATAATCAAAGTCCAGGAAAAAGTCCATAGTAAAAGAACTTCTCCAGCCACCAGTGAAGAAGGAATGAAGAGTTAACAACACCACACCACGTATATGGTATATATGGTGAACTATATGGTGTGAGTACTCTGGGTTTACACAGCTATAATTGGGCTCCAGCTATACTCAGGAATCCTGCTTTTATTGACCTCTCTATAATTTGAGGGTCAATTTTTTTTCTGGTAAGGGTCCACCATATACTCACGTGGTGTGGTGTTGTTAATTCTTCATTCCTTCTTCCTTACCTATATGGTTGGTTGCCTTTTATTTTTGTATATTATGTTCTGAGCGCAGATATATTTTTCTTTTATAGTAATTATAGTACATCTTCTATTCCCATTGGGAATTTTTTAGGACTAGATTCACACCTATGCAGGTTGCGGTTGATTTATTTTTCCAGTGTGCTTTGTGTGTTTTTGACACGTTTTAATGCTTTGATGTGTTTTGCAGGCGGTGAATGTTGCCAGGAGGGAGAAACAAGCAAAAATGCAACCTGCTGCGGGCAATAGAATTTCTGACCCTTTTCGAGAAAACGCACTGGGTAAAAATGCACAGATGTGAACGTGACCCATAGGAAATCAAGTTAAATGGACCATAGTGCATTTATACAAAACTAAAAATGCACTGCAAATGCATAGGTGTGAACCTAGTCTCCAGCCCATCCAGCAAAAATAACTCTTGCAGTTCTCTCCCCCCCCCCCCCCCCCCAGCCACTGCATTGGTTAAATGCTTGTAAATACTAGGAGAAGGGGCCTCTTGTTCAAGCTGGTTTGACCAGCGGTCACGTGCCGATGTCATCAAATACAATGCAGGACCAATAGTCTTGAATTCCTCATGAAGACGATGCTTACAACCCAGAGCAACAGAGGGAGGAGCGAATGCAAGAGACCACTTTAACAAGGAATAAGGTAAGAGAGTGGAGACTGCCATTGATGACCGGTTTCTAAAAGATGTCATGATGATCCAGTATGTTCAATCAGTTTTGAATCTCAGCCCTGGAATACTTATACAGATTAGTTAGTTTGGCTTCATTCAGACATCACTGACATTATACTTCTACGTCCAAAGACAGCTAAGCAAATAGCATTTCCAGAAGAAGCTCAGCATTGGCATTTCTCCCATAAAATGTTTCTTTAAATAGGTAGACATTAATGAAGTAATTAAGTAATTATAGTTATTAAGTAGCTAAAGAGAGTTAAAAAACGTATTTAAAGTTTTCAATGATTCATGTGAAAGTCATGAAGCGTAATAATTCCCAGAATAAGATAGCTGCATGACTGTGACAACCCATTATATACAGAAGGAATACATTGAATAAACAGGTGTGGCCATTTAGCACAGCTCCACATCTGTTTTACACAAGGCTATGCTGAGTGTAGGCTGGTATGACCTTTATAATGACTGGATTTACAGTAATTAAAGAACACAAGCCTCCCTAATATATAATTAAAGTAAAACTCAATTCTGTAGGTTTTATATTTTTGAACACACAGCAAAAACTGCTGTAATCTGGAACAAAAATTCAGCTGTGTGGAACATAGAAAAAAAAAAAAAATTACAAGAAACTAATATTTTGGGCTAAATTCCACTGGCCCAATGTGTAAAATTAAAAAAAAAAAAAAAAAAAAACTAAATTCTCCAGAGCCTCTCTTCCCTTCTGGAACTCCCTACCCAATGTGTCCTCCTGCTAGGGTTGCACCAATACCAGGGCTGATTCCAAGCTTTTACAGGAGTATCGGTACTCCTCAAATGCTAGGATACCTGAAATCGATACTTTTGTAAATCGGTTCTTTCAGACTGTAGAGGGATTTCCCAACTGACAGCTGAAATTTAAAAAAAAAAAAAAAAGCTGGCAATTACCGGTTGTTAAAGAGCGGGACCGCCGCTTCCTTAAAAACTGATGACTTATTTAGCCAACATTGGGGTTCCCCTTTGACAGCTGGAGTCCCGGCAATTGGAGCTGTCAAAAAAAAAAAAAAAAAGCAATGTTTATTAACAACATTGCTCAGCTGCTAAAACAGAATGATAAAAAGAAACATTGTTTAATTTTGTATCCTACTGTTCATCTACAGATTAAAAAGGGATGCATTTTGATCTGCAGATGAAATCATTTTTTTTTTTTTTTTCAAAATATTTTTATTGTGAAATCATTTTAACGCAACCTGTTTTTTTTTTGTTTTTTTTTTTAGATTTTTGATTGCAAGCTCTCACATACACAGCTTTCTTAACCCACTTGTATCGAATTGTCTCTCTTTATTTTGAAAAGTGTTGGTGCTATATAAATCCTGTATAATATTAAGAATAAACTAGTGAAAATTAAACAATGTATATGTTGATTGGGCATTAAAGTGTATGTATAGCGAACATTTATTTTTATTTTGGGATAGGGAAGGATTAAAACTCCTATCAGGATACTTGTTAGTGTCTGTGTCCTGCTGGGGAGATTTCCCTTCACTCCCCATCTTATAAATGTAAGATAATTCCAGGGAAATCTCAAAAAAGTGAGGAGAAACCCATCTAAGATGGTTGTCATTAGAGCAATTGTCTCTACTGGAAGATTTTTCTTCATGTCTTTCTCTCATGACAATTCTACAATTCAGGATCTCCCCTTTTTTTCTGTTTCAGGGACAAAGGTGACCAGGCCAAGCAGAGGGACGAATCTCCCCATTGGATACACAGACCACAATTAAAACATGACAGAAGTTCTAATCCTAGAACATTCTTTCCAAAACAAAAATACGTTTTGCCTTTACAAATGCGTAAAGGAAGATATTAACCTTTGAAATTATTCTTCCATCAGTGCAATGCTCATTAAAAATTCAATCAGAATTTCACCTTCAGGGTATCAGGTTGCTCAGCAAACAGTAAACAGCCTCCAGCACATGTGACAAGATTGTTGGCAAAGTGTATTGTGGGTGCTTTGTACAAAAAGAATACAGCAAGGTGACCTAAAATGTAAACTAATCAGAAAAGTGAATTAGCGCTGTGTAAATGATGGCGTTATACAAGTACCTGGAATAAATAAATACATTACATTGGAGAAGAACTGTAAAGTTCTCTTAAAGCAGAACTATACCCTCTTATCCTTTTTTGCCATATCTTAGTTTCTGTTTGATCTGCAACTGCCATGGTTCTGTATATGTGACCAGTTCTGACCCGGCCAATTGATGGTTTGACAGTTTGGTTGAAAGCACAGGCAAATGTGACAGTTAGCATTCCAGGCATGCCGGAATGTAACTTTTTTTTTTTTTTAAACCGTTAAATTGATGGGTTTAGTTCCGCTTTAACTGGGATCAAAATGGATAATGGGGACAATAATAGAACCAACGTTTGTCCTAATTCAAATTTGCATTCTGTGTTTTTATACACGCGTTTTAGATGCTTGCCCTGGAACCTGAGAGCCCTTTCACATTGAGGCGCTTTTCAAGTGCTTTGGCGCTAAAAAAGGAGCCTGAAAAGCTCACAAAAACCTATTCCCTTTAAATTCAATAAATGCTTTCACACTGGGGGCGGTGAAAAATATCCTGCAAGCTGCATCTTTGGAGCATGTTTGGAGTGCTACAAAAAGCGCCTCAAAAAACGCCCCTCTCCATTGAAATGAATGGGAAGTACCTGAAAATCACTTTAAAAGCACCTCCAATTGGTTCTTGAGTGCCGATACACACTTGTGCGCTTTTACTGCGAATGCGATGCGTTATGAAAAGTCTAGATTCGCATGTATTCCCAAAATACATTGTATTCGCGACGGTCATTCACATCTATGCGTTGCGATTCAGATGCGAATATAATGCAATGATGAAAAGGGTCTTGTGCGAGTTTACAGCGTTGCGTTGTCAATTTAGTCTCCATAGACATCAATGTAAATCGGTCTGGACTCGCATTATCAGTTCAGATATGTGCAAATTCTTATTTTTTGTTTGATTTTCCCCTTAGCTCCACCCCTTCTGAGCTTAATTAACATAATCAACGCAATCAAATTCTCATTACAATCGCGCTGGTACTATTGAAAAACACAAGGTAAACTCGCACTGCAAATTCGCATAGCAATGGCATCCGTTCGCAATCGCACAAGTGTGAACCGGCACTAAAGCAGTTTGAGTCACGTGTCCTTAAAACACCAACAACTCAAAAGCACCTCAAAAGCTCCACAAAAGTGCTGCAAAAGCGCTCAGCGTTTTATGGGCAGTTTTCAAGCACCTCAGTGTGAAAGGGCTTTGGTGCTAAAAAGAAAGTGCCTGAAAAGCTCACGAAAACCTATTCCCATTAAAATCAATACATACTTTCACAGTGGGGCAGGCGCTGGTGGGGTGGTGAAAAAAAACCTGCAAGCAGCAGCTTTAGAGCATTTTTGGAGTGCTAAAAAAAAGCGCCTCAAAATGGTGCTTAACCACTTCAATACAGGGCCCTTTCACCCCCTTCCTGCCCAGGCCAATTTTCAGCTTTCAGCGCTGTCACACTTTGAATGACAATAGCGAGGTCATGCTACACTGTACCCAAATGAAATTTTTATCATTTTTTTAACACAAATTGAGCTTTCTTTTGGTGGTATTTAATTACACCTGGGTTTTTTATTTCTTACAAAAAAAAAAAAAAAGAAAAAATAGACCGAAAATTTTGAAAATAAAAAAAGAAGAAGTTTTTCTTATTTTCTGTAAGTAAATTTTGAAAATAAGTAATTTTTCTCTTCACAGATGTATGCTGATGAGATGGCACTTATGGGCACTGATGAGGAGGTACTAATACGCCGCACTGAGAGGTGGCACTGATGGGCACCACTGATAGGCACTGACACTGGTGGGCAGCACAGATGAGCAGGCACTGATGGGCACTGACTGGCACTGTTTTCTCACTTTTCTGTAATCAGGGCACTGATGATCAGTGCCCTGATTACCTGTCCTAGTCTCCCCTTTGAGGAGGAGCCGCTGATCGGCTCTCCTCGCCACACACTCTGAGAGCCAATAAACGGCACTTCCTCATTTACATGTGACCGGCTGTGATTGGACACAGCCGATCACATGGGTGAAGAGCCATTTCATTGGCTCTTTACCAAGATCAGGGTCGCATCGTATTCTAGCAACACAGCGTGGCCACAATCGTTGCACCGCGCGCCCCCGTGGGCACACAGAGGCCATTCAGGTGCACCGTCATATGAACGAGAGCTGCACCGCTCCGCCGTCATTTGACAGTGGGCGGGCAGTAAGTGGTTAAAGCAATGTTGGAGTCCCGTGTCCTTGGAAAAAAAGAACACTGCTAATGCCTAAAAAGTGCATGAAAAGCACCACAAAAGCGCTGCAAAAGCGCTCAGCATTTTACAGGCAGTTTTTAAGCACCTCAGTGTGAAAGGGCTGAAATGAATAGGAAGCACATCAAAATGGTTCTTGAAGCAGTTTTTGAGTTACGCATCCTTAAAAAAAGCGCACCACTAACGACTCAAAAGCGCCTTAAAAGCTCAGTGTTTTATAGGCAGTTTTCAAGCGCCTCAGTGTGAAAGGGCTATGAAATGAATGGGAAGGACCTCAAAAGCGCCTCAAGATGGTTCTTGAAGCAGTTTTTGAGTCAAGTGTCCTAAAAAAAAATAAAATAAAATAAAATAAATGCCTCAAAGGCGCCTGAAAAAGTGCCACAAAAGCTCTCAGCATTTTATAGGTAGTTTTCAAGCGTGAAAGAGCTCATATGTACCGTATATATACTCGAGTATAAGCCGAGTTTTTCAGCACATTTTTTGTGTGCTGAAAACGTCCCCCTCGGCTTATCTCGAGTCAAAAAAAAAAAAAAAAAAGTTCCCAGCCGCTCCGACGTGTTTAAGATTTAAAAATGGCGCCGCCCGGTGTATACTTGTCACCCCCAATGCGCCGCCACCGCTCGAGACAGGCCGGAAATAGCCGAACGTATACCAGGCGGCGACGCGTGCGCAATGACGTGTCGGGGCCGGGCGGACCTATTTTTAAAATGAAGGCGCCTCTGGAACAGGTAAGTGAGACAGCCGCACTAGTATGCCTGCAACCTCTTGTACCATGCTTGCCGCCCTGAATTCTCCTGTACATGCCAGCCACACTGCATTCTCCTGTACCATGCCAGTCACACTGAATTCTCCTGTACCATGCTTGCCACAGTGAATTTTCCTGTACCATGCCAGCCACACTGCATTCTCCTGTCCCATGCCAGTCACACTGAATTCTCCTGTACCATGCTTGTCAGAGTGAATTCTCCTGTACCATGCCAGCCACACTGAATTCTCCTGTACCATGCCTGCCACCCTGAATTCTCCTGTACATGCCAGCCACACTGCATTCTCCTGTACTATGCTTGCCACCCTGCATTCTCCTGTACCATGCTTGCCACCCTGCATTCTCCTGTACCATGCCAGCCACACTGCATTCTCCTGTACCATGCCCGCCACCCTGCATTCTCACCCTAGGCTTATACTCGAGTCAATCATTTTTCCCCATCTTTTTGTGGTAAAAGTAGGGGCCTCGGCTTATACTCGGGTCGGCTTATACTCGAGTATATACGGTAACCCCTTTTGATGAAAACCCCATCAAAGACAGAGCAAGCAGGACTTTTTATATATACAATTTTATTATATTTGTATATAAAATGTACAAAGCATACATAAAAATCAAATAGGTCAATAATGCAACCATCAGTCCTTCCCCTCACACCAGGGTATAGGTGTAATCCTAGACTCTGTCCTGTCTTTTCAGCCCCAAATCCAATCATTTTCAAAAGCTTGTAGAATTCACCTGCGTAACATCTCTAAAATCCGCCCATTTTTAATTATTGAAATCATGAGAGACCGGCACTTTTTTCCAGCACCCAGAATGCACAAAATGTGAATGGGGTCTTAGGTCGACAAATGCGTTTTCTTAAAATTTTCTTTCACTTAAGTCATAGAAATTGACTTTTTTCTTACTAGAAACAAATGTTTTTTTTCCCCCCACTATCACACAATAGATACACAGAAGAACAGTTTGGTTTCGCTCTTCTTTGTACACATCCAATAAATAGGTGTGCAATCCTAAAACACACTGCAGAAAATCAGAACTTTCTCCAATCATCCATTTATAGCTTAACAATAACAGCAATAAGGCCGCCATTATGTAAATGCAACGCTCTAGGAAACAAACTTCAGCCAGCTTAAATCCATTAATGATTTACTACCTGAAAAGGAATCGGTTACATGAATCTATATTTATTTTTGCCAAACCCTTACACGTGTGATAAGAAGCTAAAATAAAAAGGTGCAGCAATTAGAAACCCTCCTAAAATGTGAGCCTATACTTTTGCCAATACTAGACAACATAGCGGCTTAGCTTTATAAAAAGAACCATGGGGTGGCTTCACTCACCTTACTCAAAGTTCCCCTCTACTGGAGCCCTGAGTACATACCTATTATTTTCCAGTATGGGGAACTGGTGTTTACTGTGTGTGTTAGTACTAAACCAGTAGGAATGAAAATTGGTTTAATTGTGGACCTTAAAGAAGGGGGTTCTCTTTGGAGAAGGTAGACCAGTATGGTATATTAAGGTCTAATGCAGGTTCTAGGCTGCAGTCTGTCTGATCACTCATCAAAACATTAGATCTTAGATACACTACAGTGTCAAAAGTATTGGGACACCTGCCATTACACGCACATGAGATGTAATGGCATCCCAGTCTTAGTCCATAGGGTTCAATATTAGTTTAGCCCATCCTTTGCAGCTATAACAGCTTCAACTCTTCTGGGAAGGCTGTCCACAAGGTTTAGGAGTGTGTCTATGGGAATGTTTGATAGTCTTCCAGAAGCACATTAATGTTGGTCGAGAAGGCCTGGCTCGCTGTCTCCACTCTAATTTATCCCAAAGATGTTCTATCGAGTTGAGGTCAGGACTCTGAGCAGACCAGTCAAGTTCCCCCACCCCAAACTCACTCATCTATGTCTTTACGGTCCCTGCCCCCATTATAAGAGATCTTAGGGTGCCCACAGATATCAGTGTGTGGTCTGATCAGACGAAACAATCTGAGTGAATTCAAACACTCCAGAACCCACTGGTGGGTTACAGCATTACAGTGAATGAAGAGGGGGAAGGGGTATGAGACTAGAGACCTAAACAAAGGCTGCCAGCACCACTTACCTCAGGGGGCAACAATAACAATGGATTGGACTCTTCTATGCTGACAGCTGTAGTCACCATCATTATACAAGGTCCCTGATCATGGAATCATGAGCAGCTTAAGGCCCCTTTCACACATACAGCCCATTCAGTTCATCAGTTCAGTCACGTCAAAATGTATCAGTTTTTCATCTGTTTTTTATCCTTTTTTTTTTTACATCCACTACCAATGAAAAAACGGATGAAAAACGGACTGTTTGTCTGTTTATATCCGCTTTTCGTCCGATCCGTTTTTTTTTTTGACGGATGAAAAATAGGCCATTCAT
This sequence comes from Pelophylax lessonae, assembly GCF_965119305.1. Lineage (NCBI taxonomy): Eukaryota > Metazoa > Chordata > Amphibia > Anura > Ranidae > Pelophylax > Pelophylax lessonae. The sequence continues at coordinate 261,324,233 of NC_138773.1, read as the reverse complement.
TCGTTCGTTCCAAAAAACGGACATTGACCGGGTGGATGAAAACGGATGATCATCCGTTTTTACATAGAGATGCATTGATGTCCGTTTTTTATCCGTCAACACATGGATGAAAAATGGACAAACGGACCTATGTGTGAAAGGGGCCTTAGGATAAGAAAATTAAACTGGCTGAGACTATGTCTCTTAGCTACTTTTTGCTCCTATAGACAGTTAGAGAATTAACCACCCTTCTTATGAAAAAAACAAATCATGTACATTTTACCAACATTGTGTGGCCTTTTTCTAATGTGTTCTTACTGGAAACTCTCTAGTTTCTAAGTGTTTTTTTTTTTTTTTTTAAAAAGAATCCGTACCCAGGTGTCATCTACTATTTTTAAAGGATGGAAGCTAAAGAAGGCAAAGGAGGGGTGTCTTTTTTTTTTCTTTTCTTTTTCCAGTCGCCCCCTTATCTGCTGACTTTTGTTAATACTCTGCATCTTTTTTGTAATTTTACCCCCATTCTTAACTCTCCATGTGGTGCTGTATGGATAGCTGCAAAAGACTTATCGGGGTTGATTTACTAAAATTGGAGAGTACAACATATGGTGCAGATGTGCATGGTAGCCAATCAGCTTCTAACTTCAGCTTGTACAAATATTCTTTGACAAAAAAAAAAAAAAAAAAACCTGGAAGTGGATTGGTTTGTGAACTGGATTACTGCACCAGATTTTACACTCTCCAGTTTTTGTAAATCAACCCCATAGGGTCCAAGAAATGGCTTAGCATGGCTCAGTGCAGAGCAGGAAATGCTAGGATTTACAGCAAAATCTGTGTTCTTGTAAAAATTATTTTAAATAGCCCTTGCCCAGCATGGACCAAAAATGTACCATTAGCATTTATAGACAGTTCTACGAAAATAAAAAATAAAAAAATAATAAATCCCAGACTTTGGGAATCAGACCCATCAAGAGGCCACACTTTGGAATCGGTCTACAGTCTACTACGCAAATCAAGGTAATGTTTGTGAACTTTAGAACAGCTACAACAGACCGTATCCACAATCCATGGACTCATTCCACCTGTTGCTCAAAAAGGCTCTTGCACATGGGCCGGCTGAGCCCATTTAGTGTTATTGGCTTAACCAAAAAAAACAAAAAAACAGTAAAGAAAACCCAACCATACAATCTCATATACACAATCCTATACCTGCATTTGATCCAGAGGAAGGTGAAAAACTCCAGCAAAGCATGATCCAATTTGCTACAACAGGGGAAAAAAATTCATTCCTGATCCCCTGAGAGGCAATCGGATATTCCCTGGATCAACTTTACCTATAAATATTAGTACCCATTTATATTATGTACACCTAGGAAAGAATCCAGGCGGTCCCCAGGTTACAAACATCCGACTTACAAATGCCTCCTACTTACAAACAGAGAGAGACAACAGGAAGTGAGGAGAAATCTACCCCTAGGAAGGGAAATTCACTCCTGTCTGAGTTATCATGGGAAAAAGGTGTCTCCACTGAAGCTTTATCACCAATTCTTGTTTCCACAACAACCCAAAATTTTCAAAATACAGTTGTCATAGGGACAGAAAGTGAGGTGAAATCTACTGAACATGGGTACAGACAACAAAACAAATGGTACAGGGGTGTTAACCCTTCCCTATGCTATCCAAAAAAACGTAAAAAATTATTATTTTCGCTGGAGGTAAACTTAAAAAATGTACCTGTTCGGACTTACAAACAAATTCGACTTAAGAACAGACCTACAATCACCATCTTGCTTGTAACCCGGGGACCGCCTGTACTGAGCTGGCCAGACCCACCTCTGCAGGGAGTCTATTCCACATTGTCACAGCTCTTATGGTGAAGAAACCTTTCCGTATTCGGAGACTAAATCGGTTTTCCTCTAGACGTAAAGAGTGCCCCCTTGTCCTCTGTGTTGACCTCAAAGTGAATAACTCAACAACAAATTCACTGTATAGACCCCTTATGTATTTATACATGTTGATCATATCCCCCCTTAATCTCCTCTTCTCAAGGAGAGAATAAATTCAGTTCCTTATAGCGGAGCTCCTCCATGCCTCTTATCAGGTTGGTTGCCCTTCTCTACACTTTCCCCAATTCGCCAATATCCTTTGAGAACTGGTGCCCAAAACTGAACTGCATATTCCAGATGAGGTCTTAAGTGTATTTGTCAGTATATTTTCTCCGCCCAGTCTAGTTGCATCATACAGCCTGCAATTGACATAAATGCCAGTATACTGCTGTACTCATGTATATGACGGTGTGGTCGTAAACGCGATTACCGTGTATGGACACATGCAAAGAACAGGGCTGTCTGGGCTAGGAGAATACACCGGCAGTTATGCTGAAGGGTCTCATTTGGCCCATGTGTAAGAGCCCTAAAAACAGAAGTGGTCAAATTTAAAAACCAGCAACATTTCTATGGACAGAAATGTCCACATATAAAAAGGGACTGTCCCTGGGAATCAAAGGCAACTGGTACTCATCTCACTACAAGAGCTATAAATGTAATGGGAGATGGACAGGACCATTCATACATGCCTGCCAATCAGAAAGGAGGTCAGTATGGTGAATATGTGGAGCGGAAGAACCGGGACATTCATGCATCTGTCACTTTGTGTTTTGTCTAGTGCTGTAGAGACAACAGAAGTTTCCCGAGAAGTCTCCGGAGACTTTGCAAGATTAGCTGAAAAAATAGAATTGGAATCTGCCCTCAGGTATTGTGCCTGTAACTTGCCCAGGTCTGTACAGATGTTGTCCCTGTAAAAGCAGATAGCTTGTGCTTAAATTACAGTGCATTATTGTGCTCAGGTGTCTGCCGTTTGTTAGCAGTTCATGTAAATTTGGCCATTCAATGGGACAAACTTACGCGTCCTGGAGGAACTGCCAGTAATCTCTGTGACATGAACACTGGAAGAGCCACTTTGGCTGGAAAATGGTGCTTTGTGTACCAGAGAACCTGGAGAAATCCAGAGCAATTAGGTCACTGATGGGATCACAATGAAAAAAAAAAAAAAAAAGGATCTGCAATGTTCTCTTTTTTTCAAACATTGCATAAACCAGAACATACTGCTCTGCAAAGAAATGGTGTATTAACAACTTTTTTGGGGGGACAGGCCGGGGGAGACATAAGGTCAATTTACAATTGTTGCCATGTAAAGTTGTACAAAAAATGGGGAACCCTTGAAATATCTTTCCAGTCTCAAGCTGGCCAAACGAGGTTAGATTTCGTTTGAATGTTGTAGAAAACTTGTTCAGCAGAACATTCTTTCAGGCAATCATTGAGTCAACTATTAAAAGCACTTTCAAATTTCTTCCAGATCTGCTATTTGAATGGAATCCCAGGTGGATAAAACCAGTTTCATTACACTTTGCATCATTTTACCCAAATTAAAACATTCAGTTAGAATTTTGTTTGTGAAAAGATTCCATCCTGTTCCTTCCAATTTTCTTGTCACTACTTTCGAAAACAACTTTGGTTTGACCCAGCTAACCTTTACACCAGGGGTCTCCAAACTTTCTAAACAAAGGGCCAGTTTGTTGTCCTGCAGACTTTGAGAGGGCCGGACTGAAGCCAGTGTATCAGTGGGAGGAATGGTGTCCTATTGTTGGAGTCAGTGTGAGAAATAGTGTCCCATCTTTGGAGTCAGTGTGAGAAATAGTGCCCCATCCTTGGCCTCAGTCAGAGGAATAGTGCCCCATCCTTGGCCTCAGTCAGAGGAATAGTGCCCCATCCTTGGCCTCAGTCAGAGGAATAGTGCCCCATCCTTGGCCTCAGTCAGAGGAATAGTGCCCCATCCTTGGCCTCAGTCAGAGGAATAGTGCCCCATCCTTGGCCTCAGTCAGAGGAATAGTGCCCCATCCTTGGCCTCAGTCAGAGGAATAGTGCCCCATCCTTGGCCTCAGTCAGAGGAATAGTGCCCCATCCTTGGCCTCAGTCAGAGGAATAGTGCCCCATCCTTGGCCTCAGTCAGAGGAATAGTGCCCCATCCTTGGCCTCAGTCAGAGGAATAGTGCCCCATCCTTGGCCTCAGTCAGAGGAATAGTGCCCCATGCTTGGCCTCAGTCAGAGGAATAGTGCCCCATCCTTGGCCTCCGTCAGAGGAATAGTGCCCCATCCTTGGCCTCCGTCAGAGGAATAGTGCCCCATCCTTGGCCTCAGTCAGAGGAATAGTGCCCCATGCTTGGCCTCAGTCAGAGGAATAGTGCCCCATCCTTGGCCTCAGTCAGAGGAATAGTGCCCCATCGATGGCCTAAGTCAGAGGAATAGTGCCCCATCCTTGGCCTCAGTCAGAGGAATAGTGCCCCATTGTTGGCCTCAGTCAGAGGAATAGTGCCCCATTGTTGGCATCAGTGGGAGGAATGGTGCCCCATCAATGGCATTAGTGGGAAGATTGGTGCCCCATTATTGGTATCAGTGGGAGGAATAGTGCCCCATCATTGGTATCAGAGGGAGTATTAGTGCCCCATCATTGGTATCAGTGGGAGTATTAGTGCTCCATTGTTGGTGTCAGTGGGAGGAATAGTGCCCCCTCTGTGGGTGTCACTAGAAGGAATACTGCCTTGTATCAGTGGCAGGAATACTGCCTCTAGAGCTAGATAAAAGGCAAGCAAAGGGCTGCATACACCCCCTGAGCCATGTTTTGGAGACCACTGCTTTATGTAATTCAATGAATTATCAGAAAATGAATATTTTCTAATGAAAATCTACAAGCGTAGGCCAGCTTTACGGAACCCCTGCTAATAATTGCTATATCTACAAGTTACAGTATATTAATGTGATGGTCAGTCACTGGGAGAAATGCTCCTTACATTTTTTATCATTGGGAAGAATATCCTCTTACAGATAGCAAAAAAGGATGATTGGTGTCAGTGGTTATTTATCGGAGAGGCAGAATTTGCTCATTTCTCAAGGAACCCCTAGAAACCTAGAGGAACCCTAGGGTTCCACAGAACCCTGATTGAGAAAGGTTGCTGTGGACTGAATGTCAACATTTCCATTATTCCACAGTGAATACCAGGGGAGTAACTACAAATCATGAGGCCCCTCAGCAATATTTTGATATTAGGAGTTCTGACTTCATTCCAACTTGTTCCAGATCAGCACCACAATAAGGAGTCTAAAAGGGGATCAGCAATTGCAAAGCCCCCCCCCCCCCATTTCCCCCTACTACCCAGCCAGTTTGGAGTGAGCACCAATGGAGGATATTGCCCAGCATGACCTATAGTCGTACAGACTGCAGTGATAACATTTCCCCACAGTAAATTGTGTCTCTACCACCCTGTATAAGGACAGAATGAGGGTGTCACTCTTCCCGCTGGAACGATCAGTGACTTGTTTACTATGCATCATGAAACATTCATCAGGGAATTATAAAACCATCACCTGGACTGTCACAATTCAGGCAGATGCACAGAACTGGAAATTCAGGTGGAGATCTCTCTCCACGAGAGTACCTGACTGAGAGGAAAAAAACAAGCCTTAACAGATATTAAATATTCAAAACCGAAGGAGCAGGTTTGGGTGGAGTTGCCCTTTAAAAGCTATTAAAGTGACAGACCAGAATATTAGTGTCATGCAGGACTTGTATGAATCCCCCACCCATCCTACGAGTTGACAATCAGCCCTGCTTGTTGAAATATGTCACCTCCCTAATTCTCTGCTAATTAGGTTGCCAAATAACTGTCAGTTATTAAAGCGGACCTTTCAGTCTGCATGAATATTTTCCAGATGTGTCACAATGCACAGCAACAATATCATTTTCTAATAAAGCTTTATTTTTCTTTATCATAAAAAAGCATCCTTGAGTTTAAAGTAATACTAAAGTCTCATTTTTTTTTAGTTTAAAATAACAAACATGTTTTCTTACCTCCTCTGTGTAGTGGTTTCGCAGAGAGGAGCCCCGATCCTCCTCTTCTCGGGTCCCTCTTTTGTGTTCCTAGCCACTCCCTCCCAATGAGTGCCCCCATAGCAAGCAGCTTGCTATAGGGGGCCCCCGAGTAGAGTCACAGCTCCCTGTGTCCATTCATATCTTAGTGCATAGCACGCATTAAAACTAAAAGCCTTCTGACTTTACAACCACTTTAAGTCAAGTGACTTTGCCTATGCCAAGGTGATATCCGCTGCATGCAGGAAGGAGCCTTTCCTCACTCTCGTAATCAGACTGCAACATTGTAACTCCAGAGCAAGTCACACTCGTAATCAGGCTGCAACATTGGCTGATTACATCAAAGATTTGTTAAGACTCCATTCACACTAGCGCGACTTGTCAGGCGACTTGGTCGCCTGACAAGTCGCGGTCGGTCGCCCGCCATTGAATAGTACAGGACCCGTTCTAATAGGAGCGAGACAAGTCGCTCCGACTTAGAAAAAGGGTCCTGTACTACTTTGGGGCGACCTGGGAGCGACTTGCATTGACTTCAATTATATGAAGTCTGTGCAAGTCGCTCCGAGGTCACGGTGCACGCTGTGCACCGCGACTTCACAGGTCGCCCCACCAAGTCGTGTCGCTGCAGTCTGAACGGGGTCTAAAAACAGCAGAAAACTGCACAGGCATTAGGATTTACTTGACTGTCATCTGTTAGTCCAAGAACTAGATACTGATCCTGAATAATGGGTTAAGTGTTAGAAACCCACAATGGTAAAATCAGTCTGTATATGCAACAAAGCATGCTCGTTATACTCACTGTGGAACTCAAGGGGTTAACCCTCTGTATTGTGTAAACAGGATGTGTGATTCTGTCTTCTCTGATCCTCCCATTCTTCCACTGTCCCCAATACATCTGATAGAGTCTAGGAGACAAGCTGCACATGCTCAGTTTGGTGTGTATTGCTAGAGAGTTTTTTTTTTTCTTGGGAGAGTGCATGTGATCAGCACAGGGCCAATCAGCACTGTCCAGACAGAGGGACAGGGGGCCTGCATCCTCTTAAAACAGTCAGAGCAGAATGAAAACTCCTCCAACAAGCTTTAACCAGACACTGATAGAAGTAACAAGCATTTCCATGTTCTGTGTATTGTAGAGATCAGATAACACTTTAAGCAAAGATGTCTCCATGCTTGTTGATAGAAAAACATTTGAAGAAGTTGGGGAGAACTGTGATATCGGTGAGAGGGAATGGATAACTGCCAACTGTTAGCATGCAGGCACTTGAAGGGGGCCTGCATGCTTAAAAATAAATAGAAAAATCAGCAGCTACAAATACTGCAGCTGCTAACTTTTAATAAAAATGCACTCCCTAGCCCAGGGATCCAGCGCTGTCCTCAACTGGGCTGATTCTTCACTGGTCTTCAGGTTCTGGCACTGCCATGTTGATTGTGGGAAGCCAGCTGGGACTCCCCCAAGCTGGACCAATGTAACTATTGCATACCATGCCAATGCTTGGAATTATTCATCAATGTGAAAAAATATATCCAATGCTAGGATCACTTTATATACTACCAGACAGTATGAGGATACATGTACTATGAGGAATGGAACCTGCCATGATTGAATTCTCCTTAATATGCTAGTTGTGTAAAGATGGTATACACTGTTTGAAATTTGAAAAATCCTGCTAAATTGGTTAAAATTTAAGCTGTTAGTGGCCCTGTTGGTAACCCCAACCCCCATTAAGATCCATATAACACTCACATGTTGGGGTGGTAATGAGGTGTGATAAGTTGCATTTTTCACTTTACTTTTTTTTTTTTTTTTTTTTTTTAATCTTTATTCTAACATTACAAAATGACAATTCTTTCAGCTCCCATACGTAAAATTCAGACATGCCACATTTTTATGCAACGCACCTGAGTAAGTGTGTGACAGGGCACAAAGAAAACCACTGTCATGGTATGAATGAGCCCATTTGGATTGGTTATGGTAATATACACTATATTGTCAAATGTATTGGGACGCCTGCCTTTAACATGCACATAAACTTTAATGTCAACTCAGTCTTAGTCCGTAGGGTTCCATATTGAGTTGGCCCACCCTTTGCAGCTATATCAGCTTCAACTCTTCTGGGAAGGCTGTGCACAAGGTTTAGGAGTGCCTATGGGAATGTTTGACCATTCTTCCAGAAGCGCATTTGTGAGGTCAGGCACTGATGAGAAGGCCAATCTACACTCTAATTCATCCCACAGGTGTTCTATCCGGTTGAGGTCAGGACTCTGTGTAGGCCACCCAAGTTTCTCCACCCCAAACTCTCTCATTCAGTGCTTTGTGCACTGGTGTACAGTCATGTGGGTACAGGAAGGGGCCATCCCCAAACTGTTCCCACAAAGTTGGGAGCATGAAATTGTCCAAAAGGTCTTGGTATGCTGACACCTTAAGATTTCCCTTCACTGGAACTAAGGGGCCAAGCCCAACGCCTGAAAAACAACCCCACATCATAATCCCCCCTCCACAAAATAATTTGGACCAGTTCAGAAAGCAAGGTCCATAAAGACATGGATAGACCATGTGGAGGAGTTTGACTGGCCTGCACCCGATAGAACACCTTTAGGATGAATTGGAGCAGAGACTGCAAGCCAGGCCTTCTCGTCCAACAACAGTGCCTGACCTCACAAATGCATGTCTGGAAGAATGGTCAAACATTCCCATAGACACACTCCTAAACCTTGTGGACAGCCTTCCCAGAAGAGTTGAAGCTGTTATGGCTGCAAAGGGTGGGCCAACTCAATATTGAACCCTACGGACTTAAGGGCCATACACACTATAAGATTTTCTGAAGACTTTTTCCTTCAGATTTACCTTTTCTATGTAGTGCAAGGGCCTGCCAGATTGCATACAAATTGAAAGTGTTTAGGTTTGACCTCATATTATATGGTTTTGGTAAGTCTAAAGGAAAAAGTCTTCAGAAAATCTTATAGTGTGTATGGCCCATAAGACTGGGATGTCATTAAAGTTCATGTGCGTGTAAAGGCAGGCGTCCAATACTTTTTGGCAATGTAATGTATGTTATAGTGTATGTCAATATATCATTTGCATTGGTATTGTTTTTCCTAATATTGTCTATCTGCGATTAGTGCCATTGATTCATATATAATTTTCACACCAACTATTTTAAAAATTGTCTTCAGCTCATTTACACACTCATTCAGTAGTTTTCTATGCTGTGGGTACAGCATAGCTCAAGCTATAAAAAGGCTTTGGAAATAAAATAAATAAATAAAAAAACACACACACACACACACACACACACACACACACACACACACTAGACAACACTATCCCTAAAGGTTGGAGTTGCTATACCATTAAACACAAAGAAATCTCCAAGGTATTCTTGTGTATTTAATACACCAATATACTGGCTTCCATGGGCTGGAGCTTGGGGAAAAACAAGACAAATACAGCACTAATGTATCCGACATTTATAAAGCCATGTATTCCAACTTTACATGCAGCTGTCTAATTGAGAACTGATTTCAAATATTTTATTTATTTATATATATATATATATATATATATATATATATATATATATATATATATATATATATATATATATATATATATATACATACATACATACATACATACATACATACATACATACATACATATACACACACACAGTATCTCACAAAAGTGAGTACACCCCTCACATTTTTGTAAATATTTTATTATATCTTTTCCTGTGACAACACTAAAGAAATAACACTTTGCTACAATGTAAAGTAGTGAGTGTACAGCTTGTATAACAGTGTAAAAGTTCTCAGGTGTAAATGGGGAGAAGGTGTGTTAAATTTGAGGTCATCGCTCTCACTATCTCATACTGGTTGCTGGAAGTTTAACATGGCACCTCATGGCAAAAAATTCTCATAGGATCTGAAAAAAATAATTGTTGCTCTACATAAAGATGGCCCAGACTATAAGAAGATTGCCAAGACCCTGAAGCTGAGCTACAGCACGGTGGCCAAGACCATACAGCGGTTTAACAGGGCAGTTTCCACTCCGAACAGGCCTCGCCATGGTCGACCAAAGAAGTTAAGTGCACGTGCTCAGCGTCATATCCAGAGATTGTCTTTGGGAAATAGACGTATGAGTGCTGCCAGCATTGCTGCAGAGGTTAAAGGGGTGGGGGGGGGGGGTCAGCCTGTCAGTGCTCAGACCATACGCCACACACTTCATCAAATTGGTCTGAATGGCTGTCGTCCCAGAAGAAAGCCTCTTCTAAGATGATGCACAAGAAAGCCAGAGAATCAGTTTGCTGAAGACAAGCAGGCTAAGGACATGGATTACTGGAACCATGTCCTGTGATCTGATGAGACCAAGATAAACTTATCTGGTTCAGATGGTGTCAAGTGTGTGTGGCTGCAAACAGGTGAGGAGTACAAAGGCAAGTGTGTCTTGCCTACAGTAAAGCATGATGGTGGTGGGAGTGTCATAGTCTGGGACTGTTTGAGTGCTGCCGCTACTGGGGAGCTACAGTTCATTGAGGGAACCATGAATGCCAACATGTACTGTGACATACTGAAGCAGAGCATGATCGCCTCCCTTCAGAGACTGTCCTGCAGGGCAGTATTACAACACGATAATGACCCAAAACACACCTCCAAGATGACCACTGCCTTGCTAAAGAAGCTGAGGGTAAAGGTGATGGACTGGCCAAACATGTCTCCAGACCTAAACCCTATTGAGCATCTGTGGGGCATCCTCAAAAGGGAAGGTGGAGGAGCGCAAGGTCTCTACCTTCCACCAGCTCCGTGATGTTGTCATGGAGGAGTGGAAGAGGACTCCTAGTGGCAACCTGTGAAGCTCTGGTGAACTCCATGCCCAAGAGGGTTAAGGCAGTGCTGGAAAATAATGGCGGCCACACAAAATATTGACACTTTGGGCTCAATTTGGACATTTTTACTTAGGGGTGTACTCACTTTTGTTTTCAGCAGTTTAGACATTATCGGCTGTGTGTTGAGTTATTTTGAGGGGACAGAACATTTACACTGTTATACAAGCTGTATACTCACTACTTTACATTGTAGCAAAGTGTCATTTCTTCAGTGTTGTCACATGAAAAGATAGAATAAAATATATTTTCAAAAATTTGAGGGGTGTACTCACTTTTGTGAGATACTGTATGTGTATTACATTTCCACATAAACATCAAAATGAATATCATAATTTCCAATACCTATAAAGCTGGCTATACACATGGCAGCTTTCAGTAAATTCCTAACCCTTTTCAACTGGGAATTGCAAATATAAGTTATCACCAGAAACAAAGCAATCGACCTCCAGAATTCATTCAGCTGTGAAGGGCTGTGAATGGACAGTGTCAATACAGTTTGCGGAATTGAAAATAGAAAGAAGCTACTGCAATCTCTTTGAAAGAGACTGGGGAAATTGGGATCTCATCTTGAAACCACCATTTTAAGCCTTCCATTGCTTTACAGGTTCAGCAAAAAATGGTAGAGAAGGTTGAATCACTTTGCCAAGTTCCAGGTGGCCATTGTCAGATAAATAGTTAGGGCCGGTTCACACCACTGAGGTGCAGTAACATGCGTTATGCACATTGGTGGGATGTAGTGCCATTGATTTTGAATGACAACTCAACACGCCTTCCACAGCAATGCAATAGCATGCACCATGCTCCTGGAAACGCTGCATGCAATATTTTTGGCAAGTTTTGGTGTGTACAGTAAAGCCTCGTACACAAGTACCGATTGTCGGCCGTAAATATCCGGCCGACGACCGATCGGCCGATTGTAGGCTTGTTAGTATGATGCTTCCGACAGCGCATTTTCGGCCGAACAGAATCTGTCGTGCAGGCATTAAAATTTTTGTTGGCCAACACCAGAACGGCCGATTGTTCGCCAGTCAGTACAGATTACGGCCGACAGACAGCCGATTAGCAAGACTGGGCATGCTCAGAAAAGAAAAAAGACAAGGAAAGTTAACTATCACATGACATCACTTCTGCAGTCAGCTGTTGTTGGCCGACAAAATTCGTGTGCAGTCTTTTGCAGTTTTAAAACAGACACGACAGCCCTGGACAAAAGACGGCCGATCGTTCGGCCGACGATCGGTACGTGTGTACGAGGCTTTAGGCAACTCTATGAAAATGAATAGACCGCCTTAACACATTGCACAATAACACACATACATGTACAGTAAACCCCCCTCCATTGCGGGGGGTTACGTTCCGGACCCAGCCGCGAAAAGTGAAATTCCGCGAAATAGAAAAACCCTATTAAAATGCATTGTAGGCATGATTTTTTTACTGTCACTGTACGTGTAAAAGCATTTTAAGGTCTTTAAACACACTTTTAAAACAATAGAAACTCATTTAAACACATAAAAGATACTAAGAGACATAGCAAGAGCTATGAAAAACACAAAAATCTTTCATTTTTAATGATTTATATAGTAAAATAACATTACAAAAAAAAACGCGAATTACCGGGACCGCAAAAACTGAACCGCGATGTAGCGGGGGATTACTGTAGTGCGATGTTTCTCAACTCCAGTCCTCAAGTATCCCCAATAGGTCATGTTTTCAGGCTTTCCATTCATTTTCACAGGTGATTTGATCAGTTTCACTGCCTAAGGCCCCTTTCACACAGGCGGACCGTTCAGATCCGCCTGTTTGTTTTTTTGGCGGATCTGAACGGTCCCCCCATGCATTCCTAAGGGGCGTCGGATGTCAGCAGAGACATGTCCGCTGACATCCGACCCGATTCGATCCATCAAATCTGGACGGATGGAAACCCTATTTTCCATCCGTCCAGCGGATCGGATCTAATGAGAACGGACCGACGGTCCGTTCCCATCCGATTTCCCCCATAGAAATGCATGGGGAACTGACAGCTGTGTCTCCGCACACAGCACGGAGACACAGCTGTCATCCTCCTGCTCAGCGGGGGATCAGCGGCTCGATCCCCCACTGAGAAAAACGGAATCCGTCTGATGGACGGATAGTGTGAAAGGGCCTTACTAATTACCACAGCAGTTTCATCTGAGGGAAATCCTGAAAACATGACCTGTTGGGAGTACTTGAGGACTGGAGTTAAGAAACATTGATGTAGTGAACTAGAGCGAAGCAGGCTGTTGAGAACCTACCCTTACAGAACGGAGGGTTTTAGTAACAGATATGTCAAACTGATTGGTTTAATTGGCAATTGATACAGGATCAATGGGAGTCATAAATGTATCTATCCCTACAAACATGTGACCATAGGTGTGCGCAGCCTATTGGATTAGGGTGTGCACCTTAAGGGTCCTTTCACACGAGCGGTGTGCTCGGCAGACTCCGTTTTTCTCAGCAGGGATCGATCCACCGATCCCCGCTGAGCAGGTGGATGACAGGTTCGTCTCCGCTTACTCTGTAGGGATGGAGCTGTCAGAGCCCCGCTCTCCTCTCCTGGGAGATCGGATGAAAACGGACTGCCTGTCCCTTTTCATCCAATCCTATCCGATCCAATCCTCCAGACGGATGGAAAATAGGGTTTCCATCCGTCCGGATTTCATGGACAGGATTGGATCGGAGAGCAGCAGACATGTCTCAGCTCACACCCGGTGCTCCATAGAGGTACATAGAGCATCCGATTAGGTCTGCCTGAAAAACTGACAGGTGGACCGGATCGGAAAGCTCGTGTGAAAGGGGCCTAAAGCTCAAACACACATGTATGGGTGTTTACATATATATGACCCCGGCACATTGATCTCCCTGCTGGCACAGTGAAAGCGAAGTGTGTAAACACTTTTATTATGGTGGAGCCAATAAGAGGGAGATCTTTCCCATCTTCCTGCCGTGACATAGAGCAATAATGCAAATAAGCATGAGGTGATTAGGGTGTGCCCAGGCACATCAGGCACACCCTGAGCGCCTGCCTATGCAGGTGAGCAGAAACGTGGTCAGATCCTAGGCAGATAAAAACCTTCATTCTATCCATCCCAAATAATCTAAACAATTATATTTTTACATTATAAAAAAAGACTCAGGGTGAGTTTTACTTAATAATACATCAGATATAAAATCCCTCACATATTCCTATAGTCAGAGCAAAAAAAAAAAAAGGCGAAGAAAGAGACGCAACCGACTATCAAACCAAGCTTTAGCCAAAAGCCTATCAGCGTTTTGGAAGAAGGCAAATAATGTTATCCCATTATTTGGTATACGGATATGTAGATTATCTCTGTGCCGAGCACAGACCAACCCATTGAAGAAAGTAATATTTACCAAAGGCTGTACCCAATCTGTACAATGCCATAATGCCGAAGGATTAAAGTGGTTTTAAAGGCGGAACATTTTTTACCTTGATGCATTCTCTGCATCAGGTTAAAAAAAATGTCCCTGTATTTGTATTGCCTCTTTAAGTCCCTTTATACTTACCTGAGTTCTAGCTCGATCCAGCAATGTGTCCGTCTTCAGCAGTTCTCTCACCACCCTTTTTGCACACAGGACACAGAGGCAACAATGGGAGCCAATGGCTCCTGCTGCTGTCAATCAAACTCTGTAAGTGGAAAGTGGGGCGGAGCTAAGAGGTGCATGTTTATAGATGTGCAGCAATGTGCGCGAAAGCAGCAGGAGCCATTGGCTCCTGCTGCTCTCAATCACAGCCAGTGAGGAGGGGGCGGGGCTCCGGTGTGTCTATGGATACACAGAGCGGGGCTCAGGAGCAAGCCCGCAGATGTGCCCCCATAGGAAGTAGTCTCCTATGGGGGTATGCCTGAGAAGAGGAGGAGCCTAGTTCATTGGGGGGAGGGACCCAATAAGTGGAGGTTCGGGGGCCGCAGGTAAGTAGAAACTTGTTTGTTTTTTTAAAAAAAATGAAGCTTTAGAAGACCTTTAAGTTTTAACCAGACAATACGACCTTTTAAAAAAAAAAAATAAATAAATAATAATCCCCAAAAAGGAAACCTGCGCTCAGAAAAACAAGAGTCATGCTGATCCTAAGATGTCAACACTGCCTTTATATTGTGCCCCAGGTCAGGAACTTGGAAAACATTTAAATCATCAGCAAACAACCAGACACCTGATATATTTACAAGGAAGCAGATTATTACTATACAGATAAAATACAAAATTAGGAAGAGGTTTTACATTTTCCACTAAACTTTTATTTCAGTTCATCCAGTCCTAAGATTTACATAGCTCTGCCAAACAACACAACCCTGTCTCACAGGCCAGGAGGCCTGCTTTTTTTCACCTGCAGTTAACCACTTGCTGACCAGTCGCCTTCGATATACGGCGGCAGGTTCCCGCGAAACGCCGCACCTGTACGGCGGCTCGCGGGAGCGATCCTGAGGGGCGCGCGTGTCCCCATTCGCCAGCGGGGAAGCTGATACACAGGGCCAGTGACCGCGTTTGCCGTTGGGCACCCCCAATCGCTCCCCCTGGAGAGAGAACAGCAGACCGCTGTTCTCTCAGGAATCAATACAAAGCTCCTGTGTTCTTTCTATGTAGGAACACGGGTCTCTGTGTTTAATTTTACAAGCCCATCCTCCCCGCAGTTAGAAAACACCCCCTAGCCTAGGCTCACATTTAACCCTTTGATCGGCCCTGGGTTAACCCCTTCTCTTGCCAGTGTCATTAGTACAGTAACGTGCATATTTTTAGCACTGATTACTGTAGTAATGTCACTGGTCCCCTCAAAAGTGTCAAAAATGTCAGTTAGGGGTCCGATCTGTTCGCCGCAAAGTCACAGTCCCACAAAAAAAAAAAAAAAAAAAAAAAAAAAAAAATCGCTGATCGCCGCCATTACTAGTAAATAAAATAAAATACATAAAATTGACAAATCTTTTCCCTAGTTTGTAGACGCGATAAATTTTGCGCAAACCAATCAAAATATGCTTATTGGGATTTTTTTTACCAAAAATATGTAGCAGAAAAACTGGCCTAAAACGATGAAAAAATTAGATTTTCTAAATTTTTCTTTTTGATTGGGAATGTTATATAGCAGAAAGTGAAAAATCTTTTTTTTTTTTTAGCTTTGGTCGCTCTTTTTTTGTTTATAGCGCAAAAAATAAAAAAAATAAGAAACAAAAAAAAAAAAAAAAAAAAAAAAAAAATGGCACAGGTGATCAAATACCACCAAAAGAAAGCTCGGTTTATAGGGAAAAAAGGACATCAATTTTATTTGGGTAAAGCGTTGTACAACTGCGCAATTGTCAGTTAAAATAACGCAGTGCTGAATCACAAAAAATGGCCTGGTTATTAAGGGGGAAAATCTCCCGGTTCCAGAAGTGGTTAAAGTAGTAACTAAACCTTCAGCGTTTATAGTATATTATATCGGCACAAACAAATTTAATTTTTACTCCCCAGTAAAGTATTTGTTAAAATTCTTACCCCCCCCCCCCCACAATTGCAGTTTACAACTTTCAATGCTATTGGCTCCTGCCCTCTCCGGTCTGCTTACCTGACTTGATAGTAAAGAGTTAATAGTGGACAGTGAAGTCAGTCTATTGGCTTGGAGAAGGGAGTTGAGGAGGAAGAAGTAGGGGGGGGGGGGGGGGAGTACCTTGCCACCCTAGGCTATGAAGCTGTGTGTATCTACTGATGCACACAGTGTAGGGAGACACAGATCTAGCCCTTGCATACAAGTGTAGCTCCATAGGATGCTGCAAGAGAAAGAAGCCACCCTGAAACAGGAATCCCAGAGCAGCAGTCATGGCACCAGTTTAAAGAGAAACATAGACAAGGATTAAGGCACCTTTCACACAGGCGGATCGGATGTCAGCGGACATGTCTCCGCTGACATCCGACGCCCCATAGAGATGCATGGGGGGACCGTTCAGATCCGCCAAAAAAACTGACAGGCGGATCTGAACGGTCACCCCATGCATCTCTATGGGGCATCGGATGTCAGCGGAGACATGTCTGCTGAAATCCGATCCGTCAAATCTGGACAGATGGAAACCCTATATTCCATCCATCCAGCGGATCGGATGAGAATGGACAGACAGTCCGTTCCCATCCGATTCCCCCATAGAGATGCATGGGGACCTGACAGCTGTGTCTCCGCACACAGCACGAAGAACAGCTGTCATCCTCCTGCTCAGCGGGGGATCAGTGGATCGATCCCCCGCTGAAAAAAACTGAGTCCGTCCGACGGACTCCATGTGTGACAGAGCCCTAAAAGATAAAGAAGCTGCATACCCAGTAAGTGAATAAATCACCTGCAAAAAGTGCTTAAAGCGTGACTCCACTTTTGTTGAGAAAATAAACATTCCCCTCTGGGTGATCTATGTACATTGCAATGATTTTAACAAACTTTGTTAGTCTGAAGAAATCCTGATGGGTTTGTCTGTGTCCATGTGTACAGTGGATCTAATGGGAGTGGTTTCATAATTATTAATCAGCTGCTGCACCTGCAGGGCTTTAATGGAGGAAAGCTGCTGGGTCAGCATCCCTTTAGATGTGATTTCCTATTGGGAGTATCTCACTAATAACAATATTTTTGTTGAGGATGCCAAAAATCTGATTTGTATCTTAGTGCGGACTTCTGGGAAAATTGGTGAGCCAATCACACAAGTAGGAAATGATGTACCTGGGAGGCGTTCTGTACACCATCTGTGTACAGAATACCTCCAGGTAGCCATATTGCATCGCATTTACAGAAAATTACAGAGCTGCAGATTGAAAAGGAAAGGTAATTTTTATTAACTTTCAATTACAATACGATTTGTGTCCCAATTGTATACGATACATTATTTTTTATTTTGCTATTATCCTTCCCACTAAAGTAGAGTTACCCTACTCCCCTAGTAGAGTAACCTGAGGGTTCAATATCACTTGAAAGCGGAGTTCCACTCAAAAGTGGAACTTTCCGCTTTAAGTGGTCCTGACCCCCTGACATGCCAGAGGCATGTCATTTTCATTTTTTTGGGGGGGGGGGGCGGGTACCCGCTCCCACTTCCGCTCGGGCCGCCTCCAGCGGCACGCGAGCGCCGCCGAGACCGCATGCACATAATCACGTAGATCTACGTGATCATGCGCAGCCGAGCCAACCAGCCGTAGTAAATCTGCATGGGGCGGTTGGCAAGTGGTTAACACGGTTTCCTATGGGACACATTCACATTTATGCTTTTTTCACCTGCTACCTTTTTTGGAAAGGGCCAGGGACTTTTTAAACACAGAACAGTGCTTTTTTTGCTTATTTGGTTCAAAAGACTTCAATCGAGAAGCTGCAGAAAAGCATGTAGTGTGTTATTGCCTAGAATTGCAAATCAAGGCAAAATTGGAGTAAAATCATTGTGTGCAAAAATCGCAAGACGCACAGCAAAAATCATCAAAAGCAATCTGTATACTGTAGGTGTGGACTGAGCCACAGACTTCTAGAGCGTAAAGAAGAACTATTATAGTCACTGCAAAGTAGGGATCCCTCCCCCCCCCCCCCCCCCCCCCTCGCACCACCAGAACATTCAAGTCAGCACTCTCCAGCATTGGCTGAGATCGCTGATCCGGAGCACGTCCCACACGGGCCGAATGTTTTTTATTGAACCGGCCGATGTCGGCCAGAATTTGACCAGTATGGGTGTA
The DNA here is from genome assembly GCF_965119305.1 of Pelophylax lessonae. NCBI lineage: Eukaryota > Metazoa > Chordata > Amphibia > Anura > Ranidae > Pelophylax > Pelophylax lessonae. The sequence continues at coordinate 261,305,757 of NC_138773.1, read as the reverse complement.
CTGGCTTTATAAACCAATGCTGCTGCCTACATGTAGAATTGCAAATCACAAAGACAAATGTTTAAGACCACAAAACAAATTGATAAGAACATCTTTTACATGTGTAGAGAAAAAAAAAAAATACTGATAGGGGTATATTTAAAGAGAATGTAAAGTCCCTCTCTTTTTTTTTTCCCTCATATATATATATATATATATATATATATATATATATATATATATATATATATATATATATATATATATATATATATATATATATATATTTATTATATAAAAAAAGGTGGTGTAGCACCCTCCTAGGTAGGTGCTAGGTAGGTAAAGCCTAGTGTCTCCATCCGCTTATCAGGGGAGTCTGATTAATAGTTATGCCTGTTGCATGTGTCCATGTGTGATTCATCTGGGCTGAGGGAGTGTCCCCACTGTATCCAATAGGGGGGCATGTTGGACAGTGGAGGAAACCCAGCCAGTGACACAGGCTTTTGTAACTATCCCAGTGGGTTGGCACAAACAGTGGTGCATCCTGGGATATGTTATAAAAGTCAAGGGCACATGTGAAAGGGCATCTTTGGGCAGGAAGCCAGGCCCCAGAAGGACATTTGTCTCTCCTTTTGCTGCTTTTGATGGTGGTCACAGGCGGTCGGCCTTGTGAGTCAGGAGTGTGGAGCTGAGCCAGGAGGTCCAAGAAAGCTGACTAGTGGAGTTGGAGGCAGAGCAACCTTGGGAAAACAAAGTCTGTGAGTACCGGGAAGCTTGCCGGGGGTCTGCCCAGCAAGGGGACCCCTCCAGTGGAGAGTCAGTGGACAGGTGTCAGTGCACACAGCAAGTGAAAAAGGGGGTGCCAAGTTAGAACTCTGAAGAGTAATTCAAGCAGGATCACATTATCTATCTTCACTTCAGTGGCAAGGCGAAGCAGTGGCCTTGTCGCACACTACAGCTAGTTGTCCTCAAGATTGTGATTGTTCATAGTTGGGAGTATCCCACTCATCCCTTCTCCTATCCCAGTTCTAAATAAAAACACAAAAACCAACATCCCCTGGATTGATTATTGACTGAGCCAAGGACTTTCAATGCTAATTATCTGCCATCAGTTGCAAAGGGTAACCCAGAGGAATCCAGAAAGTGTAATTCTCAGCAGTCCCCTAGGGGGCAGCGCTACAGGGGTTTTGCACAGCGCAGCCCCGATCCTCTTCTTCTCAGGTCCTTCTTCGGCGCTCCTGGCCCTTCCCTCCTGTTGAGCACCCCCACAGCAAATAGCTTGCTATGGGGGCACCTGAGCCGAGCCAGAGATCCCTGTGTCCATTTAGACACAGAGCCACAGCCTGGCCCCACCCCCTTTCTCTTCTCATTGGCTGACTGACTTTAATTGATAGCAGCTGGAGCCAATGGCGCTGCGCTGCTGTCTTGGCCAATGAGGAGGGAGTCCAGGACAGCCGAGATACTCCCGCAACATTGCTGGATCTAGAGGGGGCTCAGGTAAGTATTAGGAGGGCTGCTGCACACGGAAGGCTTTTTATCTTAATGCATAGAGTATATTAGGATAACAAACCTTCTGACTTTACAAGCACTAAAATAAACTTTGCAATAATAATAACTAAATCCTAACAGTTTGAAAACACTTGCTGGTTTACAATTAAATTATTATTGTCCCCACAATAATGACATTTTTTTCTGCTAGAATAAGACACATTTGGGATTTTACAATCTTTTCATTCCTCACCTATAAATAAAAGTGAGCTTTGATCACATATGCAGGCTGGTCCCATGCGAGTGCAGCTCAGAATAGGATCAGTACGTGGACATAAAGAAAGTCAGTTACAAGGAGTTACTAAATACATCCTGTCCTGCTTAAAAAGGAAATCATGCAATGCTTGCACTCTGTTTTCAGCAACTATTATAAGATGGAAACTTAGTGATTGTGCAATATTCTCTTTCCTAGGCATTATGAAGACACAAAGATACATTTGTGTCCCTGTGAATGAACTCCAACGATTATTGCAATAATGTGTGTGTTATATCTACTTTGAGTTTTACTTAATAAAGACTGTACATTGCCTACCCTTCCAGGCATGTGTACTCACCCAGTCATTGTTACTTGTCACTTCTCTCAGAGCTCTGAGGAAGGGGGTCTGTCCCCCGAAACACGCAAGCCTCTCCATTGTGTAGTTGAAATGGGGAAGCCCATTTCACTTGCTGGATTGCTGCTATTGTCTAGCTTGATTTTATTCTGCTTTTTTGAGTAGATTACCATTTTATGATTTTACAATAAACTATTTTAGTGGTAATGCACTAGGGGTTTGCACCCCTTTGTACAGGTTTTCACAGTTTTTAGATGTCAAGTAGTATCAGAGCTTTGACAAGGCAATGAGGCCCCAGCACTGTCACATAGGAGGGGGGGTCACATGTTTCCCCATACCCTGAAGCCCCACTCTGTAAGCCCCTCCAATATATACTTACCCAGTCACAGCTCCTCATTTTGAAAAGGCACCCCTCTTCTTTGTAGTCCCTGTACAGCAGTGTTAATTTCGTCGACTAAAACGTTTTCGTCGACTAAATTAACACAATTTTAGTCGACTAAAATACGACTAAAACTAAAACAATTCAGATGACTAAAATACGACTAAAACTAAAATGGCATTTTAGTCTTATGACTAAAATATGACTAAAACTAAAATGGCATTTTAGTCAAAAGACTATAACTAAAACTAAATCGAAATTTGCTGCCAAAATTAACACTGGTGCATGCCCAAAGCTTAATACCATAAATAATAACATATTAGATTTTTCAATCCAGGACCAGCAGTAGTATATCATGAGTTTGGAAATTCAGAAATGCTTAAATAATGAATTACAAATTACAATTGAACAACACCCATTTGATTATAGATGACTAAAATGAGTTTTAGTCGACTAAAATGTACTGGAGTTTTAGTCGACTAAATACGACTAAAACTAAAACACTTGCAGAAGACTAAAATGGGACTAAAACTAAAATGCCATTTTAGTCCTAAGACTAAGACTAAAACTAAATTGAAATTTGCTGCCAAAATTAACACTGCTATACAGCAGTGTTGTTGGAGCGTGAGCAGAAGCAGTGCAAAAAGCCAATCAGTTCATGTTTGACATGAACACAGAACCTCACCTAATAAGGGAAGTTTCATTTTGTGTCTACCCCCCCCCCCCCTCAACTTTTGGAACTTTTTTTTTTTTTTTTTTAATGTATTTTTTTTTTAAAGGGGGTATTGATAACTACCCACTACCACTTCCGCTGGAAACATCTAGGCATTTTTACTGCAAGCCCCCACCCCAAAAGCTGGCTTTTGTTATTTTGCCTTTGTTTTAAATCTTTCGCCGCCAGGTCCATACGTCATAGCAAGGGGTTTTGCACACATTCCTGGCTACAGCCACTGGGATGGTATGTAAATCTGACAAGCAGAATTCTGCCTGTCAGATGGGAAACAATGTAACACAGTGCAATCTGCATTGCATTACATTCAGCGGAGCACAGGGGAGACATGCAGGGTCCTTTAGCCCCTGGATGTCTAGTTAAAGAGAACCTGTCACCAAAAAAATAATCAGATAGGGAACTTTTCATCCCTTATGATAAAAAAGAAAAAAGTTAAATTTCATATTCCTGATTAGGGTTCGACCGATTATCGGCACCACCAATATATCGGGGGCCGATTTGCACTTTCCCCGATATATCGGAATCGGCACCTGTGGATACCGATACTTTGGAAAGTGCCGGTACCAGGGTGATGCCTGCAGCTAGATGCATCACCCAGGTACCGGCGTCCATAGCCAACGGTCGGCTGTCTTGTAATGATAACCGATGCGGCTGAGAAGCCGCTCGGCTGTCATTACAAAGAGCGGGAGGGGACGTCCCCCCTCCTCCCACCGCCTTCCGTGGCTCGCCCGGGTCTCCCGTCCCACCGGGGGAAGGGGTTATGTATTCTTCAGTCCTAATTTTTTTTTTTTGTTTTTTTGTTTTAAGAAAGAGTCCAAAAAAAAAATGTCTCGGACAGCGAAAGGGTTGTGTTTAGCTTTTATCCATTTGGCTGAAGATCTGTTTTCAGGTTAAAAAATTGCATTCCATGTATTTATCCAGTTACCATAAGCTGCCTCTGGGGAGTATGTATAAAATAAGTCGTTGCAGCTTTCTATATTGAATGGGTACTACTGAGTACGTTATATCAACATGTACTCTGCCACTAGTAATGCCCATATAGGACACAATCATTGAGATGACAAAACCCCTGTAATCCAGATAGTGCGTCTATGACAGACAAGATGCTGGTGATGGTGTTGTGTGACCGAAGTGCAGAGGATGCTATTGAAAACCATACAAGCTCAGCAGCACATACATAGGAAGGAAGAGTAGCAGGACTAGGAGCAGAGCCAGACTGAAACATCTGCTCCTTCAAGCCAACTATCCTGTGGTTCCCCTCTCCTTCCACAGATGATGGACTAGTGGTACTAGAACACTAATAAGGGTGCAATGTCACCTAGACCAGAGGCGTAGCGTGGGTTGTCAGCACCCAGGGCAAGGCAAGTAATTTGCGCCCCCTAACCCGCGGGATTTTAGCAGTCGAGTCTAGATTAGTTAAATAAACCCTTACCCCCTAAGCACATGTATTGTTTTTTATGAAAATACTGATGTAATTAAAGTAAAATTCATCTAAATGCAAGTTTATTTTCAAACACTTTATTGAGTGCGAACGTGCCCTATTTCAATGCAGAGTGACCAGCGTGCCCCCTTTCAATGCAGAGTGACCAGCGTGCCCCCTTTCAATGCAGAATGACCAGCGTGCCCCCTTTCAATGCAGAGAGACCAGCGTTCCCCCTTTCAATGCAAAGAGACCAGTGTGCCCCCTTCAATGCAGAGAGACCAGCGTGCCTCCATTCAATGCAGAGAGACCAGCGTGCCCTCTTTCAATGCAGATAGACCAGCGTGCCCTCTTTCAATGCAGATAGACCAGCGTGCCCCCTTTCAATGCAGAGTGACCAGCATGCCCCCTTTCAATGCAGAGTGACCAGCGTGCCCCCTTTCAATGCAGAGAGACCAGCGTGCCCCCTTTCAATGCAGAATGACCAGCGTGCCCCCTTTCAATGCAGCGAGACCAGCGTGCCCCCTTTCAATGCAGCGAGACCAGCGTGCCCCCCTTCAATGCAGAGAGATCATTGTGCCCCCTTCAATGCAAAGAGACCAGTGTGCCCCCTTCAGTGCAGAGAGACCAGCGTGCCTCCATTCAATGCAGAGAGACCAGCGTGCCTCCATTCAATGCAGAGAGACCAGCGTGCCTCCATTCAATGCAGAGAGACCAGCGTGCCCCCCTTTAATGCAGAGAGACCAGCGTGCCCCCCTTTAATGCAGAGAGACCAGCGTGCCCCCTTCAATGCAGAGAGACCAGCGTGCCCCCTTCAATGCAGAGAGACCAGCGTGCCCCCTTTCAATGCAGAATGACCAGCGTGCCCCCTTTTAATGCAGAATGACCAGCGTGCCCCTTTCAATGCAGAATGACCAGTGTGCCCCCTTCAATCCAGAATAACCAGTGTACCCCCATTCAATGCAGAATGACCAGCGTGCCCTAGGGGGCCGGGGGCATGGATTGGGGGCGGCCCCCCTGCACCCCCCACGCTACGCCACTGACCTAGACAAGGCACACCTAGGCTGTGGGTAGAGACATCAAGACACCATAGAGCAGACAAGAAAAATAAGAAAACCGTTGCTAGCAGTTCAGTTGTAGAAGTATGGAGACAGTATAATCCACCAACAAAATTAGCACAAACTTTCCAGGGACAGCATCAATAGGGGTCCATCTTGCTTGCTTCTGAAAGCAAGGGGTCAATCGTTAACCTTTCCTCATACATGGAATGTGTTACTGGCGGTCGACAAAAAGATGTGTTGGTGGCTGTACACCACCCCCGAGAGTCCTGCCATGCTGGGCCACAGCCTTGGTTGGTTATGCAGATATCCTGACCTTATTATGAGATCTGCATTTGTGATACAAGCTAAAGCTGCAAAAGGAAGTAGTAGTAGTAGTAGTAGTAGTAGTAGTAGTAGTAGTAGTAGTAGTAATGAGGTTAGAGCTAAGTTCTCAAAACGAAACGAGAATTTTGCATTTAATATAGGGACTCTAAATACCAACTTGGTGGCTCTAGTTTTCATCCTGGTTTACATGTTCGGCACCTGCCTATCCTGTTTTGTAAATCCCTAAATGGCATCCTTGTCCTTTCAGTGACCCTGAATGTGAACCTGTAAAAATGCACATCAGTGCAATCTACTGTATAGTTCTGGGTCATGTCAGTTCTGGTATTTAAAACCCCACTGTGGTACATTGGGGTACATGTTTTCTGTGCTAAGAATGGGAATCACAGTGTAAGTACCCAGGCTTCCCAACCTATTCTCCCAATGCCCAACGCATATTCTCACCCCCCCCCCCTTTTTTTTATATTTGGATAGTTTAGGGTAAAAACGTTATTATTTATCTTTTTATTTTATTGCAGTCTGTGATCATTTTATTTGCCAATATCAACCTTGCACCACTTAGTACCAGTACTAAAATTCCAGCCAATGACGCAATTGTCCTGACACTTCCCTCTGTAAACCCACTGGGCTATTAAAAGTTGGAATTCACAATCTAATTCACTTCAGTGCATTGATTAAAAATGTCAGATATAACACGCCTGAGTGTGTCTCCCCTAGGAAGAGGATTCCACAAATCAGTCACTTTAAACAAAAGACTTTCATCTTATGCCATGATCACTTCCAATAGTTATGTAGGAAGAAGTTATAGCATAAAACACCATTGGCCGGACCTTATGGGAAATAATTGTAATCTGCAGTAATAAAAATAAAGAGAACATGGGCAGTTTATCAGCTGGGGGTGTCTGAGGCAGTCTGGCACCTCAGCTGAGTCACATTGGCATTGGCCGGGTACAAGAATAAAAGACTATTGACATTGCAAGGGAGTGACAACAGCACGGATTAGCTACAAGGTTGCAAGTATTAATCCAAGCCTACACGTAGAATTATTATCCTGAAGTTTCACTGCATTCGTTTATCAAAAATGTTATTAAGTTTACATTAAAAAATATTACATACCAAGTACAAGAGCTTGAGCAAGTGCTCAAAAAATCATCACACAATCATATACAGTATCTCACAAAAGTGAGTACATCTTTTCATGTGACAACACTGAAGAAATGACACTTTGCTACAATGTAAAGTAGTGAGTGTACAGCTTGTATAACAGTGTAAATTTGCTGTCCCCTCAAAATAGCTCAACACACAGCCAATTAATGTCTAAACCACTGGCAACGAAAGTGAGTACACCCCTAAGTAGAAATGTCCAAAGTGGGCCCAAAGTGTCAATATTTTGTGCGGCCACCGTTATTTTCCTCTTGGCCATGGAGTTCACCAGAGCTTCACAGGTTGCCACTGGAGTCCCCTTCCACTCCTCCATGACGACATCACAGAGCTGGTGGATGTTAGAGACCTTGCACTCCTCCAAATTTCATTTGAGGACACCCCTCAGATGCTCAATAGGGTTTAGGTTTGGAGACATGCTTGGCCAGTCCATTACCTTTGCCCTCATCTTTTTTAGCAAGGCAGTGGTAATCTTGGAGGTGTGTTTGGGGTCGTTATGTTGGAAAATGGCCGTGCAGATCAGTCTCTGAAGGGAGGGGATCATGCTCTGCTTCAGTATGTCACAGTACATGTTGGCATTCATGGTTCCCTCAATGAACTGTAGCTCCCCAGTGCCGGCAGCACTCATGCAGCCCCAGACCATGACACTCCCACCACCATGCTTGACTGTAGGCAAAACACACTTGTCTTTGTACTCCTCAGTCCTCACCTGGTTGCAGCCACACACGCTTGACACCATCCGAACCAAATAAGTTTATCTTGGTCCCATCAGACCACAGGACATGGTTCCAGTAATCCATGTCCTTAGTCTGCTTGTCTTCAGCAAACTGTTTGTGGGCTTTCTTATGCATCATCTTTAAAAGAGGCTTCCTTCTGGGACACAGAAAAACAAACAGCTTTTTCTTCCAAATAACAAAGGTAGGAATCTGCAGCAAAGTTTGTTAAAATCTCTGCAATGTACAGAAATCACCCGGAGGGGAATGTTTTTACAAATGTGGAGAGGCTCCTTTCACATTTAGGCAATTTGGAATTGTAAAAATTCTGGCCGTGCTTCCAAATTGTGGCAAAACATGTGAAGCACATTTGGGTACCATTCTTCCTATTAGCACCCCAAACACAGTGCGATTCTCCCGGATAAATACGGTATCTCAGAAAAGTGAGTACACCCCTCACATTTTTGTAAATGTTTGATTATATCTTTTCATGTGACAACACTGAAGAAATGACACTTTGCTACAATGTAAAGTAGTGAGTGTACAGCTTGTATAACAGTGTAAATTTGCTGTCCCCTCAAAATAACTCAACACACAGCCATTAATGTCGAAACCGCTGGCAACAAAAGTGAGTACACCCCTAAGTGAAAATGTCCGAATTGGTCCCAATTGGCCTTTTCCCCTCTCCGTTGTCATGTGACTCGTTAGTGTTACAAGGTCACAGGTGTGAATGGTGAGCAGGTGTGTTAAATTTGGTATTATTGCTCTCATTTTCTCATACTGGTCACTGGAAGCTAAACATGGCACCTCATGGCAAAAAACTCTGAGGATCTGAAAAAAAGAATTGTTTCTCTACATAAAGATGGCCTAGGCTATAAGAACATTGCCAAGACCCTGAAACTGAGCTCCTGCATGGTGGCTAAGACCATACAGCGGTTTAACAGGACAGGTTCCACTCAAAACAGGCCTCGCCATGGTCGACCAAAGAAGTTGAGTGCATGTGCTCAGCGTCATATCCAGAGGTTGTCTTTGGGAAATAGACGAATGAGTGCCGCCAGCATTGCTGCAGAGATTGAGGGGGTGGGGGTCAGCCTGTCAGTGCTCAGACCATACGCTGCACACTGCATCAAATTGGTCTGCATGGCCGTCGTCCCAGAAGAAAGCCTCTTCTAAAGATGATGCACAAGAAAGCCTGCAAACAGCTTGCTGAAGAGAAGCAGACTAAGGACATGGATAACTGGAACCATGTCCTGTGGTCTGATGAGACCAAGATAAACATATTTGGTTCAGATGGTGTCAGGCGTGTGTGGCAACAACCAGGTGAGGAGTACAAAGATAAGTGTGTCTTGCCTACAGTCAAGCATGGTGGTGGGAGTGTCATGGTCTGGGGCTGAATGAGTGCTGTCGGTACTGAGGAGCTACAGTGCATTGAGGGAACCATGAATGCCAACATGTACTGTAACATACTGAAGCAGAGCATGATCCCCTTCCTTCAGAGACTGGGCTGCAGGGCAGTATTACAACATGATAACGACCCCAAAAACACCTACAAGAAGATCACTGCCTTGCTAAAGAAGCTGAGGGTAAAGGTGATGGACTGGCCAAGCATGTCTGAGACCTAAACCTTATTGAGCATCTGAGGGGCATCCTAAAAACGGAAGGTGGAGGAGCGCAAGGCCTCTGACATCCACCAGCTCTGTGATGTCGTCATGGAGGAGTGGAAGAGGACTCCAGTGGCAACCTGTAAAGCTCTGATGAACTCCATGCCCAAGAGGGTTAAGGCAGTGCTGGAAAATATGGCGGCCACACAAAATATAGACACTTTGGGTCCAACTTGAACATTTTAACTTAGGGGTGTACTCACTTTTGTTGCCAGCGGTTTAGACATTATTGGCTGTGTGTTGAGTTATTTTGAGGGGACAGCGAATTTACACTGTTATACAAGCTGTACAATCACGACTATACATTGTAGCAAAGTGTCATTTCTTCAGTGTTGTCACATGAAAAGAAATAATAAAATATTTACAAAAATGTGAGGGGTGTACTCACTTTTGTGAGATACTGTATATATATTATAATATAATCTGAATTCCAACTTATAAAGCAAATAAGAAATTTGAGGCAAACTGCTAACCGCTAATTTGGAGTGTTGTCACACTGTGTAGACATCGCCGGTATACACTGCAGCTGACAGATGACAATGGAAGCTTTCATCAGTAACAATACAATGATTCCACTCCGTACTCTGCAGCAATAAAGGTAAAGCCATACCAGTCTGTTCCATCACTGCATGGGCTACTTTTGGAAATACACTGCAACCGGATTGCATAGAACTTCCATATCATGCGATCTGAAGCAGGCAAACTGCTTTAGCGACCTGCATTAGGGGTCTTGTTAACTTAAAAGTGGAGTTCCGCCCCACCCTCCAAAAATTAAAAGTCAGCAGCTACACATACTGTATTTTGCGATTCGGCACTGCGTTATTTTAATGGACAATTGCACGGTCATGCGACGCTGTACCCAAACAAAATTTACGCCCTTTTTTTCCCACAAATAGAACTTTCTTTTGGGGGTATTTGATCACCTGTGCGATTTTTATTTTTTGCGCTATAAACAAAAAAATAAGCGAAAATTGTAAAAAAAAAAAAAAAAAAAAAAAAACACAACATTTATCACATTCTGCTATAGGACATTCCCCCCAAAAAAAAAAAAAAAAAAATTGTGGCGGACAGATCAGACCCCTAACTGACATTTTTGACACTTTTGGGGGGACCAGTGACATTACTACTGTAATCAGTGCTAACAATATGCACTGTTACTGTAATAATGCCATTAGCAGGGAAGGAGTTAACCCTGTGGGTGATCAAAGGGGTTACATGTATGCCTGTATGCTTAGCTGAAACTGATGATCTGTCCCTGCCTGTCTCACAGAAGATCCGCCTGCTTTGTTTACATAAACAGGCGGGTCTTCTCTCCATTTCCCGGACGATCGGAGGAAGGCGGCAATCACCGCCTCTCCTCCCGCGGCCCGCCTCCCTCTCTAAACACAGCGGGAGCGTGGCTCTGGCAGAATCACATGCACTCCAGTCATGTAGTACTCGCAGGGGAGCCACAGTTATTTTAGTGTTGGTGGTCGGCAAGTGGTTAATATTAGGAGGACACTTACCTGTCCTGGAGTCCAGCGATGTCGGCACCGCAGCCGATGTTTCCATCGGCTGTCGGGTGCTGCCGCTTCCCTCGCCGATAAGGGAACCCGGCAGTGAAGCCTTGCGGCATTGACGGGCGGGTCCCTTCTGTGCATGCGCAAAGCTCGCTGTGCATTCGGATTGGCTCGGCGGCAGAGGGTAGGAGGAGGGGGCCAAACTTTGCTGTGGCGCTGTCTCCAGGAAGTGGGGAACACCCGTCCCCCCCCTCCCCCCTGAAAGGTGCCAAATGAAGACTGTCCCCCGTCGTAGCTCTGTGTCTTCTCCCTCAGCTTCTTCTCTTGATGCTGCCTTCCTGCTGTTTTGTCAGGTCCGGTGTCTGCCATTTCTTATATAGCCATAGGGCGTGACCATCCGGGGGACATCACACGAAGAACCCCCTTGCTTTGGAGTGGGGGTGCTTCATGTTGAGGGCATGTGGCCTGGTTCGGTTGGCGTGGGGTTCCCCTTAAAATCCATACCAGACAGAAGGGTCTGGTATGATCTGGGGTGGGGGTCTTTTTTTTTTCTTTTGGCGTGGGGTTCCCCCTTTAAGATGCATACCAGACTCAAAGTCGGATACTTTTCATTGAAGTCGCATGGAAGTGAGACAAAGTCTCAGGGCAAAGTTGGATCAGAAGTTGTACTACTTTCGTGTTAGAACAGTGTGAACATAGCCTTAACATTGACACCTGCTGCAAACCACAACTGTTGTGCATTTTAAACCCAGTGCAGGAAACATGCACAGAATATGGGCTTACCATGCGGTGTTCTGGGTTGAATGGGGCCTTAATGTAAGGTGACCAGATTTTTAAAATTAAATCCGAGGACATATATATATATTTTTTTTTTTATTGGCAAATGGCACAGGACTGCATAATACACAGAGCGCTAGGCAAAGGACTACATAATACACAGAGCGCTGGGTACAGGACTATATAATACACGGAGCGCTAGGCACAGGACTACATAATACACCGAGTGCTAGGCACAGGACTACATAATACACAGAGCGCTGGGCACAGGACTGCATAGTACATAGAGCACTGGGCACAGGACTGCATAGTACACAGAGCACTGGGCACAGGACTGCATAGTACACAGAGCACTGGGCACAGGACTGCATAATACACAGAGCGCTGGGCACAGGACTGCATAATACACAGAGCGCTGGGCACAGGACTGCATAGTACACAGAGCACTGGGCACAGGACTGCATAGTACACAGAGCACTGGGCATAGGACTGCATAATACACAGAGCGCTGGGTACAGGACTGCATAATACACAGAGCGCTGGGCACAGGACTGCATAATACACAGAGCGCTGGGCACAGGACTGCATAATACACAGAGCACTGGGCACAGGACTGCATAATACACAGAGCGCATGGCACAGGACTGCATAATACACAGAGCGCATGGCACAGGACTGCATAATATACAGGTGAGTGTTAGGCATAGAGTGCAGGTTTCAGGGGTTTGATATGCACAGAGGACACTTCTGCCCCTACATCCATAGCTCACCTCTGCACCCTTCTCTCACAGATTATCTCTGCAGCCACCTTTTAACCCCGTTACCCACAACAGCTAAACTCTCCATCTCCCCATGCAGCTGCATCAGCTCTGACCCCTGCTCCCCCACTGCCCTCACCTGAGTACAAACAGACCCCCCCCCCCCCCATCTGCTCATCTCCCATCTACCATTCTCAGCCCTCCACACAGTCAATTTTTGGCTCTGCTTCTCCTCCACTGAACAGCAGCAGGAGCGGCAGTGAGATTGTCCAGCAGGGGGCGTCTGTTTCTCAGCCAGCATGGGATGCCCTGTATACATTAATCCAGGGACAGACTTGGACTGGGGACAGTGTCCTCAATCCGGGGACTGTCCTCGGAAACCGGGGACGTCTGGTCTCCCTACCTTAATAGTTCACACCAGATGCAGTCCAGTAGGTTTTTATTCTGCATCAAAAAACTATGGACAGTGTTTAAGGCTAGGTTCCCATTTGTGAGGGTGGTGCCGCTGCAGGACCTGCACAATTACCGGTAGTCACAACCACCCACACAGAGAAACTCTGGACCTGCGTGCAGGTGCCATTAATTCTAACAGCACGCCGCCCGCACTGTAAATCGCACCCGTACTGGGTACCACGGTTCCCATGTGGGCTGCGATTTTTAAATATAGTGCAGGGACTTATTTTCTGTGTGTCGTGTGGTATCGCAGCCATTTCAAATGAATGGGCTCTCATGCCTGCGCAAACCGTGGCCAGAAAGCCTGCACGGGTGGGAACCTAACATGATTTCCAATGGTTTTAGTTCACACCAGTGCAGTCAACAGAAGAACATATTGCATTTTTTCTGTATGGAACGCATCTGGAACCGAAAGGGGGGGGGGGGGGGGGGGGAGGGAGGAAAAAAAAAAAAAAAAAAAAACACACCAGAACACATCAAAAATATGAATTCAGAAACGCATCCGGAGTGCAAAAATTGCGGTGTGAACTAGAATTGATGTATCTAAACCCAAGAACATAATGTAATAGATTGCATCTTACCAGTTCTCAGATGTGGAGGCTGCATTTGTTTTCATTTTTCCAGCAGGTGCACCCAGACACATCGGGCCGTACAGTGTAAATTACAGGTGTACTTCCACACCTGAGAGACCCGGCTGCCACATAATGAATGGCTGTACGCAGGTAAATCCTCCATTTACATAAATTCACACCTGCACACTGACATAAGCCTCTGGATGCACACAAGTCGTCATGTCATACCATCAGGGAGGCTTTATTCTGCAGCAGGACAATGATCCCAAACACACAGCCAATGGGGCTGACTTACTAACATGGGGGAGTGCAAAATCTGATGCAGCTCTACAAAGAAATTAACCACTTCAGCTCCGGAAGGTTTCACCCCCTTAATGACCAGGCCATGTTTTGTGATTCGCCACTGCGTTACTTTAAAGAAAAAATTGCACGGTCGTGCGACGCTGTACCCAAATACAATTGATGTCCTTTTTTTCCCCACAAATAGAGCTTTCCCTTGGTGTTATTTGACACCTCTGCGGTTTTTACATTTTGTGCTATAAACAAAAAAAGGGGCAACAATTTTGAAAATAAATGCCATATTTTTTACTTTCTGCTATAAAACATTCCCAATTAAACAAAAAATCTTAAAAATCTAATTATTTTTATCAGTTGATGCCAATTTGTATTCTGCTACATATTTTTGGTAAAAAAAAAAAAAAATCCCAAAAAACCTATAATATTTGGTTTGCGCAAAAGTTATAGCGTTTACAAACTACAGGATAGATTTTTGGAATTTTTATTTATTTTTATTAGTAATGGCAGTGATCAGCGATTTTTAGCAGGACTGCAGCATTGAGGCAGACAGATCTGGCCCCTAACTGACATTTTTTACACTTTTTGGGGACCAATGACATTAATACAGTAATCAGCGCTAAATAATATGCACTGTTACTGTATAAATGACACTGGCAGGGAAGGGGTTAACACTGGGGGTGATCAAAGGGGTTAATGTGTACCTAAGTGTGCTTACTAACTGTGTGTGTGTGGGGGGGGGGGGGGCAGGCAGATCAAAGATTTAGCTTAGCTGAAACTTCTGATCTCTCCCAGCCTGTCTGACAGAAGACTTGCCTGCTTTGTTTACATAAACTGACAGAAGACGCGCCTGCTTATCTGACGATTGCGGGAGGTCAGCGGCAATCGCCGCCACTCTTCCCGCGGCCCGCCTCCCACTGTGTCTAAACACAGTGGGAGCGCGGCTTCGCCGGCGCGCGCGCGCCACCGAGACCTCGTGCACGAAAGGGACTACGTGATTTTGCGTAGCCGCCCTGCCGCAGTAATACTATGGTGGGCGGTTGGAAAGAGGTTAATCAGCTTCCAGATTTTTTTTTATTCAAAGCTTAATTGAACAACCTGAAGTTAGAAGCTGATTGGCTACCATGTAGGGCTGCACCGGATTTTGCATTCTCCAGTTTTAGTAAAGCAACCCAAATGTCATTAAAAATGTATCTTCAGCATAAAGAAGAACAAGGAGACCTGGAAGTGATGGTTTGGTCCCCACAGAGCCCTGATCTAAACATCATTGAGTCTGTCTGTGATAACATGAATAGACAGAGGGATCTGAGGCAGCCTACATGCACAGAAGATCTGTGGTTAGTTCTCCAAGATGTTTGGAACAACCTACCTTTCCTTTCAAAATTGTGTGCAAGTGTACCTAGAAGAACTGATGCTGGTTTGAGGCCAAGGGGTGGTCACAGCAAATATTGTTTTGGTTTGGATTTCTCTTCTGCCTCATTCAGTAGTTGTAAACAATCACTTTGAAAAACAAACCATTCAGTAAGGCTGCATTCACATGTCAGCTTATAATCGCGGGCAGAACCGCCGCGGTTCCGCCCGCGATTCGGAGATTTATTGCAAATCGCGGGACGCCTAGCGTTGCCCGTTGATTTGCAATAGCCCCCCAAACGCCGAGCGATGTTACCGCGATTTACGCCCGCCGAATCGCGGCAACATCGCGCAAACAAAATCGCGGGACGCAATACGCTCCAAAGAAGCTCTTGTACTTTTTTGGAGCGTATTGCGTCCCGCGATTTTGTTTGCGCGATGTTGCCGCGATTCGGCGGGCGTAAATCGCGGCAACATCGCTCGGCGTTTGGGGGGCTATTGCAAATCAACGGGCAACGCTAGGCGTCCCGCGATTTGCAATAAATCTCCGAATCGCGGGCGGAAACGCGGCGGTTCTGCCCGCGATTATAAGCTGACATGTGAATGCAGCCTAAGGCTCTGTTCACATGTAGGCGTTTTGGGGGCGTTTTTCTGCTCTAGGATCAGCTCTCAAAACGCCCAACAAGACAAATCCTATTCATTTCAATGGCCCCTGTTCACATCTTAGCATTTTGACGCCGTGAGCAAAACGCCCAACGCTCAAAAAAGTACATGAGCTTCTTTTTGGGCAGATTACAGGCGTTTTCCATTGGTCTCTATTCAATCTAAAAACGCCTGCACAAAAAACGCCTGTAAAACGCCTGCAAAAACACCCATAAAAACGCCCTTAAAAACGCCTGTAATAGCAACGCCAAGATGTGAACGTAGCCTTAAAGAGGTTGTAAACCGAGAAAAAAAATTTTTCTCTTCTTTACATCCTGAAAGAGAAACCCATAATGAGCTAGTATGCATCGCATAGTAGCTCATTATGAAATACTTACCTTAGAACGAGCCCCCGCCGTGCCGTCCGCTTACCTGTATGACGGGCGACATGTATAGTCGCCCGTCTTCCGGGATCGCGGCATCCGGCCATCTGATTGGCCGGAGCCGCGGTGACGTCACTCCGGCGCACGCGCGCGGGAGCCGACGGTCACGGCACGGGGCTCTGAAGGAACGGCACGATCTGCCGTTCCTTCAGAGAGCATGCGCCAGTGACGTCACTGGCTGCATTAAAGGTAAATATCTCCTAAACGGTGCATGTTTAGGAGATATTTACAGTACCTATAGGTAAGCCTTAATATAGGCTTACCTATAGGTACAACTTCCTGAGGAGGGTTTACTTCCTCTTTAATAGAAATGAAAGGGAAAACATTTGTGTATAGATGTAAAAAAACATTATAAATACCTTCTTTTTTAATAAGTGATCACATTCCCTCTGTTCCCAGCTACATAAGAGCTGGGGAGAGGAGAAGTAGCAGTACACTGAGCTTCCCAGTGAATGACTGTGCAGCGGAGTTGGGGGGGGTGGGGGGGGGGGTGTCAGGACAAGTCTGATCATTGGAGGAGAGTAGGCTGAGTTCCCAACATAGCTATAGAACTGACCATAGGGTTCTCTTCTGCCTAGTGTGGTTGGTTTTTATAAGGAAAGCAGAGGAACTGGCAGGATCACCAGGGATTTCACACAGACGAAGCAATACAAAGAGAACCGGATACTTTCTCATACAAGTACTAGACATTTGCGGTTAGTTTCAAATAAATATTCGGACACATTTTTCGTTATTTGGATATGTTCGAATACCACAAAGTATTTCTGTACTCAAAGACTGTGTGTGTTATTCGAGTACCATTGCAAAATAATGCTGTTTTTGTTAAGCCAAAGACGATTCATTGTAATCATTTGATGGAGGATTTTTGTTCACTTTGCCACATTCGAAAAAAAAAAAAAAAAAAAACTAAAATTTTCAACTGATTCAAAATGTATCGATTCGAATCAAGGAAAAAAAAAAAACAATCGGTAAATTTGAAGAAAAATTGGCACAAAAGAAATTCTGAATACGAATGGAGTGAATCAACCAAATTTAACAAATTCACAATCTAAACAAAACAAATGTTTTTGTCATGCACATGTCTACCAAGTACACGGTACAGCAGCCACATATCAGCAATAGGAAATGTTGGGGTAACAAACCCTTTAATTAAAAAAATAAATTATAAAATACTTCTATTTCTGCCTAAAACTTTTGCACAGTGTATCATTATACCAGTATATACACACACATGCGCACGCGATATCAATATAGACATGCAAGTATATCTCATTATGTAACTATAAATGATATCATTTTACATATATGTCATTAGATTATATCACTGTATATGGTTATAATTATAACATTTCATTAGACCAATTATATATATGATGAGTATATTATAGACCTATACTTTCTGATTGTATTATTCCCCAGGATTTCCTGTTCTGAGCAGTGACAGTAGGGCCGGTAAGTACACAGAGAAGGATAATAGTTCCTGTGCTGAGCAGTGACAGTAAGGACGGTAGGTACACAGAGAAGAGCTGAGCAGTGACAGTAAGGACGGTAAGTACACAGAGAAGTGCTGAGCAATGACAGTAAGGACGGTAAGTACACAGAGAAGAGCTGAGCAGTGACAGTAAGGACGGTAGGTACACAGAGAAGAGCTGAGCAGTGACAGTAAGGACGGTAGGTACACAGAGAAGTGCTGAGCAGTGACAGTAAGGACGGTAGGTACACAGAGAAGAGCTGAGCAGTGACAGTAAGGACGGTAAGTACACAGAGAAGAGCTGAGCAGTGACAGTAAGGACGGTAGGTACACAGAGAAGTGCTGAACAGTGACAGTAAGGACGGTAAGTACACAGAGAAGTGCTGAACAGTGACAGTAAGGACGGTAGGTACACAGAGAAGTGCTGAACAGTGACAGTAAGGACGGTAAGTACACAGAGAAGTGCTGAACAGTGACAGTAAGGACGGTAAGTACACAGAGAAGAGCTGAGCAATGACAGTAAGGACGGTAAGTACACAGAGAAGTGCTGAGCAATGACAGTAAGGACGGTAAGTACACAGAGAAGAGCTGAGCAATGACAGTAAGGACGGTAAGTACACAGAGAAGAGCTGAGCAGTGACAGTAAGGACGGTAGGTACACAGAGAAGAGCTGAGCAGTGACAGTAAGGACGGTAAGTACACAGAGAAGAGCTGAGCAGTGACAGTAAGGACGGTAAGTACACAGAGAAGAGCTGAGCAGTGACAGTAAGGACGGTAGGTACACAGAGAAGAGCTGAGCAGTGACAGTAAGGACGGTAGGTACACAGAGAAGAGCTGAGCAGTGACAGTAAGGACGGTAAGTACACAGAGAAGAGCTGAGCAGTGACAGTAAGGACGGTAAGTACACAGAGAAGTGCTGAACAGTGACAGTAAGGACGGTAAGTACACAGAGAAGAGCTGAGCAGTGACAGTAAGGACGGTAGGTACACAGAGAAGTGCTGAGCAGTGACAGTAAGGACGGTAAGTACACAGAGAAGTGCTGAGCAGTGACAGTAAGGACGGTAGGTACACAGAGAAGTGCTGAGCAGTGACAGTAAGGACGGTAAGTACACAGAGAAGAGCTGAGCAGTGACAGTAAGGACGGTAGGTACACAGAGAAGTGCTGAACAGTGACAGTAAGGACGGTAAGTACACAGAGAAGTGCTGAACAGTGACAGTAAGGACGGTAGGTACACAGAGAAGTGCTGAACAGTGACAGTAAGGACGGTAAGTACACAGAGAAGTGCTGAACAGTGACAGTAAGGACGGTAGGTACAGAGAGAAGAGCTGAGCAGTGACAGTAAGGACGGTAAGTACACAGAGAAGTGCTGAGCAATGACAGTAAGGACGGTAAGTACACAGAGAAGTGCTGAGCAATGACAGTAAGGACGGTAAGTACACAGAGAAGAGCTGAGCAGTGACAGTAAGGACGGTAAGTACACAGAGAAGTGCTGAGCAATGACAGTAAGGACGGTAAGTACACAGAGAAGAGCTGAGCAGTGACAGTAAGGACGGTAGGTACAGAGAGAAGAGCTGAGCAGTGACAGTAAGGACGGTAAGTACACAGAGAAGTGCTGAGCAATGACAGTAAGGACGGTAAGTACACAGAGAAGTGCTGAGCAATGACAGTAAGGACGGTAAGTACACAGAGAAGAGCTGAGCAGTGACAGTAAGGACGGTAAGTACACAGAGAAGTGCTGAGCAGTGACAGTAAGGACGGTAAGTACACAAGAGAAGAGCTGAGCAGTGACAGTAAGGACGGTAGGTACACAGAGAAGAGCTGAGCAATGACAGTAAGGACGGTAAGTACACAGAGAAGTGCTGAGCAGTGACAGTAAGGGCGGTAAGTACACAGAGAAGAGCTGAGCAATGACAGTAAGGACGGTAAGTACACAGAGAAGTGCTGAGCAGTGACAGTAAGGGCGGTAAGTACACAGAGAAGAGCTGAGCAATGACAGTAAGGACGGTAAGTACACAGAGAAGAGCTGAGCAGTGACAGTAAGGACGGTAAGTACACAGAGAAGTGCTGAGCAATGACAGTAAGGACGGTAGGTACACAGAGAAGAGCTGAGCAGTGACAGTAAGGACGGTAGGTACACAGAGAAGAGCTGAGCAGTGACAGTAAGGACGGTAAGTACACAGAGAAGAGCTGAGCAGTGACAGTAAGGACGGTAAGTACACAGAGAAGAGCTGAGCAGTGACAGTAAGGACGGTAAGTACACAGAGAAGAGCTGAGCAGTGACAGTAAGGGCGGTAAGTACACAAGAGAAGAGCTGAGCAGTGACAGTAAGGACGGTAGGTACACAGAGAAGTGCTGAGCAGTGACAGTAAGGGCGGTAAGTACACAGAGAAGTGCTGAGCAGTGACAGTAAGGACGGTAGGTACACAGAGAAGTGCTGAGCAGTGACAGTAAGGACGGTAGGTACACAGAGAAGAGCTGAGCAGTGACAGTAAGGACGGTAAGTACACAGAGAAGAGCTGAGCAGTGACAGTAAGGACGGTAAGTACACAGAGAAGAGCTGAGCAATGACAGTAAGGACGGTAGGTACACAGAGAAGAGCTGAGCAGTGACAGTATGGACGGTAAGTACACAGAGAAGTGCTGAGCAGTGACAGTAAGGACGATAAGTACACAGAGAAGTGCTGAGCAGTGACAGTAAGGACGGTAAGTACACAGAGAAATGCTGAGCAATGACAGTAAGGACGGTAGGTACACAGAGAAGAGCTGAGCAGTGACAGTAAGGACGGTAAGTACACAGAGAAGAGCTGAGCAATGACAGTAAGGACGGTAAGTACACAGAGAAGAGCTGAGCAGTGACAGTAAGGACGGTAAGTACACAGAGAAGTGCTGAGCAGTGACAGTAAGGACGGTAAGTACACAGAGAAGAGCTGAGCAGTGACAGTAAGGACGGTAAGTACACAGAGAAATGCTGAGCAGTGACAGTAAGGACGGTAGGTACACAGAGAAGTGCTGAGCAGTGACAGTAAGGACGGTAGGTACACAGAGAAGAGCTGAGCAGTGACAGTAAGGACGGTAAGTACACAGAGAAGTGCTGAGCAGTGACAGTAAGGACGGTAAGTACACAGAGAAGAGCTGAGCAGTGACAGTAAGGACGGTAGGTACACAGAGAAGAGCTGAGCAGTGACAGTAAGGACGGTAGGTACACAGAGAAGAGCTGAGCAGTGACAGTAAGGACGGTAGGTACACAGAGAAATGCTGAGCAGTGACAGTAAGGACGGTAAGTACACAGAGAAGAGCTGAGCAGTGACAGTAAGGACGGTAAGTACACAGAGAAGAGCTGAGCAATGACAGTAAGGACGGTAAGTACACAGAGAAGTGCTGAGCAGTGACAGTAAGGACGGTAAGTAGACAGAGAGGAGCTGAGCAGTGACAGTAAGGACGGTAAGTACACAGAGAAGAGCTGAGCAGTGACAGTAAGGACGGTAGGTACACAGAGAAGAGCTGAGCAGTGACAGTAAGGACGGTAGGTACACAGAGAAATGCTGAGCAGTGACAGTAAGGACGGTAGGTACACAGAGAAATGCTGAGCAGTGACAGTAAGGACGGTAGGTACACAGAGAAATGCTGAGCAGTGACAGTAAGGACGGTAAGTAGACAGAGAAGAGCTGAGCAGTGACAGTAAGGACGGTAGGTACACAGAGAAGAGCTGAGCAGTGACAGTAAGGACGGTAGGTACACAGAGAAATGCTGAGCAGTGACAGTAAGGACGGTAAGTACACAGAGAAGAGCTGAGCAGTGACAGTAAGGACGGTAAGTACACAGAGAAGAGCTGAGCAATGACAGTAAGGACGGTAAGTACACAGAGAAGTGCTGAGCAGTGACAGTAAGGACGGTAAGTAGACAGAGAGGAGCTGAGCAGTGACAGTAAGGACGGTAAGTACACAGAGAAGAGCTGAGCAGTGACAGTAAGGACGGTAGGTACACAGAGAAGAGCTGAGCAGTGACAGTAAGGACGGTAGGTACACAGAGAAATGCTGAGCAGTGACAGTAAGGACGGTAGGTACACAGAGAAATGCTGAGCAGTGACAGTAAGGACGGTAAGTAGACAGAGAAGAGCTGAGCAGTGACAGTAAGGACGGTAAGTACACAGAGAAGAGCTGAGCAGTGACAGTAAGGACGGTAGGTACACAGAGAAGAGCTGAGCAGTGACAGTAAGGACGGTAAGTACACAGAGAAGAGCTGAGCAGTGACAGTAAGGACGGTAGGTACACAGAGAAGAGCTGAGCAGTGACAGTAAGGACGGTAAGTAGACAGAGAAGAGCTGAGCAGTGACAGTAAGGACGGTAGGTACACAGAGAAGAGCTGAGCAGTGACAGTAAGGACGGTAAGTACACAGAGAAGAGCTGAGCAGTGACAGTAAGGACGGTAAGTACACAGAGAAGAGCTGAGCAGTGACAGTAAGGACGGTAGGTACACAGAGAAGTGCTGAGCAGTGACAGTAAGGACAGTAAGTACACAGAGAAGTGCTGAGCAGTGACAGTAAGGACGGTAAGTACACAGAGAAGAGCTGAGCAGTGACAGTAAGGACGGTAAGTACACAGAGAAGTGCTGAGCAGTGACAGTAAGGACGGTAAGTACACAGAGAAGAGCTGAGCAGTGACAGTAAGGACGGTAGGTACACAGAGAAGAGCTGAGCAGTGACAGTAAGGACGGTAGGTACACAGAGAAGAGCTGAGCAGTGACAGTAAGGACGGTAGGTACACAGAGAAATGCTGAGCAGTGACAGTAAGGACGGTAAGTACACAGAGAAGAGCTGAGCAGTGACAGTAAGGACGGTAAGTACACAGAGAAGAGCTGAGCAATGACAGTAAGGACGGTAAGTACACAGAGAAGTGCTGAGCAGTGACAGTAAGGACGGTAAGTAGACAGAGAGGAGCTGAGCAGTGACAGTAAGGACGGTAAGTACACAGAGAAGAGCTGAGCAGTGACAGTAAGGACGGTAGGTACACAGAGAAGAGCTGAGCAGTGACAGTAAGGACGGTAGGTACACAGAGAAATGCTGAGCAGTGACAGTAAGGACGGTAGGTACACAGAGAAATGCTGAGCAGTGACAGTAAGGACGGTAGGTACACAGAGAAATGCTGAGCAGTGACAGTAAGGACGGTAAGTACACAGAGAAGAGCTGAGCAGTGACAGTAAGGACGGTAAGTACACAGAGAAGAGCTGAGCAGTGACAGTAAGGACGGTAGGTACACAGAGAAGAGCTGAGCAGTGACAGTAAGGACGGTAAGTACACAGAGAAGAGCTGAGCAGTGACAGTAAGGACGGTAGGTACACAGAGAAGAGCTGAGCAGTGACAGTAAGGACGGTAAGTAGACAGAGAAGAGCTGAGCAGTGACAGTAAGGACGGTAGGTACACAGAGAAGAGCTGAGCAGTGACAGTAAGGACGGTAAGTACACAGAGAAGAGCTGAGCAGTGACAGTAAGGACGGTAAGTACACAGAGAAGAGCTGAGCAGTGACAGTAAGGACGGTAGGTACACAGAGAAGTGCTGAGCAGTGACAGTAAGGACAGTAAGTACACAGAGAAGTGCTGAGCAGTGACAGTAAGGACGGTAAGTACACAGAGAAGAGCTGAGCAGTGACAGTAAGGACGGTAGGTACACAGAGAAGTGCTGAGCAGTGACAGTAAGGACAGTAAGTACACAGAGAAGTGCTGAGCAGTGACAGTAAGGACGGTAAGTACACAGAGAAGAGCTGAGCAGTGACAGTAAGGACGGTAGGTACACAGAGAAGGATAATAGTTCCTGTTCTCTCAGTGGTGACACTCAGATATATATATAGGTCAGATCCCGGTAGGATCGGAGGTGACAAGTAACGATGATACAATGTATCCGATCTCCGGATAGAAGTGACATTCTCCCTCCCCCGCTCCTCTCTCCCCCTCCCCGGGGGTCCCGGCCGGGCAGGAAAAGTTTGGGGAAGTTTTGTACTCACAGTGATGGAGCCGCCGGACGGGAGGAGCGATCCTCAGCTCCGGGACCAGATCAGGGAGGTAGGTGACGGAGGAGGATCCGTCCGGAGGAAGGAGGTTGTCACCGAGGATGACAGCTCAGGAGACAAGGGCGGCCGGGTGACACTTCCGCCTTGCTGGACCCAGGTGAGATGAAGCTGCAACGTAGTCAAGGCGAGCGGAGGGCTGCACATGCGCAGCGGGCACTCACCTGCACAACGCCCTTTACCTGTCATCCAGGTGGGCAGAGAGGAGAGGCGGGGCCAGGAGGGGTGTGTCTGACGTCACTCATCACTGCTACTACGGTCCAGGATGGTGTACTGTACACTGAGTTGGTGACATGAGGGGGGAGGAACCTGTATAATTAATGTGTTCTGGTAAAGGGATGAGGTGGCAACCCTAATGAAGGGGTCCTGGAGGAAATGCTGGTCATGGTGGCCCCTGGTCCCAATGTGGTATTAAACCCAGAGGCAAACATTTCTTAGGGTGCAGATAATGTGATAAACTGCATTCGTTTTCTGTTTTAGGTTTTCTTTCCTTTTCTTTCATCTGGTGATCTGGCCAGGGGTCTTTTTTGCAACGCAGCAACCTATTTTTACCATCCCCTGATGGGAACGGGTCTTAAGGGCTCCTTAAGGCCCCTTTCCCACTTGTGTGACTTTTTCTTGCGACTTGGGACTTTTAATAGCCCCTGTTCACATATGAGCGTTTTGTCGCCTGAAGCTCAAAAAAGTACATTTTGGCAGATTACAAGCATTTTTGGTCAGATGTCAATGCCTGCCTCCAAACACCTGCAAAAAACGCCTGGAAAAAGGCCCAAAAAAAGGCCTAAAAATGATACGCTCAGGTGTGAATGGAGCTTTATTCATAAGGCCCCATTCAGATCACACATTTCCACATGTCACGCATAGGGCAGCCCTTTCACTTCAATGGGTTGCCCTCTGCACATTTGTTGCCCAAAAAAAGTTCCTGCAACTTGGATGGGCAACAAGCTTCGATTTTTTAAGGGGCATTTTCCCGCAATTTACACACGATTCTGTTGTGCAACAACCATTTGGGGTACGCTTCACGGGTTTTACTGCAATTTTACCATTTGGGGTACGCATCATGCGGTTTACTACACTTTTACTTTAATTTGGAAATGAGGCGATTCTACCAGCAATTTCAGGTCGCCTAGTGTATATGGGGTCTAAATGAATGAAGAGCAGGGCACGAATTGTGAAACTGACAGCTCAGTCCTGCAGATTAAACAAGGAGAAGGCGGCTCTCCCTGTGTAATCACTGAAACTCTGTGACAGCCGGGTGCTATGCTCTGCTTATCAGTAGGGATGAGCTTGAGTGTGTTCGGCTCCTAGTCCATACACATGAGAGTGAGCCCACCAGGAACCTCACGTATTGAATCAATCATCTGTGGCCAGGGCATTCCCTAGTGACTTGATAAAGCGCATGCGTGCGAAACGCGTAGTCACAGCAACAGAGACTGATTGCGTTCCACCCTGGTTTCTGGTTCCCACTCAGCGAGTGACGTCCTTCTGGTTACACGTCATCGCATCGGAGCAGAGCGGAGACAGTTCATCCTCGCGCCGGCTGGTTCCGGCCACCATCACCCAGCACACAGCGGTATCCAGTGTCTGACCATCCAGTCTTCCACGCTGCCAGTGCCCATGCCTGACTCCTGACCCAGGGTGATGTATGCATATTATTGACTTCTCCCTCCAGGTTTAAACTGCACGTTTTTATATTGGATGTCTACCTGGCTTTCCCTTGGATTCCGGTGTGTCTATGCGCTGCCATTACATATATCATTCCCTACCCCGCAGCCACACATATACTAGTGGCTAGCACAGGGGCAGCTTCTTGGCAGGCTCGCTCATGTGGGTTTGGACTAGGATCCAAACATGCCAGAGCTCATCCCTATTTACCAGGAGCAAACAGAGCCCCTTATACAGAGCAGGCTGCTAACCCCCCCTGACATCGGGGCAAAGTGCAATTGGTTACATTGAGAGCCCCGGTCTCCCTGTGTGATGTGCCGGACTGAGCTATTAGTTTAACCTCTTCAGCTCCAGAAGGTTTACTCCCCTTCATGACCAGGCAATTTTGTTGCAATACGGCACTGTGTTAATTTAACTGACAATTCTGGAGTTGTTCGACGATGTACCTACGGTAATTAAATTGATGCCATTTTTCCCCACAAATAGAGCTTTCATTCGGTGGTATTTGATCATCTCTGCGGTTTTTATTTTTTGTGCTATAAACAAAAAAAGACCGACACTTTTGAAAAAAAAAAAAACTATATTTTTACTTTATGCTATAAAACATACCCAATAACAAAATGTAAAAAAATCAAATGTATTCATCAGTTAAGGCCAATAGGTATATTAATTGGTTTGTGCAAAAGTTATAGCGTCTATAAACAATGGGATATATTTATGGAATTTTTATTTTTGTTTTACTAGTAATGGCGGCAAGCAGATATTTTCAGCAAGACAGGGACATTGCGGTGGACAAATCTTACACTAAGTGACACTTTTTGGGGACCAGTGACCCCAATATATATGCACTGTCAATAATATGCACTGTCACTGTACTAATGACACTGGCAGGGAAGGGGTTAACATCAGGGGCAATCAAAGGATTAAATGTGCTCCTTGGGAGTGCTTTCTAACTGTGGGGGGGGTGGGGTTCTTTGACTGGGGGAAGGCAGAGGCCTGTGTTCCTGCTTAGCAGAAACACAAGATCTCCATCTTACCCTCTGACAGAATGGTGGTCCGCCTTATTTACATAGGCAGACCGCTGTTCTGCCTCTCTTGAAAAACATTTGCCGGGTGCCAGCAAACATCAGGTCCGCCGGACCCGCTGATTGGCTTCCGCTGTGTCTAATCACAGCGGGAGCTGGTCTCCGGTGGCCCGTGCTCGTGCCCCAGACTCAGTGCATGAAATCACATACAGGTACGTATATTTGCGTGGGGCAGTCTGGAAGGTGTTAACCACTTGCTGGCAGCTCTATAGCAGTTTCACTGCTACAGGGTGGCAGCTTTGTGCTGGATCACATATATACTGTATATATATATATATATATACGTGATCCTGTACTTCCACCTGCAGGGGGCACATGCTGCTGACGGGCTGCTCCTGCTGTGATTATTCACAGCAGAAGCTGATCTGCGGGTGCCAGGCACTCTATATCCGCTGGCACCTCGTCAGGCAGAGACTCCGAACCGAGCGCTGCCTATGTAAACAAGGCAGAATTTCATTCTGACATGGGGGAAGGGATGGATTTTGTGTCCCTGTGTCCCCTAGTAAAAGCAGCACACATAGCAGTGTGCCCCCCCCTCCCAGCTCACACACCCTGGACTGACGTGGAGGGCAGGCAGTGGCGGCGGCGGCTTCCCCTGCGTCTCCTCCCTCCTCCTTGGCCAAAAACATGGCCTCTCTTTTCGGCCAATCGGGAAATGGGTCTCAGGACCCACTTCCTGATTGGCTGAATCAGTGTGATAATAGCGAATATTAATTCGCTATTGTAACACAACTGGGTGGGCTCAGGGCGCAGTGCTCTGCGCCCCAAGCCCACCCTTTTTTTGATGCCTATTAGAGCCTCTGGCTCTAATCACGTGCTTAAAAAAAAAAAAAACCATTGGAATCCATGCATCCGGCGCCCTGCATGTAGATTAGGGGGCAGGATGCATGGATAAGGGGGGTGGGGGGCCCTGCGCCCCCAATGGATGGGCCGCCACCTACATATAGTACTCAAAAACACTGGTTAGGCACACAGTGAACCCTCTGATCGCCCTAGATACTTAACCCCTTCCCATTTAGTGTCATTAGTACAGTGACCATTCATATTTTTTTAGCACCGATAACTGTTAGTGTCACCGGTTCCCACAAAGCATCAAAAGTGTCAGTTACTGTCCAATTGGCCGCCACAATAATGCAGTCCCACTATAAGACGCTGAGCAATGCCATTACTAGTATAAAAATAAATAAATAAATAACCATTCCAGCATATATCCCATACTGTACTTTGTAGATGCTATAATGTTCACGTAAACCAATCAATATACGCTTATTGGGATTTGAAAAAAACATAGCAGAATACATATTGGTCTAAATTTATGAAGACATTTTATTTTTTACATTTTTTTTTTTTTTATTGAATATTTTTTATAGCTGAAAAATATAGGTTTTTCAAAACTGTTGGTCTTTTTTTGTTTATAGCGCAAAAAATAAAAACCCCAGAAGTGATAAAATACCATCAAAATAAAGCTCTATTTGTGGGGAAAAAAAATGATATATATTTTATTTGGGTAAGCATTGCATGACCGCCCAATTGTCAGGTAAAGTAACATAGTTCCATATCACAAAAAGTGGCCTAGTCATGAAGGGGGATAAATCTTCCAGAGGTCAAGTGGTTAACAGCTCCTGTACAGTGCAGGGGACAGCTGGGCAATGCAGAGGCAAGAGAGGCACCCGTCCCAGCTGTGCCCCTGCAGCATGGTGCCCAAGGTGGGTGCCTCTTCTGCCTCAGCCCAGTTATGGAACTTCTCTCTTGTTTATACTGTCTGTGACTCCATTTAGGGTTTGCTCTCACTAACACTTCTTTAAAGCGGTAATAAACCCAAAACCAAAAATGTAATGTATTGCAACTTACCAATCAGTAGATGTGATGGCTGCACTCGTTTTCTTTTTTTAGGCTTTTTCCCCTCTGTTTTCCCCTGTTGATATGGCCAGTAACACACCCCCTGTAATAGAGTGCCTTTATTCTTGATGAAGGAGCACAGGGGGCACCCTTGGACAGCAGCATTGTCAGTCTGAGGAAGAGGGGAGTGTTAGATGTATTAGCAGATTTAAATACACTAACAAATTGAAGCCAAACTCCAGCTCTAACTTTAAGCAGTTTCAGTATTTTTTTTTTTATTTTAGAATAAAGGATTTACATAAATAAAGCTGCCTATTGTAAGTACCCTTGCCAGTGCTAAATGGTCTGTCTCAACCCTGTGACTGATAGATCTGCAAGAGAGCTTCTTCTTTCAAAAAAAAACAACAGGCTTAGGCTAGGTTCACATATGTGAATTAGATGCATCCAATTCGCATAACATGTGAGTGTGACCTGGTTTCAATGGAGTCGGTTCACACATGTCCGGGGCGGCCGCGGTTTTGAAAAGGGTCTTGTGCGTTTTTGGGTCCGCTTCAGGTGCGGACATAGGCAAAAATCTGCATCTGAATCGCACCTGAACGGGTGAACAGAAAGGCACAGGACACTGGACTGCAAACCGCAGCCGCATATATGTGAACTCAGCCTTACTGGATGGATTACCAGATGACGCTAGAAGAAAAAAGGTCTAAAAAAGTAAACTAATGCAGCCTACATAAAATAAGCTGGTTTACATGGGATGAAGGTGTGCCTCAGTCCCAAATTGTATATTCACAAACACAGTTCATTGCCCACGGGACTTTAACCACCTCCCACCCGGGCCATTGTAGATATACGGCCAGGTGGGAGTCTCGTCCTTCTGAATGGACGTTCCGGAACGTCCTTCAGAAGGAGCGAGATCGCGCCGCCGCGGGCACGGGCAGCGGCGCGATCCCGATGTGCCTGTGTCCCTCGGACACAGCGCAACAAGATGCGTCAGGAGGGCCCTGTGATTGGCCCTCCTGATCACATGACGGCTGTGTCCAATCACAGCCGTCATGCAATGTAAATACAGCCGTTGTGACGGCTTCGATCTCTTCTCCTCCCTGACAGATCCTGTCAGGGAGGAGAAGAAGAGGATCGATACTGGAGCTGGGGTGATCAGTGAGTATTTCTAAGTACTCACTGATCACAGGGGGGGTCTGTGCTGGTAATCAGATGATTGATTACCAGTGCATCCCTGGGGGGAGGGGATGCCACTAGAGCCACCAGGGATGCCCACCCATGACCACCAGGGATGCCCACCATGGCCACCAGGGATGGCAAACAGCCTGCCAGTAGTGCCCTCCTATCAGTGCTGCCCACCAATGCCATATATCAGTGCTGCCCACCAGTGCCCGTTATTGCCATCCACCAGTGCTGCCCACCAGTGCCCATTATTGCCCACCAGTGCTGCCTATCAGTGCCCATCAGTGCCCCCCATCAGTGCCCATCAGTGCCCCCATCAGTGCCAATCAGTGCCGCCCATCAGTGCCGATCAGTGCCACCTATCAGTGCCCACCAGTGCCCATCAGTGCCGCCGATCAGTGCCCATCAGTGCTGCCTATCAGTGCCCATCAGCGCTGCCTATCAGTGCCCACCAATGCTACATATCAGTGCTATCTATCAGTGCCACATATCAGTGTCCATCAGTGCTGCATATCATTGCTACCTATCAGTGCCCATCAGTGCTGCATATCAGTGCCACCCCATCAGTGCCACCCCATCAGTGCCACCCAATCAGTGTCTCCTCATCAGTGCCTGTCAGTGCGGCATCATCAGTGCAGGAAAAAACGTATCTATTCACAAAATTTTATAACCTAAACAAAAAAACGTTTTTTTTTTTTTCAAACTTTTCTGTCTTTTTTTATTTGTTCACCAAAAAAGAAAAAACCTGACAGTGATCAAATACCACCAAAAGAAAGCTCTATTTGTGGGGAAAAAATGACACAAATTTGGTTTAGGTACAATGTTGCATGACCGCGCAATTGTCATTCAAAATGCAACAGCGCTAAAAGATGAAAATTGGTCTGGGAAGGAAGGGGGTTTAAGTGCCCAGTATTGAGGTAGTTAAAGAGTCACACCCCAGAAAAAAATGTCAAATCTACAAAATAATTTATTGTTCCACATCAAAACATTGTACATACATTTAAAAACATGTTTTCATATATTGTTGCCAATCAAGGTACATAGGTGAACCGCATTAAAACAAAGTTGTAAACCTTCCATAGAAATGGGTGATCTGTGCTGGTTTTCTCTACGCGTTTCACAAAATAAAAAACTTGCGTGCTCAGGAGAGGCACAGATGAATAAGATTGGTTAAATAGTTTCAGATGAACTCCACATATGTACAGTAACCAGATAGATGAACCAATAAACTTAGTCAATCTTCCAAGTGTATCTCAATATAACAAATCGGACAGAGTCACCCAGTCGTACACCATTTTCCCCCCGGGAGCTGTGGGGGGGGGGGGGGTGTATTGACCGGTTGCTGTGGAGGGGTATTGTCCAGCCACTCACACTGCATATCCCCCATAAGACAAGAGAAGGCGCAGTTAGATGTCTAGCCAGATCCTTAAACCTGTATGACCCATTCGCCAGAGACAGACCAGAATCCGCAACCTAAAGTCCACTCGAAGGGTGAAAGGTGCAGCCATCATATCTAATAATTGGTAAGCTGCAATATAATACATTTTCGCTTTTGGGTTTACTACTGCTATAGCATACCCTTTAACCACTTGCCGACCAGCTGCCACCTATATGCAGCGGAGGGTCAGCATGTTCCTGTGAATCGCCGTACCTGGGAGCGATCCTGGGGGGGGGGGCGCGCACCCACTTGCTAGCAGGAAAGCCGATCCACAGGGCCGGCGGCCGCAATTGCCGCCGGGCACCCGCGATTGCTCCCCGTGAAGAGAGAACTGCGGTTTGCTGTTGTAAAGCAGACCGTTGTTCTCTCAGCTATCAACACAGAGCTCCTGTGATCCTTCTATTTAGGAACACAGGTCTCTGTATTGATTTCACAAGCCCATCCCCCCACAGTCAGAAAACACCCCTAGGCTCACATTTAACCCTTTGATCGCCCCTGGGTTAACCCCTTACCTGCCAGTGTCATTATTAGTCCCGGTTCACACTACCGCGACTTGTCAGGCGACTGGTTAGCCTGACAAGTCGCGGTCCATTCTGTGCTACGGGAACCGTTCTAATAAGAGCGACTCAAGTCGCTCCGACTTAGAAGATAGTTCCTGTACTACTTTGGGGCGACATCGGAGCGACTTGCATTGACTTCCATTATGTGAAGTCCGGTGCACGCGACTTCACAGGTCGCCCCCGAAGTCGGATCGCCATAGTGTGAACCGACACTTACAGTAACAGTGCATATTTGTAGCACTGATTACTGTAGTAATGTCACTGGTCCCCCCCCCCCCCCCAAAAAAGTGTCAAAAATGTCAGTTAGGGGCCGATCTGTCTGCCGTAATGTTGCAGTCCAACTAAAAATCACTGATGGCCGCCATTACTAGTAAAAAATAAATAAATAAAAGTGACATAAATCTTTCCTATAGTTTGAAGACGAGATAACTTTTGTGCAAACCAATCAAAATACGCTTTTTGGGACTTTTTTTTTTACCAAAAATATGTAGCAGAATACAAATTGGCCTTAAACGATGAAAACATTTGATTTTTACATTTTGGGGGGGGGGGGGGGGGAATGTTATATAGCAGAAAGTAAAAAAATATTGTTTTTTTTTCTGAATTGTTGCTCGTTTATGGTGCAAAACAAAAAAATACCGCAGAGGTGATCATATACCACAAAAATAAAGCTCTATTTGTGGGAAAAAAAGGACATCAATTTTATTTGGGTACAGCGTCGCACGACCACGCAATTGTCCGGTAAAGTAACGCAGTGCCGAATCGCAAAAAATGGCCTGGTCATGAAGAGGGATAAATCTTCCAGTCCAGAAGTGGTTAATGACATTCCTCTTTATCATGTCTCTCCAACCTTTACCATGTATCACTGAATACACATAAAATGATGATGTATCTGACTACAGTGTTTGCATGCCTGAACATCAGCCATGCCCTCTTGTCTACATCTCTCATTAAATCTCCTCTGTAATTACAGACATAGTGGGATCACTTATGAATATGACCAAGGAGCTCTGTCTCATTAGAGGAACCAGTCAAAGGACGGTTATGACACAACATCCAAATATGAGTCATGTGTGAGCAGTCTGAGCTGAGCCCTGAATTAAACAGCAGAAAACCTCAAACACATTGCACCGGCGAGCCCTTAGAGGAGCAGTGACATCATCACCCCCCCCCCGCTTGGAGTGTCTGCTGATGCTTTCCGTGTTACTGTGTGCTGGTGTCTACCCCGTGTACTAGGTTGCCCCTCCTGAGCTTTTCTTTTGATTATTACCTAGCTGGTGTTATGTTAATCCAAAGGCATTATCAACACAGAATAAACATGCAGATCAGGGGTTCTGACTTTTTTTTGACTGCTCCGGTTGACTTGGTTCTATCTCTAGAAGCAGCCAGGAAATTAGCATTTACCGAAGAAGTATTTCTTCCAGTATGGATACTCTCATTCAGACCTATACAGTCCATAGTGATCAGCCATTTATGTGTGCTGCCAAAGCACCAAAACTGACCAAAACTCTGGCATACCCTGTGCTTTCTGATGCAGCGCACCACAGCAAACTGTACTTCATCACCGTACGTTGTTGCGTAGAAAGTCTGTTGCTTTAGGGCAGTGGTCTCCAAACTGCGGCCCGGGGGCTAGTTGTGGCCCTTTGCTTGCATTTATCTGGCTCTTGGGGAATTATTTCCTCCACTGTCAGCAACAGTGGGCCATAGTTCTTGCCACTCTATTATTACTACTGACACCAAAGATGGGGCCATAGTCCTCTGACACTAGCGATGGGACACTATTCCTCCCACTGACACCAATGATGGGGCACTATTCTTCCCACCGACACCAATGATGGGGCACTATTCT
This sequence comes from Pelophylax lessonae, assembly GCF_965119305.1. Classification (NCBI taxonomy): domain Eukaryota; kingdom Metazoa; phylum Chordata; class Amphibia; order Anura; family Ranidae; genus Pelophylax; species Pelophylax lessonae. The sequence continues at coordinate 261,272,297 of NC_138773.1, read as the reverse complement.
TCCCACTGACACTAACATGGGGACACTATTCCTCCAACTGACACCAATGACGGGGCACTATTCCTCCCATTATTACCAATGATGGGGCACTATTCTTCCCACCGACACCAATGATGGGACACTATTCTTCCCACTGACACTAACATGGGGACACTATTCCTCCAACTGACACCAATGACGGAGCACTATTCCTCCCATTATTACCAATGATGGGGCACTATTCCTCCCACTGACACCAATGATGGGACACTATTCCTCCCACTGACACCAATGATGGGACACTATTCCTCCCACTGACACCAATGATGGGGCACTATTCCTCCCACTGACACCAATGATGGGGCACTATTCTTCCCACTGACACTAACATGGGGACACTATTCCTCCAACTGACACCAATGATGGGACACTATTCCTCCCACTGACACCAACGATGGGACACTATTCCTCCCACTGACACCAATGATGGGGCGCTATTCCCCCACTGACACCAATGATGGGGCACTATTCTTCCCACCGACACCAATGATGGGGCACTATTCTTCCCACTGACACTAACATGGGGACACTATTCCTCCAACTGACACCAATGACGGGGCACTATTCCTCCCATTATTACCAATGATGGGGCACTATTCTTCCCACCGACACCAATGATGGGACACTATTCTTCCCACTGACACTAACATGGGGACACTATTCCTCCAACTGACACCAATGACGGAGCACTATTCCTCCCATTATTACCAATGATGGGGCACTATTCCTCCCACTGACACCAATGATGGGACACTATTCCTCCCACTGACACCAATGATGGGACACTATTCCTCCCACTGACACCAATGATGGGGCACTATTCCTCCCACTGACACCAATGATGGGGCACTATTCTTCCCACTGACACTAACATGGGGACACTATTCCTCCAACTGACACCAATGATGGGACACTATTCCTCCCACTGACACCAACGATGGGACACTATTCCTCCCACTGACACCAATGATGGGGCGCTATTCCCCCACTGACACCAATGATGGGGCACTATTCTTCCCACCGACACCAATGATGGGGCACTATTCTTCCCACTGACACTAACATGGGGACACTATTCCTCCAACTGACACCAATGACGGGGCACTATTCCTCCCATTATTACCAATGATGGGGCACTATTCTTCCCACCGACACCAATGATGGGACACTATTCTTCCCACTGACACTAACATGGGGACACTATTCCTCCAACTGACACCAATGACGGAGCACTATTCCTCCCATTATTACCAATGATGGGGCACTATTCCTCCCACTGACACCAATGATGGGACACTATTCCTCCCACTGACACCAATGATGGGACACTATTCCTCCCACTGACACCAATGATGGGGCACTATTCCTCCCACTGACACCAATGATGGGGCACTATTCTTCCCACTGACACTAACATGGGGACACTATTCCTCCAACTGACACCAATGATGGGACACTATTCCTCCCACTGACACCAACGATGGGACACTATTCCTCCCACTGACACCAATGATGGGGCGCTATTCCCCCACTGACACCAATGATGGGGCGCTATTCTTCCCACTGACACTTACAATGGGGCACTATTCCTCCCACTGATACCAATTATGGGACACTATTCCTCCAACTGACACCAATGATGGGACACTATTCCTCCCACTGACACCAATGATGGGACACTATTCCTCCCACTGACACCAATGATGGGGCGCTATTTCCCCCACTGACACCAATGATGGGGCGCTATTCTTCCCACTGACACTTACAATGGGGCACTATTCCTCCCACTGATACCAATTATGGGACACTTTTCCTCCTACTGACACCAAAGATGGGGCACTATTCCTCTGACACTAGTGACGCAACACTATTCCTCCCACTGACAGCAATAATGGGGCACTATTTCTCTCACTAACAGTAATGATGGGCACTATTCCTTCCCCTGACACCATTGATGGGGCACTATTCCTCCCCCTAATACCAAAGATAGGGAATGGTTTACTTCCACTGATACCAGGAAATTTTCTACTCCCCCTGGCCAAAGTCTGTCCCTCTTAAAATCAGTAAACCGGCCCTTTGTTTAGAAAGTTTGGAGACCCCTGCTTTAGAGCATTAGGGTTTTACTGAAAATAAATGGCACCGCAATGCACTTATGAATGTATGGTGCATTATCATGAGTTTCTGCAACGCGTTAAGGTGGTGATGATTTAAGGTGGTGATGATTAAGTTCCCTATCATTGTATTTATTTATTTATTTGCATGTTTTTGCTGTTTGTGTCCTGTTGGAGGTGATTGTAGCCGTATTAGTGCACTTGAGAAAGAAATAATTGAGTACTCTATGTAAAACTTTTTTTATTTGCACTAAAATACAATTTTTCAGGACAAGGGGGATGTTCCCTTCTTTAAAATCCCAGCAGTACTAATTCACAAACGTTTTATTAGAATGTAAAAAAAAAAGCAATCTCTGAGGAAAAGAAAAAAAAAAAAGCAAACAAATGTACATGGTAATGGTAATAAAACGAACATAGCTAATAAGATAAGAAGAAGACCGAGGGAGAGCTATAGACTTGGGGGGAGGGGGGGTCAGTCAAAAATGTACTAGCAGTGGCGGCTGGTCATGTGGGGCACAGGGGTGCCGCCCCCTCTATCCATAGGTCCGGCCCCCTAATCTACATGCGGGGAGACAGACGCCTGGAGTTCAATGGGGCTTTTTTTTTTTTTAACCATGTGATTAGAGCCAGAGGCTCTCACAGGCTAAAAAAAAGGGTTGACAATAGCGAAAGAAAATTCACTATTGTCACCCGGATCCTCCTCCTGGCCAATCAGGAAGCGTGTTTTGAGACCCGTTTCCCGATTGGCCGAAAGGAGAAGCCATGCCATTGGGCATGGAGGAGGAGGGAGGAGACGCAGAAGACAGGGGGAAGAAGCCAAAGCCGCCGTCGCCGCCGCCTGCTGCTGCATCCAGGCAGGGTGAGTGAGTGGGGGGGGGGCAGTCCTGCCTGTCCTGTTCTGTCCTCTCCTGTCTCCTGTCTCTCTGTGGTCTGGGGGGGGGGGGGATTGTGTGCGGCCTGGTGTGGCCCGGGGGGGGGGGGTATGGTGTGGTCGGTCTGCCGTTCCCCCCGGCCCATGATGGAGCACCAGCCACCACTGGGTGCGTTATCCAGCACTTCCAGGTAGGGGGCACACGCTCGTGTCACTGGTAACCCGGCTGTGCTGTGATTATACACAGCAGAGGTCAATCAGGGGGTGCTGGCTAATGAATGAGCGCCAGCACCCGCCAATCATCGGGAAGAAACACAGGACAGAGCTCTGCTTATGTAAACAAGGCAGAACCCTGTCCTGCTTGTGAGGAAGTAATAGATTTTCTCTCCCCGCAAAGCAGGGAAAAAGTCCATCACTTCCCTTAGTAAAAGCACCACACACAGTACACCAAAGCACTGGTTTAGGCACACATTTAACCCCTAGATGTTTAACCCTTTCCCAGCCAGTGTCATTAGTACAGTGACAGTGCATATTTTTAGCATTGATCACTGTAATAATGTCACTGGTTCCCAAAAAGTATCAAAAGTGTCAGTTACGTGTCTGATTGTTTGCCACCAATATTGCAGTCCCGCTATAAGTCACTGATCGCTGCCATTACTAGTAAAAAATAAATAAATGAAAATTCCATAAAAATATCCCATTGTTTATAGATGCTATAACTTTTGTGCAAAACAATCAATATACGCTTATTGGGATTTTTTATTTTATTTTTTTACCACAAATATGTAGCAGAATACATATTGGCCTAAATTGATGAAGAAATTAGATTTTTTTATTTTTATTAATTTAGAATTTTTTTCAAAATTGTCGTTTTTTTTTATCATACTTTTATTATAATTTTCACAAGTACAAAAATAGTAAAACTTATTCCGATGAGCAGTGTACAGAGATCAGAAAAACAGAAGTAAGTACTTCAAACGGGTGGTTACAAATAACATATGGAGGCAGTATTGAGGGAGAACAGTGTGAACATTTGCTAGATGAGGGTTAGAAAGTATATAGTAGAGGACTTCAGGTTTGTCCATCTACCCAGACACCCCATATGGGAACATACTGCCTGGGGAGTAGACCAACCCACTCTACTGTAAAGACTATCCACCCCAAATCTTCATGACTTTACTAGAGCAGAAGTAGTAATAGTGAATTTAGTTACATAAGTATAACCTTCGGGAACCATAGTGTATACAAAGCAGTACAGTAAACCAACATACATAAGTGTGCTATCGAATATCAAAAATTGTCGGTCTTTTTTGTTCATAGCGCAAAAAATAAAAAGCCCAGTGGTGATCAAATACAAACAAAAGAAAGCATTGCATGACTGCTCAATTGTCAGCTAAAGTAACGCAGTGCTGTATCGCAAAAAATGGCCTGGTCACGAAGAGGGGGGAAATCTTCCGGAGGTCAAGTGGTTAAGGGCCTGTTCATGCAAGCGGCTGCCACTTGTAGAAACTAGCCCCATTGCACACAGTATGTGCCAACGGTTATCCACCCCTTTCACACAATAAGACTCATCGGGTCCGCCTGTCTATTTTTCAGGCAGGCCACCCATTTACCTCTATGGAGAGGCGGATGTCAGCAGACATGTGTCCGTTGCCACCCGCCTGGCATCCAAACCCTCAAGATCCACTGAAAACAGCAGTGTGGCGATACGTCCACCATCCGTCCAGCAGGTCGGATCAGATGAAAATGGACAGGCTGTCCGTTTTCATCCGATCTTCCCATAGAGGAGAGCGGAACTCTGACAGGTCTGCCTCTGCACATTGAGTGGAGACAAACCTATCATCCGCCTGCTCAGTGGGGATCAGCAGAGTGATCCCCACTGAGCAAGCGGAGTCCGTCAAAAGAGATCCACCCCAAGTGAAAGGGGCAAAAGACAGATTTGTACCCTGTACAAACCAATGGCTGGCTCCACTGCTGTTCGCATGTATGCGCTTATACTATCTATGCTAGCTGTTGCCAATAGGGCGTCTCACAGGCCCTGGGTGCAGACAATTTCCCCCAATGGTTGATGGCTCTGGCCACACATAAACTGGATGCAGCTATAACGTCCAATTTGTACTGTATATGGCCAAAGCACAGAATGCTGTTGTGTCCAGATGCTGAGTTTAGCTGCAGAGGAGTATAGCAAACTCATCTGAATGAGCCCTTAATGTAAGAGTTTTTATATATATATATATATATATATATATATATATATATATATTTTTTTTTTTTTTTTTTTTTTTTCCTACTATGTTAAGAACAAAAAAATATATATTTAAATCAGGTAAATATAAAAAAATCCCAATCAATATTTAATGTTTACCATGTGAAGCCTGCAGGTGGTAATCTATAGCCATTAACGCCAGCTTTCTGAAAGCTTTTTGACAACTATGTCAAGAATAGCCTGGTGAGCCGATAGGTGGATATAAATGGGCTTCTAATTACAGGAGATGCTTCTGGTTTCACGTATCAGTTTTGATTACTGGGTTGCTCTGTACAATGTGATAATGAGTACTTTCACCACTCGGAGTCCTTCACTGTGCTGTGGAGCAAAGGAAAGGTTTAAGATGCACTAAATAACCTGCTGTGACCATCAGGTATGTATTGTAGCAGGTCCGGGCATTCAGGTAAGGAGGGGCAGATATCACCCCACCTGTACATTTTCAGAAAATGTTCATGGCCACCCTCCTATTTTATGTTTTACGAACAACCCAAACAGCAAGTTTTACCAAGCAGAGACAGGCCTGTGTTCTAGATTAAGGAGGAATTTAACCTCCATCCCCCCTACTCCCTCCATCTTATTTGGAATTTTTTTTTGGGGAGGGGATCTGGTTTTGGCAGGGTACCTGCTGCCACTTTCACTCGGATTACCTAGAGAAACAGAGCAGAAGTTCAGCGTGCCCCTTTCATGCCCGCAATCTTCTAGGATACGGCACAGGTCCCAGGAGGCTGCAGGACCATTCACAGGGTGCAGTGCGGCTCACCCATGCACAGCGGATAGCCAGTTGTGAAGCCACAAGGAGTCACAGCCAGCTTCCCACAGTTGACATGCCTGTGCCAGGGACCCGAAGACCTTCAAAGAACCGGCCCGGGTAAGGACGGGGCTGGATCACTGGACAGGTGAGTGTCTGTATATTAAAAGTCAGCAACTACTAAACACACACTGTTTAATTTACATTATCCCTTCTATTTCTTTATGTGGATGATGGCACTGTAATTATTTTAATAAAAATAAATTTTTAATAAAAAAAAAAAAATACCTTTTTCCTAATCGATATACAGCTAGACATGACCAGATCTTTCCCTGTCTGTCTGCAGGGAAACATAAGCAGGAGGAGCTTCTAGTCCTCTGCTGTTGGTCACATGTTCAAAATAAAAAAAGAGTAAATATAAGTAAATATTATCAATAAACTGTTTTTAATTGGCATACAAATATATATTTGAAATTAAATATTTATTATTTTGCGGAAATACCATGGTGTGGGTGGATTTCTGCCAGTTACAGGCTGTGTCACACCCTCCAGCCTGTGTCTTACAATAAGAGGAAGGTGAAGCCTCCATTAATTTATATGTAATATCCCACCCATATTATGCTGGTTAGTGGGCATGGAGGAGGAGAGAGGGAGTGGGCTGTCATTTACCACTGTGTATACACCCACATGTGTGACTCTACAGTCACATGGGCTGCTCAGATGTGATAGGGAGAAAATGCTCAGCATAGAAACACACTGAAAACTGAGCATGAGCAGAGTTGCCACCGCAGCTCTGCAAATCCCTAGCTGAATTGGGGATTTGGACAGAAGGTGGAGAAAGAGAACAGCAGGATCAACCAGGTTTTTTGCAGAATACAGAAAACAAATCTCATAGTGACTGAGTGAGAATAAACAGCACGTGCATTTATTCATAGTTTTTTATGAGGTGGGTTTACTGACACTTTAAGGATGTGTCCATATTACACTTTTTTTGCAAAATAAAGCTTACACAGTACTTTGGCTGTAGCCTGAGCTGATTTATTGACTTTTAGGGCAAGCTACAGTTGAGCTTTAAAGATATTTTGCCCGAATACTGTTATGACACCATGTATTTGTCATTTTCTATAGAAAGCTTTTCAATAGCTCTGGAGAATGTGGATTCTGGTCAACCAGCCCAAAGGGAACTGTGGATTGGCGAACACACAATAAAATGTTGCAACTGTACACCACTTGCCTCGTCCATCTATACATATCAGATGTGGCCTTCACTGTCTGTTGTAGATGTCGTATGTAAAGAAAGTCCTTCTGGCCCAATACCTGTAATACTGCATTAATGAAAGATGTGCCTGATTAGGTTCTATGGATTTTATCAAAGTATAGCTAGAGATGGAAATGGTGTATGGGCAGACTCAAAGTGAAATTGCTGGTATTTGTAGATGAAGCTATTTTAGTCCTTCGGAATCTGCACTGATTGGTTTGCTGTTGAATGTAATACAATGGGGCTGAAGGTGAGCAGTTGTAAAAATCAGGCCATGGTACTCACTTTAAAAGAAGTAGAGCGCTCACTGTGGGGAGGTACTGCCAGGCCCGGATTGGCCAATCGGGAGAACCGGGAGAATTCCCGGTGGGCTGGTCGGGTTGAGGGCCGGTGACACCGGTGTTCTAAAATTTAGAACACAGCTGACAGAGAGGAGGCAGGACTGGTTGCTTAGCAGAGAGGAGGCGGCACGGATAGAATACATCCTCGGGTCTGAGAGGAGGCGGGGCTGAGGCGGGACAAACTGCTTAGCTGGGAGGAGGCGGGACGGAGGTAGAGAAAAAATGTAATCAGCAAGCTCTGCATTGTTACAATTATGCTCGACCTCCGTCCCGCCTCCTCCTAGCTAAGCAGTTCGTCCCGCCTCCTCTCAGACCCGAGGATGTCTTCTCTCCCTCCCACCTCCTCCCAGCTAAGCACTTCGTCCCGCCTCCGCCCCGCCTCCTGTCTCAGCTAAGTAATCTGTCCCGCCTCCTCTGTCAGCAGTGAACTAATGACGCCGGCGGGGCGCCATTTTTAAATCGAAATAAAAAAACTGCAGTGGCCCAGCAGTGGCGCTCGCCTCTCATCACGGCCAGGTAAGACCCCTCCACAGCCTCTAACCATCTCCCCCTGTACCATGCCCACAGCCTCTGACCATCTCTACCTGTACCATGCCCACAGCCTCTGACCATCTCTCCCTGTACCATGCCCACAGCCTCTGACCATCTCTCCCTGTACCATGCCCACGGCCTCTGACCATCTCTCCCTGTACCATGCCCACAGCCTCTGACCATCTCTCCCTGTACCATGCCCACAGCCTCTGACCATCTCTCCCTGTACCATGCCCACGGCCTCTGACCATCTCTCCCTGTACCATGCCCACAGCCTCTGACCATCTCTCCCTGTACCATGCCCACAGCCTCTGACCATCTCTCCCTGTACCATGCCCACGGCCTCTGACCATCTCTCCCTGTACCATGCCCACGGCCTCTGACCATCTCTCCCTGTACCATGCCCACAGCCTCTGACCATCTCTCCCTGTACCATGCCCACAGCCTCTGACCATCTCCCCCTGTACCATGCCCACAGCCTCTAACCATCTCCCCTTGTACCATGCCCACAGCCTCTGACCATCTCTCCCTGTACCATGCCCACAGCCTCTGACCATCTCTCCCTGTACCATGCCCACAGCCTCTAACCATCTCCCCCTGTACCATGCCCACAGCCTCTAACCATCTCCCCTTATACCATGCCCACAGCCTCTGACCATCTCTCCCTGTACCATGCCCACAGCCTCTAACCATCTCCCATTGTACCATGCCCACAGCCTCTGACCATCTCTCCCTGTACCATGCCCACAGCCTCTAACCATCTCCCCCTGTACCATGCCCACAGCCTCTGACCATCTCTCCCTGTACCATGCCCACGGCCTCTGACCATCTCTCCCTGTACCATGCCCACGGCCTCTGACCATCTCTCCCTGTACCATGCCCACAGCCTCTGACCATCTCTCCCTGTACCATGCCCACAGCCTCTGACCATCTCCCCCTGTACCATACCCACAGCCTCTAACCATCTCCCCTTGTACCATGCCCACAGCCTCTGACCATCTCTCCCTGTACCATGCCCACAGCCTCTGACCATCTCTCCCTGTACCATGCCCACAGCCTCTAACCATCTCCCCCTGTACCATGCCCACAGCCTCTAACCATCTCCCCTTATACCATGCCCACAGCCTCTGACCATCTCTCCCTGTACCATGCCCACAGCCTCTAACCATCTCCCATTGTACCATGCCCACAGCCTCTGACCATCTCTCCCTGTACCATGCCCACAGCCTCTGACCATCTTTCCCTGTACCATGCCCACAGCCTCTGACCATCTCCCCCTGTACCCCATAGACATGCATTATGTCCGTATATCATCCGCAAACGGATAGGATGATATGCAGACATACGGACCGGATGACACAAGTGTCATCCGTGTCCATAAAGAAAAAAAAAAAAAAGTGCCACAGCGGACAAAAAAACCAGAGCGGCCGTGTGAAAGAGGCCTTATGCCCTGTACACACGTGCAGATTATGTGCAGACTTTTGTCTGCAGACTTACCAAAACCATATAATATGAGGTCAAACCTAAACACTTTCAATTTGTATGCAATCCGGCAGGCTCTTGCACTACATAGAAAAGGTAAGTCTGCAGACAAAAGTCTGCAGATAATCTGCACGTGTGTACGGGGCATTAGGCTACTGAATTTGCACTGAATTGTAAATATTTTTTGAAAAATACAATGAATTACAATGCTGCAGAGAATAGAGAACAGTGCACCTTTGCAAACTTATATTCTGAGGTGTTAATTACATTATTTTAATATAGTCAGTCATGAACTAAAGTGGGCCGGTCTAAGTCATGAAACTCCAGGGCTGAAAATGAGTCCCACTCCGGCCCTGGGTACTGCCTTCTGTAAAAGTCTTTAGGTACATAGGGATCCTGTAACAAGTGGTAGAAAGATGGTTTGTGAAACCTAATAGGTCAATGCAGAGGCTGTAGTTTGTAGATGATCTATGGAGGGAAAACTTGGACTTAAATTACTGAAAAGGCTTGAGGCCTTTTCACATCCCTTCCTTCACTAGTTGCCATAACTTATGAGCTATGGGTAATGACCAAATCAACGAGCTACTGAACTCGCACATGGTAGATTGAGTAATGAAGAATCTTTGATTTGAAATAATGCTTCTTTGAAATACAAGGTTCTGGTTGAGGTTTTTTGAGCGACTAATATGGATAGATAAACAGTACCAGGTGCACTTTGAGAAAGCCCCAGAATACACCACTAGCATTTAGTCTCTTAACTACCTTGGAAAACCTTAGGAAGCGTTGCAGTTGTATGTTAAGTTACATAGTTAGTCAGGTTGAAAAAAGACACAAGTTCATCTGGCTCAACCATTAAAAAACAAAAAACAGTAAAGAAAACCCAACCATACAATCCCATAACCACAATCCTATACCCGCAGTTGATCCAGAGGAAGGCGAAAAAACCTCAGCAAAGCATGATCCAATTTGCTACAGCAGGGGACAAATTCCTTCCTGACCCCCGAGAGGCAATCAGATATTCCCTGGATCATTTCTACCTATAAATATTAGTACCCGTTTATATTAGGTACACCCTGAAAAGAATCCAGGCCTTTTTTAAAGCAATCTAGTGAGCTGACCAGAACCACCTCTGGAGGGAGTCTATTCCACATTTTCACAGCTCTTACAGTGAAGAAACATTTCTGTATTTGGAGACGAAATCTGTTTTCTTCTAGGCATAAAGAGTGCCCCCTTGTCCTCTGTGTTGGCCTTAAAGTGAATAATGCAACACCAAGTTCACTATATGGACCCCTTTTGTATTTATACTTGTTGATCATATCCCCCCTTAATCTCCTCTTCTCAAGAGAGAGAATAAATTCAGTTCCTCTAATCTTTCCTCATAGCTGAGCTCCTCCAGGCACTTGCTATTTTAAGTGCAATAGCACACAAATACTACGTTTTCCAAAAATGATATATAGGTTTTGAGTAGATATCAGAGGTTACAATTTGTGGAGAGTCAAGAAGACAAATCACTGCATCAAAGTTACAATAGAATGAGGTACAGTTGCTGAGTTCTCCCATTACTGTATACAGACTTGTATAAAGTACTCGAAATTTCTACTTGAGTAAAAGTACAAGTGCTCGATCAAAAAATTACTTGAGTAGAAGTGGAAGTGCTCGCAGAAAAAGTTACTTAAGTAGAAGTACTAAAGTATTCAACATTTTTTTTACTTAAGTATTGCAAGTAGTTTTTTCAAAAAATTTGCTACTTAAGTACTAAAAGTAAAAAGTACCAGTAGTTTTGAAAAAACAAATTCTACTCAAGTACTGAAAGTAGAAGTACAAGTACTGTGTTATGTAGTTATTAAAGAAATAAGTCAAAAGTTTGAACATCATATTGTTTTTATTATTTCAAATGATTTATTCAAATGATTAACCTGTGTTTGTTAGTAGTTTCTTGATGCACTTTAAGCGCTGTAGCACCATTTATTTGTTTGTTTCATATTTTCTTTTTATTGGAAAGATTTGGTATAGCAGCTTTTATTATACACAGCCTTTATTTTCGTATGCGCTGATTTACAAATGACATTATACACATTTTTTTGAGCTTTATGCAACCTGCCATCTACTGTTCTGGCACTGGTAATTTTTTTAAAAGTAACGAGTAACTATGCAGCACAAAAAAAAAAATACTTGAGTAGAAGTATCGAAATCATCGAAAAAATGTAGTGAAGTAAAAGTAGAAGTAGGAGAAAAAAATTCTACTCTAGGAAAGTACAGATACCGCATTTCGGTACTTAAGTACAGTACTTAAGTAGTTCTACTTCGTTACTATACATCTCTGACTGTATATGTTTATTGTACAATAGAGTAATGGGGAGAAGGTTGAGTTAGATGCACTGGCAGACTTTAGAGGGAATTGTATGGAATACCTTTACTAACCTGCATTGATGGTGGATGCCTTTCCATGCTGTGACATGGTTTAAGGGGTTAATCATAGCATGTCCGAGTTTTACAGCTGGGAAGTTCATACTCCAGCACTCAGGCTGAAGAGGCGGGCAAAGAGCCACTTCAATGCTTAGTGCTGTTAGCAAGATTGTGACACTTTAAATTGATTGAAACTTTATGTATATGCCATTGTTTTTGTTTTTTTTTAACATTCTTTTAACCAATGTAGTGTATATTGTGATTTATGTGGTATTAAATAAATCATACATTTTATGCCAGTAGTAGTATATATGTGATATTTGTCCTTTGGAGGTATGGTACATTTAAAGCCCCACATTACACTTCCACCACATTTGGGGTAAGATATTCTTAACCACTTAAGCCCCGGAAGATTTTACCCCCTTCCTGACCAGGGCCTATTTTGCGATTCGGCACTGTGTGACTTTAACGGACAATTGCGCGGTCGTGCGATGCTGTACCTAAACGAATTTGGCGTCCTTTTTTTCCCACAAACAGAGCTTTCTTTTGGTGGTATTTGATCACCTGTGCGATTTTTTGATCATGCGCTATAAACAAAAAAAGAGCGTAAATTTTGCAAAAATAACAATATTTTTCACATTTTTTTATATGAAATTCCCCAAAAACAAATGTAAAAATCAAAATTATTTAACATTTTTAGCCAATTTGTTTTATGCTACATATGTTTGGTAAAAAAAAATCGCAAAAAGCGTATTTTGATTGGTTTGAGCAAAAGTTATCGCGTTTACTAACAAAGGGAAAGATTTTTGTCATTTTTGTTGTTTTTTTTTTTAACGCTTAATGGCGGCGATCTGCGTTTTTTTTTGCTTTACTGCGACATTTGCGGCGGACAGATCGGACCCTTGACTGCCATTTTTGACACTTTTGGGGTTACCAGTGACATTTCTACAGTAATCAGTGCTATAAATATGCACTGTTACTGTAAAATTACACTGGCAGTGAAGGGGTTAACTTTTTTTTGAGAGGGAGGGGCTATGTGTGTCCCTAGGGGCGTGATTCTAACTGTGATTGGCTGTGGCTTGAGATGTATGAACAGTGATCAACGGTTCTACATAGTAGAACCGTATGATCATCATTCATACACCGGGGAGAATGACAGGCGGCTTTGTTTACATTAGCCGCCTGCCTTTCTCCCTCTCCACCCGACGATCGCTAGTGACCGGCGGACGATCGGGTCCGCCGGTCACACGCGCGGTGGGGTCCGTAACCACTCGGGAGCGGGAGCGCGCCTCCGGTGGCGCACGCTCGCTCCTGAGACCCTCACAGGCTACAAACGGTCAAGAGGGAAAAGAACCGCTCAAGTGAGGGGATAGTTCCAAACACATCCAACCCAGGTGCAGGCACGGATCCGCAGTCCTGATAGCAGCAAATGGAAGAGCACAAAAAGCCGCACAACCGGTTGAAGATGCAAAAAGACAGACAGGCCTTGTCTAGTGATAAAGATCAAATCATCTATATAACGAAAGAATATGACAATTTGATTCCTGTAGGGGTTACTATCTCCAAAAATGTGGACCCTCTCCCACCACCCCATGTAAAGGTTGGCCAGGGAGGGTGAAAAAATAGTTCCATCTGGGTATGAACACATCTATATGCTTCCGTTTTACTGTTTTCTTTTTCTTTGTCTTTCTTTTTTCTTTTTCTTGTTTTTTTCTTTTTTGCCCCTTTTTTTTTTTTTCCCTTCGTTTTTTTCCCTTCGTTTTTCTTTTTTCTTTTCTCCCTTTACTTTGTTTTTGTTCGTTTTTTGGCTTCTACCAGCTGTCTTTTTATATTATCACTACTGTTTTTTTTTCCTTATTTTTATTGAAAGCTTTTTCGCATATGCATTTATAGAACTTTTTTGCTATGCGTTTTTGGACAAAAGGTGAAGCAAAAACAAACATACAATTCCTGCTGGGCTGTTTTGTGTGCCCTTAATTGGGATTTAGTATCTGCAGCTGTGTGGGCTCAATCAAGCACATTCTGGGAGGTACATGTTATTTGAAATGCCTTTTCCTCTATATATAGCAGTGTCTTGTATTGTACAGCATGGTTACGACTAAGCGGAAGACTCCGTGAAACGCGTCAACCGCCGTGCTCCCCTTTCCCCCCCCCATGTCTCCGACTGTTTTGGTTTCATCTTGGATGATTTTATCTTTTTGCCTGCAAAATAAATTTGGATTTTAATTTTTTGCATCTTCAACCGGTTGTGCAGCTTTTTGTGCTCTTCCATTTACCCTCACAGGCTAGCTACGTAGACCTACGTCGCTCTGCCTGTGAGGGGCTGACTGCCGCAGTAAATATACTTAAAATATATATAATATACTTAAAACTGCTCTTTTGACTTTTGGGGTAGTATCTCCTAAAGTTTATTTTTAATTGGTACATTATTGTAAATGTACATGTGTTTTCCCTTTATATTTATCTTCTATTCGCTCAAAAAAAAAGGGCTTTAGGCACTAGTCCAGTGGTTCTCAACTCCGGTCCTCAGGACCCACTAACAGGCCAGATTTTAAGTATTACTTTGGGGAGATGCAGACTAGAATACTGCAATCACTGAGCAGCAAATGAGAACACCTGTGATGTAATTTAGTTATCTTGCAAACCTGGCCTGTTAGTGGGTTCTAAAGTCTAAAATCTCTAAAATACAGATGGCCATAAAGCCGGCCATACATAGAAAGACATTTGGCCGGTTCAGCAGGGACTAACCGAGATTCGATCCATGTATAGGCAGGCTGATTATACCCAAGTCAATCCGTCAGTCGACACGAGTACAACCAGTGTCGACTGATTGTTGCTGGTGGCTATAGGGAGGCTCCCCATGCCCACACACCGGCAGAACACAATAGCGCTGCGGGAAGCATCACCCAATCAACACTCAATCTGTTAATAGGGTAATCAAGAGAATTTCTTTCCTTCAATCCATGGTGGAAGGAAAGAAATTTGCATAATCTATGGGCTGCTTTAGAGGATATAATCCCAAATCTGCACGAGAGATACAATAATCAAAGTACATAACCATTAGTAAGTAAAAATTAAAAAGTTACATGAACAATTGATTTACAGTAAATGCTACAATAATTTATGATGTGTCTTCCTACAGAAATGGCACGGTAGTTTCCCTTTAGAGCAATACTAGTCACAAAAATAGTTGAGTTTTATTTTTCAAAGAAAATATGAGTCAGATATCAACGGTCCCCCTCAATTTCTCATTCCAGTCTCCCGGAGCAGCTTTAGTATTCATCTAATTAGCATGCAGTCCATAATTTTACTTTTCTGTAAGAACCTTTGAGACTTAATTGGTTTGTGCATCTTTGCATGTATCTATGCTTCCTGGCTGCATATAAATCAGTTTTCTAAGAGTCAAGTGTGAAGAGCAGAAAAAGTTCAGACGTTCAAGGGAAAACAAAATCCTAATGCATGTTTATTTCTAATATAGTTTGTGGTGGGAATGGGAATACAAACATCTTCTATTGTACATGGTATAAGCCAGGGAAGAATTGCAGGGGAAAAAAAAACACTATGGCATTTTCTTTTTTCTGATATTCCTGTTATTTATAACCTGTTTTTTCTTTAAAACAATTTACATTTTTGTGTTATGTTTTATTTTAAAAAATGTACCATAATAGAGGCCTTGCGGTGCAGTATACATACTAATGTTGAAGCATTTTAGATCTTTTATACCCTCACCTCCTTCATACTTCCCTGCTGCTCTGCAGTCTTAGCTCTGTGTATTTCCTTATTGGACCTACTCAGCAGTGCCGGGACAAGGTCATCCAGCACCCAGGGCAAGGATGCCAAACTGCGCCCCCCATTCCCTTGGGGTTAGGGTCAAGGCACCCCCCCATCCCTGCAATAAACCATTGTACCCAGGGTAACCGCCCCTCCTGGCTAACCCTTGTCCCGGCCCTGTTACTCAGTATTAGGTGGATGGTTATAAAGTTATGGCTGATCGGTGTATATTCAAATTGTAAAATGTGTGATCACATAAAGCAGTGTAAAGCATTTAACCACTTAACGTCTAGCCACGTAGACCTACGTCGGTGGACTTTGCGTGGTTGTACCGGGGTGATGCCTCTAGCTAGAGGCATCACAATCGGTACCGTTTTTTAGAGCCGGCGGTCGGCTTTCCGGCGGTAATGACCGATGTGGCTCGGGAGCCGCTCGAACGATACCCCGGCGAGCAGGAGGGGACGTCCCCCCTCCCACCGCATTCCGCGACTTTGCCCGGGTCTCCCGTCCCACCGGGAGACCCAAGCACCCAGCCGGCATGTTCACCGGCTGGATGGAGTCCCGATCAAAGCCGGATGCAGCTTTGATCAGGTCTCCGATGACTTAACCCAGAGGCGGCGACGTCACGTCCGGGTTACTCTGCTGCTAAAGGCGGCAGATTCAAAAAGTGAATGTATTCAAAAATGCAGTTTTCGGCGTTTTGAATGCATGGAAGTGCAGTGGAAGGGTTTGAGGTCTTTTAGACCCTCGATTCCTCCATACCTGTCACTGCATATTGCTGTCACAAGGGATGTTTACATTGCTTGTGACAGCAATATAAGTGATCAGATTTTTTTTTTTTTTTTTTAAAAACCTGTGTTAAAATTTAAAAAATAAATAAATAAATAGGAAAAAAAATGTAGCCGCCCCCGTCGCCGTTAGCTCGCGCACAAAAGAAAACTTATATTGAAGTCGCACCTCAAATGAAATCGCTGTTCAAACCACACATGTGAGGTATTGCCACGATCGCCAAAGCGCGAGCAATAATTTTAAAAAAAGAGCTACACTCTTAACTCTAAACTGGTAACCGTTAAAAAATGTTAAAGCGTCGCCTATGGAGATTTTTATTAACCGTAGTTTGTCGCCATTCCGCGGGTGTGTCCAATTTTAAACCATAACATGTACGGTATCTCTTTACTCGGTGTGACATCATCTTTCACAATATACAAAAATGGGCTAACTTTACTGTTTAGTTTTTTTTAAATGCAGTGAAATGTGATTTTTCGTAATTTTTCCAAAAAAATGGCGTTTGAAAGACCGCTGCGCAAATACCTTGTGACAAAAAATATTGCAATGACCGACATTTTACTCTCCAGAGTCTTTGCTAAAAAAAAAAATATATATATATATATATATATATATATATATATATATATATATATATATATATATATATTGTGGGGTTGATTAGCTCGGTGGTAGGCGTGGATGACCCCTTGGGGGCGTTCGTTACACAGGGAGACAGCTGAGAAATGGTTGCAAACAACACTTTGGTTTATTCATGCAATTTTCTTCAAACAAGTGCATGCAGCAAAAACCTCCAAAATAAAATAAAACACAAAATAAATCCTTGCGACTGTGGGCGGCTACCTTCTCACATTAAAGGAACCTATCTAATGAAGTCTGTCCCCAACCTACTGTTGGGCAGACTTGGCTGATCATACAGCAAACTCTAAATAGTCCATGTTTTATCTCTTCACACAGCACATGTTCATTTAACATGTCCCTTTGTTTGTCTCTTCACATAGCAAACAGTTCATTTATTTCTTACACATAGAAATAGTTCATTTTCTCCCCTTGAGAAGTCTTCACACTTGTTAATTTCCCCTTCACACAGGAAATGTCCATTGGTTTCTTTTCACCTAGAAACGATCCAAGACCTCACTTCGAGTAGTCTTCACACTTGTTACCCTCCTCAGCTTCACATCGCTTCAGGAGGTCTTCTCCATGCTCACACAGCTTTCAGGGGGCACACGTCTGACTGTCCTCCTCTCCCAGCCCACACGGCAACAGGAGGCAGCAATCCTTAGACTTCCTCTGGACAAATTATAGAGGCCTTCATTTTCTCATTCTGAACAGCTGAATGGTTTTCAACTTCCTGCTGGCTATCTCTGCAGCCAACACCCTATAGTAATTGGTGAACTTTCTAAATCAGGTGGAAATGTATCTCCTGTCTGTGACTACATCCACAGATTTACCTGACTTCCTGTCACAATATATATATATATATATATATAATGTTTGGGGGTTTTAAGTAGTTTTCTAGAAAAAAATACTGATTTAAACTTGTAAACAAAAAGTGTCAAAAATAGGCTCAGTGGTAAAGTGGTTAAGTAATTTCTCAGCAATAGCAAAAGGGTAAAAGTTTTGCCAAAACATTCATAGCATATTATACATTGTATCTAATAACTACATCCAGAATCGACCTCTCTTTTTAAGATGGCATCAAAAAAGTGTACTACAGGGGTGTTTAACCTGTGGCCTAGGGGACAAATGTGTCCCAAGATGGCTATGAATGCAGCCCAACACAAAATCATAAACTAACTTAAAAATGTTGATTTTTTTTTTTTTTAAATATTGTAAAAATGCGTTTACACTTAACAAACAAATGCAGTAGAAGAAAAAATTGACATTGAGTCATTATTGGGCTTTTTATAAGTTTTTATCTTCCCAAAGAAAAATCTTCAATTTTTCACAATCACGCTTTATTCATATCATCAGTTTTCAGCAGCACCTATATTTGTGAGCAATTATTTTCAAGGATGAAGCACACAAAGGGCAAAATAAGAAACAAAATATATGATGAGAACCTTAGAGCGGAGTTCCGGCCACAAATTTTTTTTTTCAATAAAAATACCCACTGGACAGTCAGGTCTAGTACATTCCACAATGGATAGCCTCTGTACTGTCCCGGGTCGCACTTACCTTTTAGAAGAAATACTTAACTTGAAAATTTCTTCTCCAGCGCTGCCATCTCGGATGTGGGCAGCTGAAGCCAGCGCGTCCTCTTCTGCGTCCTCTTCCGTGTCCTCTTCTCCCAGAATGTGCCTGCACCGGCCCCTCTCATCACTTCCGGGGCAGGCGCTTCATCCCTACACAGCTTCTGGGCATGCCCAGAAGCTGTTTAGCAGGGAATGAGGTGCCACACCGGAAGTGACGAACGGGGCCGTTGCAGGCGCATTGATTCCTGGGAGCAATGACGTTCAGCTCCCAGGAATCAATGCAAAGAGGAAGTGACTGCGTGGGCCGCGGCCACAGAGGGAGGAAATGGAAGAAAGGTGAGTATATTTTCTTCAATAACAAGGTAAGTAAACAAAAAAAAAATCGTAACTATCCATTTCTTTTTCAGGTGACCAAAAGCAAGCGGATGGCCCAAAATCGAGTATGTCTATTTTGTGGCCGGAACTCCGCTTTAAGAATTCATTGAGAATTGCTACTGCATCCATTGAACCAGATATGAATGCGTTCGTTTAGCAAAACAGTGTTAAATATTGCACTAGTTTTATGTTGTCCTCTTTTATTTTTACAATAATAAAATATTACAAAAATTGAGTCTTATTACTCAGATAGGTACGTTGTCTATATCAGAGATTGTTAGCTTGTGATCTGCCTGACTTTTTCTGCTCATCAGCTTTTCTTATTGTTGGTGAATTTTATTTATGGCCCAATTCCTCTTCTTCCAATGTGGCCCAGGAAGGTCAAAAGGCTGGACATCCCTGCTGTACTAGATGGTATTACTTGTGCTCTATATTAAAGTGAATCTATCATGACTTTATTCTTAAAGCGGAGTTCCGGGCACAAAAAAGATTTTTTTTTTTTGTGCCCCTCCGCTAGGTATGCCTCACCTGAAAAGGAATTGGATAGTTATTTTTTTTTTTTTTGTTTACTCACCTTTTTATTGAAGATCGTAAATACTCACCTATGACAGCTTCCTCCTCCAGCGCCGAGGCTCACCCCGTCACTTCCTGCCTCGCGATGATTCCTGGGAGCTAAACGTCATAGCTCCCAGGAATCAATGCGCCGCACCGGCCCCGCTCGTCATTTCCGGGCGACGCCGCATTCCCCTGCTAAACAGCTTCTGGGCATGCCCAGAAGCTGTTTAGGAATGCGGCGCCGCACCGGAAGTGACGAGAGGGGCCGGTGCAGTGCATTCTGGGACACGAAGACACGGAAGAAGACAGAGAAGAGGACCGCGCCGGCTTCAGCTGCCCACAACCGAGATGGAAACGCTGTGGAAGAAATTTTATAAGTAAGTATTTCTTCTAAAAGGTAAGTGCGAACCGGGACAGATCAGAGGCTAGCCATTGTGGAATGTGCTAGCCCTGACTGTCCCGGGGGTATGTTCAGAAAAAAAATCGTTTCTCTGCCCGGAACTCCGCTTTAAGAGGCCCAGTGGGAGGGGCGAAATGTGTCAAGCGGAGACGAGATAGTGGTGTCAATCTAGCAGTTGGAACGCATGCTGAGGCAGCGATTTTAAATGATATACATGCACAAATGTTTTCTACTTTTGTAAGTGTACTTGCTTTTAACATTTTTAATAAATTAAATTGAATTATGCTATGGATATCTCTCTCTCTTTATTGGATTGTATAATACACCTGTGATGAGAACCTGGTAATCAAAGGAGAAAAGAAAGACATATATCATGTTGATTTAAATGAAACTGTTGGTGAGTGGGGAATTCAGGAGGGGAGCACAGAGTGGCACCTGGATTTTCACAAGAAAAATCAACACTGGCACTTTATTTGCACTTATGGACTATTCATTTTTGATGAATGCACTGGCACTTTGTATAAGACATGCAATCCAGTATGTGGAACAGTGCTGAGTTTATTTAACCACTTTAGCCCCGGAAAATTTTGCTGCTCAATGACCAGGCCACTTTTTTCAACTTGGCACTGCGTGACTTTAACTGACAATTGCGCGGTCATGCAATGCTGTACCCAAACAAAATTTACGTCCTTTTTTTTCCCCACAAACAGAGCTTTCTTTTGGTGGTATTTGAAACCTCTGCACTTCTATTTTTTGCGATATTAATAAGAAAATAGCAAAAATTTTGCGAAAAATTGACATTTTGTACTTTGACTGTTAAAAAATATCCAATATATTCAATTTTTGTCATATATTTAGGCCAAAATGTATTTAGCTACATGTCTTTGACAAAAAAATTCTCAATGAGCTTATTTTTATCCACTTTAAGACCGGAAGATTTTACCCCCTTCCTGACCAGGCCATATTTTGAGATTCGGCACTGTGTTACTGTAACGGACAATTGCGGGGTCGTGTGACGCTGTACCCAAATTAAATTTACTCCTTTTTTCCCCACAAATACAGCTTTCTTTGGTGGTATTTGATCACCTGTGCTATTTTTAATTTTTGAAAAAAAAAAGCGCCAATTTTGAAAAAAACAACAATATTTTTCACATTCTGATATACAACATTCCCCAAAAAAATTTAAAATCTAATTTTTTTTTAACATTTTAGGTCAATTTGTTCTCTGCTACATGTTTTTGGTAAAAAAAATTGCAATAAGCGTATTTTGATTGGTTTGCGCAAAAGTTATCGCGTTTACTAACTACGGGAAAGATTTATGTAATTTTTGTTTGTTTTTTTACTAGTAATGGCGGCGATCTGCGTTTTTTTGCGGGACTGTGACATTGCGGCGGACAGATCGAAACCCTAACTGACATTTTTGACACTTTTGGGGGGACCGGTGATATTACTACAGTAATCAGTGCTATAAATATGCACTATTACTGTAATAATGACACTGGCAGGGAAGGGGTTAACACTGTTGGTGATCAAGGGGTTAAATGTATGCCTCATGCTTACTGACATGTGTGGGGGGAGGGGGTTTTTTACACAGACAGAGATTGCAAGTTCAGCTATGCTGAATCCTGTGATCTCTCCTTGTCTGTCACAGAGAAGATCCGTCTGCTTTGTTTACACAAGCGGATGGATCTTCTCACACTTTCCCATGACAATCGTCCCGCTCCTGCTGTGTCTAAACACAGCGGGAGTGAGCCTCCTGCTGGGCGCACGCCGCCGAGACCACTAGGAGTCCAGCGACGTAGGTCTACATCGCTGGACCCAGGGGAGCTGCATTGCAGCAGTAGCAGTGAGTGAGTAACAGTGAGCGGTCCTAAAGTGGTTAATTTGCTATCATGACTTTGTGTCTGCCCATTGTGCCATCTTCTAAAAGAGTTGTTTGCCTGACTGTCGTTTTGACCATGTGGCTTCAATACTTTTTGAGTCACCAACCTGGAAGATGTGTGCATTAAATGTCAGAGAGCAGTCATAGGCGGGGCTGGCCCTACCATGGGTCCCACTGGGTCCATTGGACCCAAGCAGAACTTTAGGAGGGGCAGCAAATTGATGCCCAAGATTTTTTTTTTTTGTCCAGCAGTTTTGTGTGTCATCAGTTTGCAGCGCATTACAGACGGCATTTCCCCATCTCATACTGCCGCCCGTAGTGCAAACTGATGAGTATGAGGAGGCGGAGGGTCCCCTCCGGGGAACATTCCTTGTGTGATTGTGGTGTGCGCAATGACATCAGATCATTCAGACAAACAAAATAACTCTGGAGTTTGTGATTTGGAATTGAACATAATAGTATGCATATAATTCTGCATGTAGACAAGGTGATGTTGCATATAAATCTGACTTCCTGATAAATTTAATTTTAGTTTTTATTATCATGATATAAAATAAAATTGCGTGGGCCTTTTGGTGGGCATGATTTTTTTTTTTTTTTTTTTTGGAGGGGCAGCATTTCATTTTTGGACCCAGGCAGCACAATGTCTTGGGCCAGCCCTGGTCATAGGTCCTTCTTTGTTCCAGATTAATGACCAAAAGTAAGCAAGACAATCAGCATGAAAGTCAATCAACTAGATATTTCAGAATAAGAGTTTGGCGATCTTAGCCTGCAAATTTCTCTTTGCTTTTTGTATTTATTATTATTATTCAGGATTTATGCAAATAAATACATACAGTTTGTGGAGTACTTTACAAATTAAAGGGAGACAGAATAGTTACAATACAATTCGACCCAAGAGGATTAGGAGGGCTGTGGGAGAAGGTCAAATTATAGTTTTTAGGTAAAGGCGGGGCATGATTTCATGAAGAGATGCATTTTCAGGGCTCACCTTAGTAGAAGATAACCAGAAAGATTAGGTTAGGGAGTTCCAAAGGATAGGGGAGGCTCTGGAGAAGTCCTGGAAATGAGCATGGATTTTTACAATATTTTTTATTAAAAACAAACTAAACCCTCTTATCCTTTTCAGCCGAGGAAGCTGCTATTTTAGCCTCTGTATGAATTGCAAACTGGTGCTACACATGTGATCAGTTATGACACCAGCCATTTGATAGTTTGGTAGTTTGGTTGAGTGCACAAGCAAATGTGACAGTTAGCATTCCAGGTTGCCAGGAATATGCTGTACCTGTTTTTGAAACTGTTAATTTGATGGGTTTAATTCCGGCGTTAATCTGATTGTTACAGTACATAAAAGAAGAAGATTAACCTTCATTTTACCCAGACTTGTATAAAGTACTCGAAATTTCTACTTGAGTAAAAGTACAAGTGCTCGATCAAAAAGTGACTTAAGTAGAAGTGGAAGTGCTCGCAGAAAAAGTTACTTAAGTAGAAGTACTAAAGTATTCAACATTTTTTTTACTTAAGTATTGCAAGTAGTTTTTTCAAAAAATTTGCTACTTAAGTACTAAAAGTAAAAAGTACCAGTAGTTTTGAAAAAAAAATTCTACTCAAGTACTGAAAGTAGAAGTAGAAGTACTGTGTTATGTAGTTATTAAAGAAAGAAGTCAAAAGTTTGAACATCATATTGTTTTTTATTATTTCAAATGATTTATTCAAATGATTAACCTGTGTTTGTTAGTAGTTTCTTGATGCACTTTAAGCGCTGTAGCACCATTTATTTGTTTGTTTCATATTTTCTTTTTATTGGAAAGATTTGGTATAGCAGCTTTTATTATACACAGCCTTTATTTTCGTATATGCGCTGATTTACAAATGACATTATACACATTTTTTTGAGCTTTATGCAACCTGCCATCTACTGTTCTGGCAGTGGTAATTTTTTTAAAAGTAACGAGTAACTATGCAGCACAAAAAAAAAATATCGTAGTAGAAGTATCGAAATCCTCGAAAAAATGTAGTGAAGTAAAAGTAGAAGTAGGAGAAAAAAATTCTACTCTAGGAAAGTACAGATACCGCATTTCGGTACTTAAGTACAGTACTGTACTTAAGTAGTTCTACTTCGTTACTATACATCTCTGATTTTACCCTAGAAAAAAAAAAATGATACAGTTCAATAACACAGAACCTTGGTGTAATCAAACGCAGCACTTTAGAATCCAGTTATTTTGTACACAATTGTTACAAATATATATATGTATTAAAAATACATTAAAATACATGTATCATATTCCGCTGGTACCTTTTACTTTATGATGATTTTATTTCCAAGAAACTTCTATAGCACTTCCTGAAAAAGTAAGTAAAGAAGAACTTTTTGCAATTTGAAAGGTCCCAGAGAGTTCTGAATCTGTCTAACGTTCTTTAGTTTATGACTTTAGCATCATGCAATGCTTAACTCATGGGCAGGGCTGAAACCTGTTGAGTGCCACTTCCAAAGGCACAGCCACATCATCAAACAAGAATGATGGGAAAGAATGAAAAGCTGAAGAAATATTGCAGTGACAGGAACACACATATTTATTTCTCCTGTATGCCTGCCATGGAGACGCACAATGCATCAGAGGCAGGCCGAGCTGTGCTTCTCTCTCCCAGCAAGTCTACTGTCAGCTATTCAATTCCACTTCTGCCAACACCGAGCCGCCAGCCAGAAAGTCTAGTCACCCTCCTCCTTCCTCCCGTCTCAGCTGTGGCCTAGACGCTGCCTGCTCTCTCTTCTCTATCGCAATGACATCGCATGGATCCTACTACTACAAATGTGCATAGCCCTTTAATGTGTAACACCACTTGTCAGAAAAGTGTGATATAAAAGTGAATATACAGTAAATCGTAGCTGAATTATAATCAGTCTTGTAAATACAAGACTAATTATGATTCAGCTGCGATTAAAAGGAAAAGGGGCATCTATTTGTGCCCCTTTTCCTCATGGGGTAGTGACAGGGATAATTAAGGCATTAGGTTTAGGTTTAGAGCCGGTTCACACCGGGGCGACTCAAAGTCGCCCCGATTTTGAAGCCGCCCGTGCAGCACGACTTCATCACGGCTTGCAAACTACTTCTCTAATAGAAGCCAATGCAAGTCGCTCTGACTTCGCCCCCAAGTAGTGCAGGAACCTTTTTCTAAGTCGGAGCGACTAGAGTCGCTCTGATTAGAACGATTCCATTGCACAGAATGGAGCGCTACTTGTCAGGCGATCAAGCAGGTCGCCTGACAAGTCGTGGCAGTGTGAACCGGCTCTAAAGCAGTTACAAGGTGAGGTAAGGCTGTTGCTGGGGAAAGGTCAGTTGACCTTCTGACATGAGTTTAACCACTTACCACAAAGTGACGTAGGGCTACGTTGGCAAACTTTGCGGTAGTATGATGCCTCTAGCTAGAGACACCATCCCAGTACTGTGGTTTAGAGCCGACGGTCGGCTTTCCGTCGGGACGTCCCTCCCCCCTCCTGCCGCCTTCCGTGACTTTGCTAGGGGCTCCCGTCCAACCGGGAGCCCCGAGCACCGAGCACCCAGCCGGCACGTCCGCCGGCTGGATGGAGTCCCAATCAAAGCCGGAAACGGCTTTGGTCGGGTCTCCGATGACGTAACCCGGAGGCGGCGTCCATGGCTTCACTTCTGGGTTACTGTGCTGCAAAAGGCGACAAATTTAAAAAACGTCTGTATGCAAAAAAACGCAGGGAAGTGTAGTGGAGGGGTCTAGGGTCTTTATCTCTCCATAAAGAGTACCTGTCACTGCATATTGGTGTCACAAGGGATGTTTACATGGCTTGTGACAGCAATAAAAGTGATCAGATTTTTTTTTTTTTTTAAAAAAACCTGTAATAAAGTTAAAAAAAAAAAATAAAATAAATAGGAAAAAAAATAAATAAATTTTAGCCGCCCCCGTCACCGTTAGCTCACGCACAAAAAAAAATGTATACGGAAGTCGAGCCGCGAATGAAATCGCTGTTCAAACCACACATGTGAGGTATCGCCGCGATTGCCAGAGCGTGAGCAATAATTAAAAAAAAGAGCTACACTCTAACTCTAAACTGGTAGCCGTTAAAAAAGTTTAAAGCGTCGCCTATTGAGATCTCTATTGACCGTAGTTTGTCGCCATCCCACGGGGGGGGGGGGGGGGCGCAATTTTAAACCGTAACATGTTGGGTATCTATTTACTCTGCGTGACATCATCTTTCACAATATACAAAAAAAATGGGCTAACTTCACTGATACCGCGTGACAAAAAATATTGCAATGACCAACATTTTATTCTCCAGAGTCTTTGCTAAAAAAATATATATAATGTTTGGGGGTTCTAAGTAGTTTTCTAGGAAAAAATACTGATTTTAACTTGTAAACAAAAAGTGTCCGAAATAGGGCTGGGGCTTAAGTGGTTAAACAGCTTGCCTTTCCCGCCCAAAATTAGTATTGTATCTGGGGAAAATAGGCTTGTTCCCTTTCTTCCCGCTCAAAAGTCCCCTGTATCTGGGGAGATTAGGACAGAACCCCCTTTTCCTGCTCAAATTTACCACCTAATTGTTAGCCAGTTCCATCCAGAACCCCTTGTTTAGGGCTATTTAAGGGGGCTCTCAGAAGCTGTTATTCAGACCGCCTCATTGGAACGGAGCTGTGGTGTTCCCCTCCCTCCAGTATGATTATTTGTAGGGTCACCTTTGTGTTATGCAAAGGGGGACGATATATATGTTTTATGTGATATCTGAATTTGCTATTGGATAATTTTACTAACCACTTGCCGACCGCCGCAAGTACATTTACTGCGGCGGTCAGCCCCTCCTGGGCAAAGTGACGTAGTACTACGTCGCTAGCCCAGGAGCCTGTAGGGGGCGAGCACGCACCGCTGGAGGCACGCTCCCGCCACCGCTCGTTCCCCTGCATCCCCGCACGTGCGACCGGCGGGTCGGATGTCCGCCGGTCACTCGCGATCTCCCGGTGGAGAGGGAGAAAGGCAGGCGGCTGATGTAAACAAAGCCGCCTGTCATTCTCCCTGGTGTAACAGCAGAGATCATACGATCCTTTTACATGAAAAGCCACACCCCTTTACAGTTAGAAGCACGCCCCTAGGGACACATTTAACCCCTGCATCTCTAATAAAGTTAACCCCTTCCCTGCCAGTGTCATTTTTACAGTAACAGTGCATATGTATAGCACTGATTACTGTAGTAATGTCACTGGTACCCCCAAAAGTGTCAAAAATGTCAGTCAAGGGTCCGATCTGTCCGCCGCAATGTCGCAGTCCCGCAAAAAAAAACGCAGATCGCCGCCATTACTCGTTAAAAAAAAACCAATAAAAATGACAAAAAATGTTCCCTTAGTAAATGAAATAACTTTTGCGCAAACCAATCAAAATATGCTTATTGCGATTTTTTTTTAGCAAAAATATGTAGCAGAAAACAAATTGGCCTAAAATGTTAAAAAAATTTGATTTTTACATTATTATTTTCATATAAAAAATGTGAAAAATATTGCTATTTTTTCAAAATTTTCGCTCTTTTTTTATTTATAGCGCAAAAAATAAAAATCGCACAGGTGAACAAATAGCACCAAAAGAAAGCTCTATTTGTGGGAAAAAAGGGACATTAATTTAATTTGGGTACAGCGTTGCACGACCGCGCAATTGTCCGATAAAGTCACACAGTGCCGAACCGCAAAATAGGCTTTGGTCTTTGAGCAGCCAAATGCTCCGGGGCTTAAGTGGTTAAAGTTGAATGTATTTACTATTACGAACTGGGTCGTAGTGACCGGGTTGTTTCCAGTGTTTATATGTTATATCTTTGTTGAAATCTTTCATCAAGTTTGTTGAGTAAACAAATAATAAACGGCCGCGGACTTAAAAATTTTCCAACCTTATGTTGTGTGGTGTCTCATTATTACCATGTATTACTTATTATTTAAACTGAATATAGGAGTCCTGTCTGCTATCCCATTATATTCCTATTATCTAAAAAAATGTATCCCCCTATAAGGGTACATTCACATGGTCAGATAGCTGCAGCTGCAGCCAGCCAGGGACAGCCAACAACGAGAGTCAGTAGTCAACAGCAGCTTTCACATTTTTACTCTGTACAAATCAATGGCCATTGTCCCCACTGTTCACATGTAACCACTCATCTCAGCAGTTACATGCAAAAAGAGTCTCTGACCAACCCTGAACCCAGCCAATGTGAGTCCAGTGTTGGCATTCTTGCCTGCACACAAACTGGTCGCAGCTAATCGGTCACTTTGTATGCAGACATGGCACAGAGCGTTGCCACGTCCAGAGGTGGTGTTTAGCTGCCTTTGAATACAGCACGCTGTCCAGATCCCATCACCCATCTCAATGTAGCCTTTGCAGAGAGTGAGTGTTACTGATAAGGTCGTATTAGTCTGCAGATGTGCAGGTCGCTGCCGATCACACCAACCGGAAACACCAACCCCCCCCCCCCAACCTTCCTGCAGTTTAGGGGTTCAGGAAATGTGTTCATGACAGCCAGGCCACAGAGATAAGGGCTCGGTGTCAAGGGTGGAAAAGGAACCTTTGGCCTGGGGGGCAAACATAGCCCAAATAGCCTTGTACCTCATTTATTGGTGGGTATGATAAAAGGTAGGTGCTTCTAGAGGACATTGTTTACTGCCATACTCCTTTTCAATCCTCCAGTATTACGTTTGTAGCACTACCCCGTAGAATTTGGAGATGTCAGGGTTCCCCACTGCTATACAGCCAGTCACTTATCAACACGCATCCAGACACAGGAAAACAGTCCTTGAGTTTAGTTTTGTTGTTTTATTGAGGGGATGATAACTTGGATGGGGTTAGAGATTTATGGGATGCCCAACTTGAGAGCAACAGGAAATCCAGGGACAACGTCTCCTTTTTGCAGCTCCATTTCTTCCTCCTGCACAAAACATGCTTCTTGTACAGCTCTGCTGAGTTCACTTCTTTTTGGAATTCGTTTAGCAAAACCACATACAGGCCAGGAACTCTTAGTCCCTTGCAAAAATAGCACGAGGAGTGAACTGCATCTTGCAACACCTTCTGCTTCCCTGTAGTGATTGTTTCCAGTTCCACTGCTTGCAGAAATGCTAGACCACCTGGCTGCTTCTTCTTCCCAGTCCTCCTGACTGATACACTGGAGATTTCCTAGGGAAAGGTTTTCCATTGCCATTTTCAAGAGAGAGCTGCTATAGCTGCCAGTCTCTCCCCTTGTCTGTCTATGGTGATCTACTCACTGACTCTATTTGCTCCGGCTGCCTCTCCAGGCGGTTCTCCTCCAACTGTCTCCTGTGGTAGGATTCTTCCAGGCCAGCCACCCGAGCTCCAGCCCGAGGTAAAACCCCTCCCTGGCAGGGGTCCCTCAAAGGTGAACAGACAGACTCCTTCAGCACTGCTTCTCCATCTTCCACCTGACTCCCCTTCCCAGCATGCCTAATTCATATTTAAGGGCTCCTTAGTCCCCTGCCAGGCCCACTCCTAGGGATTGGCTAAGGGCCCCTTATTATGCAGAGCAGCCCCTCCTTACCTCCACTCCCTAGTATCTGGAATGTTCTCCAACTTTCTAGATCCAGGGTGAGGCACCAGAGAACTGTCTGTATGAGTCATGCTGGCCTAACCTCTAATTAGGGATGCACCGATCCGATATTCGGGTCGGAAATCGGCCCCGATCCAGACAAAATAGCTGGATCGGAGATCGGTAAAGTTCAGCCGTCCCACGGGCCGATCCGGTTTTTGCTGAGTAACGGCTCAGCCATCCCTTACTAGGTGCAGTACTAGTATGGGATGGGAGCCGCTACTTCCTGTATAGGTCCGGCTCACAGGCGGAGTGATATCAGATGCACTCCGCCTGTGAATGGAGGAGCCAGACACACGAAGCAGTGGCTTGCTTTGTGTGTAGCTCCGGATCGGTTCCGTATCGGTATCGGCGATTTCACCTCGCCAGATATCGGTATCGGCTCCAAAAAAGCCGGAACGGTGCATCCCTACCTCTAATATCCCTTATCCAATTACAGACTCACAGGCTAGGCATGAGTGAGAGTATATCTGACTTACTCTCACTCTAGTAGCACATAGAGGATGCTAATCATTCGTTTGTGGATCTTGATATATGTCTGACATTTGTAAACAAGGGAAGATGGTTTTGGAAGATTTCCCTCTGCAGACACAGTGATTGCAGATTGTAGCTATTTATTACCCAGCATGAGTCCCTGAGTGTGGGTTCCAGTCAAATCAATGTCTGAATGGTAAACATTTTCCAGCAGTCCTACATATTTCATTAGTACTACCTTGGAAGCAATTGCCCCCCCCCCCCCCAAAGGTAAAGTCCCTTCCTGCTGGGAGTCATCCAACCTGGAAGTTAGTCAGTGACCCTCAAATGTGTAGAGACAGACAGAAGGGAGGGAAGGAGCAACACATTGAAAAGTGAGGCTACAGCAGAACCTGGATGCATCCCACATCCATGGAAGTGGAAGGCTGTAAAACGTTGGCCTACAAGGCAAGCGTAACTTTCTAACCTTTTATTTGCTCAGGACAGATTTATGTGCCATGCTGCTGCATTGGTTAGTTGGCAAACAGTAGATGTTTCTAAAGTACATATTGTGACAAAGCTTTTCAAATATTCCACAAAAGCTTCCTTTGTGGCTCTTGGCATTCAGTCACACAACATTCCAGAGCTGCGAAGAAAGTCACTTCTCTCTGACTCTCTGACTGATTTCTCTCTGACAGATGTTGTGACTGCAGGTCTAAATGGGAGCCAGGTAGCTTCATAATGCCAAGTATGTGCCATTGACAGTTGGTCTAGTTTTGATTGATGTCTGAATGGTGCCACCAACCAACCCAGCATTTCTTACATATACAGGCTATGGGAGTCAAAGCCCCCTTACCCCAGGCCCAGTCTTCCCCTGGCCATGGAAAAAACGATATGGTGGGACTTGAGCCTTAAATTGTTTTGTGTAGAACAGATTTTTTTTTCATTTTGGATAGATGCATTATGTTACAAATTTCATTTCGTTGATTTGTTTCCTAAACACATCTCGAAATCCACGGGGGATTACATCAAGAGGCGTAAACTGAAGGTTTTGCCATGGCCTTCACAATCTCCTGACCTCAACATAATTGAACATCTATGGATAGACCTTAAAAAGGAGCAGTGCGTGACAGACAGCCCAGAAATCTCAAAGAACTGGAAGACTTTTGTAAGGAAGAATGGGCAAAGATACCTCAAACAATTATTGAAAGTCTCTTGGCTGGCTACAAAAAGCATTTACAAGCTGTGATACTTGCCAAAGGGGGCAGTACAAGATATTAACTCTGCAGGGTGCCCAAACTTTTGCAGACTCCATTTTTTTGTTTTCTGTAATTTTGAAAGCGTCAATGATGGAAATAAAATCTATCTTTTGTTGACATATTATAAGAATGTCTAATCTGTAATTTGATGCCTTTTGGAGATTTTTCCATCTTTCCTTGGCTTCTTTATGCACATTAATACAACTTTTTACCTGGGGTGCCCAAACTTTTGATCACCACTGTATCTAACACTCCCCTCCCACAGACTGACAATGCTGCTGTCCAAAGGTGCCCCCTGAGCTCCTTCATCCAGAGTGGGGGCACTCTAATACAGGAGGTGTGTTACTGGCCATATCGCCAGGTGACAACAGAAGGGAAAAAGCCAAAAAGAAAAACAAATGCAGCCACCACATCCAATGGCTGCAATAGGGTGATCTGCAATGTTACATTTTCGGTTTCGGGTTTAACACGGCTTTATATAAAGGCAGGGTGTTCTTTCTGAGTTACATCAGGTGCTCAGACTGCTGCCAGAAAGGACATTTTAGTATCTTCTTCAACGTTCATCAAATCCCTTTAGTAAACAATATATCTTCCTAGTCCCATGCTCTGATTACACATTAATTCTCCCTGTATCTGTCATCGTGAAACATTAACCATTTGTGTCCACACGCAGGGTCATTTCTCCCAACTGGAAGTGTGACTCTAACATTCTTTGTCTGCAAAATTACCTGCCATTTTTATACGCTAACTGACTCTCCTAATGCAAACATCTCCAGACTCTGGCCAGCTGGTTACATCCGGCTACTAGATTTTATTTGGCCCACAGCTAGGGCCAGAGCTGTATCCTTAGTCCTCAGTGGGCAGACTGAGGATTCAGATCCGTTGGTCTCTACTTCTGATAGAGACTCTGATGTAAGGAGGTACTCTGATAGAGACTCTGATTTAAGGAGGGATTCTGATAGAGACTTTGATGTAAGGAGGGACTCTGACAGAGACTCTGATGAAGGGAGGGACTCTGATAGAGACTATAATGTAAGGAGAAAGTCTGATAGAGACTCTGATGTAAGGATGGACTCTGATAGAGACTCTGATGTAAGGAGGGACTATGATAGAGATTCTGATGTAAGGAGGGACTCTCATAGAGACTCGGATGTAAGGAGGGACACTGATGTTAAGGGGGGGCTGATGTGATGGGGAGGCTTCTGATGTGATGGGGACGTATAAAGGTATTGGGGGCTTCTGATGTAAAGTTATTTCTTGGAGCGTGTTTTTCATTCCGTTGAATTGTATTTATTTATAAAACTTTTTTTTTTTTGCCCTGCAATGAAAAGGACATTGAGCCTCGTCCTTTATGATTTGAAGACTTGAACTAAATGTGTCCATCATTCTTACCCAGTTCAGCTCTTTGGGCATTCTATGCACTCTTTACTATGTAGTATGTACTATGTAGCTATATACTATGTAGTATGTACTATGTAGCTATATACTATGTAGTATGTACTGTGCAGTATGTACTATGCACTCTTTACTATGTAGTATGTACTGTGCAGTATGTACTATGTAGCTATATATTATGTAGTATGTACTATGTACTATATACTATGTAGTATGTACTATGTACCATAAACTATGTAGTATGTACTATGCACTATATACTATGTACTATATACTATGTAGTATGTACTATGCACTATGTAGTATGTACTATGTACTCTTTACTATGTAGTATGTTTTATGTACTCTTTACTATGTAGTATGTACTATGTACTATGTAGTATGTACTCTTTACTGTGTAGTATGTACTATATACCATGTACTATATACTATGTAGTATGTACTGTGTAGTATGTACTATGTGGTATGTACTGTGTAGTATGTAGTATGTACTATGTACTATATACTATGTAGTATGTACTGTTTAGTATGAACTATGTACTATATACTATGTAGCATGTACTATGTACTATATACTATGTAGCATGTACTATGCACTATATACTATGTACTATATACTATGTAGTATGTACTATGCACTATGTAGTATGTACTATGTACTCTTTACTATGTAGTATGTATTATATACTATGTACTATATACTATGTAGTATGTACTGTGCAGTATGTACTATGTAGCTATATACTATGTAGTATGTACTCTTTGCTATGTAGTATGTACTGTGCAGTATGTACTATGTACTCTTTACTATGTAGTATGTACTATGCACAATATACTATGTAGTATGTACTATATACTATGTAGTATGTAATATGCACTATGTACTCTTTACTATGTAGTATGTACTGTGCAGTATGTACTATGTACTCTTTACTATGTAGT
This sequence comes from Pelophylax lessonae, assembly GCF_965119305.1. Classification (NCBI taxonomy): domain Eukaryota; kingdom Metazoa; phylum Chordata; class Amphibia; order Anura; family Ranidae; genus Pelophylax; species Pelophylax lessonae. Next base: position 261,238,631 of record NC_138773.1, on the reverse strand, counting down.
ATGTACTATGCACTATATACTATGTAGTATGTACTATGTACTATGTAGTATGTACTATGTACCATATACTATGTAGTATGTACTATGCACTATATACTATGTAGTATGTACTATGCACTATGTAGTATTTACTATGTACTCTTTACTATGTAGTATGTTTTATGTACTCTTTACTATGTAGTATGTACTATGCACTATATACTATGTACTATGTACCATATACTATGTAGTATGTACTATGCACTATATACTATGTACTATGTAGTATGTACTATGCACTATGTAGTATGTACTATGTACTCTTTACTATGTAGTATGTTTTATGTACTCTTTACTATGTAGTATGTACTATATACTATGTAGTATGTACTGTGTAGTATGTACTATGTAGTATGTACTCTTTACTGTGTAGTATGTACTATATACCATGTACTATATACTATGTAGTATGTACTGTGTAGTATGTACTATGTGGTATGTACTGTGTAGTATGTAGTATGTACTATATACTATGTAATATGTACTGTGTAGTATGTACTCATTACTGTATAGTATGTACTATGTACTATATACTATGTAGCATGTACTGTTTAGTATGAACTATGTACTATATACTATGTAGCATGTACTATGTACTATATACTATGTAGTATGTACTGTGTAGTGTGTACTATGTACTATATACTATGTAGTATGCACTATGTACTATATACTATGTAGTATGTACTGTGTAGTGTGTACTATGTACTATATACTATGTAGTATGCACTATGTACTATATACTATGTAGTATGTACTGTGTAGTGTGTACTATGTACTTTATACTATGTAGTATGCACTATGTACTATATACTATGTAGTATGCACTATGTACTATATACTATGTAGTATGTACTGTGTAGTATGTACTATATACTATGTAGTATGTACTGTGTAGTATGTACTATATACTATGTAGTATGCACTATGTACTATATACTATGTAGTATGCACTATGTACTATATACTATGTAGTATGTACTATATACTATGTAGTATGCACTATGTACTATATACTATGTAGTATGTAGTGATGTCGCGAACATAAAATTCGCGAACGGCGAACGCGAACATCGGCGAATGTTCGCGAACCGGCGAACATTGCGAACCGCCATAGACTTTAATAGGCAGGCGAATTTTAAAACCCACAGGGACTTTTTCTGGCCACAATAGTAATGGAAAAGTTGTTTCAAGGGGACAAACACCTGGACTGTGGCATGCCGGAGAGGGATCACACAAAAAAAAGTTCTTAAAAATTTTAATTTTTTGATAGAGAGCCAATTATTGGAAAAATTAAAAAAAAATAAAAATAAAAAAATTCTTTGGATTTAGCATCTGGGGGGTATAAAAAGTGTACCTGTGAAGTTTCAGCTCTGTAGCATGTCCGGAACCAGAAAAAATTACGAATTAGGGTTAGGGTTAGGGTTAGGGTTAGGTTTAGGGTTAGGGTTATTTTTATGGCTAGGCTTAGAGGGTTAGGGTTAAGGTTAGAGGGTTAGGGTTATGGTTAGAGGGTTAGGGTTAGGTTTAGTGTTAGGGGCTAGGGTTAGGGTTACGGTGAGATACTTAGGGTTAGAGTTAGTAGCCCTACCCCTACCCCTCTAACTCTAACCCTAAGCACTAAAAATAACCCTAACCTTAGCCCTGACCCTAACCCTAGCCCTAACCCTAACCCTAACCATAATTCTATTTTTTTTCCTGGTTCTGGACATGCTACAGAGCTGAAACTTCACAGGTACACTTTTTAGACCCCCCAGACAATAAATCCAAAGAAATTTTTTTTTTTTAAGTTTTTTTTTTTTTTTTTAAGTTTTCCAATAATTGGCTCTCTATCAAAAATGACAATTTTTAAGAACTTTTTTTGTGTGATTTAGTGTCTAGGGGGTCTAAAAAGTGTACCTGTTAAGTTTCAGCTCTGTAGCATGTCCAGAACCAGAAAAAAAGATAATTTTTCAGTAGAGCAGGGATGGTGGGAACCCCTTTTACACCTATATGATCTTTTTTTCCTGGTTCTGGACATGCTACAGAGCTGAAACTTCACAGGTACACCTTTTAGACCCCCCCAAACAATAAATCCAAAGAAATTTTTTTTTGTTAAGTTTTTTTTTTTTTTTTTTTTTAAGTTTTCCAATAATTGTCTCTCTATCAAAAATGACAATTTTTAAGAACTTTTTTGTGTGATTTAGTGTCTGGGGGGTCTAAAAAGTGTACCTGTGAAGTTTCAGCTCTGTAGCATGTCCAGAACCAGAAAAAAAAGATAATTTTTCAGTAGAGCAGGGATGGTGGGAACCCCTTTTACACCTATATGATCTTTTTTTTCTGGTTCTGGACATGCTACATATATATATATATATATATTAAAAAAATACTCAAATACCAGCCCTCAAAGGGGCTTTTGGGGACAATATATATATATATATATATATATATCACAGAACAAAAAAAATTACACAAATACCAGCCCTCAAAAGGGCTTTTGGGGACAATAGATATATATATATATATCCAAAAAAAACCTCAAATACCAGCCCTAGGAAGGGCTTTTTGGGGTGCTGTCCTTACAGCAGGAGTGTACCAAGAACACTGGCTAACAAGACCGGGAACTGTCCCCAGCTATAACAGCAGCACCAGCACTTTCCCTGCTCTCAGTAACACAGAAATGATCTAAGATGGATGCTGCCCTTGCTTATTTATAGGAGGTGGGAGGGTGTGGGAAGGAGGTATGCTGATTGGCCTGGAATGTGTCTGCTGACTGTGATGTTCAGGGTCAAAGTTTGCCTCAATGATGATGTATAGGAGGCGGACCGAACATCGCATATGTTCGCCCGCAGCGGCGAACGCGAACGTTCGAAGTTCGCCGGGAACCGTTCGCCGGCGAACCGTTCGGTACATCTCTAGTAGTATGCACTATGTACTATATACTATGTAGTATGTACTGTGTAGTATGTACTATATACTATGTAGTATGTACTGTGTAGTGTGTACTATGTGCAGCGTCCCACTCATGACACGTGGGAACTGCAAATGTATTACTTCTTTGTCATCGCTGTATTGCATGTCATTTTGCATTTGACATTTGTCAATCCCTGTTCATAGGCTGGTCAAGTGTGCTTCATACTTCCCACCACAAGATGGGGATAGCACCACTTTGGGATATCTATCCCAGCTCAGGTTTATCTGTGGTCAGTTGTTGAGTTCAGGAAGTGAGTGTACAGAGGAGAAGCACCATGTAGAGGTTAGTGAAGGTCAGTCCAGAGAAGGGACAAATTGGAACTGCTAAAATCAAAGGGTAAAAGCCACCAAACGGCAGCAACTGACCTTTGAGAATAAAGGTGAAGGATTCCTTAGCCACTGGCAACCTCACCAAATTTCACTGGATTCTAAAGGGACCAGAAACAAGTAAGCATTATACTGAACCACAGCCTTAGTCAAGACCTACCAAAACCTATTAACAGTGGATAAGCAGAATTCCTCTATTTACCCAGAGACTGTATTCTATCTGGATGTTTATGCTGCAATCAAAACCAGTCACAGTAAAAGTTGTGAGTTGTATCCTACCACTGTCTACCTCATTCTTCACTATTGCTATTACAACTGGTTGTACCACCATTAACAGTACTGGCGTCACGACAAATACCACCAAGGGACCCAGCTACCACAAGCACTCTAAACACCCCTGTCATCACGAGCACCTCAACCACCATCTTGGCTGGCGTTTCCCTATCACAGAGCGTGCCCCGGAGGATTTCGTGCTGTCTTCCTCTTCACTGTGCGACCAGCCCAGGGAGGCTTTCTGCTAACCGTGAGTAAACCGATGAACGGTATTATTGCTGTCTCTCATCGGCCCACCGTGCACCTCACGTGTCACCCCTGCGGTTCTGGCTCGTCGCATAAAAATTTGGCGTCACGAACAGGATATTAACCCCTGCGCCTTATCTAAAAGACTGTCGCATCAGAATAAGCCCCTTTGCTTTATTGAGAGACTGTTTACTTATTGCACACTGTGTGGGGCCACAGAACTGTTTAAACTGTTTCAAAGTCGCATGGAATTGTTATCCCAGTTATCAGCATAAAAATCGCAGCATCCAAAGAGAGGAAATCAGACATTTGTGTGTCAACAAAACTGCTTGCTGTATTTAAAATTGACTGTTTCTATTCACTTAAAATGGCTGCCGGAGGCCTTCTTGTTCAAAAATGTCTGTGCCATCACTGTGAACTAGTTTGTGACACCCCCTGAAGAGCGGGAAAGTTTGGTGCCACCCATTTATGCAAAATTGTCCGGCCAGCCCGCCTTACCTTTGCTGTGTCAATCCTGGGAGGAAAGTGTGACAAGCGCATGCCCCAGAAGTCACGAGACTTCGCATGCGAGCAAAAGAAGAGAAAATAATCGCATTGCTTGCCGTCCGAGCATTAATCGCAACCTGTCAGCTGCCTCTACTAACTATAAGGAGCACTAATAGCAGGAACTCTGCCAGAGACCCAAAATCAACGTTGCTGCAGCATTGTATTCAGCCGGAATTAAATTCTTAACCACTTAAGCCCCGGAAGATTTTACCCCCTTCCTGACCAGGGGGTATTTTGCGATTCGGCACTGCGTGACTTTAACGGACAATTGCGCGGTCGTGCGACGCTGTACCTAAACGAATTTGGCGTCCTTTTTTTCCCACAAACAGAGCTTTCTTTTGGCGGTATTTGATCACCTGTGCGATTTTTTGATCACGCGCTATAAACAAAAAAAAAAGCGTAAATTTTGCAAAAATAGCAATATTTTTCCCTTTTTTTTATATGAAATTCCCCCAAAAATAAATGTAAAAATCAAAATTTTTTAATATTTTCGGCCAATTTGTTTTATGCTACCTATGTTTGGTAAAAAAAATCGCAAAAAGCGTATTTTGATTGGTTTGCGCAAAAGTTATTGCGTTTACTAACAAAGGGAAAGATTTTTGTCATTTTTGTTGTTTTTTTTTTTAACGCGTAATGGCGGCGATCTGCGATTTTTTTTGCGGTACTGCGACAATGCGGCGGACAGATCGGACCCTTGACTGACATTTTTGACACTTTTGGGGTTACCAGTGACATTTCTACAGTAATCAGTGCTATATATATGCACTGTTACTGTAAAAATACACTGGTAGTGAAGGGGTTAACTTTATTTGAGAGGGAGGGGCTGTGTGTGTCCCTAGGGGCGTGCTTCTAACTGTGATTGGCTGGGGCTTCAACTGTATGCAGAGTGATCAATGGATCTACATAGTAGATCCATGTGATCATCTCTCATACAGAGAGGAGAATGACAGGCAGCTTGTTTACACAAGCTGCCTGACTTTCTCCCTCTCCCCCGCCGATCGCAGAGTGGCCGGCGGCGATCGGGTCCGCCGGTCACACGCGCGGGGGGGTCCGTGACCACGCGGGAGCGGGAGCGCGCCTCCGGCGGCGCGCGCTCGCTCCCTAAACCCTCACAGGCGAGCGACGTAGACCTACGTCACTTTGCCTGTGAGGGGCTGACCGCCCACGTAGATAGTCGTGCGGCGGTCGGCAAGTGGTTAAAGGGCCATACACCCGCAAGACAGCGGTTGCCCATAGCAACACCGCACAGAAAGTGTCTAAAAACGCATTTGACTTACCTAACTAGAATTCACCTGCTGTTACCATGTCTGTGCATGAAGATGACGTGCAACCTGACCTCAGCGGACCCCCTGCATCAGCCGCAGTCAGTCCCAGTGCAATACCAACCGCTGCAGCACCAAGCTTAATGCCTTTAACCATGCCTTATTATTTTGGGGCCCCCTGGTTCCCACGATATTCTGGAGAAATTCATACTTTAAGGGACTTTAAAGAAAAAATTCTTGCTGTGTTCAGATTGTACCTTGTATCCTCAGAGCAACAGATGGAGATTCTTCTTGCGCAATTGGAAGGAGCTGCGCTCAGAGAAGTGAAATCTTGGCCGAGCTCAGAGAGAAAGACCATGGAGCAGATTTTTGAACGTCTCTACACCACCTTTGAACCCAGAACCGTGTCAGAGGTCAAGATGAGGTTCTTCAGCAAGAAACAGCAATCTGGTGAGTCACTCAGAGACTTTGCATTATCTTTGCAGGAAGCCCTTAGAGCTGTTGTCCAAGTAGACCCCCGTGAGGCAGAGAATCAGGACAAAACCCTAAAAGAACAATTTATTGAAGGCGTCAATACAGACAATCTAAAGAGCCAACTAAGAATGTTAGCCGCCCAACATCCAGGAGCTACCTTCTTAGATTTTAAAGAATTAGCTATCAGCATACTGGGAAAAAGCCCACCAACAGAACCTGTTAGATCTGTTGAAGTGCCTGTATCACAGCTGGTTACCACTGTAAAGTCTTTACCTATAGTCAGTCAGGCAACCCAAGCTCCAGTTCCTGACGCAGTTGCTGCCTTGACTGAGCAAGTCCATTTAATGACTAAAAGTCTGGAGAAAGTCCATCAAAAGTTGGAACAATGGGAGAAACCATTAATGCTAGAGGATGAGAAACCTGTGTCCAGAAGACTCTTCCCCTCTAATTATAGAGAGACTTTTTCCAGAAATTCTGGCGGACGCCCCCCTGACCGCACTAGTACCCCTAAGCGGCCTATCTGCACGTACTGTCACAAGCCAGGCCATACAGAAGCAACCTGCTGGCAGTTAAACAGGGAAACCCCCGAGGCCAAGGACCACCCCTCGGGAGTTAAACCAATAGGTCCAGAAGATCCCCACTGGATGCCAAGATACGTTGGATCCCGTCCTGAAGTGGCACTTCAAATAAACGGAGTTCCTTTTGTTGCCCTAGTTGACACCGGATCCCAAGTCACCACTATCCAACAAGCAGCCTTTGAAAAATACTGGGATCAAAATCAGCTTACCCAGCCTCCAGAATCCTGGCTGAGTCTCATAGCCAGTAACGACAAACCTATACCAGTCCATGGTTATTGGGAACCTACCATTCAAGTAGGAGGAACTACACTACCTCGACAAGGCCTTATTGTGGTACGAGTCAGAGACAATAACCCTAACTCTCCAATAGTCCTAGGAATGAATGTCCTCAGGAACTGTTATGTTGAGATGCTAGAAGCCTTGCACCAGTTAGTGCCTACTGCCTCTCCTGATTCTAAGAAGGTTATCCAACAAACCATCCGTGTACTAAATGCGCAACAGAGATTCACCAACGAAAAAGGAGAAATTTGCTGTGCCTCCATCCGGGATAAGCAACCTGTGATCCTCAAACCCAACACCGAAACTCTCCTGTGGTGCCGAGCTGTAGTCGGAATTCAAGGTCAAGACTACCAAGCCCTGGTAGAGCCTGTTGTTTTGGAAGACTATCCTCTAGTTAGAGCTGCAAGGAGCCTAGTGACCGTCTCTGAAGGTAAAGTGCCTATTCGACTCCTAAACTTGAGTGATAGCAGTGTAACACTAACAAAACACCGTCCTATCGCACAGCTAATCCAAGTCACTTTTCAAGATGTCATCAGTGTGGCTACAGCTACCACAGAAGAAATTACCAAGAGACAGAACCCACAGGACCAAAATGTAAACACATCCTGGTGGAAAGAACTTCATGTGGGAGATGCTTCCACACCAGCAAACCAAATTGAGGGAGTACTAAAAATTGTGAAAGAGCTTCACCGTGCCTTCAGTAAGCATTCCACAGACTATGGAGAAGTGGATATCATCAAGCACTCCATCCCTACAGGTTCACACCCACCGATCAAGGAAAGATATCGGCCTATACCACCAACTATGTACCAATCCGTAAAGCAAATGATCCAAGAGATGAAGGACTCCAATGTCATTAGAGACAGCCATAGTCCATGGGCTGCACCTCTAGTCCTTGTCCGTAAAAAGGATGGTAACATCAGATTCTGTGTGGATTACAGAAAAATTAACCAAATCACCCACAAGGATGCTTACCCTTTACCACGCATAGAGGAATCTTTGACAGCTTTAGGATCTTCAGCCTACTTCTCTACCCTTGATTTAACAAGTGGATACTGGCAAGTACCAATGGCACCTGAAGATCGTGAAAAGACTGCATTTACCACCCATATGGGCCTATTTGAGTTCAACTGCATGCCTTTTGGATTTTGCAATGCGCCCGGAACTTTTCAAAGATTAATGGAGCGTTGCTTAGGACACAAAAATTTCGAAACCGTCCTGTTGTACTTAGACGATGTCATCATCTACTCCAAATCTTATGAAGATCACTTGAAACATTTGGCCGAAGTTTTTCAAGTCCTCATTAAACATGGACTCAAAGTCAAACCATCTAAGTGCTATCTACTGAAGTCAGAAGTCAAATACTTAGGGCATATTGTAAGCTCTGAAGGTGTTAAACCGGATCCAGAGAAGATAGCCGCAGTCCGAAATTGGCCTACTCCTACTACAGTGAAAGAAGTGAGGAGTTTTCTCAGTTTCGCAGGATACTACAGACGCTTTATTCCTCATTTTGCACAAATTGCGGGGCCAATATTAGAACTTCTGAGAGGACATCCTAAGAGGTACCAAAAGTCTCCAATACCAGTTGAATGGAACACAGAAAGAGAAATTGCCTTCCAGCTCCTGAATAAGAAGTTGACAGAACCACCAATCTTAGGCTATCCAGATTACCAGCAGCCATTTCATCTTTACACAGATGCTAGTAAGAAAGGTCTGGGAGCTGTCCTGTCGCAAGTACAAGAAGGTAAAGAAAGAGTTATTTCCTACGCTAGTAGATCTCTTAGAGGTACTGAAAGAAACGACCAAAACTATAGTTCCTTCAAATTGGAATTCCTCGCACTCGTGTGGGCTGTTACAGAAAAATTTAAAGATTACCTTGCCGCAACACCATTTGTGGCCTTCACAGATAACAACCCACTAGCACATCTTAATACCGCTAAGTTGGGAGCATTGGAACAAAGATGGGCCTCACGCCTAGCTAACTACGATTTCACCATAAAATACAGAACAGGAAAAGCAAATGAAAATGCGGATGCATTATCCCGTCTGCCTACCCAAGAAGACCCTACTACACAGGAAGATGTTTGGGAAGAGGTAGAAATGCCAGCTTTTTACAAAAATTTTGCCCAACAAGACATTATCACCATCAAAGGAAGAAAAGTCCTTAACCTTCAACAACAAGTGGATCCAAGATCCCAAGTGGACAAAGAAAAGTGGATCAAGCTGCAAAATGAAAGCAGAGTGTTGGGAGAACTGCAAGATTTCTTCACCAGCGGAAGAACCCCTGAAAGAATTCGCAGAAGAAATGCTGATCCAGAATTGTCAAAACTTTGGAGACACAGAAAACATCTTTTCCTACAGAAGGGCCTACTATTAAGAAGAACTTTAGACCCAATTACCTGGGATCGTCTATACCAAATCTTAATACCACGCCGAGATGCAAGAATCATTCTTGAAATGTATCATGACCAATCAGGACACTTTGGCGTGCAGAAGACAGAAGCTACCATCCGTAGAAGATTCTATTGGATTGGGATGAGAGGAGACATTGAAAAGTGGTGTCGAGAATGTTCCACCTGTGCTGTTGGACGAAATGAAAAATATGACCAAAAAGCACCCTTACATCCCATTGTAAGCAGAACACCGCTAGAAATAGTTGCAATTGACCATGTGAAGCTGGAACCAAGTCGCTCAGGTTACACATATGCCATGACCATCATTGATCATTATACCAAATTTGTTGTAGCCGTACCTGTCAAGGACTTGACTGCTAAGACAACTGCAGATGCCTTCTGGAAACATTTCCTATTGCCATATGGATGCCCAGAAAGAATCCTTACAGATCAGGGATCTGCCTTTGAGTCACAACTCTTCAAAGAACTGTGTACACTTCACAATTGTCAGAAAATCAGGACCACAGCCTACCACCCCCAAGGGAATGGACTTTGTGAGAAAATGAACCAAACTTTAATTGAGATGTTAAGAGCAGTACCTCCTGCTACAAGAAGTGATTGGCCTACTCTATTGCCTCAATTGATGTACACCTACAATAACACCATTCACTGTTCTACTGGGTATACACCTTACTATCTCATGTTTGGCCGACAAGGTAAACTACCTGCTGACCATACTTTGGGCGTACAAGTGCCTGATGCAATCAACCCTCTACCAAAGACTGATTGGGTGAGTGAACACCAAAGACGTTTAATTGATGCACAAGAAATTGTTCAACATCGCATGGAACATGCTCATGAAAAGCAACAAAAAGATTATAACCAATCTGCCAAAGCAGAACCTCTCAAAATTGGTGACCATGTATGGTTAAAAAACGACCATCGCACCAGCAAGTTAGATAGCAAATGGGAGAGAGAACCTTACACCATTACAGCTATTCTCAATCCAGAGACTCATACTTATGAGATCACTAAAGAAAACAAATCACGTGTAGTACATCGCAATCGCCTTAAGTTATGTCTCAAGGAAAGTACTCAAGAAGAAACTCTTCAAGAAGAAACTGTCCAAGAGGAAACACAATCCATAGAACCAGAGCCTACAAAATCATCTGATTCAGAGGGTCCACTACAGTCTTTTGGAAAAGCATTATTAGACTCTGATCCTTTACAATGGTTCCTTACGCCATGGCTCAATATCTTAGTGCCTGCCAAGACCAATACAACCGCACTTCAACCAGAGGAGCTATCTCAAGAAGTGTCTACTACAGCTCAAGAGACACCAAGTTCCCTTGAAACAAGGCCTGTAGAAACTCAGCCACTACGAAGATCCGACAGGACTACAAGAGGACAACCACCTGTCCATTTTAAGGATTTCCTGCACCAGCAGCCAAGAAGACAACTACCAGCCCTGCCATCTCATCGTTAAATGCATCCTTACATCGTCTGAAGTTCCAGAGTGAGAAGAAGACTTACTTGTGATGTCATGTTCACTTCCTTTAAAGGACTTTTTAAAAGGACTACTTACCTACTGTTTTGCAACGTTCAAGCCTGCACCCGGAGATAGACTTTCACGTACCTGAGCCTCCGTGATATTCTTCTGTTGACATTTTCCTGTGCCCAGGGAACGGACTCATACCCTGTGAGCCTCCTGAGATGTTATTTTTGTTTTGTTTTTCCTTTTTCCATCTCATCGTGGACTATTCTGGTTTTGCCATACATCACCAGTCTTCAGAGGAAAAACTACACCCCTTTTTGTCACCTTTTGTCACATTTCGTTGTTGCCTGAGATATGTTTGCCTAACCCATTTTACTTGCAGATACAAGAATGGGGTTATGGTGTTATTTCCTATGCATGCATGCTTTTCCCTTTCTCTTATATCTTACAGGAAGACACAACATCGAGTCAAAAATGTGTCGAGGTCGACACACGTTTTACCATGGGGGTATGCAGCATCCCACTCATGACACGTGGGAACTGCAAATGTATTACTTCTTTGTCATCGCTGTATTGCATGTCATTTTGCATTTGACATTTGTCAATCCCTGTTCATAGGCTGGTCAAGTGTGCTTCATACTTCCCACCACAAGATGGGGATAGCACCACTTTGGGATATCTATCCCAGCTCAGGTTTATCTGTGGTCAGTTGTTGAGTTCAGGAAGTGAGTGTACAGAGGAGAAGCACCATGTAGAGGTTAGTGAAGGTCAGTCCAGAGAAGGGACAAATTGGAACTGCTAAAATCAAAGGGTAAAAGCCACCAAACGGCAGCAACTGACCTTTGAGAATAAAGGTGAAGGATTCCTTAGCCACTGGCAACCTCACCAAATTTCACTGGATTCTAAAGGGACCAGAAACAAGTAAGCATTATACTGGACCACAGCCTGAGTCAAGACCTACCAAAACCTATTAACAGTGGATCAGCAGAATTCCTCTATTTACCCAGAGACTGTATTCTATCTGGATGTTTATGCTGCAATCAAAACCAGTCACAGTAAAAGTTGTGAGTTGTATCCTACCACTGTCTACCTCATTCTTCACTATTGCTATTACAACTGGTTGTACCACCATTAACAGTACTGGCGTCACGACAAATACCACCAAGGGACCCAGCCACCACAAGCACTCTGTCATCACGGGCACCTCAACCACCATCTTGGCTGGCGTTTCCCTATCACAGAGCGTGCCCCGGAGGACTTCGTGCTGTCTTCCTCTTCACTGTGCGACCAGCCCAGGGAGGCTTTCTGCTAACCGTGAGTAAACCGATGAACGGTATTATTGCTGTCTCTCATCGGCCCACCGTGCACCTCACGTGTCACCCCTGCGGTTCTGGCTCGTCGCATATGTACTATATACTATGTAGTATGCACTATGTACTATATACTATGTAGTATGTACTATGTATCTACATCCAAAGAGTGAACCTTTGATCACAGGCAGAGGGTTCAGTAGCAGCCATCAGTCTGTGCGGGTTTTGTAGAGTCGGCAACCGGCTTCAAAGTGATGCGGTGGCTCCATAGCTGCGCTCCATTTTTACTCCCCCTCCTGCTGGCCGCCCTCCTCCCGTGGTTACAGGGCTGTCCCGTGCTTACCGACACCTGGGAACACATCCACCGGTGGGGGGACAGAGAATGCAATGAGACCGAGGCAAATCCATACCTCAATCTCACATGCAAACAATAAAACTGGAAGTGATGTCACACTTTCCTGGCCAGTACAGCCAGGGGACACCTCTAACCAAGCCAATCTGTGTTTGGTTAGATGGTGTGAAGGGCAGGGGAGACATTGGGGTCTATTAGACACCTAATGTCTGCAAAAAGAGTACCTGTCACCTGCCCAATGTAGGTTTATTAACCAATCGTAATAGCAATCACGTGAAAATATTGCCCATGGTGCGTATGTGTATGTATAACATATTGCCGCGAACATCAGAGTAAGAACAATAATTGTAGCACAAAAGCTCCTAGTTAACTCTAAATTGAGCGGCTTTTAAAGTGTCACCTATGGGGATTTTTGAGCACCATAGTTTTGGGGATATCACGGGCACATGCAATTTTAAAACATGGAATGTTAGATATCTATTTAATCGATGCAACCTCATCTTTTATATTTTAACCCAAAAAATAGGTATTTAATGGCTTGGTCAAAATAATTTTATTATATTTTTTCCCAAAAATGTATGTTTAATAAACAGTTGCGCAAATATCACGTAAAACAAAAAATTGCAGCTATCACCTTTTTATTCTGCAGGGCCTCTGCTTTCAGAAAATATATAATGTGCTGGGGGTTTATGTAATTTTATTGCCAAAAATGAAGATATTTACACGTATGCGACAAAGAAAAAAAAATGCTCTGGAGCCAAACTGGTTAATCGGTGTACTGGCCATGTTCTGCTCCATGTTCCGACTTACTCCTTTACGTTCTGGCACATTGCATTAACACACATGCGTTAACCTGCATTATGTTGTGCATAACATGTAATACAATAGAATGCCCAACAAAGTAGACATGCAACATTTCCCCAATGGAGCGCACCTCAATGCTTGGGACTCCTGCCTTTACACACACATGAACTTTAATGGCATCCCAGTCTTAGTCCGTAGGGTTCAATATTAAGTTCGCCCACCCTTTGCAGCTATAACAGCTTCAACTCTTCCGGGAAGGCTGTCTACAAGGTTTAGGAGTGTGTCTATGGGAATGTTTGACCATTCTTCCACAAGCGCATTTGTAAGGTCAGGCACTGATGTGGACGAGAAGGCCTGGCTCGTAATCTCTGCTCTAATTCATCCCAAAGGTGTTCTATCGGGTTGAGGTCAGGACTCTGTGAAGGCCCATCAAGTTCCTCCAACCCAAACTCTCTCATCATGTCTTAATCGACATTGCTTGGCTATAGCTGCAAAGCGTGGGCCAACTTAATATTGAACCCTACGGACTAAGACTGGGATGCCATTAAAGTTCATGTGCGTGTAAAGGCAGGTGTCCCAATACTTTTGGCAATATAGTGTATGTCAATCTGGGGCCTAACTGGAACCTTGGAGTGTCTTTTGTAAATGAATGGCGCCACAATGCTCTAATGCAGTGGTCTCCAAATGGCGGCCTGGGGGCCAGATGTGGCCCTTTGCATGCTTTTATCTGGCCCTTGGGGCATTATTCCACCAACTGACACCAGTGATTGGGCATCATTCCCCCTATTGGGATATGAGAAGGTGGAAGCATCTACACACCTGTATTGATTCCCATACTGACACCATCAATGGGGCACTATTCCTCTCATTAAAACCAATGATGAGGTACTGATGCCAGGGCATTTTCTACTACCAATGACCACAGTCTGGCCCCCCTAAAGCCTGAAGGACAGTAAACCGGCCTCTTGCTTAAAAAGTTTGGAGACCCCTGCTCTAATGCATTTATGATGCATTGCCTTGTGTTGTGGTAATGCACACGTTATGCGCTACCACACCCTGACAGATAGGTATTCAAGCAGAACTAAACTTAAAGGATAAGTTCATCTTTCATAACATGTTACACCCATATTCAGGGTGTAACATATTGAAGATGGAACAAAAAATAACCCCTGAGGATTGGGACTTTCAACGGCAAGAACCAGGACTTGAGTATGAAAATATATAAATTTTATTACACGTATTACAAAGATGAAACATACATAATCACACATAAAATATATAATAAAAACAAGGTCATAGATACGTCTTGGAACCAAGAGGGCCTGAGGTGTCTGGATCGGACTAGACGCGTTTCGGTCCAATTGCCTTTCTCGATAGTCCAGAGAACACCAGAGCTCAGACAGATATGTAAGACCTCTGTGGAATCCAGGACGTGAGACCAAAGGGATGGGCCTTGGTGGATGAGAAAGAGGCCTTCAATTGTCTATGGCCGCAAGTAGTATACGCCAGTTTGGCTGGGTCTATGCAAGATAGGCTCAGAACAATTTATTAATGTTGTATGGGCTTCCAAAGGAGATTTGAATGGTTATAAGCCAAATACACAGTGGTTTGGCAAATGACAGTGAGAAGAGAGCTCCACGATCAGAAATTCCCACGAGGATCTCCAAGGTAAGGTCAAAAACACACAGATCATCTGTGAATTAGTAGTAGAATGGAGGTGTCCCCCGATAGATATATAGTGCTGGGACGTATCCAGCACTGCAACCCTGTTGACCTGTACAGCCCTGTATGTATGAGTAATGGCGGCGCGCTTAATAACATATTAAAGAGGTTGTAAACCCTTTTTTTTTCTTGACCCTGCAAGAGAAACACATAATGAGCTAGTATGCATCGCATACTAGCTCATTATGAAATACTTACCTTTGAACGAGCCCCCTGCCGTGCCGCCCGCTTAGCTGGATGACAGGCGACATGTCCAGTCGCCCGTCTTCCGGGATCGCGGCATCCGGCCATCTGATTGGCTGGAGCCACGGTGACGTCACTCCCGCACACGCGCGTGGGAGCCGGCAGTCACGGCACCGGGCTCTGAAGAAACGGTACCAGCGGCCATTCCTTCAGAGCGCATGCGCCAGTGACGTCACTGGATGCATCTAAGGTAAATAACTCCTAAACGGTACATGTTTAGGAGATATTTACAGTACCTATAGGTAAGCCTTATTATAGGCTTACCTATAGGTACAAGTGTCAGAGGAGGGTTTACTTCCTCTTTAAGAAAGTACAAGTCCCCGCTCCACCGGTGTGACAGCTAGTGGGGGATCTTCTCCCCCTGTCAGCTGTCATTAGCCACATCATTCATTCACAGTTCTTAGCGGCTGTCTGCTTGTAGTTCTCAACTAACTATCACGTCGATTTGAGAGCCACGGTAGTTCATTGATTCTTCTTGTCAGAGTGTATTGATTTGCTCATACGAGGAAGCACATACACTGACAGGTCTGCAGGAGTCCTTGCATGGCACCCGCGATCTGCTGATCACTGGTGCAGTGCTTTACAGCCTCCTGCAACAAAAAATAGTAAATTACCTGCAAAAAAATGTGCATTTATTATTTTTTGTCAAAAAGTGAACTTATCCTTTAATGTACATTTACTATTTTTAATGCTGTTGGAATTAGTAAATTTATAGGAAGTTATATTGTATTTACTTGTTCTAAACTTTTTTTTTTTTTACATTTTTAGTTAATTCTGGCTTAGGCCAGAATGATGTAATACATCCCAGGAGTTTTCATGGGCAATTTTTTTTCTTTCATCTGGAGAAGGGAGGAGGAATTTTCTCAGCTAAGCAAATCCTCCTGCCTGCATACCTGAGCTAAGGGCAGATGGATTCCAGGAAGTAAATGCTACATTAATTATCTGTCCTTACTGAAGGTGGCCACAGCTAGAAATGCTGTGAGGATGTATTTCAAAGTGATTTCCCAACTAAG
This sequence comes from Pelophylax lessonae, assembly GCF_965119305.1. NCBI lineage: Eukaryota > Metazoa > Chordata > Amphibia > Anura > Ranidae > Pelophylax > Pelophylax lessonae. Next base: position 261,222,323 of record NC_138773.1, on the reverse strand, counting down.
TAAAACATGGACAGATGGATAGACGGTGCATTCGTTTTTTGAGTACTTAAAAGGAACTAAATAGCGTTTTCAGTTTGTGATGCGCAGATATAAATAAAATGGAACCAAACCAATCAATTTAACGGTTTAATAAAAACAGTTACATGCCGGGAATGTAACTGTCACATTTGCTTTTGCTCTCAACCAAACTGTCAAACTTTAAAAGTGTCCTGACTCATAACTGATCACATATGCAGCACCGTGGCATTTGCAGATCAAACAGAAGCTAGATGACAGCTTCCTTGGCTGAAAAAGATAAGGAGGGTTTAGTTCCGCTTTAATGGGTCCTTAAAGTGGAGTTCCTTTGGCTTTTGTGTTTATTAAAAGTCTGCAGCTGCAAAAAGTGTAGCTGCTGACCTTTAATAAACACATACTCACCTGTCCCATGGTCCAGCGATGCGGCTGGGGGGGAGCCTCAGATCTCTCCATCTTCTCCCTGTGGCGCCGCCATCTCTAGTGGGGGCACCCGGCTGTGAGAGCTTGCGGCTTTACAGCCGGGTGCGCACTGCGCATGCGCAAGTCGCGCTGCGCGTCCTGAATGGACGGGCAATCTTGTAGGACCTGTGACGTATCCCAGAAGATTACAGGGAGGGAGGGGGAGAGGAGAACTTCCGCCCAAGCTGCCTAGGTGGCCCAAGCGGAAGTGGGAGCCGGTACCTGTCAAAACTAGGCACCCCCCAAAAAAAAAAAAAAATGACATGCCAAATGTGGCATGTCAGGGGGTCAGGAGCACTTAAAGCGGAAGTTCCACTTTTGAGTGAACTCCGCTTTAGGGCTGGGTTCACACTGATGCGGTCTACTGCATCACATATCGTTTGTACAGGAATCGCACCGGATTCCTGTACAAATGAAATGCGAATTCAATGCAGTGCAAATTGAGCCATACATTATGTATGATTCAATTCGCACTGGACAGGCAGCAAAAATGTGCAACACCCTTTTTTTTGTTCACACTGGAGTCTGGAAGCGGATCGCATGGGTGTTCAGACCCATGCGATCAGATTCCATAGTTTGCCCTGCATTCTGCAAACTAATTTGGGGTTGTCGTTAACTTTATATTGACACCCACAGTGGTTCGCAAAGCGCAGTGTGAACTGCCTTTGATTCTGATGTGGTGCAGGAACCTACACAGGAATGGCTTTGGTTCCCGCACTGCATCAGTTAATCGAGCCTAAAGAATAAGTTCACCTTTACCAAAAAACTGCCTATGCAGGTAGGGTGCCTCTTTAGAGAAAAACAAACTGTGCAGCTCTGACTAAAGTTGAATAATGCCCTTCCTATAGGTGTAGGCCTTTTTTACATAGTTCATGAAGCCTGACTGGAATACTCCCAGGACATTGCTAGGATGTTAAGTGAGGCCTAGTCATAACTGCTCACCCCCACTCTCATGGAAGTGAGGTCTCAAACGTTGAGCTCAGAATTATTAAATCAGGGGAGAGAAATAGCACATGAGGGGGTTTCAATTAGAGAAAGAGCTTATTTATGTGATGGGGGAGGTGAGAAGTAACAAGTAGGCCTCACATCGTCCTACCAACATCCTGTGAGTCTTTTAGGCAGGCTTGATGAGGTATATAAATGGCCTACACCTGTAGAAGGAACATTATTCATCTTTAGCCAGAGCTGGGTGGTTTGTTTTATTATCCACAAACACTCCTTACCTGCACAGCTAAACTAACCCTTTAGAGCTGGTTCATACTATTACGACTTGCCAGGCGACTTGGTCAGCCTGGCAAGTCACGCACCGTCGGGTCCATTGAGTAGTACAGGACCGGTTCTAATAGGAGCGACACAAGTCGCTCCAACTTAGAAAAAGGGTCCTGTGCTACTTCGGGGCGACCTGGAGGCGACTTGCATAGACATTCATTTTATGAAGTCCGTGCAAGTCGCGCCGAAGTCGCGGTGCACGCGACTTCACAGGTCGCCCCCGAAGTCGGAGCGACCTAATGTGAACGGGGACTTAAGGTTTCTTTTTTTTTTACTGTCAGTGTCTCCACTGGGGAGATTAAACCTTTATATTTTCCATAGTGTCCACTGTCGTTGGGACTGTAAGTGAAGCAAAACTGTACATTTTAAGTCACGGGGACAAGAAAATAGAAGAAATCTTTCAATAGGGGCACTTAAGGACGTGACAACTGTCTCAAGCCCCGTTCACACTAAGGCGACCTGTGAGGCGACCTGGTCGCCTCACAGGTCGCCGCAGGTCGCCTTCCATAGGGAAGCTGCGGACCCGTTATAATAGGAGCGACACAAGTCGCTCCGACTAAGAAAAAGGGTCCGCAGTTTCTTTGGGGCGACCAGGAGGCGAACGCCATAGACTTCAATGTTATGAAGTCCGTGGCGGCCACTCCAAGGTCGCGGCGCGCCGCTCGCACCGCGACCTCGGAGGTCGCCCCTGGAAGTAGCGTCGCCTGCATGTGAACGGGGACTTAGAGGACTGTTTTTACTTTTCACTTCATGATTTGTTTATAGGACAGGAAGGGGCAGCAAAACAAAAAAACTACACTGTGTCCTTTCAATGGTATTTTCTATTCCTTTCACTTTCGATGAGGATGGTAAACAGGACAAATAAAGAAGGTGAACAGAACAAAAAAATGCATTTACACTTTAAAGCGGAACTTCACCCTAAAGAGAAAATTCTGCTTTATGTCCTCCTCCTCCCCCCACTGTAACATTTTTAGTACATCATTTTTTATTTTTTTTTGGGGGGGGGGGTGCAGGTATCTGGTTTTGTGGGGTACCCGCTCCCACTTCCACTGAAATTTTATAGGCGTTTCCAACAGACGTTGTCCCCCTCTCATTCCCAACTCCTGGGACACATTACAGGTCCCAGGAGGCTGTGGGACCATTCACAAAGTGCAATGCGGCTTATGTATGCACAGTGGGAAGTCAACAGTGAAGCCACAAGGAGTCACAGCCGGCTTCATACACAAAAATATGCCAGCACTGATGACCTGAAGACTAGCCAAGAACCGGCCTGGGTGAGCATGGCGCTGGACCCTTAGACAGGTAGGTGTCCTTTAATTAAAAGCAGCTACGGTATTTGTAATTTTTTGTAAACTGACTGAAAAATCTCTTTAACCATTTGGCGGCAGCTGCAGCCAGCACTTTAGGGAGTTGTGAATTGCGGGAGGTAGGATGGGGCTTGTGACCATCTGACGACCATGACTGGCTGTCACGGCGGTTACACAAGCGTAAAAATATTTCTTGAGCTGCTGGTCACTGTTCCTGGAGCGTGCACTCTTGGCACAACTCTATTGGCGCTAATGCACGCAAATATACAGACGCTTTGCGCCAAGGCCCGTCCGCCAAGAGGCTGCATTTCTGCGTGTGCTCGGCGCTAAGGGATTATTATGGAAGAGCAAGCCTATGAGAATCAGAAAGCCACATAGCAAAAATAATTCCAAATCTGTGCTCACTGAGTTTACAATGTATTTCCCTTTACAATCAGTTCCTTTTTACCATATTCCTAAACTGAAATATGTACCCATTGCAGACTACACTACAGCACTCTGATAATGATTTGTTTTAGGGTGGCAGCGTTTGTCAACAGGGTGCGAAAGCTAGAAATGAAGAAAAAGAGGAAGAGCTGACAACGCTGTTGAATTAAGTTGTGCTCTTATTAAACTGAAAGAATGACCCGCTAGACTTCCCGATGATATTCAGGATCTCCGCAGGGATTCCCAGACAAACACACAGCAACAAATGACTTCTGTACTGCTGCTGCTCTGCTGCTGAAAGAAGAGGCTCAGCAAGTATTGTTAGCAAGCGGCAGAGAGGCATCCAGAATGAATGGGGAATTTTATTAACAACAGGAACCCCTGGAGAACGAAAATCCTGAGTGTATGTGCTTTTACTGATAACAATGAACTCACTGTTTTGGCTCTGTGAAGACGTTTATCGGTTTAGATGGAACAAAATGCATGAAATAATGAAGGGATGTCACCGATAAGTAAAAGCTGAGCTCCAAGATAAAATTATTTTTGCACATATGCTATGTACCAATAAATCACCTCTGATGCTGGGTATCCCATTTCCCACAACATGCTGCATTAAATAAAATCAGGGCTTTTTTTCTCAGAGAATAGGTGCAGGAATTAAACCATGCCCCCTTCCTGCCAAAGCGCATCAAATGATGCATGTGCTCAAACTGCAGTGGGAGAATTTTTAAGGGGCATTAAATACGAGGAGTGTCTTACATATAGAGTGCAAAGTTCACGGGTGCACTACACACAGAGTGCAGGATTCAGGGGTGTGCTAAGTACAGAGTGCAAGGTTCAGGAGTGCGCTATATACAGAGTGCAGGGTTCAGGGGTGTGCTATGTACAGAGTGTAGGGATCAGGAGTGCATTATGTACAAGGTGTGTGGATCAGGGGTGTGCTATGTGCAGGTTTCAGGGGTACACCACATACAAAGTGAAAAGTTCAGCCCTCTTTCACAGGCCCTTACCTCTGCATCCCCTATCCACATCTCATTTCCACCCCTTCTCAGCTCTGACCTCCACACCACTTACCCCATCTCCCAACTCTACACACCCCCCTTCACTGTGTCACCCCCCCCCTCCCCATTCCTTCATAGCTTCCACGCATTTTACAAAAAAAAACAAAAAACCCACACAGTAGGGGGCTCTACCTCTCTGATTTGCAGCAAGATCATCTGTGGGCACCTGCATCCATGCACCTGGGAACACATGGTGATCATAGAGGGTGCAGCCTACCACACAACACCACCCTCCCACCCATGACCACATTGCACTAGCACCTGCATGTCCCTTGTCCAAGCCGTGAGTGTAGGGTAGGGAGGGATCTCTGAAGCAAGAGAAGCATAGAAGTCGGGCTTCTGTGTTTACAAATGACAGTGGTGAACAGAGAGCTAAGGGTCAGAACCAGAGGGGGGTGGAACTCAGTTCCACCAAGTTTGTGCTGAAAAAAAACCCTGACTAAAACCATTAGAATTATTTAGTGCCAACAGTACAGCAAATGGCAAACTTCTGGTGCTGAGACTTGCAGTTCCAGCTCTCACACAGAGCATATGGTGAAAGCTATATGGATCACTTGCATTCTCACCTCCTCCATTCATAAAACATCCCATATTCATTTCATAGGATATGAGATGTTCTATGATTGGATGAGCTGGAGTTTATGATGTGCATCCGCTACTCACCCCAGTCCATTCACAGATTGCCTTGTATTCTGTATAAAGAGTCTAAAACATTTAATGAATGAAGAAGGTGGAGAGTGAGTGACTCACATAGCCATCAGTATATGCGCTGTATGAGAGCCAGAACTCCAAGTCTCAGCCCCAGAAGTTTAGCGCATACTGTGTGGTTGGGACTAAATTAAACTAACAGTTTTAACTAGCACAGCACATGATGGGACATAGTTACATAGTACATAAGGTTGAATAAAGACAACAATCCATCCAGTTCAACCTGTGTAGGTGTATGTGTGTCAGTGTTGATAATCATTTCCCATATCCCTGTATATTGTGTTCTATAGAGTCTCTTAAAACTATCAATACTCCCCGCTGACACCTCCGATTGTGGAAGAGAGTTTCACCTTCTTACCGCCCTGACAGTGAAAACCCTCTACACCAGGGGTGGACTGACAACTCATGGGGCCCCCGGGCAATCAGAGATCATGGGGCCCCCTGTGTCCACACTCAAGCCACACAAAGCCCCACCTACAAATTGCAGCTCAGCCACATAGAGTGGGCATTTAAATATCTACCACAGCATAGCCTGCATGGAAGGTCCTGGCTTCTTTCTGTAGTGTGTAGCCTCTCATGGGGCCCCCTACTGACCCTGGGCCCTCGGGCAGTGCCCTAATCCCCGAATGGTCAGTCCGCCCCTGCTCTACACAGCTTAAGGTTAAACTTCTTCTCCTCCAATCTCATTGTGTGGCCCCGTGTCTTCTTACACCCCTTGAGATTAACCCCTTCGCTCTGACGGAACACAAATATGCGGCCTCGGATTTAGGGGGTTGTACCTGCAACTACAGGCAAGTCGCGCCCGCATATGTAAACGGTGTTCAAACCACGCACGTGAGGTATCGCCGTGATCGTTAGAGTGAGAGAAATAATTCTAGCACAATACAGCTCCAGCACATCCCTTCTGAGGACCGGTGACCAGAACTGGGCGGAATACTCCAGATGTGGCCTGACCAGAGTTTTATAAATTGTCAGGATTATAGTTTTATCTCTGTAGCATATTCTCTTTTTTATGCATGCTAATATTCTGCCGGCTTTGGTAGCCCCAGCTTGACATTGCATGCTATTGCACAGTCTGTCTTCCACTGGACCCCCAGATCTTTCTCTATCCTTGACTCCCCCAGTGAGTAATATACATTTATGTTCTTAGCCCCCAAGTGCATGATTTCCCATTTCTCCACATTAAACCTCATTTGCTATATAGTTGCCCACTCCATTATTTTGTTCGGTCCTTTCTGTAAAATTTCTATATCCTGCTGTAAAGTTATTTCCCTGCTTATTTTTGTATCATCTGCAAAAACTGCGATTGAGCTATGTATCTCTTTCTCTATGTCATTTATGAATAAATTAAACAAAATTGGTCCCAGGACAAAACCTTAGGGTCCCCACTTACCCCACTTACCACTCCAGACCATTCCAGTACATGCTATTTATCACTACCCTTTGGACGTGCCCCTGTAACCAGTTTTCTCTCCAAGAAATAACTTTATGGTCCATGCCTGCAGACCTCAGCTTGTAGATTAAGCATTTATGGAGAAGTGTATTGAATGCTTTTGCAAAATCCAGATACACCACATCCACAGGCCTTCCCCTTTCTAGATGGCAGTTCACTTCCTCATAGAATGTTAACAGATTGGTCTGGCAAGAATGACCTTTCGTAAACCTATGCTGATTACTACTAATGATACTGTTTTCATCAGCAAATTCTTTGATATATTCCCTTATTATCCCCTCCAACATATTACCTACTATTGATGTTAGGCTGACCGTCCTGTAGTACCCCGGAATATGTCTATGCCCTTTTTTGAATATTGGTATGGCAATGACTTTTCTCCAATCAGCTGGTACAGTTCCTGTCAGTATGCTGTCTGCAAAGATTAGGAGCAATGGTCTAGCTTTAACCCAACTGAGTTCTTTGAGGACTCTCAGGTGTAAGCCATTTGGTCCTGGTGATTTATTTGTGTTAAGCTTATCTAGTCTTTCCTTGATTCTAGCCTCTGTTAGCCATGAGGGCATATTGTGAAATGGGTTACTAACAATACAGTCATGGTCAATACACCCCTCCTTTTCCTGTGTAAAAACTGAGGAGAAGAAAGCATTTAGTACAGTTGCCTTTTCTGTGTCATCTGTAACGATTCTCTCTTCAATGTCTTTTATGTGGGCATTGTGCTCTGATTTAGCTTTTTTACTGTTAATTAGTGTTGAGCGAACACGGACTGTATTATTCGTGTTCGTACCGAATAATTGGATTTTTGTTACACGAACACGGACACTTTACTGTATATTCGGGTAAAAATCCGTGTTCGGTCGTTTTATTTCCGGGTTTTGCATGCTTTGGCGCTCTTTTCATGGCGGGCTTTCAACAGCCAATCAACAATCGTTTAACTGGTGTGCCTTAAGCCATCCCAGCCATGCCTGCAAATGTCTCAGTAGCTGTGATTGGCCGTCTGAAGCATGTGACCAAGTCTTTATAAGTTCGAGGCAGCCGCAGTGGCGTCATTATGCTGCTTAGATCAGGGACAGAGCACACATCAACGTGCTGGCTGCTGATTAGGGAAAGATAGATAGGAAAAAAACATTTGTGTCCGGATAGAATTGAGGGACAGGTCGGAGTGTTTAGGCAGGGCGAGTTGTAGGCATTTTAGGGATAGAGTCTGCTGAATTATAGGGTCAGTGTCTTCTGCAAACTACAATCGATATTGCTGTGTGGGGGGTGGGGTCTGCACTCAATCCTGATCTACGATCTCTTCTCAATCCTGTTAGGGAGAGGCTGCTGCTGAATTTTAGGGTCAGAGTGTTCTACAAACTACAATCGATATTGCTGTGTGGGGTGGGGTCTGCACTTAGTTCTCCTGATCTACGATCTCTTCTCAATCCTGTTAGGGACAGAGTCTGCTGAATTTTAGGGAAACTGTGTTCTACAAACTACAATCAATATTGCTGTGTGGTGTGGGATAGGAGATAGGCAGGTGTCAGTGATCCACATCCATTTTTCTGTGTGTGGGCTGCAGTGAACACAATCTTTGTGGGGTGCAGTGAACACAATCCTTTTGGAGTGCAGTGAACAAAATCTTTGTGGGGTGCAGTGAACAAAACCTTTGTGGGGGTACAGTGAACACAATCTTTGTGGGGTGCAGTGAACAAAACCTTTGTGGGGTACAGTGAACACAATCTTTGTGGGGTGCAGTGAAGACAATCCTTTTGGAGTGCAGTGAACAAAATCTTTGTGGGGTACAGTGAACACAATCTTTGTGGGGTGCAGTGAACAAAATCTTTGTGGGGTACAGTGAACACAATCTTTGTGGGGTGCAGTGAAGACAATCCTTGTGGGGTGCAGTGAAGACAATCCTTGTGGGGTGCAGTGAACAAAACCTTTGTGGGGTACAGTGAACACAATCTTTGTGGGGTACAGTGAACACAATCTTTGTGGGGTGCAGTGAACAAAACCTTTATGGGGTACAGTGAAGACAATCTTTGTGGGGTGCAGTGAAGACAATCCTTTTGGAGTGCAGTGAACAAAATCTTTGTGGGGTACAGTGAACACAATCTTTGTGGGGTGCAGTGAAAAAAATCTTTGTGGGGTACAGTGAACACAATCTTTGTGGGGTGCAGTGAAGACAATCCTTCTGGGGTGCAGTGAAGACAATCCTTGTGGGGTGCAGTGAACAAAATCTTTGGGGGGTACAGTGAACACAATCTTTGTGGGGTGCAGTGAACAAAACCTTTGTGGGGTACAGTGAACACAATCTTTGTGGGGTGCAGTGAACAAAACCTTTGTGGGGTACAGTGAACAAAACCTTTGTGGGGTGCAGTGAACAAAACCTTTGTGGGGTGCAGTGAACACAACCTTTGTGGGGTACAGTGAACACAATCTTTGTGGGGTGCAGTGAACAAAACCTTTGTGGGGTACAGTGAACACAATCTTTGTGGGGTACAGTGAACACAATCTTTGTGGGGTGCAGTGAACAAAACCTTTGTGGGGTACAGTGAACACAATCTTTGTGGGGTGCAGTGAACAAAACCTTTGTGGGGTACAGTGAACAAAACCTTTGTGGGGTGCAGTGAACAAAACCTTTGTGGGGTGCAGTGAACACAACCTTTGTGGGGTACAGTGAACACAATCTTTGTGGGGTGCAGTGAACAAAACCTTTGTGGGGTACAGTGAACACAATCTTTGTGGGGTACAGTGAACACAATCTTTGTGGGGTGCAGTGAACAAAACCTTTGTGGGGTACAGTGAACATAATCTTTGTGGGGTGCAGTGAACAAAACCTTTGTGGGGTACAGTGAACACAATCTTTGTGGGGTGCAGTGAAGACAATCCTTTTGGAGTGCAGTGAACAAAATCTTTGTGGGGTACAGTGAACACAATCTTTGTGGGTTGCAGTGAACAAAATCTTTGTGGGGTACAGTGAACACAATCTTTGTGGGGTGCAGTGAAGACAATCCTTTTGGAGTGCAGTGAACACAATCTTTGTGGGGTACAGTGAACACAATCTTTGTGGGGTACAGTGAACACAATCTTTGTGGGGTGCAGTGAACAAAACCTTTGTGGGGTGCAGTGAACACAATCTTTGTGGGGTGCAGTGAACAAAACCTTTGTGGGGTGCAGTGAACACAACCTTTGTGGGGTACAGTGAACACAATCTTTGTGAGGTGCAGTGAAGACAATCCTTGTGGGGTGCAGTGAAGACAATCCTTGTGGGGTGCAGTGAACAAAATCTTTGGGGGGTACAGTGAACACAATTTTTGTGGGGTGCAATGAACAAAATCTTTGTGGGGTACAGTGAACACAATCTTTGTGGGGTGCAGTGAACAAAACCTTTGTGGGGTACAGTGAACACAATCTTTGTGGGGTGCAGTGAAGACAATCCTTTTGGAGTGCAGTGAACAAAATCTTTGTGGGGTACAGTGAACACAATCTTTGTGGGGTGCAGTGAAGACAATCCTTGTGGGGTGCAGTGAAGACAATCCTTGTGGGGTGCAGTGAACAAAATCTTTGGGGGGCACAGTGAACACAATCTTTGTGGGGTGCAGTGAACAAAACCTTTGTGGGGTACAGTGAACACAATCTTTGTGGGGTGCAGTGAACAAAACCTTTGTGGGGTACAGTGAACACAATCTTTGTGGGGTGCAGTGATGACAATCCTTTTGGAGTGCAGTGAACACAATCTTTGTGGGGTGCAGTGAACAAAACCTTTGTGGGGTACAGTGAGCACAATCTTTGTGGGGTACAGTGAACACAATCTTTGTGGGGTACAGTGAACACAATCTCATAATTCTGAAGCTTTGAGGGTGCTGCCTGTTCTATACTCCTCCTCCTCCTCATCCATCCTTTTAGGTGTACAAACAATAGTAATTGGGGCCTAGTGTGCTTCTGTACGTGTGAAAAACATACACTTTTTTTTTGATCATATTTCCTATTCCGCTATTCTATAAAAACCTTTGGGGCTCAATTAAATTGCGGAATAGTCTGTGTCGGTACGTGTGAGATCCACCTTTCCAAGTTTTTGGGGTTCATCTCATACTTCTGAAGCTTTGAGGGTGCTGCCTGTTCTATACTCCTCCTCCTCCTCCTCCTCATCCATCCTTTTATGTGTACAAACAATAGTAATTGGGGCCTAGTGTGCTTCTGTACGTGTGAAAAACATACACTTTTTTTTGATCATATTTCCTATTCCGCTATTCAATAAAAACCTTTGGGGCTCAATTAAATTGCGGAATAGTCTGTGTCGGTACGTGTGAGATCCACCTTTCCAAGTTTTTGGGGTTCATCTCATACTTCTGAAGCTTTGAGGGTGCTGCCTGTTCTATACTCCTCCTCCTCCTCCTCCTCCTCCTCCTCATCCATCCTTTTAGGTGTACAAACAATAGTAATTGGGGCCTAGTGTGCTTCTGTACGTGTGAAAAACATACACTTTTTTTTGATCATATTTCCTATTCCGCTATTCAATAAAAACCTTTGGGGCTCAATTAAATTGCGGAATAGTCTGTGTCGGTACGTGTGAGATCCACCTTTCCAAGTTTTTGGGGTTCATCTCATACTTCTGAAGCTTTGAGGGTGCTGCCTGTTCTATACTCCTCCTCCTCCTCTTCCTCATCCATCCTTTTAGGTGTACAAACAATAGTAATTGGGGCCTAGTGTGCTTCTGTACGTGTGAAAAACATACACTTTTTTTTGATCATATTTCCTATTCCGCTATTCAATAAAAACCTTTGGGGCTCAATTAAATTGCGGAATAGTCTGTGTCGGTACGTGTGAGATCCACCTTTCCAAGTTTTTGGGGTTCATCTCATACTTCTGAAGCTTTGAGGGTGCTGCCTGTTCTTTACTCCTCCTCCTCCTCTTCCTCATCCATCCTTTTAGGTGTACAAACAATAGTAATTGGGGCCTAGTGTGCTTCTGTACGTGTGAAAAACATACACTTTTTTTTGATCATATTTCCTATTCCGCTATTCAATAAAAACCTTTGGGGCTCAATTAAATTGCGGAATAGTCTGTGTCGGTACGTGTGAGATCCACCTTTCCAAGTTTTTGGGGTTCATCTCATACTTCTGAAGCTTTGAGGGTGCTGCCTGTTCTATACTCCTCCTCCTCCTCCTCCTCCTCCTCCTCATCCATCCTTTTAGGTGTACAAACAATAGTAATTGGGGCCTAGTGTGCTTCTGTACGTGTGAAAAACATACACTTTTTTTTGATCATATTTCCTATTCCGCTATTCAATAAAAACCTTTGGGGCTCAATTAAATTGCGGAATAGTCTGTGTCGGTACGTGTGAGATCCACCTTTCCAAGTTTTTGGGGTTCATCTCATACTTCTGAAGCTTTGAGGGTGCTGCCTGTTCTATACTCCTCCTCCTCCTCTTCCTCATCCATCCTTTTAGGTGTACAAACAATAGTAATTGGGGCCTAGTGTGCTTCTGTACGTGTGAAAAACATACACTTTTTTTTGATCATATTTCCTATTCCGCTATTCAATAAAAACCTTTGGGGCTCAATTAAATTGCGGAATAGTCTGTGTCGGTACGTGTGAGATCCACCTTTCCAAGTTTTTGGGGTTCATCTCATACTTCTGAAGCTTTGAGGGTGCTGCCTGTTCTATACTCCTCCTCCTCCTCTTCCTCATCCATCCTTTTAGGTGTACAAACAATAGTAATTGGGGCCTAGTGTGCTTCTGTACGTGTGAAAAACATACACTTTTTTTTGATCATATTTCCTATTCCGCTATTCAATAAAAACCTTTGGGGCTCAATTAAATTGCGGAATAGTCTGTGTCGGTACGTGTGAGATCCACCTTTCCAAGTTTCTGGGGTTCATCTCATACTTCTGAAGATTTGAGGGTGCTGCCTGTTCCATACTCCTCTTCCTCATCCTCGCTTTAGGGTAGGAAAAAATTTAATCGGGCCTAGTCTGTGTTTGTACGTGTGAGATACACAGTTTTTTATCCTATTCCGCTATTCAATACACACCCTTTTGGTGTAAAAAACATTAAATTGCGGCATAGTTTGCATATTTGACTGTGAGATACACCCGTGCGATACTGTTGTTCTTTTGTTCCGCTATTCAATAAAGACCTTTCTAGGGCAAGATCTTAAATTTCAGAAATATGAGGAGAGCGTCAAATAGGGGCCGTGGCCTGGGTCGTGGTGGTGCTGCTGCTAGAGCTCCTGTTGCAAGGAGAGGACGTGGTCGATCTGTGCCAGTTACACGCACAAGTGAAACACCTTCCTCAAGTGTGAGTAGGCGACAGAACCTGCATCAGTATTTGGTAGGGCATCATACGCCCCTAGAAGTGATGAGGCCAGAACAAGTGGAGGCGATAGTAGATTGGTTTGCTGCTGACAGTGCCTCCAGTTCCTTCACATTGTCTCCCACCCAGTCTACTGCAGAAAGGTCACAGTTGGCACCTGCAGCCGATGTCCAACCGTCTTTCACCTCACCCCCTTGCAAATCAGGCAAGCAGTCTGAGCCCCAAGCCATACAGCAGTCTCTTCTTCTTTTTGATGACTCTGTCAGCAGGGTTTCCCAGGGCCATCCACCTAGCCCTGCCCCAGAAGTGGAAGAGATTGAGTGCAGCGATGCCCAACCACTTATTTCTCAAGATGAGTACATGCAAGGATCATCGCAGCACGTCTCCGATGATGACGAAACGCAGGTGCCAACTGCTGCGGCGTTCAGCATTGTGGAGACCGACAAGGAGGGCAGGGGTGAAGACTGGGTGGAAGATGATGTGGAGGACGATGAGGTCCTCGACCCCACATGGAATGAACGTCATGCAGGTGACCTGAGTAGTTTGGAGGAAGAGGCGGTGGTCGCACAGAGCCACCAGCACAGCAGAAGAGGGAGCAGGGTGCAGAAGCGGAGCGGCCATGCCCTAGACACTACGCCCGCTACTGCCCAACGCAGCAAGGGAACGAGCGCACCAAAGTCAGCTCAAAGGAGTTCTCTAGCGTGGAAGTTCTTTAGAAAATGTGCTGATGACAGGACACGAGTGGTTTGCACCCTGTGCAATCAGAGCTTGAAGCGAGGCATAAACCTTCTCAACCTGAGCACAACCTGCATGATCAGGCATCTAAGTGCAAAGCACGAGCTGCAGTGGAGTACACACCTTCAAAACCAAGAAACGTCTCTGGCTCATCCTGCTTCCTCTTCTGCTGCAGTCTCGGCCGCTCCAGCCACATCTGTAGTGATACCGGCACCTGCCACCCCGCAAACAGACGATCTGTCAGCAACACCACCACCTTGGTCACCAACAACCATCTCCACAATGTCCCGTGGAAGCGTTCAGATTTCCATCTCCCAAACACTTGAGAGGAAGAGGAAGTACCCCCCTACCCACCCGCGATCCCTGGCCCTGAATGCCAGCATTTCAAAATTATTGGCCTTTGAAATGCTGTCATTCCGTCTGGTGGAGACGCACAGTTTTAAAAACCTTATGTCGGTGGCTGTCCCACAGTACGTCGTGCCCAGCCGCCACTACTTTTCCAGGCAAGCCATCCCTTCCCTACACAACCAAGTGGGGGAAAAAATCAGGTGTGCACTGCGCAACGCCATCTGTGCCAAGGTCCACCTAACTACCGATACGTGGACCAGTAAGCACGGTCAGGGGCGTTATATCTCCCTAACGGCACACTGGGTAAATGCAGTGGCGGATGGGCCTGAGGCGGATAGCAATTTGGCGCATGTCCTTCCACCACCGAGGATTGCAGGGCGCTTCAGTTTGCCTCCTGTTCCTAACTCCTCCTACTCCGCTTCCTCATCCTCTACCGCCTCCTCATCCGGACAGCGTAACACCTTCACCACCAACTTCAGCACGGCCAGGGGTAAACGACAGCAGGCAGTTTTACAACTTGCCTGTTTGGGGGACAAACCACACACCGCGCAGGAGTTGTGGAGGAGCATGGAACAGCAAACAAATGAGTGGTTGCTGCCAGCGAGCCTCAAGCCCGGCCTGGTGGTGTGCGATAACGGGAGAAATCTCATAGCAGCTCTGGGCCTAGCCGGTTTGACGCACATCCCTTGCCTGGCGCATGTGCTGAATTTGGTGGTGCAGAGGTCCCTTAAAAACTACCCCGATATGTCAGAGCTGCTGCAGAAAGTGCGGGCCGTTTGTGCGCACTTTCGGCATTCTCACCCTGCTGCTGCTCGCCTGGCAGCGCTGCAGCGTAACTTCGGCCTTCCCGCTCACCGCCTCATATGTGACGTGCCCACAAGGTGGAACTCCACCTTGCACATGCTGGAAAGACTGTGCGAGCAGCAGCAGGCCATAGTGGAGTTTCAGCTGCAGCACGCACGCGTGAGTCACTCTGCGGAACAGCACCACTTCACCACCAATAACTGGGCCTCCATGCGAGACCTGTGTGCCTTGTTGCGCTGTTTTGAGTACTCCACCAACATGGCCAGTGGCAATGACGCCGTTCTCAGCTTAACTATCCCACTTCTATGCCTCCTTGAAAAAACAATTCGGGCGATGATGGAAGAGGATGTGGCACAGGATGAGGAGGAGGAGGAGGAGGATGAAGAGGTAACATTTCAAAGGCTTTCAGGGCAGTCATTCGCAAGGGGCTCCGAGGGTGGGTTCCTGCACACACAAACGCCAGGGACACAATTGTCCAGCAGGGGCACAGTTCTGGAGGATGAGGAGGATGAGGAGGAGGAGGAGCTGGAGGAGGAGATGGAACCATGTTCACAGCAGGGTGGCACCCAGGCCAGCTCATGGCCATCACTGGTGCGTGGCTGGGGGGATACAGAGGACACGGACGATACACCTCCCACAGGGGACAGCCTTTCGTCGCCTCTGGGCAGCCTGGCACACATGAGCGATTACATGCTGCAGTGTCTCCACAACGACCGCCGAGTTGCCCACATTCTAACTTGTGCTGATTACTGGGTGGCCACGCTGCTGGATCCCCGTTACAAGGACAACGTACCGTCCTTAATTCACTCACTGGAGCGCGATCGCAAGATGTGCGAGTACAAGCGCACGCTGGTAGACGCGATGCTGCTGGCATTCCCATCTGACAGCGGGGCCACAGTGGAAGCACAAGGCAGAGGAGGAGGAGGAGGAGGTCGCCAACTCAACCAGGGCACCGCCAGCACCTCAGAAGGCAGGGTTAGCATGGCCGAAATGTGGAAAAGCTTTGTCAGCACGCCACAACAAACAGCAGCACCAGCAGCTCAGATGGAACGTCTTAGCAGGAGGCAGCATTTTACCAACATGGTGGAGCAGTATGTGTGCACACGCCTACATGTAGTGAATGAGGGGTCTGCCCCCTTCAACTTCTGGGTCTCCAAATTGGGCACATGGCCTGAGCTTGCCCTTTACGCCTTGGAGGTGCTGGCGTGCCCTGCAGCCAGTGTATTATCTGAACGGGTATTTAGCACGGCTGGGGGTGTTATAACAGACAAGCGCAGCCGCCTGTCCAGAGACAATGTGGACAAGCTCACGTTCATTAAAATGAACCAGGCATGGATCCCACGGGACTTTTCCGTACCTTGTGCAGAATAGCAATGGATACCGACCTTACCCAGCCATTGTTCCATTTTTGCTCTTTCTCACTCTTTTGGGGTGTACCCTCATTTAAAATTTGTGAAAAGAAGCAGTGTTGGCTACCTCGTCCTCCTCCTCAGGGCCAGATTAACGTAGGGGCTATTGGAGCTGCAGCTCCATGCAGGCCCCTACCTTTTATATAGGCCCCGGGTTGGCCATATTCACTGTGACCGCTCTTCTGTCACTTGCAAACACAGAAGTCTGGCTTCTATTCTCGCTTCCCCAGGCAGCACCCTCAGAACCTCCCCACACAGCGCGAAGGCCGGACAAGGAGGGACAGTTGCCGATGCATGGATGTGTTTATGGGCTTCAGAGACAGAATCCCATGTTGAATTAGGCATGCATGGCTGCACCCTTCCTCCTCTGGGTGCATGCCAAGGCACGGCCCTTAAGGCCCTTCAAAATCCTCAGCACCAAGAACATGATGCTCTTAATCCGGCCCTGGTCCTCCTCCACCGCCGCTTCCACCTACACCGCCCATAGGTGTGCGCAGCCTATTGCATTAGGGTGTGCACCCCAAAGTTGAAATACACATGCATGTGTTTGCCTACATGTACATGGCCCCGATACATTACTCTCCCTGCTGGCAAAGAGAAATAGAGCAGAGCAGGTGCGAGGGAGATCTTTCCCATCTCCTCACTGGCAAACAGAGTGATAATGCTATGTGCCCTAGGTGATTAGGGTGTGCCCAGGTACACCAGGCACACCCTGTGCGCACGCCTATGACACCGCCACATCCACCACCACCTCAACCTCCCTCCTACTCCTTATGGGCCTCGTCCTTCAGAGATGAAGAACATTGTTTTATTTTTCTGTTTTTTTTTTTGTTGTTTTAAGTTATTTCCCTATCCACATTTGTTTGCAGAGCACTTGCCATGCTCTTAACTACGTTTTGCTGCCATTTGCAGCACTCTAGCCCTTTCCATTGGTGTTTTAGAGCCATTTTAGTGCCTTAAAGTTCGGGTCCCCATTGACTTCAATGGGGTTCGGTGTCCGGGAAAAGTTCGGTAAAAGTCCGGGACACGGACCCGGACTTTTTTTTAAAGTTCGGCCGAACCCGTCGAACACGGACATCTAGGTGTCCGCTCAACCCTACTGTTAATATATCTAAAGTAGTCCTTTTTAGCCACTCTGATTTCATTCTTACACTTCTTACTGCATTCCTTGTAGTGTTGGAATGCTGACAATGCCCCCTCTGCTTTATATTTTTTAAAGGCAAATTTTTTTCTCTCTAAAAATAATTCTTACGTTATGGTTTTGCAACTCAGGTTTAACCTTCATTCTACTATATTTATTTCCCATTGGAATGCACTGTGTGATAACTTTGTTTAATATGTTCCTAAAACATTTCCATTTTTCCCCGGTGTTCAAAGTTTCTAGGATTAGGTACCAATTGATTTCTTGTAGTATTGAGCATAGTTCGGAAAAGTTGGCTCTTTTGAAATTTAGAGTTCTTGTGCTACCCTCATGCCTCCTTTTTCTATTATTTACGCTAAATATAATCACACTGTGATCACTAGATCCCAAGTTGTCCTGTACTGCCACATCTGAGATCAGACTTGGATTGTACTTAATAAATCTAGCAACGCATTCTTTCTAGTTGGAAAATCCACCAATTGAGACATGAGTTGTCCTGCAAGACATTCATGAAATGACGGATCTTTAATAAATGAGCTGTGCACTCTGCCCAGGATAATTAAATTCCCCCATTATGATGACATTTCCCTGCCTCACTGCCATTTCTAATTGTGATATAAGGTCCAACTCCTCCTTCTCTTTTAGCTTGGGGGGCGCCGTAACATACCCCCACTATCAATTTACCTCTTACTTCTTCTCTTTGGAGTTCTACCCACACGGATTCCACCTCTCCCCTCATCCCATTCAGAATGTCACTCTTCTCTCCCACCCTTACATCGTTTTTGATATATAGACACACTTCTCCCCCTCTTCTACCTTCCCTGTGCTTCCGATACAAAGAATACCCTTGAATATTTGCCAGCCAGTCGTGTGAGCTGTCAAACCAAGTTTTTATTATTCCCGCAAAGTTTAAGTCACCCTCATGTAATAGCAGCTCCAGTTCCTCCATTTTGTTAGCTAGGCTCCTGGCATTTGTGTATACTCCTCTCAGTGCTGTATGAGTGCATATTGATTTCTCCTTAAGTTTTCACCTGCATTGTTTTTGATTTGACTCCTCATTCACCCCAGGATTAGACGTTATGGCTATATTATCACTACTGGATCCTCTATTACCCTCTGTCCTTTACTCACTGCAGGCTGTCACTTCCTTAGAACCCCCCCCCAGCACCTTGTGTAAAAGCCCTTCCAATTTTGTGGCAATCTTTCTTTCTTCCCAATAGAGCTGCACCATTCCCATTAAGGTGCAACCCGTCCTTACTAAAGAGTCGGTAACCGACTGAGAAGTCAGCGCAGTTCTCCAGGAACCCGAACCCATCTTTCCTCGTTCCTTAGCTTCTTTTTTAGCTCAGTTCCTAAGCTCCTGCTGCCTCTCTGGTGTGGCTCAAGGCACAGGTAGTATTTCAGAGAAAACCACATTGGAGGCCCTTCTCTTTAATCTATTCCCTAAGTCCCTGAAATCATTTTTTAGGACTCTCCACCTTTCTCTCACTTTGTCATTGGTGCCAACGTGTACCATGACAGCTGGGTCCTCTCCAGCCCCACCCAATATTCTGTTCACCCGATCCGCGATGTGCAAAACCTGAGCGCCTGGTAAACAACATACTGTTCGGCGACCACTGTCTTTATGACAGATTGCCCTCTCTGTCCTTCCACTTATTGAGTCCCCTACTACCAGTACCTGTCCAACCTTTCCTGTATCTCTGCCCCCCTCCCAACTGGAGTCATCACTCCTCTGGCGGCTAGGGTAGGACTCTTGCTCCTGCACTGCCACCCCTGAGCTTATATCCCCAGCATCATGCAACTTGGGATATTTGTTGGGGTGTACCAACTCAGGACTGGCCTCCCTAGTGTTCTTCTCTCTACCCCTCCTTCTAGCTGTCACCCAGCTACCTACCTCTGACTCCTGTGCCTCCATGTCTCCATCCTCCTCCACACTGGCCCCGACCAGCACCTGCTGGGTAATGTCCAAACTCCTTTCAAGGTTGTTGATGCTGCACAGTGTTGCCACCTTGTTTTCTAGATCCATGATCTGGATCCCACTCCTAGGTGATATGGATTTGTACATTACAATCTATGCACTAAAAGGCATAAGTAAATTCCATTTAGAGGATACAGTAGGTAGGTATATTCATTCGATGAGTAACACAAAGACGTGTCATCATAGATAGGAAATGAGAAAGGAGAAAGGAGGAGAGGAAAAAAAGAAAGAATAGAAAAAAAAGAGTAGAAAAGAGGAACAAGGAAAGGAGTGAGTCCTGCGGGCGAGCATTGGGGGGCTATCTAAATAGAGAGAAGTGTAGCATTAATCTGGAAAGTGTGACATATGACGTCCATGGGTGCCACGCCTTAAGAAATTTATCATGAAAATCAGTAACTATAGCCATCAATTTTGCGTTCGTCATAATGTCATTCATGCGGTTTTTGACTGCTTCGAAGCTAAGCAATGGGGTTTTCCAAGCCTTAGCAATAGTCAGCTTTATAGCAATAAACAGATGCTGAGCCAGTTGGCGCTGTGGACGGGACAATATTTTTTTTAAATATTTTAATATTTCATTTTATTATTTTAAAAAGGTGGGGACAGTATGAATGTTCAAATTGAATTATATAAAGGCAAAATTTTATTTTTCTGCTTTGGACAGAGTGTGAAAGGCTTAGCCCTTCTGTCAAGTTATATTGCTGTCTGTATCCCAATTGAGGAGATTCATCCCACTATTAGTAATGGTGACCCAAGTCACTGAGACACAGGGTGACCAATGGTACCAGAACAAGAGATGAAGGGAATTGTTCGACCGGAACACCTGTTTTGGTGACAAATGGCTTAAGCTGGCTATACATAGCTCAGTTTTTATCATTCAGTCAGTGGGTTGAATAAAAAAATGGAACCGATTGCCCCATCCACACATGAGGAGAAACTCCTCCCTACTGTGCTATTGTATTCTGATAGCTGAGGGGCTCCTTTACTGTCAGAATACACATATCAGCACTGTAGCTGCTGATTCAGCATCTTTTCTCCAACAGTGGAAATACATGGATGGAAATTTGGCTGGTCCCTGCTGAACCGCCCAAATTTTGATCCATCTACGGCCACTTTAACTACTTAAGCTACAACTACAGCTCAGGCTTACTCTTGTGACTTTTCGGACTCAGCTGATCACAAATTGGGGGTAAAGTGACAATTACAGCGGTCCTTTACCACGTGATCAGCTGTGTCCAATGTAGCTGACCACAATATAAAAAGAAGCAGGTTATCGGCACTCCTTTCTTTGCGCTGTCAGCGCCAGATGAGCCGATAACCGGCTTCTGTTAAAGCTACATCTACAATAATAATCAGGGCACTGATTAGCAGTGTCCTGATTATCAGTGCAGTCCCAAAAGTGCCCACCAGTGCTGCCTATCAGTACCCACCAGTGCTGCCAATCAGTGCCTACCAGTGCTGCCAATCAGTGCTAATCAGTGCTGTCAATCAGTGCTGCTAATCAGTGCCCATCAGTGCCTGCTCATCGGTGTCACCTCTCAGTGCTCCTTTTTAGTGGCCATCAATGCCACCTACCAGTACCTATCAGTGCCACCTATCAATGCCCATTAGTGCCGCCTATTAGTGCCACCTCTCAGTGCCCTTCAGTGCCGCCTATCAGTGCTCATCAGTGCCACCTATCAGTGCCTGTCAGTGCCACCTATAAGTGCCCATTAGTACCCATCAGTGCCGCCTATCAGTGCTGCATCATCAGTGCCCATCAGTGCCACCTTATCAGTGCCACCTTTTAGTGCCCAGCAGTGCCACCTATCAGTGCCCATCAGTGTAGCCTTATCAGTGCCACCTCATCAGCTCACATCAGTGAAGGCGAAAACACACCTGTTTTATAACAAACTAAGAAAAATGTTTTTCTTTTTTTAATGTTCAGTCTTTTTTCTTTTATTTAGCAAAAAATAAAATGCCCAGTGGTGATTAAATTACACCAATAGAAAGCTCTATTTGTGTGAAAAAAATTACAAAAATGTCATATGGTTACAGTGTTACGTGACCACGTGATTGTCATTCAAAGTGTGACAGCGCTGAAACCTGAAAATTGGCTGAGTAGGAAGGGGGTACAAGTGCCCGGTAGGCATGTGCTTAGGCATGGAAATTCCTGTACTTTGGGATATTTTTCTTCTCTGTTGCATCTCCAGGATAGGAAACGAATAGCGATTACCCCAACCGTGCAAAGACAGTGACCCTAACACCACTCAAAACCAAAAAAAATAATTTTTTTCCAACTCTTAAAATTCTCATTATATTTGACAATGAGATTCTTTAGAATAGGGAGTCCTGGCAGAAAACCCCCATTTTGTTAAAATTTTAGTGTCTTTTTAATTAATTAAACAAGCCCAATAATGAACAGGATATTTGTTTTGTTTGTAACCTGAACCTACGCCCGCTGTTGGCAGCCCTCTGTGTCCCTTTACTTTTCATAGAGTCCACTCTCTATCGAAGGCACATTTTTGGTGCTGTTAACTGCTTGTTAAACTTACCACAAAATGAATGATGACATATGTGCAAGTCAAGTGAATGGAAGCCTTCGCAAACACATTTTAATGCATCCAAAAAAAAAATGACAATGAACAACAACGCATGTCTTTTCAAAAACACCTCATGCCACAATGGCATGAACAATATTTTGAAATTATATCAAGAGTATTTTTAAAATGTGTCAGTACAAACAAATCTCTTAAAAAAAAAACGAAAAAAAAAACCTAATTTATTTTGGCAAAAATATGATGTCCTTATGCCTCTACAAGCATAGATAGATATGAAATAGAAGTTTGGTTCCTGTCTATGGTGTGTTAACACCCTAATCACACCGTGTGGCACATATCTCCCCTGTTTAGACCATTATATTTAACCAAATTAAAAAAAAAAATCTCTTTTTCTTTTTTTCTGCTAAAAAAATAGAAAACAAAATGAATAAAAAAATAAAATTGTAAAACATAATAAAAATAAATACTACTGACACTGTCCTCTGCTCTACTGACACCAAACTCTGCCTTTGTGGCACCATCCACTGCTCCACTGACACCCTCCATTGCTCTACCAACACCGTCAGTATATACAGTGCATCTGGAAAGTATTCACAGCTCTTCACTTTTTCCACATTTTGTTATGTTACAGGCTGCCGAGGGAGAAAGGCAGGCGACTGATGTAAACAAGCCGCCTGTCATTCTCCCCTGTGTAGGAATAGTGATTATACGGTTCTACTATGTAGGACCGTTGATCACTGTTCCTACACCTCAAGCCACAGCCAATCACAGTTAGAATCACGCCCCTAGGGACACACATAACCCCTCCCTCTCAAAAAAAGTTAACCCCTTCACTGCCAGTGTAATTCTACAGTAACAGTGCATATGTATAGCACTGATTACTGTAGAAATGTCACTGGTAACCCCAAAAGTGTAAAAAATGTCAGTCAAGGGTCCGATCTGTCTTTCTCCCGCAATGTCGCAGTACCACAAAAAAAAATCACAGATCGCCGCCATTACGCGTTAAAAAAAAAAACAACAAAAATGACAAAAATCTTTCCCTTTATTAGTAAACGCGATAACTTTTGCGCAAACCAATCAAAATATGCTTTTTGCGATTTTTTTTTTTTACCAAACATATGTAGCATAAAACAAATTGGCCGAAAATGTTAAAAAATTTTGATTTTTACATTTTTTTGGGTAATTTCATATAAAAAATGTGAAAAATATTGTTATTTTTGCAAAATTGACTCTCTTTTTTTGTTTATAGCGCATGATCAAAAAATTGCACAGGTGATCAAATACCACCAAAAGAAAGCTCTGTTTGTGGGAAAAAAAGGGATGTCAAATTCGTTTGGGTACAGCGTCGCACGACCGCGCAATTGTCCGTTAAAGTCACGCAGTGCTCGAATCGCAAAATAGGCCCTGGTCAGGAAGGGGGTAAAATCTTCCGGGGCTTAAGTGGTTAAATACTCACCTTGCTCCCCGTTCCAGTGATCTGTACTCCTGCCCAGCACTGCACAGTGAAAATGTCTGGCATCGTCTCGTCTTCAATGTGCACATGCAGACTGTGACCCTATTAATTCCTATAGGTGAGTTGTTTTCCAGCTATCCAGAAAAATACAGCATTTTACGACTTATAGTGAACTTTTACTTTAATGCAATGCAGTACTCTGTTAAAGCTCTTACCATTTTCCTGTACAGTTCTACCATGGTTTTCACAGTGTGAATGTTATATTTTGCGTTAATTCTGGTAAAGCTAAAAGGGAAGTGGTGACAGCTGTAGATTTTAATCATTATCATTATATTGAAAAGAATAACCCACTAGAATCCCAGAAATTATTCTGCACCTCCACAGGGATTCCCAGACAAATGCACAGCAACAAATGACTTGTGTACTGCTGTAACTCGACTGCTGAAAGAAGAGGCTCGGGATATATTGTTAGCAAGTGGCAGAGTGGCATTCGGAATGACTGGTGGAACTCATTATCACCAAGACACCCTGGAGCACAATCCTGGCCAAGTGTACTCTTACGAGCAAAAGTTGTCACAGTGTTGTAGCTGCTGTGTGCAAACATTTATCAATTTAGATGGGATAAAGTACAAAGAATAATAAAGCACAGCTGTGCAGGCAGCAACTTAAAGGGAACTTGAGAACTCAAAAAAGTGGAGACAGCATTCTGGTTTAAACAGCAAATTATCAATATTTCAAGAAATATTTAAGAAATTATTCCAGCAAGAAAATTAAAAATAAAATCCAATATTCTGCATCAGGGGTTATGCACAAACTCTGCGTGTTCTTTCTCTTGTTGTCATTAGTTGTTGTGCAGTATGTTATGGTGTTAATGGGCCCTTAATCAATGGAGCCCTTGTATTCTGCAACATCCTAGTTCTGAGTTTACAACCAATTGCATTTACCTTTAATCAATGAAATCCTTGATTTCCTACCATATGGTCTGCAACATCTCATTCCTGAATTTACAACTGATAACACATACCTTTACCCAGGGCGTTTTTAAAACGGGAACGTGGTGGGAGGCAATTCCGGCACCTCCAGCACTGAATATATGTAATGCCAAGAGGTGATGGGGTGTGCTGGAGGGTCTATTATGTAATGCCAAGGGGTGTTGGGGTGTGCTGGAGGGTCTATTGATGCTGGCTGCTGGGGGATCAATTATTGCAGTGGGTCTATTGTTGATGGGAAGGTCTCTTGTTGCTGATGGAAGATCTTTTGTTGCTGGGGGCGTCTTGTGTTGCTGGGAGGAATTTACTGTTGAAGGAGGGGTTGTTGTTGCTGGTTGCTAGAAGGTCTATTGATGCTGGCTGATGGGAGACCTATTCTTGTTGGGGTGGTTCTATTGTTGCTGGTGGGTTATTTTGTTGCAGGGGTCTATTGTTGAATGGGGGATCTATTGTTGCTTGGGGGCCTTTGTTGCTGGATGCAGGGGATCTAATTTATTGCTCTTATTGTTATCATTTAAAAAAAAATTAATAAAAATTGCTTAGCAGCACAAAAAAATACTTGGTTCTATATTCTCTAAAAAAGGCAGTACTAGGGGGTGGGTAGAGGGTTGACCCAAGGGACACTGCTCAGGGGTAAGTAGGGGGTGGAGACAAGGGGTGACCTAAAAGGGAGGGGGGTACCTGCACGTATTCCGTGAAAAACAAAGCCCTGCTTTTAACCCATTGGAACCTTGTTTTATTATCATATGGTCTGCAAAATCTCACTCCTAAGGTTACCACTGATAGCACATACCTTTATTCAATTGAATACTTGTTTTCTTGCCACATGGTCTTTCAACATCTGACTCTTGAACAACAGAGTTAAAATAGGAAAATGTATAATGTATAATACCTTTGCATAACCCTCACCCCATCCCTTTCCTTATCAACAGGCAATTCAATATTTCCAATCAAATAATTTTGTTTTTAAAGAAATACATCTTTTGAGACCCAGTGGCATTATCACTGGGTGTCTCTAGTGTTCTTTGCTCTGAGTTTGGTGGAAAGGGTAAGAAGGCAACTTCAAGGTCACAGCATTCTGTCCAGATGTTTCTCGAAATCATTATATGAAAGAACACATGCTCAGAATTCCTTTAGACATGCACACTCCACCCTGCTGCCCAATGGGTGTTGCAGACTTTAGCTGTGCAGTCTGCTGATTGGTTGCTTGATTATGCACATCTAAATGGATGCCAGGGATTCGTTCTTATAACTCTTAGGAACAAAATGATTTATGGCAGAGACAGCAAACATATTTGAAGGGGGGCAGAGGGGCAACAATAATATGGATCAGGGGAGAAGGGATTATTTAACTAATGAAGTTTGTTAGACAAGGAATTAAAGCATGCCCAAGACTGCTGCTGTTGCTGTTAAAGGGTTATATTGGGGAGATGCAAGTTTGCAGGAAACTGAGAGTAATCAATTTCAACACAGGAGAGGACTTGCTAAAAGCATTTAAAAAAGTTAAGGCTGGGTTTACCATATAACCCGCTGAGACATCATTTAGGAAGCATTTACACCTGCGAACGCACCAGTCACCAATTACATGTGAGAACCCCAGCAGAGGTCCCCGGCGAGTAGCTGTGAGGAACAGCCTCATTGAAAGCAATGGGAGGCTGCTGGTTTGTAATCGCTCATGCATCAATCACATGCAAGGACGAGAGCCAAGCAAAGCATCGAATATGATCGCTGCATGAGCACACATACACATTGCTTTCAATAGGGATGCCTCCTGCAGCTAATTGCCAGAAACCCCCGCTGAAGTTCTCGCACATAATTAAGGTCAGGTGAATTTGCAGGTGTAAATGTACCCTATATTCACTTTGAACCACCAGAAATATGTTTTATTCTTTTTGTTTCATAAATTTTTATTGAAGTACTGTAGATGAACATACATGTAACATTTTGCACACTTTTGACAGTTATAGAACAGAAAGTAACAAGTTGTTATATGGGACATGTGAGTTCAGAAGAAACAAAGCATAAATGTGTGTACATTTTTGATATAGGAATCAGCTCAATGGGATAATATATAAAAAGAAATATCCATAGAAAAGATTTGGCATATTAATGCAGTCAAAAAATTCTGGTCTTTGCCAACTTTAAGGACTAGGAGTACTAGTAGTACAGGAGTACTAGGAGTACTAGTAGTACTAGGAGTACTAGTAGTATCAGATACTAGTAGTACTAGGTAGTACTAGATAGATACTAGTAGTACTAGATAGTAGTAGTAGTATCAGATACTAGTAGTACTAGGAGTACTAGGAGTACTAGTAGTATCAGATTTTTCCCTGTCGAAATCTGTACTGACTGACGGAAAACCGTCCGTTATGTTGACGGCCGACAAAAATTTTATAGTCTGCACACCAGATTTTTTTCAGCCGAAAAGTCGGAGTTGGTTGTCGGAAGCATCATACTAACAAGCCGAAAATCGGCAGATCGGACGTTGGCCAAAAATTCCCTGCCAATTTTCAACGCGTGTGTACGGGGCTTTAAGCTTTAAGCAACATAACAGCCGATTTTCGTGCAGTCAGTACAGATTTCGACAGGGAAAAATCTGATGAGCAAGTCTGGGCATGCTCAGTGAAGAAAGAACACAAAGAAAGCAAACCAACACATGACATCACTTCTGAAGTAGATTTTTGTTGGGCGAGAAAATTTGTGCGCAGTCTAGGCACATTCCAACCAACAAAACACCACTCTGGACACAAGACGGACGATCGGTCGGCCGATAATCGTTGCGTGTGTATGGGGCTTTAGGATGGGGGTCTCAGGCAGGTATATAGAAAAATAGTGGGAAGCCAAAATATAGTATAATACCGTTTTTATTGGAATGAAAAAAATATGAAATAAGAAATGGCTGCTTACAATAAGTAGTGCCTTCCTGGCACTAGGTGAATACGCTGTTTGCTATTCGAGGGTCTGTAGTGGTTAGGTAATAACACTCTGTATTGAAACAGAGTTTCATATACAGCCCTTGTAGTGTGGCAGCGGTTGGCGTGCGTTCCAGACAGGGCGGAAGAGACGCCGCTGGCTCTCGGTGTTTCCGGGTTTACTGTTTTTTGGTACTATTACCATTGAAATAAAGGGGCAGCAGGTATCCTTACATATATAGGGCCATATACCAACAACCAGGCGCCTTCACTTTTATAATATTGTAAAAAATGAATATTGACTTCCCTAGCCCCAATGTGGGTCTTGAGAGGAGGAAGGCTTACAAAGCTCAAACAAAAGAAAAGGCAATTACATCACTTGAAGGGGAGTGGAATACATAAAATATCATGCAGTATAAAAAAAATTATCACAAGATGGCAGCATAATAAAAAAACAATTAACCAGAAAAAAACAATATAACACAGGCTATACCTATAGATGCAATGGAATTTCCCACATACTACAGAGGCAGCACACCACCTATTTGGTGCAGAATATTAGGTGCTGCCTATTCCTCCTCCTCCAGGTGCCCGAGACTTTACACAATCCTAGCAATGCCCCTTGCATCTAACACTATTTTATTCTAGCCTCTTGCAAGGAAATGCATGTGTTTTTATTGCATCTAATGTGGAGCCCAGGGCGTGTGTGTTGGGGTGCTATTGGAAACAAATGGACATGCACCCCCATAGTGCATAGACCACACATTTATTTAGTGTTGATACAAGCATGAATCCTGTTTTAATATATATATCTGTAACATTTTTTTTATAGCACTTGATTCCTGTTGTTTAAGACTTTTCAACAAGTTATAAGATTTCTTTCTTTCTTTATTTTAAGTGTAAAGTAGTTTTGCAGGAGATCAGAAGGGGTAGTGCTGCTAGCTGTATATTTTAATCTTTATAGTTAAATTGAAAGGAATAACCTACAAGAATTCCAAGCACTCTTCTGCATGTCCGCAGGGACTGACAGAGAGGTACATGGCGATGAATGGCTGGTGCACTGCTGCAGCTTTGCTGCTAAAAGAAGAAATGGGGAAAGCATTGTTAGTAATTGGCAGGGTAGCATCCAGGATCATTATCACCAAGGCACCCCAGAGTAAAAATCCCCGGCAAGAGTACTTTAACAGCTAACAGCAGACACACTGATGTAGCTCTCTGTGCAGACATTAATCAATTTAGATGGGAAACAGCACATGCAGTACTTGCATGAAAGACTATGGATTATAAATTATTCAAAAGTCTTACACAATAGGGCTGTTTAACGTTTATGTAAACCCTAATAATGAACTTCTCTTATTTGGTCCCATTTGGTCTTTTAATTACTGTATACAATTAAAAGTGTATTGTTTTATCTGCTTTATATGGCCTTGTGCAGTAAAAACAGGCAGCTGTACCATGGTTTTACCTCCCTCCCATTCACCCACCTAAAAGAGAACATGCAGCTGTTCAGAGCTGTACACATGCTGCGGCGGCAATGCTTATCAGAATTTATATCCCCTGTTGCATTTGGTGGGCAGTACCCCAAGATGCAGCAGTGGTGTCAGCTCTTCATGGCTAAAACAGGTGGTAACAAAGCGACATATTGCCTCACTGCTGCCTGTCAACCACTTCTGAAAAGCGATACACTGCAGATCCCCTTTTAGAGGGACAGCAAGAGCTGCTGCCTGCATGAACTGGCAGTTGGCCTCTGTTCACACCTGGGCGATTCCAGATCGCAGCAAATCGCAGGACACACGCAACAATCGCAGAAAAGTTGCAGCGTTATTGGAGTGTTATTAGGAAGTAATGGCATCACACATGCGTCCCAAGATTTGCCATGATTTGAAATTGCAGGCAGAATCTCGGCAGTTCCACCCACGAATCTGATCACCAAGGTGGGAACAGAGCCTTAGTGAAAAAGGAAGTACCTGCTGATCCTGCCAGAAATATTAGGAGCTGATAACATCTTTTAACAGCAGCATTGTCAATCTCAGCAGGAGATTGGTGTTAGATGTACTAGAAGATTTAGATACAGTAATACATTGAAGCCAAACTCCAGCTAACACTTTATAATCAGTTAAAGCAAATATTTTTTTATTTTATTTTTGGAAAAAATGTTTTACATACAGTACATCCATATAAGCTGATCATTCTGAGCACTCGTTAGTGGTAAATGGTTTATCCCATCCCTTTTAAGCTGGATACACACTATACAACTTTTGTTGTTAGACTTCCTTTAGATTTACCTTCAACTATGTAGTGCAAGGGCCTGCCTGACTGCATGCAAATTGAAAGTGTTAGATTTGACCTCATATTATAAGGTTTTTGGTAAATCTAAAGGAAAAAATCTAAAGCCAATTGTAAAGTGTGTATGGCCCATAACTGATACATCTGCAAGAAAGCTTGTTCTTTTGAAAAACAACATACTTACTGGCCAGATCTCCAGATGAAAATAGGAGAAAGAAAGCCTAAAAAAGAAAATGAATGCAGCCATCACATCTAAGATCTAGTAAGCTGCAATATAATTAATATTTGTTTTTGGGGTTAAACCCACTGTTCGAAATAGACTTCACAACTATACTTCATGATTAGGGTTGAGCGAACACCTAGATGTCCGTGTTCGACGGGTTCGGCCGAACTTTAAAAAAAAGTCCGGGTCCGTGTCCCGGACTTTTACCGAACTTTTCCCGGACACCGAACCCCATTGAAGTCAATGGGGACCCGAACTTTAAGGCACTAAAATGGCTCTAAAACACCAAAGGAAAGGGCTAGAGTGCTGCAAATGGCAGCAAAACGTAATTAAGAGCATGGCAAGTGCTCTGCAAACAAATGTGGATAGGGAAATAACTTAAAACAACAAAAAAAAAACAGAAAAATAAAACAATGTTCTTCTTCATCTCTGAAGGACGAGGCCCATATGGAGTAGGAGGGAGGTTGAGGTGGTGGTGGATGTGGCGGTGACATAGGCGTGCGCACAGGGTGTGCTGGGTGTGCCTGGGCACACCCTAATCACCTAGGGCACATAGCATTGCCAGTGAGGAGATGGGAAAGATCTCCCTGGGACCTGCTCTGCTCTATTTCTCCTTGCCTACAGGTACATGGCCCCGATACATTACTCTCCCTGCTGGCAAACACATGCATGTGTATTTCAACTTTGGGGTGCACACCTTAATGCAATAGGCTGCGCACACCTATGGGCGGTGTAGGTGGAAGCGGCGGTGGAGGAGGACCAGGGCCGGATTAACAGCATCATGGGCTTGGTGCTGAGGATTTTGAAGGGCCTTAAGGGCCGTGCCTTGCCATGCACCCAGAGGAGGAAGGGTGCAGCCATGCATGCCTAATTCAACATGGGATGCTGTCTCTGAAGCCCATAAACACATCCATGCATCGCCAACTGTCCCTCCTTGTCCGGCCTTCACGCTGTGTGGGGAGGTTCTGAGGGTGCTGCCTGGGGAAGCGAGCATAGAAGCCAGACTTCTGTGTTTACAAGTGACAGAAGAGCGGTAACAGTGAATATGGCCAACCCGGGGCCTATATAAAAGGTAGGGGCCTGGAGCTGCAGCTCCAATAGCCCCTACATTAATCTGGCCCTGAGGAGGAGGACGAGGTAGCCAACACTGCTTCTTTTCAAAAATTTTAAATGAGGGTACACCCCAAAAGAGTGAGAAAGAGCAAAAATGGAACAATGGGTGGGTAAGGTCGGTATCCATTGCTATTCTGCATAAGGTACGGAAAAGTCCCGTGGGATCCATGCCTGGTTCATTTTAATGAACGTGAGCTTGTCCACATTGTCTCTGGACAGGCGGCTGCGCTTGTCTGTTATAACGCCCCCAGCCGTGCTAAATACCCGTTCAGATAATACACTGGCTGCAGGGCACGCCAGCACCTCCAAGGCGTAAAGGGCAAGCTCAGGCCATGTGCCCAATTTGGAGACCCAGAAGTTGAAGGGGGCAGACCCGTCATTCACTACATGTAGGCGTGTGCACACATACTGCTCCACCATGTTGGTAAAATGCTGCCTCCTGCTAAGACGTTCCATCTGAGCTGCTGGTGCTGCTGTTTGTTGTGGCGTGCTGACAAAGCTTTTCCACATTTCGGCCATGCTAACCCTGCCTTCTGAGGTGCTGGCGGTGCCCTGGTTGCGTTGGCGACCTCCTCCTCCTCCTCCTCTGCCTTGTGCTTCCACTGTGGCCCCGCTGTCAGATGGGAATGCCAGCAGCATGGCGTCTACCAGCGTGCGCTTGTACTCGCGCATCTTGCGATCGCGCTCCAGTGAGTGAATTAAGGACGGTACGTTGTCCTTGTAACGGGGATCCAGCAGCGTGGCCACCCAGTAATCAGCACAAGTTAGAATGTGGGCAACTCGGCGGTCGTTGTGGAGACACTGCAGCATGTAATCGCTCATGTGTGCCAGGCTGCCCAGAGGCGACGAAAGGCTGTCCTCTGTGGGAGGTGTATCGTCCGTGTCCTCTGTATCCCCCCAGCCACGCACCAGTGATGGCCATGAGCTGGCCTGGGTGCCACCCTGCTGTGAACATGGTTCCATCTCCTCCTCCAGCTCCTCCTCCTCCTCATCCTCCTCATCCTCCAGAACTGTGCCCCTGCTGGACAATTGCGTCCCTGGCGTTTGCGTGTGCAGGAACCCACCCTCGGAGCCCCTTGCGAATGACTGCCCTGAAAGCCTTGGAAATGTTACCTCTTCATCCTCCTCCTCCTCCTCATCCTGTGCCACATCCTCTTCCATCATCGCCCGAATTGTTTTTTCAAGGAGGCATAGAAGTGGGATAGTTAAGCTGAGAACGGCGTCATTGCCACTGGCCATGTTGGTGGAGTACTCAAAACAGCGCAACAAGGCACACAGGTCTCGCATGGAGGCCCAGTTATTGGTGGTGAAGTGGTGCTGTTCCGCAGAGCGACTCACGCGTGCGTGCTGCAGCTGAAACTCCACTATGGCCTGCTGCTGCTCGCACAGTCTTTCCAGCATGTGCAAGGTGGAGTTCCACCTTGTGGGCACGTCACATATGAGGCGGTGAGCGGGAAGGCCGAAGTTACGCTGCAGCGCTGCCAGGCGAGCAGCAGCAGGGTGAGAACGCCGAAAGTGCGCACAAACGGCCCGCACTTTCTGCAGCAGCTCTGACATATCGGGGTAGTTTTTAAGGAACCTCTGCACCACCAAATTCAGCACATGCGCCAGGCAAGGGATGTGCGTCAAACCGGCTAGGCCCAGAGCTGCTATGAGATTTCGCCCGTTATCACACACCACCAGGCCGGGCTTGAGGCTCGCTGGCAGCAACCACTCATTTGTCTGCTGTTCCATGCTCCTCCACAACTCCTGCGCGGTGTGTGGTTTGTCCCCCAAACAGGCAAGTTGTAAAACTGCCTGCTGTCGTTTACCCCTGGCCGTGCTGAAGTTGGTGGTGAAGGTGTTACGCTGTCCGGATGAGGAGGCGGTAGAGGATGAGGAAGCGGAGTAGGAGGAGTTACGAACAGGAGGCAAACTGAAGCGCCCTGCAATCCTCGGTGGTGGAAGGACATGCGCCAAATTGCTATCCGCCTCAGGCCCATCCGCCACTGCATTTACCCAGTGTGCCGTTAGGGAGATATAACGCCCCTGACCGTGCTTACTGGTCCACGTATCCGTAGTTAGGTGGACCTTGGCACAGATGGCGTTGCGCAGTGCACACCTGATATTTTCCCCCACTTGGTTGTGCAGGGAAGGGATGGCTTGCCTGGAAAAGTAGTGGCGGCTGGGCACGACGTACTGTGGGACAGCCACCGACATAAGGTTTTTAAAACTGTGCGTCTCCACCAGACGGAATGACAGCATTTCAAAGGCCAATAATTTTGAAATGCTGGCATTCAGGGCCAGGGATCGCGGGTGGGTAGGGGGGTACTTCCTCTTCCTCTCAAGTGTTTGGGAGATGGAAAGCTGAACGCTTCCACGGGACATTGTGGAGATGGTTGTTGGTGACCCAGGTGGTGGTGTTGCTGACAGATCGTCTGTTTGCGGGGTGGCAGGTGCCGGTATCACTACAGATGTGGCTGGAGCGGCCGAGACTGCAGCAGAAGAGGAAGCAGGATGAGCCAGAGACGTTTCTTGGTTTTGAAGGTGTGTACTCCACTGCAGCTCGTGCTTTGCACTTAGATGCCTGATCATGCAGGTTGTGCTCAGGTTGAGAAGGTTCATGCCTCGCTTCAAGCTCTGATTGCACAGGGTGCAAACCACTCGTGTCCTGTCATCAGCACATTTTCTAAAGAACTTCCACGCTAGAGAACTCCTTTGAGCTGACTTTGGTGCGCTCGTTCCCTTGCTGCGTTGGGCAGTAGCGGGCGTAGTGTCTAGGGCACGGCCGCTCCGCTTCTGCACCCTGCTCCCTCTTCTGCTGTGCTGGTGGCTCTGTGCGACCACCGCCTCTTCCTCCAAACTACTCAGGTCACCTGCATGACGTTCATTCCATGTGGGGTCGAGGACCTCATCGTCCTCCACATCATCTTCCACCCAGTCTTCACCCCTGCCCTCCTTGTCGGTCTCCACAATGCTGAACGCCGCAGCAGTTGGCACCTGCGTTTCGTCATCATCGGAGACGTGCTGCGATGATCCTTGCATGTACTCATCTTGAGAAATAAGTGGTTGGGCATCGCTGCACTCAATCTCTTCCACTTCTGGGGCAGGGCTAGGTGGATGGCCCTGGGAAACCCTGCTGACAGAGTCCTCAAAAAGAATAAGAGACTGCTGTATGGCTTGGGGCTCAGACTGCTGGCCTGATTTGCAAGGGGGTGAGGTGAAAGACGGTTGGACATTGGCTGCAGGTGCCAACTCTGACCTTTCTGCAGTAGACTGGGTGGGAGACAATGTGAAGGAACTGGAGGCACTGTCAGCAGCAAACCAATCTACTATCGCCTCAACTTGTTCTGGCCTCATCACTTCTAGGGGCGTTTGATGCCCTACCAAATACTGATGCAGGTTCTGTCGCCTACTCACACTTGAGGAAGGTGTTTCACTTGTGCGTGTAGCTGGCACAGATCGACCATGTCCTCTCCTTGCAACAGGAGCTCTACCAGCAGCACCACGACCCAGGCCACGGCCCTTATTTGACGGTCTCCTCATATTTCTGTAATTTAAGATCTTGCCCTAGAAAGGTTTTTATTGAATAGCGGAATAGAAAATATGATCCAAAAAAAGTGTATGTATATCACACGTACACAACCACACTAGGCCCCAATTACTATTGTTTGTACCCCTAAAAGGCTAGATGAGGAGTAGGGGGAGTATGGAACAGGCAGCACCCTCAAACCTTCAGAAGTATGAGATGAACCCCAACAACTTGGAAAGGTGGATCTCTCTCACACGTACCAACACAGACTATCCCCCAATTTAACTGATCCCCAAAGGTTTTTGATTAAATAGCGGAATAGAAAATATGATCCCAAAAAAGTGTATGTATATCACACGTACACAACCACACTAGGCCCCAATTACTATTGTTTGTACCCCTAAAAGGCTAGGAGTAGGGGGAGTATGGAACAGGCAGCACCCTCAAACCTTCAGAAGTATGAGATGAACCCCAACAACTTGGAAAGGTGGATCTCTCTCACACGTACCAACACAGACTATCCCCCAATTTAACTGATCCCCAAAGGTTTTTGATTAAATAGCGGAATAGAAAATATGATCCCAAAAAAGTGTATGTATATCACACGTACACAACCACACTAGGCCCCAATTACTATTGTTTGTACCCCTAAAAGGCTAGGAGTAGGGGGAGTATGGAACAGGCAGCACCCTCAAACCTTCAGAAGTATGAGATGAACCCCAACAACTTGGAAAGGTGGATCTCTCTCACACGTACCAACACAGACTATCCCCCAATTTAACTGATCCCCAAAGGTTTTTGATTAAATAGCGGAATAGAAAATATGATCCCAAAAAAGTGTATGTATATCACACGTACACAACCACACTAGGCCCCAATTACTATTGTTTGTACCCCTAAAAGGATAGGAGTAGGGGGAGTATGGAACAGGCAGCACCCTCAAACCTTCAGAAGTATGAGATGAACCCCAACAACTTGGAAAGGTGGATCTCTCTCACACGTACCAACACAGACTATCCCCCAATTTAACTGATCCCCAGAGGTTTTTGATTAAATAGCGGAATAGAAAATATGATCCCAAAAAAGTGTATGTATATCACACGTACACAACCACACTAGGCCCCAATTACTATTGTTTGTACCCCTAAAAGGCTAGGAGTAGGGGGAGTATGGAACAGGCAGCACCCTCAAACCTTCAGAAGTATGAGATGAACCCCAACAACTTGGAAAGGTGGATCTCTCTCACACGTACCAACACAGACTATCCCCCAATTTAACTGATCCCCAAAGGTTTTTGATTAAATAGCGGAATAGAAAATATGATCCCAAAAAAGTGTATGTATATCACACGTACACAACCACACTAGGCCCCAATTACTATTGTTTGTACCCCTAAAAGGCTAGGAGTAGGGGGAGTATGGAACAGGCAGCACCCTCAAACCTTCAGAAGCATGAGATGAACCCCAACAACTTGGAAAGGTGGATCTCTCTCACACGTACCAACACAGACTATCCCCCAATTTAACTGATCCCCAAAGGTTTTTGATTAAATAGCGGAATAGAAAATATGATCCCAAAAAAGTGTATGTATATCACACGTACACAACCACACTAGGCCCCAATTACTATTGTTTGTACCCCTAAAAGGCTAGGAGTAGGGGGAGTATGGAACAGGCAGCACCCTCAAACCTTCAGAAGTATGAGATGAACCCCAACAACTTGGAAAGGTGGATCTCTCTCACACGTACCAACACAGACTATCCCCCAATTTAACTGATCCCCAAAGGTTTTTGATTAAATAGCGGAATAGAAAATATGATTCCAAAAAAGTGTATGTATATCACACGTACACAACCACACTAGGCCCCAATTACTATTGTTTGTACCCCTAAAAGGCTAGGAGTAGGGGGAGTATGGAACAGGCAGCACCCTCAAACCTTCAGAAGTATGAGATGAACCCCAACAACTTGGAAAGGTGGATCTCTCTCACACGTACCAACACAGACTATCCCCCAATTTAACTGATCCCCAAAGGTTTTTGATTAAATAGCGGAATAGAAAATATGATCCCAAAAAAGTGTATGTATATCACACGTACACAACCACACTAGGCCCCAATTACTATTGTTTGTACCCCTAAAAGGCTAGGAGTAGGGGGAGTATGGAACAGGCAGCACCCTCAAACCTTCAGAAGTATGAGATGAACCCCAACAACTTGGAAAGGTGGATCTCTCTCACACGTACCAACACAGACTATCCCCCAATTTAACTGATCCCCAGAGGTTTTTGATTAAATAGCGGAATAGAAAATATGATCCCAAAAAAGTGTATGTATATCACACGTACACAACCACACTAGGCCCCAATTACTATTGTTTGTACCCCTAAAAGGCTAGGAGTAGGGGGAGTATGGAACAGGCAGCACCCTCAAACCTTCAGAAGTATGAGATGAACCCCAACAACTTGGAAAGGTGGATCTCTCTCACACGTACCAACACAGACTATCCCCCAATTTAACTGATCCCCAAAGGTTTTTGATTAAATAGCGGAATAGAAAATATGATCCCAAAAAAGTGTATGTATATCACACGTACACAACCACACTAGGCCCCAATTACTATTGTTTGTACCCCTAAAAGGCTAGGAGTAGGGGGAGTATGGAACAGGCAGCACCCTCAAACCTTCAGAAGTATGAGATGAACCCCAACAACTTGGAAAGGTGGATCTCTCTCACACGTACCAACACAGACTATCCCCCAATTTAACTGATCCCCAAAGGTTTTTGATTAAATAGCGGAATAGAAAATATGATCCCAAAAAAGTGTATGTATATCACACGTACACAACCACACTAGGCCCCAATTACTATTGTTTGTACCCCTAAAAGGCTAGGAGTAGGGGGAGTATGGAACAGGCAGCACCCTCAAACCTTCAGAAGTATGAGATGAACCCCAACAACTTGGAAAGGTGGATCTCTCTCACACGTACCAACACAGACTATCCCCCAATTTAACTGATCCCCAAAGGTTTTTGATTAAATAGCGGAATAGAAAATATGATCCCAAAAAAGTGTATGTATATCACACGTACACAACCACACTAGGCCCCAATTACTATTGTTTGTACCCCTAAAAGGCTAGGAGTAGGGGGAGTATGGAACAGGCAGCACCCTCAAACCTTCAGAAGTATGAGATGAACCCCAACAACTTGGAAAGGTGGATCTCTCTCACACGTACCAACACAGACTATCCCCCAATTTAACTGATCCCCAAAGGTTTTTGATTAAATAGCGGAATAGAAAATATGATCCCAAAAAAGTGTATGTATATCACACGTACACAACCACACTAGGCCCCAATTACTATTGTTTGTACCCCTAAAAGGCTAGGAGTAGGGGGAGTATGGAACAGGCAGCACCCTCAAACCTTCAGAAGTATGAGATGAACCCCAACAACTTGGAAAGGTGGATCTCTCTCACACGTACCAACACAGACTATCCCCCAATTTAACTGATCCCCAAAGGTTTTTGATTAAATAGCGGAATAGAAAATATGATCCCAAAAAAGTGTATGTATATCACACGTACACAACCACACTAGGCCCCAATTACTATTGTTTGTACCCCTAAAAGGCTAGATGAGGAGTAGGGGGAGTATGGAACAGGCAGCACCCTCAAACCTTCAGAAGTATGAGATTGTGTTCACTGTACCCCACAAAGATTGAGTTCACTGCACCCCACAATGATTGTGTTCACTGCACCCCACAAAGATTGTGTTCACTGCACCTCACAAAGATTGTGTTCACTGTACCCCCCAAAGATTGTGTTCACTGCACCCCACAAAGATTCTGTTCACTGTACCCCACAACGATTGTGTTCACTGCACCCCAAAAAGATTGTGTTCACTGCACCCCAAAAAGGATGTTGTTCACTGCACCCCAAAAAGGATGCTGTTCACTCCACCCCAAAAAGATTGTGTTCACTGCACCCCACAAAGATTGTGTTCACTGCACCCCAAAAAGATTGTGTTCACTGCACCCCAAAAATGATTTTGTTCACTGCACCCCAAAAAGGATTTTGTTCACTGCACCCCAAAAAGGATGTTGTTCACTCCACCCCAAAAAGATTGTGTTCACTGCACCCCAAAAAGATTGTGTTCACTGCACCCCACAAAGGATTTTGTTCACTGCACCCCAAAAAGATTGTGTTCACTGCACCCCAAAAAGGATGTTGTTCACTGCACCCCAAAAAGGATTTTGTTCACTGCACCCCAAAAAGATTGTGTTCACTGCACCCCACAAAGGATTTTGTTCACTGCACCCCACAAAGATTGTGTTCACTGCACACCAAAAAGGATTGTGTTCACTGCACCCCAAAAAGATTTTGTTCACTGCACCCCAAAAAGATTGTGTTCACTGCAGCCCAAAAAGATTGTGTTCACTGCAGCCCAAAAAGATTGTGTTCACTGCAGCCCAAAAAGATTGTGTTCACTGCAGCCCAAAAAGATTGTGTTCACTGCAGCCCAAAAAGATTGTGTTCACTGCAGCTCACACACAGAAAAATGGATGTGGATCACTGACACCTGCCTATCTCCAATCCCACACCACACAGCAATATCGATTGTAGTTTGTAGAACACAGTTTCCCTAAAATTCAGCAGACTCTGTCCCTAACAGGATTGAGAAGAGATCGTAGATCAGGATTGAGTGCAGACCCCACCCCCCACACAGCAATATCGATTGTAGTTTGTAGAAGACACTGACCCTATAATTCAGCAGACTCTATCCCTAAAATGCCTACAACTCGCCCTGCCTAAACACTCCGACCTGTCCCTCAATTCTATCCGGACACAAATGGTTTTTTCCTGCCTATCTTTCCCTAATCAGCAGCCAGCACGTTGATGTGTGCTCTGTCCCTGAATCTAAGCGGCATAATGACGCCGCTGCGGCTGCCTCGAACTTATAAAGACTTGGTCACATGCTTCAGACGGCCAATCACAGCTACTGAGACATTTGCAGGCATGGCTGGGATGGCTTAAGGCACACCAGTTAAACGATTGTTGATTGGCTGTTGAAAGCCCGCCATGAAAAGAGCGCCAAAGCATGCAAAACCCGGAAATAAAACGACCGAACACGGATTTTTACCCGAACATACAGTAAAGTGTCCGTGTCCGTGTTCGGGTACAAAAAATCCAATTATTCGGTACGAACACGAATAATACAGTCCGTGTTCGCTCAACACTATTCATGATACTTCAGGAAAGTTGTTTATTTTCTTAAAGTAAAGCAAAACATACGAAACAGAACAAAACAGAAAAATTTCACAGGTCAAAAGGAGAGAGAGAGAGAGAGATGTTACATGTCTTCAGAGTGTAGGATGTTCTTTTCTTATCTCTGCTTGATCTGTAGATATATTTGTCTTTTATACTATATGTAAAGAGGATGTCAGCAAAAAGTGTGTCCCAAGAAGGTAGTAATTCTAAATATAAAAGTAACACCCACTTTTGCATATATGGTACTGACATAGAAACTCAGAAAATAAATACGTACATAGCAAAATGGCTTCTTTGTCCTTCACAAAGACATATTGAAGTAACCTTCAAAACTAATATTATTTATTATAACATTCATATGTATTTCACAGACTTTTATAATTTAAAATAATATTAAACTCTAAATCTCTAACACCTGCTTTACACCCACTCGCCGTCCAGCCACAATGTACTGTATGCAAACGGCCGCTGTAGGTAAAGTGGTGTACCAGCTACTTATGTGCGTGTTCACAGCAGGAGCCTGTCAGAAAGTCGCAGCCAACGATTCATGGCCGGGACCTGCTGATCAGCTGTCTGCAATCACAGCCCAGAGCTCTTGTGTTGGTAAACAACACAGATTTGTAGAAAAGGAACGATCTGTCAGTTTCTCATCCCTGCAAAGCAGGGATAAAGTTTCACTTTGGATTACTGCACAGAACTAGAAGAAATATACAACACACACCAAGATTAAAGAAAAAATGTACATATGTACGCCTCTTGTATTTAGAGAAGATTTGCTTGTCCTTTATTTCAGATTTATGTGTTCCCTTGGTTACACTAATTTAGCAGTTTTCTGAGATTTCCATTTTTCCCAAGTGACTGTCAGGAACATCTACCCAGTATGACTCTGACTCACCCTCCTGACTCTTATGATTCTCACTTATGTTTCATATATAGTCTAGTACATAGGATTGTTTTCTTTTCTGTGCTGAAAATTCTCCTGATTGTCACCTCTTTTCAGTGGGAGGTGATCGTCACAAGACACGCTTGAATCAGTCTTAACTAGTGTTGAGCGAACACGGACTGTATTATTCGTGTTCGTACCGAATAATTGGATTTTTTGTACCCGAACACGGACACGGACACTTTACTGTATGTTCGGGTAAAAATCCGTGTTCGGTCGTTTTATTTCCGGGTTTTGCATGCTTTGGCGCTCTTTTCATGGCGGGCTTTCAACAGCCAATCAACAATCGTTTAACTGGTGTGCCTTAAGCCATCCCAGCCATGCCTGCAAATGTCTCAGTAGCTGTGATTGGCCGTCTGAAGCATGTGACCAAGTCTTTATAAGTTCGAGGCAGCCGCAGCGGCGTCATTATGCTGCTTAGATTCAGGGACAGAGCACACATCAACGTGCTGGCTGCTGATTAGGGAAAGATAGGCAGGAAAAAACCATTTGTGTCCGGATAGAATTGAGGGACAGGTCGGAGTGTTTAGGCAGGGCGAGTTGTAGGCATTTTAGGGATAGAGTCTGCTGAATTATATAGGGTCAGTGTCTTCTACAAACTACAATCGATATTGCTGTGTGGGGGGTGGGGTCTGCACTCAATCCTGATCTACGATCTCTTCTCAATCCTGTTAGGGACAGAGTCTGCTGAATTTTAGGGAAACTGTGTTCTACAAACTACAATCGATATTGCTGTGTGGTGTGGGATTGGAGATAGGCAGGTGTCAGTGATCCACATCCATTTTTCTGTGTGTGAGCTGCAGTGAACACAATCTTTTTGGGCTGCAGTGAACACAATCTTTTTGGGCTGCAGTGAACACAATCTTTTTGGGCTGCAGTGAACACAATCTTTTTGGGCTGCAGTGAACACAATCTTTTTGGGCTGCAGTGAACACAATCTTTTTGGGGTGCAGTGAACAAAATCTTTTTGGGGTGCAGTGAACACAATCCTTTTTGGTGTGCAGTGAACACAATCTTTGTGGGGTGCAGTGAACAAAATCCTTTGTGGGGTGCAGTGAACACAATCTTTTTGGGGTGCAGTGAACAAAATCCTTTTTGGGGTGCAGTGAACAACATCCTTTTTGGGGTGCAGTGAACACAATCTTTTTGGGGTGCAGTGAACAAAATCCTTTGTGGGGTGCAGTGAACACAATCTTTTTGGGGTGCAGTGAACACAATCTTTTTGGGGTGGAGTGAACAACATCCTTTTTGGGGTGCAGTGAACAAAATCCTTTTTGGGGTGCAGTGAACAAAATCATTTTTGGGGTGCAGTGAACACAATCTTTTTGGGGTGCAGTGAACACAATCTTTGTGGGGTGCAGTGAACACAATCTTTTTGGGGTGGAGTGAACAACATCCTTTTTGGGGTGCAGTGAACAACATCCTTTTTGGGGTGCAGTGAACACAATCTTTTTGGGGTGCAGTGAACACAATCTTTGTGGGGTACAGTGAACAGAATCTTTGTGGGGTGCAGTGAACACAATCTTTGGGGGGTACAGTGAACACAATCTTTGTGAGGTCCAGTGAACACAATCTTTGTGGGGTGCAGTGAACACAATCATTGTGGGGTGCAGTGAACTCAATCTTTGTGGGGTACAGTGAACACAATCTCATACTGAAGGTTTGAGGGTGCTGCCTGTTCCATACTCCCCCTACTCCTCATCTAGCCTTTTAGGGGTACAAACAATAGTAATTGGGGCCTAGTGTGGTTGTGTACGTGTGATATACATACACTTTTTTGGGATCATATTTTCTATTCCGCTATTTAATCAAAAACCTTTGGGGATCAGTTAAATTGGGGGATAGTCTGTGTTGGTACGTGTGAGAGAGATCCACCTTTCCAAGTTGTTGGGGTTCATCTCATACTTCTGAAGGTTTGAGGGTGCTGCCTGTTCCATACTCCCCCTACTCCTAGCCTTTTAGGGGTACAAACAATAGTAATTGGGGCCTAGTGTGGTTGTGTACGTGTGATATACATACACTTTTTTGGGATCATATTTTCTATTCCGCTATTTAATCAAAAACCTTTGGGGATCAGTTAAATTGGGGGATAGTCTGTGTTGGTACGTGTGAGAGAGATCCACCTTTCCAAGTTGTTGGGGTTCATCTCATACTTCTGAAGGTTTGAGGGTGCTGCCTGTTCCATACTCCCCCTACTCCTAGCCTTTTAGGGGTACAAACAATAGTAATTGGGGCCTAGTGTGGTTGTGTACGTGTGATATACATACACTTTTTTGGGATCATATTTTCTATTCCGCTATTTAATCAAAAACCTTTGGGGATCAGTTAAATTGGGGGATAGTCTGTGTTGGTACGTGTGAGAGAGATCCACCTTTCCAAGTTGTTGGGGTTCATCTCATACTTCTGAAGGTTTGAGGGTGCTGCCTGTTCCATACCCCCCCTACTCCTAGCCTTTTAGGGGTACAAACAATAGTAATTGGGGCCTAGTGTGGTTGTGTACGTGTGATATACATACACTTTTTTGGGATCATATTTTCTATTCCGCTATTTAATCAAAAACCTTTGGGGATCAGTTAAATTGGGGGATAGTCTGTGTTGGTACGTGTGAGAGAGATCCACCTTTCCAAGTTGTTGGGGTTCATCTCATACTTCTGAAGGTTTGAGGGTGCTGCCTGTTCCATACCCCCCCTACTCCTAGCCTTTTAGGGGTACAAACAATAGTAATTGGGGCCTAGTGTGGTTGTGTACGTGTGATATACATACACTTTTTTGGGATCATATTTTCTATTCCGCTATTTAATCAAAAACCTTTGGGGATCAGTTAAATTGGGGGATAGTCTGTGTTGGTACGTGTGAGAGAGATCCACCTTTCCAAGTTGTTGAGGTTCATCTCATACTTCTGAAGGTTTGAGGGTGCTGCCTGTTCCATACTCCCCCTACTCCTAGCCTTTTAGGGGTACAAACAATAGTAATTGGGGCCTAGTGTGGTTGTGTACGTGTGATATACATACACTTTTTTGGGATCATATTTTCTATTCCGCTATTTAATCAAAAACCTTTGGGGATCAGTTAAATTGGGGGATAGTCTGTGTTGGTACGTGTGAGAGAGATCCACCTTTCCAAGTTGTTGGGGTTCATCTCATACTTCTGAAGGTTTGAGGGTGCTGCCTGTTCCATACTCCCCCTACTCCTAGCCTTTTAGGGGTACAAACAATAGTAATTGGGGCCTAGTGTGGTTGTGTACGTGTGATATACATACACTTTTTTGGGATCATATTTTCTATTCCGCTATTTAATCAAAAACCTTTGGGGATCAGTTAAATTGGGGGATAGTCTGTGTTGGTACGTGTGAGAGAGATCCACCTTTCCAAGTTGTTGGGGTTCATCTCATACTTCTGAAGGTTTGAGGGTGCTGCCTGTTCCATACCCCCCCTACTCCTAGCCTTTTAGGGGTACAAACAATAGTAATTGGGGCCTAGTGTGGTTGTGTACGTGTGATATACATACACTTTTTTGGGATCATATTTTCTATTCCGCTATTTAATCAAAAACCTTTGGGGATCAGTTAAATTGGGGGATAGTCTGTGTTGGTACGTGTGAGAGAGATCCACCTTTCCAAGTTGTTGGGGTTCATCTCATACTTCTGAAGGTTTGAGGGTGCTGCCTGTTCCATACCCCCCCTACTCCTAGCCTTTTAGGGGTACAAACAATAGTAATTGGGGCCTAGTGTGGTTGTGTACGTGTGATATACATACACTTTTTTGGGATCATATTTTCTATTCCGCTATTTAATCAAAAACCTTTGGGGATCAGTTAAATTGGGGGATAGTCTGTGTTGGTACGTGTGAGAGAGATCCACCTTTCCAAGTTGTTGGGGTTCATCTCATACTTCTGAAGGTTTGAGGGTGCTGCCTGTTCCATACCCCCCCTACTCCTAGCCTTTTAGGGGTACAAACAATAGTAATTGGGGCCTAGTGTGGTTGTGTACGTGTGATATACATACACTTTTTTGGGATCATATTTTCTATTCCGCTATTTAATCAAAAACCTTTGGGGATCAGTTAAATTGGGGGATAGTCTGTGTTTGTACGTGTGAGAGAGATCCACCTTTCCAAGTTGTTGGGGTTCATCTCATACTTCTGAAGGTTTGAGGGTGCTGCCTGTTCCATACTCCCCCTACTCCTAGCCTTTTAGGGGTACAAACAATAGTAATTGGGGCCTAGTGTGGTTGTGTACGTGTGATATACATACACTTTTTTGGGATCATATTTTCTATTCCGCTATTTAATCAAAAACCTTTGGGG
Source organism: Pelophylax lessonae (assembly GCF_965119305.1). NCBI lineage: Eukaryota > Metazoa > Chordata > Amphibia > Anura > Ranidae > Pelophylax > Pelophylax lessonae. The sequence continues at coordinate 261,177,373 of NC_138773.1, read as the reverse complement.
ATCAGTTAAATTGGGGGATAGTCTGTGTTGGTACGTGTGAGAGAGATCCACCTTTCCAAGTTGTTGGGGTTCATCTCATACTTCTGAAGGTTTGAGGGTGCTGCCTGTTCCATACCCCCCCTACTCCTAGCCTTTTAGGGGTACAAACAATAGTAATTGGGGCCTAGTGTGGTTGTGTACGTGTGATATACATACACTTTTTTGGGATCATATTTTCTATTCCGCTATTTAATCAAAAACCTTTGGGGATCAGTTAAATTGGGGGATAGTCTGTGTTGGTACGTGTGAGAGAGATCCACCTTTCCAAGTTGTTGGGGTTCATCTCATACTTCTGAAGGTTTGAGGGTGCTGCCTGTTCCATACCCCCCCTACTCCTAGCCTTTTAGGGGTACAAACAATAGTAATTGGGGCCTAGTGTGGTTGTGTACGTGTGATATACATACACTTTTTTGGGATCATATTTTCTATTCCGCTATTTAATCAAAAACCTTTGGGGATCAGTTAAATTGGGGGATAGTCTGTGTTGGTACGTGTGAGAGAGATCCACCTTTCCAAGTTGTTGGGGTTCATCTCATACTTCTGAAGGTTTGAGGGTGCTGCCTGTTCCATACTCCCCCTACTCCTAGCCTTTTAGGGGTACAAACAATAGTAATTGGGGCCTAGTGTGGTTGTGTACGTGTGATATACATACACTTTTTTGGGATCATATTTTCTATTCCGCTATTTAATCAAAAACCTTTGGGGATCAGTTAAATTGGGGGATAGTCTGTGTTGGTACGTGTGAGAGAGATCCACCTTTCCAAGTTGTTGAGGTTCATCTCATACTTCTGAAGGTTTGAGGGTGCTGCCTGTTCCATACTCCCCCTACTCCTAGCCTTTTAGGGGTACAAACAATAGTAATTGGGGCCTAGTGTGGTTGTGTACGTGTGATATACATACACTTTTTTGGGATCATATTTTCTATTCCGCTATTTAATCAAAAACCTTTGGGGATCAGTTAAATTGGGGGATAGTCTGTGTTGGTACGTGTGAGAGAGATCCACCTTTCCAAGTTGTTGGGGTTCATCTCATACTTCTGAAGGTTTGAGGGTGCTGCCTGTTCCATACTCCCCCTACTCCTAGCCTTTTAGGGGTACAAACAATAGTAATTGGGGCCTAGTGTGGTTGTGTACGTGTGATATACATACACTTTTTTGGGATCATATTTTCTATTCCGCTATTTAATCAAAAACCTTTGGGGATCAGTTAAATTGGGGGATAGTCTGTGTTGGTACGTGTGAGAGAGATCCACCTTTCCAAGTTGTTGGGGTTCATCTCATACTTCTGAAGGTTTGAGGGTGCTGCCTGTTCCATACCCCCCCTACTCCTAGCCTTTTAGGGGTACAAACAATAGTAATTGGGGCCTAGTGTGGTTGTGTACGTGTGATATACATACACTTTTTTGGGATCATATTTTCTATTCCGCTATTTAATCAAAAACCTTTGGGGATCAGTTAAATTGGGGGATAGTCTGTGTTGGTACGTGTGAGAGAGATCCACCTTTCCAAGTTGTTGAGGTTCATCTCATACTTCTGAAGGTTTGAGGGTGCTGCCTGTTCCATACTCCCCCTACTCCTAGCCTTTTAGGGGTACAAACAATAGTAATTGGGGCCTAGTGTGGTTGTGTACGTGTGATATACATACACTTTTTTGGGATCATATTTTCTATTCCGCTATTTAATCAAAAACCTTTGGGGATCAGTTAAATTGGGGGATAGTCTGTGTTGGTACGTGTGAGAGAGATCCACCTTTCCAAGTTGTTGGGGTTCATCTCATACTTCTGAAGGTTTGAGGGTGCTGCCTGTTCCATACTCCCCCTACTCCTAGCCTTTTAGGGGTACAAACAATAGTAATTGGGGCCTAGTGTGGTTGTGTACGTGTGATATACATACACTTTTTTGGGATCATATTTTCTATTCCGCTATTTAATCAAAAACCTTTGGGGATCAGTTAAATTGGGGGATAGTCTGTGTCGGTACGTGTGAGAGAGATCCACCTTTCCAAGTTGTTGGGGTTCATCTCATACTTCTGAAGGTTTGAGGGTGCTGCCTGTTCCATACCCCCCCTACTCCTCATCTAGCCTTTTAGGGGTACAAACAATAGTAATTGGGGCCTAGTGTGGTTGTGTACGTGCGAGATACATACACTTTTTTTGATCATATTTCCTATTCCGCTATTCAATAAAAACCTTTGAGGATCAATTGAATTGCGGGATAGTCTGTGTCGGTACGTGTGAGAGAGATCCACCTTTCCAAGTTGTTGGGGTTCATCTCATACTTCTGAAGGTTTGAGGGTGCTGCCTGTTCCATACCCCCCCTACTCCTCATCTAGCCTTTTAGGGGTACAAACAATAGTAATTGGGGCCTAGTGTGGTTGTGTACGTGCGAGATACATACACTTTTTTTGATCATATTTCCTATTCCGCTATTCAATAAAAACCTTTGAGGATCAATTGAATTGCGGGATAGTCTGTGTCGGTACGTGTGAGAGAGATCCACCTTTCCAAGTTGTTGGGGTTCATCTCATACTTCTGAAGGTTTGAGGGTGCTGCCTGTTCCATACCCCCCCTACTCCTCATCTAGCCTTTTAGGGGTACAAACAATAGTAATTGGGGCCTAGTGTGGTTGTGTACGTGCGAGATACATACACTTTTTTTGATCATATTTCCTATTCCGCTATTCAATAAAAACCTTTGAGGATCAATTGAATTGCGGGATAGTCTGTGTCGGTACGTGTGAGAGAGATCCACCTTTCCAAGTTGTTGGGGTTCATCTCATACTTCTGAAGGTTTGAGGGTGCTGCCTGTTCCATACCCCCCCTACTCCTCATCTAGCCTTTTAGGGGTACAAACAATAGTAATTGGGGCCTAGTGTGGTTGTGTACGTGCGAGATACATACACTTTTTTTGATCATATTTCCTATTCCGCTATTCAATAAAAACCTTTGAGGATCAATTGAATTGCGGGATAGTCTGTGTCGGTACGTGTGAGAGAGATCCACCTTTCCAAGTTGTTGGGGTTCATCTCATACTTCTGAAGGTTTGAGGGTGCTGCCTGTTCCATACCCCCCCTACTCCTCATCTAGCCTTTTAGGGGTACAAACAATAGTAATTGGGGCCTAGTGTGGTTGTGTACGTGCGAGATACATACACTTTTTTTGATCATATTTCCTATTCCGCTATTCAATAAAAACCTTTGAGGATCAATTGAATTGCGGGATAGTCTGTGTCGGTACGTGTGAGAGAGATCCACCTTTCCAAGTTGTTGGGGTTCATCTCATACTTCTGAAGGTTTGAGGGTGCTGCCTGTTCCATACCCCCCCTACTCCTCATCTAGCCTTTTAGGGGTACAAACAATAGTAATTGGGGCCTAGTGTGGTTGTGTACGTGCGAGATACATACACTTTTTTTGATCATATTTCCTATTCCGCTATTCAATAAAAACCTTTGAGGATCAATTGAATTGCGGGATAGTCTGTGTCGGTACGTGTGAGAGAGATCCACCTTTCCAAGTTGTTGGGGTTCATCTCATACTTCTGAAGGTTTGAGGGTGCTGCCTGTTCCATACCCCCCCTACTCCTCATCTAGCCTTTTAGGGGTACAAACAATAGTAATTGGGGCCTAGTGTGGTTGTGTACGTGCGAGATACATACACTTTTTTTGATCATATTTCCTATTCCGCTATTCAATAAAAACCTTTGAGGATCAATTGAATTGCGGGATAGTCTGTGTCGGTACGTGTGAGAGAGATCCACCTTTCCAAGTTGTTGGGGTTCATCTCATACTTCTGAAGGTTTGAGGGTGCTGCCTGTTCCATACCCCCCCTACTCCTCATCTAGCCTTTTAGGGGTACAAACAATAGTAATTGGGGCCTAGTGTGGTTGTGTACGTGCGAGATACATACACTTTTTTTGATCATATTTCCTATTCCGCTATTCAATAAAAACCTTTGAGGATCAATTGAATTGCGGGATAGTCTGTGTCGGTACGTGTGAGAGAGATCCACCTTTCCAAGTTGTTGGGGTTCATCTCATACTTCTGAAGGTTTGAGGGTGCTGCCTGTTCCATACCCCCCCTACTCCTCATCTAGCCTTTTAGGGGTACAAACAATAGTAATTGGGGCCTAGTGTGGTTGTGTACGTGCGAGATACATACACTTTTTTTGATCATATTTCCTATTCCGCTATTCAATAAAAACCTTTGAGGATCAATTGAATTGCGGGATAGTCTGTGTCGGTACGTGTGAGAGAGATCCACCTTTCCAAGTTGTTGGGGTTCATCTCATACTTCTGAAGGTTTGAGGGTGCTGCCTGTTCCATACCCCCCCTACTCCTCATCTAGCCTTTTAGGGGTACAAACAATAGTAATTGGGGCCTAGTGTGGTTGTGTACGTGCGAGATACATACACTTTTTTTGATCATATTTCCTATTCCGCTATTCAATAAAAACCTTTGAGGATCAATTGAATTGCGGGATAGTCTGTGTCGGTACGTGTGAGAGAGATCCACCTTTCCAAGTTGTTGGGGTTCATCTCATACTTCTGAAGGTTTGAGGGTGCTGCCTGTTCCATACCCCCCCTACTCCTCATCTAGCCTTTTAGGGGTACAAACAATAGTAATTGGGGCCTAGTGTGGTTGTGTACGTGCGAGATACATACACTTTTTTTGATCATATTTCCTATTCCGCTATTCAATAAAAACCTTTGAGGATCAATTGAATTGCGGGATAGTCTGTGTCGGTACGTGTGAGAGAGATCCACCTTTCCAAGTTGTTGGGGTTCATCTCATACTTCTGAAGGTTTGAGGGTGCTGCCTGTTCCATACCCCCCCTACTCCTCATCTAGCCTTTTAGGGGTACAAACAATAGTAATTGGGGCCTAGTGTGGTTGTGTACGTGCGAGATACATACACTTTTTTTGATCATATTTCCTATTCCGCTATTCAATAAAAACCTTTGAGGATCAATTGAATTGCGGGATAGTCTGTGTCGGTACGTGTGAGAGAGATCCACCTTTCCAAGTTGTTGGGGTTCATCTCATACTTCTGAAGGTTTGAGGGTGCTGCCTGTTCCATACCCCCCCTACTCCTCATCTAGCCTTTTAGGGGTACAAACAATAGTAATTGGGGCCTAGTGTGGTTGTGTACGTGCGAGATACATACACTTTTTTTGATCATATTTCCTATTCCGCTATTCAATAAAAACCTTTGAGGATCAATTGAATTGCGGGATAGTCTGTGTCGGTACGTGTGAGAGAGATCCACCTTTCCAAGTTGTTGGGGTTCATCTCATACTTCTGAAGGTTTGAGGGTGCTGCCTGTTCCATACCCCCCCTACTCCTCATCTAGCCTTTTAGGGGTACAAACAATAGTAATTGGGGCCTAGTGTGGTTGTGTACGTGTGATATACATACACTTTTTTTGGATCATATTTTCTATTCCGCTATTCAATAAAAACCTTTCTAGGGCAAGATCTTAAATTACAGAAATATGAGGAGACCGTCAAATAAGGGCCGTGGCCTGGGTCGTGGTGCTGCTGGTAGAGCTCCTGTTGCAAGGAGAGGACATGGTCGATCTGTGCCAGCTACACGCACAAGTGAAACACCTTCCTCAAGTGTGAGTAGGCGACAGAACCTGCATCAGTATTTGGTAGGGCATCAAACGCCCCTAGAAGTGATGAGGCCAGAACAAGTTGAGGCGATAGTAGATTGGTTTGCTGCTGACAGTGCCTCCAGTTCCTTCACATTGTCTCCCACCCAGTCTACTGCAGAAAGGTCAGAGTTGGCACCTGCAGCCAATGTCCAACCGTCTTTCACCTCACCCCCTTGCAAATCAGGCCAGCAGTCTGAGCCCCAAGCCATACAGCAGTCTCTTATTCTTTTTGAGGACTCTGTCAGCAGGGTTTCCCAGGGCCATCCACCTAGCCCTGCCCCAGAAGTGGAAGAGATTGAGTGCAGCGATGCCCAACCACTTATTTCTCAAGATGAGTACATGCAAGGATCATCGCAGCACGTCTCCGATGATGACGAAACGCAGGTGCCAACTGCTGCGGCGTTCAGCATTGTGGAGACCGACAAGGAGGGCAGGGGTGAAGACTGGGTGGAAGATGATGTGGAGGACGATGAGGTCCTCGACCCCACATGGAATGAACGTCATGCAGGTGAACTGAGTAGTTTGGAGGAAGAGGCGGTGGTCGCACAGAGCCACCAGCACAGCAGAAGAGGGAGCAGGGTGCAGAAGCGGAGCGGCCGTGCCCTAGACACTACGCCCGCTACTGCCCAACGCAGCAAGGGAACGAGCGCACCAAAGTCAGCTCAAAGGAGTTCTCTAGCGTGGAAGTTCTTTAGAAAATGTGCTGATGACAGGACACAAGTGGTTTGCACCCTGTGCAATCAGAGCTTGAAGCGAGGCATGAACCTTCTCAACCTGAGCACAACCTGCATGATCAGGCATCTAAGTGCAAAGCACGAGCTGCAGTGGAGTACACACCTTCAAAACCAAGAAACGTCTCTGGCTCATCCTGCTTCCTCTTCTGCTGCAGTCTCGGCCGCTCCAGCCACATCTGTAGTGATACCGGCACCTGCCACCCCGCAAACAGACGATCTGTCAGCAACACCACCACCTGGGTCACCAACAACCATCTCCACAATGTCCCGTGGAAGCGTTCAGCTTTCCATCTCCCAAACACTTGAGAGGAAGAGGAAGTACCCCCCTACCCACCCGCGATCCCTGGCCCTGAATGCCAGCATTTCAAAATTATTGGCCTTTGAAATGCTGTCATTCCGTCTGGTGGAGACGCACAGTTTTAAAAACCTTATGTCGGTGGCTGTCCCACAGTACGTCGTGCCCAGCCGCCACTACTTTTCCAGGCAAGCCATCCCTTCCCTGCACAACCAAGTGGGGGAAAAAATCAGGTGTGCACTGCGCAACGCCATCTGTGCCAAGGTCCACCTAACTACGGATACGTGGACCAGTAAGCACGGTCAGGGGCGTTATATCTCCCTAACGGCACACTGGGTAAATGCAGTGGCGGATGGGCCTGAGGCGGATAGCAATTTGGCGCATGTCCTTCCACCACCGAGGATTGCAGGGCGCTTCAGTTTGCCTCCTGTTCCTAACTCCTCCTACTCCGCTTCCTCATCCTCTACCGCCTCCTCATCCGGACAGCGTAACACCTTCACCACCAACTTCAGCACGGCCAGGGGTAAACGACAGCAGGCAGTTTTACAACTTGCCTGTTTGGGGGACAAACCACACACCGCGCAGGAGTTGTGGAGGAGCATGGAACAGCAGACAAATGAGTGGTTGCTGCCAGCGAGCCTCAAGCCCGGCCTGGTGGTGTGCAATAACGGGCGAAATCTCATAGCAGCTCTGGGCCTAGCCGGTTTGACGCACATCCCTTGCCTGGCGCATGTGCTGAATTTGGTGGTGCAGAGGTTCCTTAAAAACTACCCCGATATGTCAGAGCTGCTGCAGAAAGTGCGGGCCGTTTGTGCGCACTTTCGGCGTTCTCACCCTGCTGCTGCTCGCCTGGCAGCGCTGCAGCGTAACTTCGGCCTTCCCGCTCACCGCCTCATATGTGACGTGCCCACAAGGTGGAACTCCACCTTGCACATGCTGGAAAGACTGTGCGAGCAGCAGCAGGCCATAGTGGAGTTTCAGCTGCAGCACGCACGCGTGAGTCGCTCTGCGGAACAGCACCACTTCACCACCAATAACTGGGCCTCCATGCGAGACCTGTGTGCCTTGTTGCGCTGTTTTGAGTACTCCACCAACATGGCCAGTGGCAATGACGCCGTTCTCAGCTTAACTATCCCACTTCTATGCCTCCTTGAAAAAACAATTCGGGCGATGATGGAAGAGGATGTGGCACAGGATGAGGAGGAGGAGGAGGATGAAGAGGTAACATTTCCAAGGCTTTCAGGGCAGTCATTCGCAAGGGGCTCCGAGGGTGGGTTCCTGCACACGCAAACGCCAGGGACGCAATTGTCCAGCAGGGGCACAGTTCTGGAGGATGAGGAGGATGAGGAGGAGGAGGAGCTGGAGGAGGAGATGGAACCATGTTCACAGCAGGGTGGCACCCAGGCCAGCTCATGGCCATCACTGGTGCGTGGCTGGGGGGATACAGAGGACACGGACCATACACCTCCCACAGAGGACAGCCTTTCGTTGCCTCTGGGCAGCCTGGCACACATGAGCGATTACATGCTGCAGTGTCTCCACAACGACCGCCGAGTTGCCCACATTCTAACTTGTGCTGATTACTGGGTGGCCACGCTGCTGGATCCCCGTTACAAGGACAACGTACCGTCCTTAATTCACTCACTGGAGCGCGATCGCAAGATGCGCGAGTACAAGCGCACGCTGGTAGACGCCATGCTGCTGGCATTCCCATCTGACAGCGGGGCCACAGTGGAAGCACAAGGCAGAGGAGGAGGAGGAGGAGGTCGCCAACGCAACCAGGGCACCGCCAGCACCTCAGAAGGCAGGGTTAGCATGGCCGAAATGTGGAAAAGCTTTGTCAGCACGCCACAACAAACAGCAGCACCAGCAGCTCAGATGGAACGTCTTAGCAGGAGGCAGCATTTTACCAACATGGTGGAGCAGTATGTGTGCACACGCCTACATGTAGTGAATGACGGGTCTGCCCCCTTCAACTTCTGGGTCTCCAAATTGGGCACATGGCCTGAGCTTGCCCTTTACGCCTTGGAGGTGCTGGCGTGCCCTGCAGCCAGTGTATTATCTGAACGGGTATTTAGCACGGCTGGGGGCGTTATAACAGACAAGCGCAGCCGCCTGTCCAGAGACAATGTGGACAAGCTCACGTTCATTAAAATGAACCAGGCATGGATCCCACGGGACTTTTCCGTACCTTGTGCAGAATAGCAATGGATACCGACCTTACCCACCCATTGTTCCATTTTTGCTCTTTCTCACTCTTTTGGGGTGTACCCTCATTTAAAATTTGTGAAAAGAAGCAGTGTTGGCTACCTCGTCCTCCTCCTCAGGGCCAGATTAATGTAGGGGCTATTGGAGCTGCAGCTCCAGGCCCCTACCTTTTATATAGGCCCCGGGTTGGCCATATTCACTGTTACCGCTCTTCTGTCACTTGTAAACACAGAAGTCTGGCTTCTATGCTCGCTTCCCCAGGCAGCACCCTCAGAACCTCCCCACACAGCGTGAAGGCCGGACAAGGAGGGACAGTTGGCGATGCATGGATGTGTTTATGGGCTTCAGAGACAGCATCCCATGTTGAATTAGGCATGCATGGCTGCACCCTTCCTCCTCTGGGTGCATGGCAAGGCACGGCCCTAAGGCCCTTCAAAATCCTCAGCACCAAGCCCATGATGCTGTTAATCCGGCCCTGGTCCTCCTCCACCGCCGCTTCCACCTACACCGCCCATAGGTGTGCGCAGCCTATTGCATTAAGGTGTGCACCCCAAAGTTGAAATACACATGCATGTGTTTGCCAGCAGGGAGAGTAATGTATCGGGGCCATGTACCTGTAGGCAAGGAGAAATAGAGCAGAGCAGGTCCCAGGGAGATCTTTCCCATCTCCTCACTGGCAATGCTATGTGCCCTAGGTGATTAGGGTGTGCCCAGGCACACCCAGCACACCCTGTGCGCACGCCTATGTCACCGCCACATCCACCACCACCTCAACCTCCCTCCTACTCCATATGGGCCTCGTCCTTCAGAGATGAAGAAGAACATTGTTTTATTTTTCTGTTTTTTTTTGTTGTTTTAAGTTATTTCCCTATCCACATTTGTTTGCAGAGCACTTGCCATGCTCTTAATTACGTTTTGCTGCCATTTGCAGCACTCTAGCCCTTTCCTTTGGTGTTTTAGAGCCATTTTAGTGCCTTAAAGTTCGGGTCCCCATTGACTTCAATGGGGTTCGGTGTCCGGGAAAAGTTCGGTAAAAGTCCGGGACACGGACCCGGACTTTTTTTTAAAGTTCGGCCGAACCCGTCGAACACGGACATCTAGGTGTCCGCTCAACCCTAGTCTTAACCATCTCATACAGTATTTGTGAATAGTAAAGTGACACTAAACTCACATTTGTTATGAAATAAATTAAATCTAATATGTCTAAATATAAGGAGAATGTACCTTCTGTCTCTCTGTTCCTTTGTTTCTTCTCTCAAATGTTAGTTTTTATTTTTTTGGTCTTCACAGACTTCCTAGTCCCGGGTGGCTATGTTCGTTCTCCATGCCCCCTTGTGTATGTGAATGTAGCCACCCTTTACTGTTCACCCCCAAGATGGAATACACATCTATAGCGCCCCTCAGTAAGTTACTAGTGTTAGATAAATTTAGTTTTTGGCTTTCCTGCAATCAGGGAGAACAGTAAAAGTTTGTTAGGCCTGGTTTCCACCTATGCATTTTTAGTGAGTTTTCAGTTTTGCAGAAACACACTACAGTCCGTTTAACATGGTTTCCTATGGATTATGTTCACATATGTGCATTTTATGGAAAGAGTCAGGGACCAGAAGGTTGTGTTTTTGGTTCTATAGACTTCAATCGATCCCAAATGTGTATTGAAAAACACAAAATGCACCTGGAATGTGCATCAACTGCAACCTGCATTGGTGTGAACCAGACCTTAATGTCTGTTCCAGGTTCTGCTGATGTAAGCTCATCTATTTACCCTTGTATCCCATTGAGGTCTGGGATAAAGTGGGCGGAAGAGTTTGACCCTGGTGTGTATATTTATATCTCTTCAGCCAATCCCTTGTCAGGAAAGCGAGTGACAAGCAGGGATCTGAGGGGGTATAAATAGTCTGCGGCCTAGAACAGCTACCTCTAGTTCCTGGGGGAGTAGGACCCAGCCAGAAGGCTAAGGCATACTTGGGAGACTACCTGCAACACCAAAGAAATGTATTTGGGGGTCCCAGCTCCTGTTAGATCTTGGTCACCTCTGGCTTAGCATTCTGAAAAGCATGCAGAAAGCTCTACTGAGGATCCAGGTTACTGGCAACAAGTACAGAAACTGACTGCTACTGCAGGTGGCATTACAGTTTACAGGGTACAGGGAGTACCGGCCATGTGGATTCTGGAGACTTCTTTTTTTTTGTTTGCAGTATTTGGGAAAGCTTACTATAGTACATCCAGGACTATACTCCTGTTGAGAAGTTCCTGTTTGGAATCTAGTCACCCTTCACATTTAAGAGGGTGGTGCTCACCCTGAAGGAGCTGATCAGAGTTAGAGTCCTCCATTAAAGTTTTGTTGAATGTTTCGGAGTATCCCAAGTCTCCCCCTCACCCTGTCTCAGTTCTCTGAGCAAATAAACTGCAAAAAGGCATGCACAGCCTGTTTTATGACTTGTGAGTGTCTCAGCTACCTTGTGACTGGCTGCTATGTGCTATGAGGGAATGAAACCTGGGACCAAACAGCCAGACCAATCCCAAGTCTGTGCTAGACATCTTGCAACAGACACATTCAACTCTATGGAAATTGTAGTACATAGAGCGTACCAGAAATAACGGGACATAATTTGCTCTACACTAGTAGCAGTAAGGTGCATCAGTGGACAAAAGAGAAGCCAAGTTAAGTGTCACTTTAAAGGGGAACTACACTGCATCTGAGCACTACAAACCAAAAATGCTATTAATTAATTAATTTTAATATTCAAAGCAAACTCATCCATTCATCCATGGCTCCATGCTTTTTTTCCCTGAGAAATCACTTTGTAGACCACCTAGCATTTCTGGACGTGGCCATCCTGAGAAAGGGCAGATGATTCATGTAGCATTTACTTCCTGGAATCTAACTGCCCTCAGTTTAGGCATGCAGGCAGGGGAGGTGTGCTTAGCTGAGAAAACCCCTCCTGAAGACTCCTGGGATGTATGACATCATGTACCCAGGCATGAAAACCAGAAAGTATTTAAAGCGGAGTTCCGGCCACAGAAAAAAAAATTCAATGAACATACCCCCGGGACAGTCAGGGCTAGTGCATTCCACAATGGCTAGCCTTTGATCTGTCCCGGTTCGCACTTACCTTTTAGAAGAAATACTTACTTTTAAAATTTCTTCTCCAGCGCTGCCATCTCAGGTGTGGGCAGCTTGAAGCCAGCGCGATCCTCTTCCGCGTCCTCTTCCGTCCTCTTCGGTCCCACGATGCACTGCGCCGGCCCCGTCGTCACTTCCGGGTCTGCAGCGTCATCCCTGCACAGCTTCTGGGCATGCCCAGAAGCTGTTTAGCAAGGTATGATGCGCCTGCACCGGAACTGACGTCGGGGCCGGTGCAGGTGCATTGATTCCTGGGAGCGATGACGTTCAGCTCCCAGGAATCATTGCAAAGCGGAAGTGACGGCCGGGGCCGTGCGGCCGAGGGAGGAAGTGGAAGGAAGGTGAGTATTTTTTTTCTGCAATTACAAGGTGAGTAAAAAAAAAAAAAAAAATAAAAATCCTAACTACCCATTTCTATTTCAGGTGAGCTATAGCAAGCGGATGGCCCAAAATCGACTATGTCGATTTTGTGGCCGGAACTGCGCTTTAAGAAATATAAAAAAAAGTTTTTAAACGTAAAGATGACGTACTTTCCTATCTATTTACTAATGCTGGAAGCATAGAGATTAAAAATAGTCAATGTTAAATTAGGGGAATTTAGTTCTGCTTTAAGGTTGAATGGTTATAGATGTTGCAGTCATCTCTGTGCTGGTATTAAAGTCTAATTATTTAGGCCAATGAATGGGAATAGAATGGAAAAAAAAAGTAGCTAAAGTAGGTCAAGGTATAGAGTAAAATTGCAAAAATAAAATAATATTTGCAAAAAAAGATATAGAGGGGAAAGCTGCAATCACTGCAATGCTCTTCTCACACATTAATTAAACAGAATTAGAATTAGACAGAGGCATTCGGAACAGAGGCTGGGATACACATCCACCGCCGAAATACAAAGAAAGGGGGAAAGGAGATACAGGGTGCTGCAGATCCCCGGAGAATATCTTCCTAAGACCCAAAAAAACGATTTTGTACTGCCGAATTGCCCAGTGCCAGGAGGGCACAACAAATAGTAAGAGGCTAATTGTCACCTTATAGTGTATGTTTTTTGGAGAATAAAACAGTATTTCACTATTGGAGGCTATTTGTTCTTCTATATCTTTATGTGTATGGGGGGACTACATGGTCCAACTCGAGTAATATAGGAGCCAGAGATCCAAGCAATCGAGGAGAGGTCTGATCCACCCAATAAAGGGATCACAGGCGTTGGGGGTCCTTGTGACCTGCTGCTAGCTGGTAAGAGGCCACGGTTGTCACATCCCAGCACCTGGAGCACTGTGAATGGATTAATAAGAATTCACCAAGCACAATTTTGATTGCATGCTATTGCCTGGACTTTTAAACACTACTTGGAGCACATTTTTATATTTATACTTTTTTATATATTCTTATGTGATTTTTTTATATATCCTTATGTGATTTTTGTATGGAATTCTTTATATGTTTATTTATTGGTTCACTGATCCACACCTTTGTGGATTAATTTACTTTGAGAAGCACAAGCACTTCTTAATTGACGGTTGTCACATCCCAGCACCTGGAGCACTGTGAAGGGATTAATAAGAATCCATCAAGCACAATTTTGATTGCATGCTATTGCCTGGACTTTTAAACACTACTTGGAGCACATTTATATATTTATATTTTTATATATTCTTATGTGATTTTTGTATGGAATTCTTTATATATCTATTTATTGGTTCACTGATCCACACCTTTGTGGATTAATTTACTTTGAGAAGCACAAACACTTCTGAATTGAAATTGCACTGGTATGCACTTTTCTTTGCTAATTGCACCAATAGTAGATCATATATATATTTGTAGCAATTTTTAATCACATATATTACACTTTAAATCACCTATTAATTTTTATAACACGTGATATATTAAGATTACCAGCGCCTTTTTACCTATGATATATACCTATTTATTGTTTTATTACAATTAAAAGGGCAGCAGGTTCAACAATCTTTTATTTAAAGGGCCAGGCGCCTTCTCTTTTCTTTTTATTAATTAAATGCTGAATAAAAATAAAATAAAATTCAAACTTTCTGCAGTACTAATTCGCCCACAATAAGACGAAGTAATTTCCTCATGAACCTGAAATCTAAAAATACATTCAATATAATCCCATAACTGTTCTCGGTCCCTCTAAATAAAGCAGTTAAAAGTACATTAATCATTTTGAACAGGGATCACATCGGGGTGTAAGAGCAATTATTACAAATCGTTATGTTCCTGCTGCTTGCTCTAATGCTACTTTCCATGCACTGACTCACTGCCACCAGCTAAGACCAGCAATTTTGACAATTTCCAGCAGCTTCCGAACATAAAGGCAAATGGGGCCATACGGCACAGCTCTGGACATGATTCATTCGGTTATTATCAAGCTTCAATCTGAAGGATGAAATTAGCATTGCGTTCCTAAGTACCACCTGTGGACCATTGAGCCGCCTGGTATCATGAAAATGAGGTTGATGTAATAATGGTAGGATTGTGTTGCTTGCTATTCCGTGTGAATTGGAGGAAAGGAGGCTTTGCTCCTTTAGGAGGCAATCAGATTCTTATTTTTTAACCTGCACAAGAAAAATTCTCCTTACAGGCTTTCTCTGTACATCAGTGCAAGGAGCAAAAATGGTGTGCAATTATACAGTAGCCAATCAGATTTTACATTAGAAGAATAATTATTACAAACATTTTAACTGGTTGCTGTGGCTACAGCTGGTCTTATACAATCAAATACATTATAGATTACTACAATTTGAGAATTACCATTGTGCCTGATTGCATAAGCTGGCTGTAGTCAATTAGGTTGCTGTGGAAATCAGGCAACATCCAAAGCTGGCCATACATTAGCAGAATTTTATGCAAACGTTTTCATTTTAAGAACATTCATTTCTTTCCAATAGTTAATGGATTCAAATCAGTGTTCTTTTTTATCACGACCACAAGAAAACTCAAAGGAGCCATATGGAATTTTTTTCTCAGAGTCATTTCTAACGATGGATTTTGTTTTCGTTTAGGAAAGTCCATTCTTTCAAAAATTTAATGTTAAAAGCAAATTCAATTTTAAAGAACTTTCAAACAACATTCATCAAGTCATCAAATGTACTGAAAATATTCATACTGTACAAACATTCATACAAAAGTCTACTAGTGAATGAGCAACTTTACTGTTCCTTATTTTTTAGAGGGAAAATGGTGGAGCTGAACAGGTTGCTGGTCAAGTAAAGAGCGGATGTTGGGGACAGCCTGCTGCAAGGAAGACTCTGATGGTCATGACTGATTCAGCAATGAGGAAAATTCTGCTGGCCGTGGAATGTGTTGGTGGTGAGGGTCAGGCTGCTGACCAAAGAAGTCAATAGTGAAGGACAGGCTGCTGGTCCAGGTGGGGTTGGCAGCCAGGGACATGCTGCTGAGGAGGTAAGGAGGGGCAGGCTGCAGACCGATGATGGAGTCAGAAAGAAACAAAAAAAGCTGCTTAATTGCTGAATCCTTTATTTTTCTTCAACAAACGTTATTGAGCTATAATATGCATCAAGCATGAAGCCTCCTGCCATATTCTGCAGCTCCTCTAATGCGTTTCACTCCATTAGGGGTTAGTCAAAGGGATTTCTTACCTCTATGACTAAGCTCCTAATGAGGTTAAATGCATTAGAGGAGGTGGGTGGTAAGGATTTGTGGTTGAGGGACAGAACGCTGGTCAAGGAAGGGACATTTAAAGTAGCATTTGGTATTAAACCCAGAAGCAAACATATATTATATTGCCACTTACCATTTCTTAGATGTGATGCCTGCATTCATTTTCTTTTTTAGGCTTTCTTTCTTCTATTTTTACCTTGGGATCCAGCTAACATTACCTGGGGATCCAGCTAGTAGGTCTGTTGTTTTTCAAAAGAACAGGCTCTCCTGCAGAATGTATCAGTTACAGGGATGATACAACCCATTTAACACTAGCAGAGGTGCATACAATGATCAGCCTTTTTATATTTATGTAAAACCTTTATCCCAAAAGGGGAAAAAAAAGCTTTTCGCTTTAACTGCTTATAAGTTAGTGTATTTAAATCTGCTATATGGAAAGCAAGAATGGGGGAGGCACCATTAAGTGTAGTATTAAAGTATAACCATTTAATGTACAGAATTAAGAACACTTACAAGATTAAAAAGCAATACTGGTCCTGTGCTCTTCAACAAACCCCTAAACACAAGGAGGAGATCAACTCAGGGTGTACAGCCGAGTACCCCCACGCTAACCAGCATGGAGGTAGTAGAAGCGGAAGTGGCGTCACCTGTACAGGGCGGAAGTCCGGATCACTGGTAAACACACAAGGGGGCGAAGGCTGAAGTGATCCGGTCTTCCTCCCCGTACAAGTGATGTCACTTTACACCCTGAGTTGACCTCTTCCTTGCGTTTGTGGTTTGTTGAAGCCCACAGGACCACTACCTACATCAGGACCACATCCACAATGATGGGCCTGTATTGCTTTTTTATTCTTAAGTGTTCTTAATCCTGTACATTAAATGGTTATACTTTAAAACTACACTTAGTGGCGCTTCCCCCGTCTTGCTTTCCACACATCTTACAGAGCTTCTGGGCTCACTCTGAGGATGGCTGCCTAGCTCTTAGTATATATTCCCCTTTTCCTGGACAGCAGACTTTTACTACACCTGTATAAACAGTCCGGTCCACCAGAGACATTTGAACTGTTGGAGCGCCAGTTACCTAATGTATTTATCAATTTAAATCTGCTAGTACATCTAACACTCCTCTCCCCCCAGACTGACTATGCTGCTGTCCGAAGGTGCCCTCTGTGCTCCTTCATCCAGAGTGGGGGCACTCTAACACAGGAGATGTGTTACTGGCCAGATCACCAGGTGAAAACAGAGGAAAAAAAGCCTAAAAAATAAAACTGATGCAGCCACCACATCTAATGATGGGTAAGCAGCAATACAGAGATGTACCATCATTGGCTGCAATGCTCCAGGTGGCCTGCATGGCATCCCTGTTTTAAACCTGGACAAGAAGGGCGGCATAGACACAAACCGATCCCCTCCATTTTCTTTCTGCAGCCGCTGAAAGCCTAGTTTTCCTCCTCTTCCTCCTATCTGCATCAACGGCTGCAGGAGTAAAATGGAGGGGATCAGTACGTGTATATGCTGACCCCGCAACAGGAGTAAAGGTCCCCGAAATAAGTGGGAAAGGCCCAGGGCCTAGAGGGAAGGGCCCCGGGCTCAAAGAGAAGGGCCCCAGGACAGATGGAAAGGGGCCCTTCATGGTTTCTTACATCATGGCCCTGAAGGTTCTAGTTATGTCACTGCTGCAATACACACTGATCAGCCGTAACATTATGACCACCCAACTAATATTGAGTATGGCCCTCTTTTGCTAAAACAGCCCTGACCCATGGAGGCATGGACACCAAAGTAACATCCACAGCAATGGCAGGACCTAAGGTTTCCCAGCAGAACATTGCCAAAGCATCACACTGCCCCTGCTGCCTTCTTATACCCCATCCTGGTGCCATCTCTTCCCCAAATAAGTGACACACACACACAGTCGGCCATCCACATGCTGTGAAGGAAAACGTGATTAATCAGACCAGGCCTTCCATTGCTCCATAGTCCAGTTGTGATGTTCATGTAACCATTGTAGAAGCTTTTGGCTGTGGACAAGGGTTTACAATGGGTTTCACAGCCCCATACACAACAAACTGTGATGCCCATTTTTTTCTGCTTTAACCACATCAACTTCATTGACAACATGTTCACTTGCCACCTAATTTATCCCGCCAATTATCAGATGCCATTGTAACAAAATATTCCCTTTACCTGTCAGTGGTCACAATGTTATGACTGATCGGTGTATATATTACATTTTTGGTTTTGGGTTTAAATGCCTTGTTCAATAATGGAAAGCTCTTTAAAAAAAGAATGATTTCTGCCATTGCTGGTTTCTTTATCTGAAAATGCCACTTGCCTGGCTTTTCTTCTGATTCTCCTTTTTTCGATTTTTATAAGTCAATATGTTGATACGGACTTGTGAATATTTACAATTTCTTGAAATGAAGCCTTGCTTCTGGTTGGTGGCTCAAAATATTGAAGCATTAGGGCCAGTATGAAAGCCATACAACCAGCAGTTTGAGAGGAAGGTTGACAACCTCATCCACTATAGATCTTTCAGGACAGATTTATTTATTATGGGCCTGAACCTTTGAGAAAGCCCATTGGGTGCTACGCGTGAGGTGGGCGGTGACGTAATCAGGCTGGGATTAGGTAGAGCTGTGTATGCAAAGGATTGTATTGTGAAATGCTTATTTTTTACTTCTGAAATGTGAGTGGATTTTTATATGGAAATAAATACTTTTTATTAGCGATTTGCACTATGGTTCTTTCCCCTTGCCTCCTATATGATTGACACCATGCTTAGAGCCAGGGATTTGGAGTGCACAGCCAGTGGGAGCAGTGCTACTTATACAACTGCAAAGTGCATATAGACCTCCTTTATTAGTGAGGTCCATTCATGCAGGTGGGAAGACACCCATAGGTGGGATGAAGGGCACTGCGGTGATCAGAAGCAATTACTGAAAAGTTTCTGGTATATGGGACTGCAACTTTTTTTTCACAGACATTAAATTATGTATTGTTGGACTGTATGTATATTTAAAAGAAAAGATGGACTCACGTAAATTATATAGAGATGATTTTTACACTGTTTTGCAGGCAAATCTATATTGTTCTCTGCCTATTAGAGAGCAGGATCTGTTAGTGAGGTCTGCTCATTGTGCTCAGTATGTGATTCATTATGTCTGGAGAGTGTTTCACACTGGTCCAAATGGGAGGCATGTAGGACACTGGGAGGAACCTTGACAAATGAATGCATAGGCTTTGGTACAGTCCTGGTGATTGGCAGGGACAGGTTGCCTCGATGCATTCTGGGATATTGTATAAAAGCCAAGAGCACATGTGCTGCAAGGTCATTGGCTGGAGAGCAGAGTCCTGGAGGTAGGGTGGCGGCTACCTCCTCCTCTGTAGCAGTGGCACGTGGCCTAAGGGGGTCGTCCTGAGGACCAGAGGAATGGAGCTGAACTCAGAGGTCCAGGAGAGCTGACTTAGGGGGAGAGACTGGAGACCCTGTAAAAACAGTATCGTGAGTACAGGGGATCATGGCCAGGGGCCTGACCTGAGGGGGAGCCACCCCACGTGTAGGATAGTCAGTAAACGAGTGTCAGCATTGAAGGAAAGAGGATGCTAGTGAGAGTGTCCTGAAGATAATTGATAAGTTCACCAAGTCATCTTATCAGGAGGAAAGAGACTAATGGGCCATACACACTATAAGATTTTCTGAAGACTTTTTCTTTTAGATTTACCAAAACCATATAACATGAGGTCAACCCTAAACACTTTCAATTTGTATGCAATCTGGCAGGCCCTTGAACTACATAGAAAAGGTAAATCTGAAGGAAAAAGTCTTCAGAAAATCTTATAGTGTGTATGGCCCTTTAATCTAAAATCACCCATAGTGGCAGGTTGATTCAACAGCCAGGCTGTATCTGAAGATAGGAGTCCTCAACCCTTGTGTATAGTTAATTTGGAGTATCCCACTATTCCCTTATCCCATCCCTAATTTATCAATAAACATCTACATACCTTTGGACTGTTTATTGAATGAGCCAAGAAGGAAAGAGAGAGACTTATTGTCAAGGTTGCTAACAGTAACCCAGGGGGACCCGTAAGTGTGAAATCCAGCAGTCCCTACGGGGTCAGTGCTACATTAGTGTTGCGTTTCATTCTGCTATTTGAGTAACCATGTCTTACCTCCTCAGGATACCATTTGCTGCTTCCTTTATCCTTTGTTCTTTACATGCTTATGTGTTTTGTTGTTCAAAAGCAATCAAAAGTGATCACACATAAAATCTTAGTTTCTTGACTGTCTCTGGCTTCGGTAGACCCCGAAAAATGAGTTTGCCCTGAATAATGGCCATCCTAGCCTAGACATGCACTGAGCTGGTGTTAGACGTACCATAATTCTCTATGGCTGGCCCCACAGCATGTGAACTGAAGAAAACTGGAATGACCCACAATATCAACACTACTCCAAGCTGGAAATTTTTGGAAATTGGCTCTTTCAAAATTATGAACGTTTATCCCCCTTCCCAAAAAAAATGATGATTTTTTTGCCAATTTTTGGAAAAACAAAAGCAAACAGTGATCACCAGTTTAGACAGCTGGTATACTGTCAATAAGGCTTAAAGTGCAACAATAAAAAGGAAGAATTCCTTTAACCACTTGCCGACCGCCGCACGCCTATCTACATCGGCGGTCAGCCCCTCACAGGCAAAGTGACGTAGGGCTTCGTCACTAGCTTGTGAGGGTCTAGGGAGCGAGCGCGCGCCGCCGGAGGCGCGCTCCCGCGTGGTCACGGACCCCCCCGCGCGTGTGACCGGCGGACCCGATGTCCGCCGGCCACTCTGCGATCGGCGGGGGAGAGGGAGAAAGTCAGGCAGCTTGTGTAAACAAGCTGCCTGTCATTCTCCCCTCTGTATGAGAGCTGATCATATGGATCTACTATGTAGATCCGTTGATCACTCTGCATACAACTGAAGCCACAGCCAATCACAGTAAGAATCACGCCCCTAGGGACACACACAGCCCCTCCCTCTCAAATAAAGTTAACCCCTTCACTACCAGTGTATTTTTACAGTAACAGTGCATATGTATAGCACTGATTACTGTAGAAATGTCACTGGTAACCCCAAAAGTGTCAAAAATGTCAGTCAAGGGTCCGATCTGTCCGCCGCAATGTCGCAGTACCGCAAAAAAAATTGCAGATCGCCGCCATTACGCGTTAAAAAAAAAAACAACAAAAATGACAAAAATCTTTCCCTTAGTCAGTAAACGCAATAACTTTTGCGCAAACCAATCAAAATACGTTTTTTGCGATTTTTTTTACCAAACATAGGTAGCATAAAACAAATTGGCCGAAAATGTTAAAAAATTTTGATTTTTACATTTTTTTGGGGGGAATTTCATATAAAAAAAAGGGAAAAATATTGCTATTTTTGCAAAATTGACGCTCTTTTTTTTGTTTACAGCGCGTGATCAAAAAATCGCACAGGTGATCAAATACCGCCAAAAGAAAGCTCTGTTTGTGGGAAAAAAAGGATGCCAAATTCGTTTAGGTACAGCGTCGCACGACCGCGCAATTGTCCGTTAAATTCTCGCAATGCCGAATCGCAAAATACCCCCTGGTCGTTTAGCAGCCAAATCCTCCGGGGCTTAAGTGGTTAAATATTGTGCCTGGGGGGTCCCCTTAGTCTGCCTGTAAAATGGTGTATCTGTAGCATGCATAGACTCTGCTGCAGCAAAAATGAAAAAAAGAAAAATCACATTTAAATTGATCCATGGTTGCACATGCCAGCACCCAGCTATTGAAAAAAAAATATAATAACAAAAAAAAAACAGCGTGGGGTCCCCCCCCCAAAAAAAAGTATGGGCTGAGGGGAGGAACCCCATGCTGTTTTTTTTTTTTTTTTACCAGCAATTTTTATTTCATTATTCAGCTGTCAGCAGGGAAGCCCACTGACAGCTGCTGACTCATTGGTTGTTAAGGATGCCACGGCCGGCTTCCTGATCCCACTCCTTAACAACCAGTTTTACTGCACCCTGATTGGGCAAAGCTTTGCCCAATCAGGGCGCAGAATGCACTGTGCAGCACGCAGTGCATTGGAGGGCGTTCGGCGGGGCGGACACCCGCCAAACACCCTGGGAGGGTGAGTGTGTCAATTTAATTCTGGGACACGGTATTGTCCCAGAATAAAGGTGCCCGGGACAGACCTTCGAAATGCGGGACTGTCTCAGGCTACCTGGGACACGTGGTCACTCTAACGCTAGGTGTTTAGCCTCGACGTATGAGCCCAGGGGCACAGACTACTTGTGTTCTAGGCATCCATCTCTGGCCATATGCTGCCCTAAGTTGTTGTACCACTCAGTGCACCATCCAGCCACAGCTTTCAACCTCTCATAGGATTTAGCAGTCTGCCGGCAGTGGGGCTGGACAGTGCGCCTGCGCCTAAATACTGGTTTCTCATGACCTGTGTCTAAATGCCCTGTGTGCATGATACCTTCATTTTTCAAATCATTTTTTTTTTTTTTTTAACATGAATTTTAGCAGACAAAACAGGGACTTTATTTGGGAAAGCCGGGCATGCAAGCACCTTTGTAAATATCGGCAGAACAGATGGGGCATATCCCATGCACACTGTACTGGCAGGGGAGTGCCTGAGAGCATCACACCTGGATAGCATCTCTATGGCAACTCCACACTCTCGATTCTCAACTTCCAGTCTGAATAAATGAATGAACAAGGGAAAGGAATATGCTTCACTCCCCTTGCTCAGTCAGTGGAGAGATGGGTAGGTGGGTTGCTAGGCAACAGTGTTCCATAGACTGGAGTCCTTTGAAATTAACAAAGCTGACCCACTCACAGTTTCAGAATTCTCCTTTAAAAAAAAAAAAAAAAAAACCTTTATTCAAAGGTTAGTGGGAAAAGCTGCAGCAGCACTAAAGATAGAGAAGAGAATAAATGGACGGCCAGCAGAAAAAAAAAAAAAAAAAAAAGATAAAACAGAAAAGGAAATGGAAAAATAATTACTTTACATTTGTACTCAAGTACCCATCTGACACAGGAAACAGGGATACAAGGGACACACAACTGTGATCGAGCCACCTCCACACTGTATTGTGCAGAGGCGGCTGTGAAAAGGTTGAGAATGTGCAGAACCCGGGATTTAAGGGAATCATTTTTTCCAATAGAAAAATATAAAGTGGTAGATTGCGAACATGGCATAAAAAAAATAAAAAAATAACAGTGCTTTATAAATAGAGTAAATGGCAACATAGCAATTAATAAAAAATAATTAAAAAAGGCAAATGTGCACCTTCACCACTTTGTAGATTTTTTATCAGAAAAATATTGTATAAGTGATAAATATTTTATATTCTCAGCAGGTGGAGGTCTATGATCTTTTTTAACATTCTTGTCATGTTGTTCTTAAAGGTGTGTATTTATAAAAAAAAAAAAAAAAAAATGGCATAGCTCTTTGTCTATAGAAATTGCGTATACATTTGTTTTGTACAAATGGGGCAAAATCAGATGTTCTAAATTTATATTCTCTGCTGATTAAATGTGTGAATGGGGAAAAATACCAGCTTATGATGACGAGATGGTTTTAGCATATGTAGGCTTTTCAGCTCCATCTAGTGGCCATAAGGAGGTGTTGCCTGCATTCACACATTCAAACCGCAGAGAATAAAGCCTCTGAACATTTGATTTTGCCCCATTTGCACAGAAATGTACATACAGTTTTGATGGATGACCAGCTAAGCAAATTCATTTTTATGAATAAAAGTCTTTGTAAACCCATATCATATAATATTCATTATGTTATTTTAAGTCCAAAATGTATTTCAAATCATTTTTAAATCTTCAGATAAAATAATAGCTAGTGATTCTGCCATGAAAATATTTGTTCAGGCATCTCCTGTTATACGGTGACAACGCTCTGCCTCTGTAACTCAGTTGTGCTCATTTGTTGTCACCCTGTCAGACAGGCTTCTAAATAAAGCCCCGTACACACGTACCGATTGTCGGCCGTAAATATTCGGCCGACGACCGATCGGCCGATTGTCGGTTTGTTAGTATGATGCTTCCGACAGCTGACAGCGCATTTTCGGCCGAACAGAATCTGTCGGGCAGGCATTAAGATTTTTGTTGGCCAACACCAGAACGGCCGATTGTTCGCCAGTCAGTACAGAATTCGGCCGATAAACAGCAGATTAGCAAGACTGGGCATGCTCAGAAAAGAAAAAACACATGGAAAGTTAACCATCATATGACATCACTTCTGCAGTCGGCTGTTGTTGACCGACAAAATTCATGTGCAGTCTTTTGCAGTTTTCAGCCAGACAAAAGACGGCCGATTGTTCGGCCGACAATCGCTACGTGTGTACGGGGCTTTAGGCTACAAGTAGCAGTCAACACACATTGCACAGGCATAGTCCACTGGTTTTACCATTAGGATACCTGCCCTGAGAAATTCCATGCGGACATCACTGGAGTGAATGTAGATAGGAAGTAGCTGATAAAAATAATCAAAACTGAGATACTAGAAAGGATAAAAAAGGTAAAGAAAAAGTAAAAGCATTTTAATAAAAGTGCAATGCTTTTGCAAACAATATGTTATTCAGATTAAAGTGGTATTAAACTCAGATTTTTTTAATTTTACCTACAGGTAAGCTTATAATAAGGCTTACCTGTAGGTAAAATGAATGTCTACTGAATGTGATCTGTTTAGGAGATATTCTAGTGAGCAGCAGCCAGTGACATCACCAGCGCATGCACTCTGAAGGAAAGGCATACCTGTCCTATTCTTTTAAAGCTGTGTGCTGCAGCCAAGACTCCCACAGTGACATCATCGAGGCTCCATCACTCAGAAGGCCAGAGTCCACGAAGACTTAATGAAGATAGAAGCCTGTGCAGCAGTGACAGTGCGCCGCTGGATGGCTTAATTTTAAGGTAAGTCTTTCATAATGTGCTAGTATGCGATGCATACTAGCACATTATGATATTGCCTTACAGGTTGAAACTTTTTTTTTATTATAGACTTTACTACCACTTTAGGCTACATTCACATATTGGTGTCTTGGATCGGCGATTCTGCCCACGATCCCGAATCATTGCAAATCCATGCGATTCCAGTGACTTGCAATGGCACCCCAAATGCAGCCAATTTTGCCGCGATTGTTGCCCGACTAATTGTGGTAAAATTGTGCAAACAGAATTTGCGGGATGCCTGTCACCCAAAAAAAGTTCTTGAAGATTCTGTTTGCACGATTGTACCACGATTCGTCAGGTGACAATCGTGGGAAAATCACGCCGCGTATGGGGTGCCATTGCAAGTCATGGGAATCGCACGAGCATCCCACGATTTGCAATGATTTGGAATTGCGGGCAGAACCGCGGCAAAACTGCCTGCAATCTGAGACGCCAATATGTGAACGGAGCCTTAAGGTTCACAGTCTACATCTACTTTAACTGCTAATTAATCAGCAGGAATCAGTTGAAATTCAAGCCATGTACGGCCTTAAAGCGGAGTTCCACCCAAAAGTGGAACTTCCGCTTTAGGGAGTCCTGACCCCCTGACATGCCACATTTGGCATGTCATTTTTTGGGGGGGGGAGCGGGTACCTAGTTTTGACAGGTACCCGCTCCCACTTCCGCTCGGAGCGCCGCGGCGCCCTGAGCGGAAGTTCTCCTCTCCCCCTCCCTCCCTGCAATCTTCTGGGACACGTCAGAGGTCCCAGAAGATTGCCGGCCAATCACGGCGCGCAGCGCGACTCGCGCATGCGCAGTGGGTACCCGGCTGTGAACCCGCAAACTGTAACAGCCGGGTGCCCACAGCAGTGATGCCGGCGCCGAGGGAGAGGATCGAGGCTTCCGGCGGCCGCATCGCTGGACCGTTGGACAGGTGAGTAAATGGCTGGAACTCCGCTTTAACCACTTGCCGACCGCCGCACGACTATCTACGTGGGCGGTCAGCCCCTCACAGGCAAAGTGACGTAGGTCTACGTCGCTCGCCTGTGAGGGTTTAGGGAGCGAGCGCGCGCCGCCGGAGGCGCGCTCCCGCTCCCGCGTGGTCACGGACCCCCCCGCGCGCGTGACCGGCGGACCCGATCGCCGCCGGCCACTCTGCGATCGGCGGGGGAGAGGGAGATAGTCAGGCAGCTTGTGTAAACAAGCTGCCTGTCATTCTCCTCTCTGTATGAGAGCTGATCACATGGATCTACTATGTAGATCCATTGATCACTCTGCATACAGTTGAAGCCACAGCCAATCACAGTTAGAATCACGCCCCTAGGGACACACACAGCCCCTCCCTCTCAAATAAAGTTAACCCCTTCACTACCAGTGCATTTTTACAGTAACAGTGCATATGTATAGCACTGATTACTGTAGAAATGTCACTGGTAACCCCAAAAGTGTCAAAAATGTCAGTCAAGGGTCCGATCTGTCCGCCGCAATGTCGCAGTACCGCAAAAAAAATCGCAGATCGCCGCCATTACGCGTTAAAAAAAAAAACAATAAAAATGACAAAAATCTTTCCCTTTGTTACTAAACGCAATAACTTTTGCGCAAACCAATCAAAATACGCTTTTTGCGATTTTTTTTACCAAACATAGGTAGCATAAAACAAATTGGCCGAAAATATTAAAAAATTTTGATTTTTACATTTTTTTTTGGGGGAATTTCATATAAAAAAAAGGGAAAAATATTGCTATTTTTGCAAAATTTACGCTCTTTTTTTGTTTATAGCGCGTGATCAAAAAATCGCACAGGTGATCAAATACCACCAAAAGAAAGCTCTGTTTGTGGGAAAAAAAGGACGCCAAATTCGTTTCGGTACAGCGTCGCACGACCGCGCAATTGTCCGTTAAAGTCACGCAGTGCCGAATCGCAAAATGCCCTCTGGTCGTTTAGCAGCCAAATCCTCCGGGGCTTAAGTGGTTAAGTGTTGTCAGCATCTGAGGTTTAAGAGAGGAAGGTTGCGCAGCACAGAATCCTAAAAAAAGGTTGCAGTCCTGCCCAGAGGTACTGTGAAAGCTTTTTGAATCTAACTGCAATGGAACACCAAAAATCTCTAATTAAAGGTGAGCTTACCAGACACTTTAGCCCATCTACCATATTCCCTGCTTTTATTGATTTTACTTGTTGCCCGGAGTCGCTTTTTAAAGTAAAATTTCCTTCACAAAGCAAGTTCCAATATAAAACATGTGGAGTTTGTATTAATGAAAGCCGCTGTTGCCATAGTGACCAATATTTAATATTTTATTGGAATCTCCTGCCAAACAATCTTTGTGCAGAAAATGAAATGCAAAAGATTTCAAATGAAAAGAGCTTGTTATCAGCCTCATTTCTTCTGGAGAATTCGCAGACCACGTTTTGTTATGACTTTGGGTGATCTGACGACACAGCCTTAAAGTTTACTTATTTTCTGCTGTATGCTCAAAAATAAAATATGGAAAATATTATTTTTGATCCAAATTTTGTATTCACATATGCAGCCAACAGGTGAAGGACTCACTTCATTTGACTTGACTTGATCACCAGAATGTTTTTAGAGGTTTTGTAAATCTGAGATTAAAAATGTTAATGACTCAGCAAAACGGTTAGTAATTCTAAAGCAACTCAGGCTGCAATCTTTAGCCAATTCAATATCGGACACTTTTCCCCCCTTCCTGCCCAGGCCAATTTTCAGATTTCAGCGCAGGTCATGCAACACTGTACCCATATGGAATTTTTATCATTTGTTTCACACAAATAGAGTTTTCTTTTGGTGGTATTTAATCACCACTGGGTTTTTTTTTTTTTTTTTTGTTTGCTAAATAAACGGAAAAAGACAGAAAATTAAAAAAACAAAAAAACAAAAACAAAAGTTTTTCTTTGTTTCTGTTAAAAATGTATTCTGCTACATTTCTTTGGTGCAAATACCCCAGATCAGTGTTTAGTACTTAGTCTGTATAGAGTCAACAAACTATGGTATATATATCTGAAAATTGATCAATCCTGATGTAATTACGGGCCTATCTAATTTCTTGAGGCCCGAAAACGCCAGGACGCGACAAGTATGACCAGAATTACTTTTGGAAAGTGTACAGTCCAGGGTATTTAGTAAGAGGCATGGTGAAGTTTTTGAAATTGTAATTTTTTTGTCACAAATTTTTAAAAAATAAAGAAAGCTTAAAAAATAGTTATTTTAACATTTTTTTTTTTTGACATACTGTCACCAGTGCAGTGACATTATATACATATATATATATATATATATATATATTTATTTATATGGTGTGGTAGTTAATTAGGGACACTAATGTATTAATGATTACAGAGCTACATTCATTTGTGTCTTTTACATCTGCCTAGAGATCAGCCTCCTCTTGTCCTATCTATCCTGCATACCCTGTGTAACAAAGGGTCTGTATATTTATTTTTAACCTGGTCCGATCCAGTTCCATGATCCTGTAGCTCCGTCTCCCCGGTGTCAGTAAGTGGCTGCTGCATGGGATAGGAGGGAGCACCAACAACGGCTGAGCCACGGAAGTTTATGGGCAATGTTATAATTCCCAGAATTTGCAGCTGCTGTAGAGTCCTCCTTATACAGGAGAGCCAGAGCTACAGACCATTGTGACTGCACCCGATTAAAAATAGGTAAGTACACAGATCTTTTTTGCACTGGGTATGCAGGGTAGGTAGGAGGAGGGAGGAGGGAACATTTTTAAGAATAGTGAGGGAGGTTTACTAAAACCGGTGCACTCAGAATGTGGTGCAGCTGTGTATAGTAATCAATTAGTTCTAACTTCAGCTTCTTCAATTAAGCCTTGAAAATAATGCTTCGTACACACGTTCAGATAATCGTATGAAAGTAATCGCTTTCGACTTGATCGCGCGATAATCTGATCGTTAGTACACAGCTTTCGACAGCCAATTACGACAGTTCGTCCAACAAAATCCGAAAGAACAAACATGAAAACTTCTGCTACACGATAGCCTAGCGAACGACAATCGTTTAACCACTTGCCGACTGCTCACATTGACAGTACTGCGGCAAAGTGGCTCGTTAAGGTCTGGCGATGTAGACCTACGTCACCAGATTCTCCCCTCTCTCGGCGGCGCGCGCGCGCCGCCGGAGGCTCGCTCCCGCTGTATTCAGACACAGCGGTAGTCGGGCCAGGGGAGGAGAAGCGGTGATCACCGCCGCTCTTCCCCGATCGTCGGCGATCGAGTGTGTAAACAAAGTGGGCGGATCTCCTCTGTGACAGACAGTCACAGATTACAGGATTCAGCATAGCTGAACCTGCGATCTGTGCCTGTGTCACACAATCCCCTCCCCCCACACACGTCAGTAAGCATGAGGCATACATTTACCCCTTGATCACCAACAGTGTTAAACCCTTCCCTGCCAGTGTCATTATTACAGTAACAGTGCATATTTATAGCACTGATTACTGTATTAATGTCACTGGCACCCCCAAAAGTGTAAAAAATGTCAGTTAGGGGTCCGATCTGTCCGCCGCAATGTCGCAGTCCCGCAAAAAAAAAAGAAATCACAGATCGCCGCCATTACTAGTAAAAAAAAATAAACAATAAAAATGACAAATCTTTCCCGTAGTTAGTAAACGCAATAACTTTTGCGCAAACCAATCAAAATACGCTTATTGTGATTTTTTTACCAAAAATATGTAGCAGAAAACAAATTGGCCTAAAATGTTAAAAAATTTTGATTTATACATTTTTTTTTGGGAATGTTATATATCAGAATGTCAAAAATATTGGTTTTTTTTTAAATTGTCGTTCTTTTTTCAAAAATTTAAAATTGCACAGGTGATCAAATACCATCAAAAGAAAGCTCTATTTGTGGGGGAAAAAAGGACATAAATTTATTTGGGTACAGTGTCGCATGACCGCGCAATTGTCCGTTGAAATAACGCAGTGCCGAATCGCAAAACATAGCCTGGTCAGGAATGGGGTAAAATCTTCTGGTCTTAAAGCGGTTAAAAATACGCTCATTGAGAATTTTTTTGTCAAAGACATGTAGCTAAATACATTTTGGCCTAAATATATGACAAAAATTGAAAATATTGGATATTTTTTAATTGTCAAAGTAGAAAATGTCAATTTTTACGCAAAATATTCGCTCTTTTTTTATTAATATCGCAAAAAGTGAAAAGCGCAGAGGTGATCAAATACCACCAAAAGAAAGCTTTGTTTGTAGGAAAAAAAGGACGTAAATTTTGTTTGGGTATGGAATTGCATGACCGCGCAATTTTCAGTTAAAGTTGCGCAGTGCCAAGTTGCAAAAAGTGGCCTGGACGTTAAGCAGGAAAATCCTCCGGGAATAAAGTGGTTAATCAGTACAGTATGCGTCCGCTATAAATCGTTCGACAAAGACCGCGCATGATCAGAAACACTAAAATAGCACGGAAAAGGCCTGGCTGCCATTGTTTTTGTTTTGCATCATCTGATACGTAGCTACGCAACCAGGAAGCTTTTCCAGAATCGTACAAAAAAAATCCTACGTTTATATGCATTGTTGAATTCGATATTAGCATCATGCAACAAAATGCGAACGATAAGTCGTCCGATTATCTGAACGTGTGTACAAGGCATTAGGCCCCTTTCACTCATGCTGTCTGTTTGTCCGTTTTTCATCTATCTGTACACAGATGAAAAACGGATTCATCTCTATGGAAAAACGGATGTAGATGGATTATCATCCATTTACATCAGTTTACATCCCCATCCGTCATCATCTGTTTTTTTAAACCGATCAAAGCTCTATTTTTTTTCTTTAAAAAAATGGATCGGACGAAAAATGGATGTCAACTGACAAATGGTCAGTTTTTCATCAGTTTTTGCATTGGTAGTGGATGTAAAAAAATCTGATGAAAAACGGATGAAAAACTGAGTACTTAATACATTTTGATGTCACTGAACTGATGAAATGAACTATCCGCATGTGTGAAAGTGGCCTTTAACCTAGAAGCTGATTGGTTACTAATACTATGTCACCAGTTTTTGTAACTCTCCCCCAGTTAGTGTTAGGCCCCTTTCACCCGACGGACTCCGTTTTGCTCAGCGGGGATTGATCCACCGATCCTCGCTGAGCCTGGCGGATGACAGCTCTGTCTCCACTTAATTTGCAGAGATGGAGCTGTCAGATCCCCGCTCTTCTCTATAGAAGATTGGATGAAAAAGGGACCACCTGTCCATTTTCATCCGATCCTCCAGACAGATGGAAAATAGGGTTTCCATCCTTCCGGATTTCACTGACCGGATCGGATCAGATAGCAGCGGGTGTCAGTGGACATGTCACCGCTGACATCCGCTGCTCCATAGGGGTGCATGGAGCATCCGATCAGATCCGCCTGAAAAACTGACAGGTGGACCGAATCGGAAAGCCCGTGTGAAAGGGGCCTTATGCGTTTCTTCCACTTTATTAGATGAATAAACTGCTTACTGCCCTAGAGGTTATTACCCACTGTCACTGAATAGTAAGTGATATGATGGTGTAATATGTAATTTAAGAAAATGATATACTGTACGCACCTCACTAGCATATGATATGACATTTTGTTATGTCCTACTGATAAAATATAAATGTTATTATAAAAAGAAAGACAATGCAGCACTTTTCCCTGAAAGGAGAATGGGAGGTCATGGATTCCACTGGGAACACTGGCCTCCTGCACCAATTACAGAGGAAACAAGACAACACAGAGACTACAGAGCATAGCATGGAAATGAGACCCAGTGCCCCGCTTTTACTAATGGATCACAGCATAGGTCATACAGACACAGGCTTCCCATGTGCACAGTCCCTAAATAAAGCAAGGAGGAAGGACCTGGAGTTCTGCACTAATGAATACTTTTATTTTATTACAAGTACTTATACTGTATAGCTCAATTTACACAGCGCTTTACACATATACAGTATTATACATTCACATCAGTCCCTACCCTTAGGAGCTTACAATCTAAGGTCCCTAACTCATATTTTTTCATACATATACTTTGCCAATTTAGACAGGATCCAATCAACCCACCAGCATGTCTTTAAAAGAGAATACTTTTAGAGACAAAGCACTGTGTACATTCAGCAAGCACATATTCCAGCTAATTCATGTAATATTCACCATAAAATATAATATACTGTCTTTGCTATACTCATTGCTGCTAACCTCCTGCAATCTCTTTGCAGCCACTTCCCCTGCATTTCATTTCTCATTGCAGTCCTCATTGGAAGCCTGTGTGACAGAGTGACAGTGCATGGGCACAATAGGACACGGGGCTTGTTAGCTTAAAACAGGAAGGATCAACAATTTTTTTTTTTTTACTTTTTATGAAAGCTACAGATTTGAAAACATTGAAAACAGCTTTTGAATTATATTAACATATTAAATCTGAGATTTTAGTGATCTGGCACGCATATCTTTTGAATGAGAGAAACACTAGAAATGAGGTTCTTCTGTCTACATAATACAAATAAACAAGCTGCACTAAATGTGTGAAATGATATCACCCAATCATGAGTGATAGCACTAAATAGAATTGTAAAATTATACAAACTGTGCAAATGATTTGACACCAAAATTAGTGATCATATAATAAATAAATATATCAAACTATATAAGATGATTATACCCAATACTAAATAATATGTGTGCAAAAATAGTGAAAGAATAATTGAGTCGAGTATAATAAAGTTCATAAAGTCTCTTATTCAAGAGGATCCCAAAGAATAGTGAGTGCAGATTCGGACGTTCACCCAAATTTCACCAATTGTGCAGTGACCGCCACCAGTGGTACAAACTGCTTACCAGAAATAAATGAATGCAAGTCAAAAAAGGGGGGGGGGGGGATATCACTCAGGATCTCAGGGCATCAATGGCAATCCAGGAATGAAAACTCCACTACACCTCCAAGGTTTTGACCATGATCATAGATATTAGGAACATCCACCATCAAACCGCATACATGTGAATAAAGATAAATGGTCCCATAGCGTAAAACTGTTATATTTATTAAAAGCAATAAGAGGTTATACACTACAAACTGAAGAAAGGGAGTGCGCATATATTATAACACACGAGCCGCCGGCCGGTCGGCTCTTCCGCCCGCCCTTCGTCTTCGTCTCACTCCGGTGACGTCAGCATCTTCTGTCTACATACTATTACAATTTTAAATCCTAAATACAGAAAAATAATACAGAGAAAAAAAACAAAGACATTAGTTAAATTGTGTAGAAAAAAAAAAGATTGGGCCACAGAGTCTTGCGGAGGGTAAGACATAAGGGGGGAAGGTGGGGGTCCCCCTTTGTTGGAGGGAATACAGATAGGTGAGCGATCTCCTCCTCACTTTGTGATCACATAAAATCTTGAGGAGTTTTCGGGAACAGCTCCTTCCCCTGGTCTAATGCTGGCCATTCACTAGCAAAATTCAGTTAGGGTCCTTTCACACAGGCGATCCAATCAGATCCGCCTATCATTTTTTCAGGCAGCTCCATGCATCCCTATGGGGCAGCGGCTGTCAGCAGAGACATCTCCGCTGACATCCGCTTTCGATCCTGTCCCTGAAATTCAGACGGATGGTAACCCTATTTTCCATCCGTCTGGCGGATCGGATCAGATAGGATCAGTGAGTCCGTTCTCATCCTATCTCCCCATAGAGGACAGCGCGGAATCTGACAGCTCCATCGCCGCACACAGAGCGGGAGTGCTGAAATGATCTGAAATAATCACAGAGCACCTGTGATCCTCCTATATAGGATCACAGGACGTGTTTATTTCAGAAGTCCCT
Organism: Pelophylax lessonae; assembly: GCF_965119305.1. NCBI lineage: Eukaryota > Metazoa > Chordata > Amphibia > Anura > Ranidae > Pelophylax > Pelophylax lessonae. Next base: position 261,143,918 of record NC_138773.1, on the reverse strand, counting down.
TCCTCCATACAGTTAGAAAACACTCCCCTAGGCTCACACTTAACCCTTTGAGCACCACTGGGTTAACAGTGCATATTTTTAGCCCTGATTACTGTAGTAATGTCACAAATCCCTCCCAAAAGCAACAAAAATGTCAGTTAGGGGTCCGATCTGTCCGCCGCAATGTCGCAGACCCGCTAATAATTGAAGATCGCCGCCATTACTAGTAAAAAAAAAATCAACAAATTGAAAATGACATAAATCTTTCCCCTAGTTTGTAGACGCGATAACTTTTGCGCAAACCAATCAAAATACGCTTATTGGGATTTTTTTTACCAAAAATATGTAGCAGAATACGAATTGGCCTAGAAGGATGAAAAATTTTGATTTTAAGATTTATTTTTTGGGAATGTAATATAGCAGAAAGGGAAAAATATAGTTTTTTCTTTTAGATGTGTCGCTCTTTTTTTGTTTATAGCGCAATAAATAAAAATTGCACAGGTACCACCAAAAGAAAGCTCTGTTTGTGGGAAAAAAGGGACATCAATTTTATTCAGGTACAGTGTCGCATGACCGCCCAATTTATTTATTAAAGTAACGCAGTGCCGAATCGCAAAAAATGGCCTGATCATTAGGGGGCAAATCCTTCAGGTCCAGAAGTGGTTAATGATGCTTAAAGTGAAACAATAAAAATGAAAATGAAATGAAAAAAATAAAAATGAAACATTCCTTTAAATATCGTGCCTTTAACCACTTTACAACCGGAGGATTTTGCTGTCTTCCGTCCAGGCCACTTTTTGCGATTCGGCGCTGTGCGACTTCAACTGACAATTGCGCGGTCGTGCGACGCCGTACCCAAACGAAATTTACGTCCTTTTTTTCCCACAAACAGAGCTTTCTTTTGGTGGTATTTGATCACCTGTGCGATTTTTACTTTTTGCGCTATAAACAAAAAAAGAGCGTTTATTTTGAAAAAATAACAATATTTTTCACATTTTTTTATATGAAATTCCCCCCAAAAAAGATGTAAAAACCAATTTTTTTAAAAGTTTTTGGCCAATTTGTTTTATGCTACATATGTTTGGTAAAAAAAATCGCAATAAGCGTATTTTGATTGGTTTGCGCAAAAGTTATTGCGTTTACTAACAAAGGGAAAGATTTCTGTCATTTTTGGTGTTTTTTTTTTAACGCGTAATGGCGGCGATCTGCGATTTTTTTTGCGGGACTGCGACATTGCGGCGGACAGACCGGACCCCTGACTGACATTTTTGACACTTTTGGGGGTACCAGTGACATTACTGCAGTAATCAGTGCTATATATATGCACTGTTACTGTAAAAATGACACTGGCAGGGAAGGGGTTAATTTTATTGGAGAGGGAGGGGTTAATGTATGCCTGGTGCTTACTGACGTGTAGGGGGGGAGGTGACTATGTGATTCATGGACAGATCGGATGTCCAGCTATGCTGAACAGTCCGATCTGTCACTCCCTGTCACTATGGAGATCCGCCCGCTGTGTTTACACACAGCGGGCGGATCTCCAGACTCGATCCCCGACGATCGGGTAAGAGCAGCGGCGATCGCCGCTGCTCCTCCCCTGGCCCGACTCCCGCTGTGAATGAAAACAGCGGGAGCGAGCCTCCGGCGGCGCGCAAGCGCCGCCCAGAAGGGGAGGAGTCCAGTCACGTTAATACTACCTGGCTGGACGGGAACGAGCCACTCTGCCGCAGTAGTATTACTGTGAGCGGTAGTAGAGTGGTTAATTTAAACTTGCTCATGGTATTGCCGGGATCCGGCAATACAGATTATAAAAAATGAAAAGTAGGGTCCCCCCCCCCGTCTATATCAGGCCCTTCACGTCTGGTATGGATCTTAAGGGAGACCCCATGCCAAAATAAAAAAAAAAAAGCATGCAGCCTGGCAGGTCAGGAAAGGGGGGGGGGGGGGGATGAGCGAGCAATCCTCCCCCTCCTAAACCATACCAGGCCACATGCCCTCAACATGGGGGGTGGGTGATTTGCGGCAGGGGGGCTATCCCCCCCCACCCCAAAGCACCTTGTCACCATGTTGATGGGTGATGGGGACAAGGGCCTCTTCCCAACAACTCTGGGCTGTGGTTGTCAGGGTCTGCGGGTAGGGGGCTTATCGGAATCTGGAAGCCCTCTTTTACAAGGGTGCCCCCAGATTGAGCCCCCCCCAAGTGAATGGGTATCGCATACCCATTCACCAAAAAAGTGTAAAAAAGTAAAAACCACAGAACACAATTTTTGACAAGTCCTTTATTAAAAATAAAAAAAAATAGTGTCCCTTAATGTAAACCCATCGTCAATCACGATGCCTGGAAAAACAGAAAAAAAAAATCAAAAACCCTTCGCCTCTTCAGAGGCTACCCGCCGTCTACCCGATCTTTAGCTTTGACAGTTATTCTATAGGCAAGGGGCGGGGCCACCCGGTTACATCACCCGGTGGCACTACCCCCTTCTGACATCACCTGACGTCCCGGCGCTCGCTCGTCCCCCCCTTTTCCTTGCCTGCCAGACTGCATGCTTGAATAAGGGTCAGGTATGGATTTTGGGGGGGGCCCCTCGCCCTTTTTTTTTTAAATTTTGGTTTGGAGTTTCTCTTAAAATCTATACCAGACCCAAAGGGACTAGTATAGATTTTAGGGGAGACCCCACGCCATTTTCTCTTTTTTAATTCTGTCATAGGGTTCCCCTTAACCCATTTAAATACAGGGCACTTTCACCCCCTTCCTGCCCAGACCAATTTTCAGCTTTCAGTGCTTATTGGCATCTATGGAAATATTGCTCAGCTTGACATGCCACTGCTTCCAGTCTTTAACATTGGCACCTATGGGAAATCTTGGTCAGCTTGGCATGGCACTGCTCACGAACTATAAGTGACAAGGGACACAAAACTTTGGAAGCACTGAGGGGGGACCCAGGACTACAACATATCCATACATTATAAAAGTGGGGTATGCTTGTACACTACACTGACTGCACTAAACTGACTGAACACACTATACATTAACTACGTGCCTAATCTCTATTGTGACACACTATAAGCAGCAGCCTTATATAGTGTGGGGTGTGGACTTAGCCCCCTGAGTTATGATTGTCAGGACAGGACATTGTGCTGTGATTCACCAAAGCATACAGGTCAGGTGCATGCTTTGACCAATCATCGGCAATCAATGCACTGCAACAGCGCAGTGCATTATGGGGCACTCATCGCTGGCGAACTTCCCGCTGAGCGCCCCATTTGTTAGTGTGTTCTGCGAACACACTAACAGCTGATGTTAGAGTCGAATGAACACAGAGCCCATCCCTAGTAGTGATGCCAAAAAATTTAAAGAAGAGGATGGAAGTTTTATTTTAACAAACAAAACTCAGGTTTAATTTCAGTATGTATGAAAACCACATTCACATACACCCGGGATTTCATTTAAGTAGCAGATCTGAATGAATATGTCAACCCAAAATGTCATATTCCTGATATGTGCCTGCTGTACCATGTACTTGTATGAAAATATATCCTGTTCTCTTTTGTATTGCTTCCTTTGTGTGGCATATCTGGTGTTCCTGCCAGTCCCCCTGCTTTCCTCTCAAAAACTGACCAGACTAGGCATGACAGCATAGCATAGTCAATATTATTTACCGTATTAGAGCCGAATTACACTAGAGAGGCTTTGCACTCTTCTTTTGTGGTTTTGTCCAGATGTGTTCGGGCTCTTTCACACGGGCTTTCCGTATGTCCGCAAATCATCCTATTTTTTGCGGATGATTTACGGACATAATGTAAGTCTATGGCATTGCGGATGTCAGCGGAATACCATCCGCTGACATCCGATTTCCTTCCTTTCAGTTCTGTTCCGTTATTTCGAACGGAACAGAACCGTATTTTTCCTCCGTTCAAAAAACGGAAAGGAAGGAAAATCGGATGTCAGCGGTGTCATCCGCTGACATCCACAATCCCCATAGACTTACATTAGGTCCGCATATCATCCGCAAACGGATGGGATGATATGCGGACCTACGGAGCGGATGACAGAAATGTCATCCGCTCCGTGAAAAAAAAAAAAGGACCGCAGCGGAGCTCTCACGCGGAAAGCCCGTGTGAAAGAGCCCTTACTGTCATGCAGAGGATCCATAGAGAGCAGCAGCACCTTTTGACTTGTCTAATTATCACCAATAGGCAGCTGGAGGACTACTAAACTGTTGATCAGCACACCTGCTAGATTTTTCTTTTGTGTGAATTTTTTTGTCTGTGCTGAGAACTCTGCTCTACTACAATGATTAGACTTGTGCTTACAACCCCCTGCCCCCCTCCCCGAAAAAAAAAAAAAAAGCCATTCATTGTGAAGATCAGTGAGCTGCTGTTTAATTTCCCATAGCTCTCCAAGATCCTTATGCAGCTGAGAACAGAGGGTATGTGAACACTTAATAAAAAGGTATTTATAATGTTTTTTAATATGTATACACCGATGTGTATACTAAAAATATGTAGCAGAATACATTTATGAAGACATTTTTAAATGTTTCCATTGGATATATTTTTTAGCAGAAAGTAAACAAAAATGTAGTTTTTGTTTATAGCACACAAAAATAAAAAAACCTAGAGGTGATCAAATACCAAAAGAAAGCTCAATTTGTGGGGAAACAAAATTAAATAAATGTAATTTGAGTATAGCATTACATGACTGCGCAATTGTCAATTAACATTTAGCAGTGCCGTATTGCAAAAAATGGCCTGGTCATTAAGGCAGGTAAATCTTCCGGAGATCAAGTGATAAAACTGAATGGGTTGTTTTACAAGGTGAGGGTTCACATATACTTTAAGGGCTTTTACACTAATTTAGATGACTCAATAATGGCAAAATGGAATGCTTTGATGAACGATTTCTCAGAACTGACGCATATAAGTTAAAACAGAATTCTACTAGTGTATGGCCAGCTTAAAGCTGAACTGAAATTAGAAAAATTTACTCTTGCAGTGGGGCCTCCTCACACTTCAAAGGTTAAAGTGGTTCTAAAGTCAGAAGGTTTTTTTATCTTAATATATTCTATGCATTAAGATAAAAAAAAAAACTTCTGTGTGCAGAAGCGCTCCTAATACTTGCCTGAGCTCCCTCTCTATCCAGCGATGCTACAGGAGACTCGACTGCCTGCCATTGGCTCCCGCTGTCAATCAAAGTCAGTGAGCCAATGAGGAGAGAGAGGACACCAGGCTCTGCTCTGGTGCCCCTATAGCAAGCTGGGGGGGCAGGAGTGATGGAGAGAGACCCAAGAAGAGGAGAATCAGGGCTGTTCTGTGCAAAACCACGGCTATGTATGTACCCCATACTCATTCACATAGGGGGGCTGGGACCTGGGGGCCCCCTTGTTAAACAAGGGGGCTTCCAGACACCGATAAGCCCCCTGCCCGCGGACCCCAACAACCACCGCACCAGGGTTGTTGGGAAAAAGCCCTTGTCCCCATCAACATAGGGACAAGGTGCTTTGGGGTGGGGGGCAGAGCCCCTCCTACCCTAAAGCACCCGCCGCCCTATGTTGAGGGCATGTGGCCTGGTATGGTTAGGAGGGGGAGGATTGCTTGCTCACCCCCCCCCCCCCCTTTCATGACCTGCCAGGCTGCATGCTCGAATAAGGGTCTGGTATACATTTTGGAGGGGGCCCCCCCACAACATTTTTTTTACACTTTTTTAAACTAGCCGTGTGTTGGCAATTGCAACCGCTAGTCAATTTAAATGTCACTCATCTGTTTCATTTTTGCTGCAGCAGGTTCTACACTTTATACAGATGCGCCACTTTACAGGCAGACTAAGGGGACCCAGGCCCCCCCCCCCCCAAGCACTATATTTAAAGGCATTTTTCACTTTTATTGTTTCACTTTAAGCATCATTAAAACTACTGCTCCTTATAAAAACGATTGTTTAGAAAAAAAAATGTTAGCATTTATAAATGTCCCCCAGGGCATTACCCGGACACCCATACCCTTTCTATGCCTAATAACTTGCATATAAGCCTTCGAAATGGGCACTTTTGATTTCTCATGTTCAGCTTCTATAAACTTCAATGGAGTTCGCGTTTCAGGGGTGTTTGGCTCATCTCTAGTTTTGATCCGTTTTTGCCTCCCATTGCAACATAGCTGTAGATTTAGAACGGAGACCAAATTCTTGAATCTGTTTATATACCAATGAGAAAGTGCCTTGATTCCTAGAGGTTTCATTGCACATCCGCTAAAACACAGTGGCTGATCTCCCAGATCTCAAACCTACGACAATGGCTCCCACTGCTGTCTCAGCCAATGAGGAGAGGGAGTTCAGGGACTACCAAAGCTCTCGTGCACATCGCTGGATCGGGAGGTGAGTATTAGGGGTGCTGTGGAGGAAGAACACACAGAAGGTTTTTTACCTTCATACATAAAATGCATGAAGGTAAAAAACCCTCAGCCTTTACAACCACTTTAATAAAGATGTATTAAAATGAAAAAGTTGTGGAGGGGTTATGGTCCAACAAAACCGATGTAAGGATGATGGGAATTCATATTGTCAGCTCAGAAAGATAAAGAGCAATGACTGGTAAGGAATACGTAGCTAATCTATGTGCTGGCCTGTTCCCTGCCTCCTCCTCCCTCCTGTGCAAGGAGGTTGGTTATACCAATCCTGCCTAGTAACACAGAATTATTGTCATGTATCAATAACTATGGGCTACAGTTATTGTAAAAATTGGAATGCACGTGCCCAAACATTATCTGTCTGTAGGCAGAGGTCAAGTACATGTAAACATGTAAGCCTAATCAATAAAATCTAATATAAACTTTAACATGTTAATGTCATTCCAGAATTCATTTTTTAATATTTGCATCTTTCAGTAAAATAAAACCTGGTGGTGATCTTCCCATGAAGATCTTTAGGCACTTTCTTACACGTTGACAACTAAAACCTTGCCACATTCCCCCCCCAGATAGTATGTTACCAGATGGGTATAAATGCATTGTGTGTAATGGCTAGTCTTGTACAAAAGATTTTGTCTAAGGCAGGCATCATCTCCTCTTTCAGCTCCATGTAATGTAATTACTTTTATTATCAAAATGATGCATCCAAACTAATAAAGTCAGATCTGGAGAAAACGCAGCAATATCCCGGTGCATTAGAAATGTGTAGCCTGGCTTTTGGTAATTGGACAGCACTGCATACACATGACATACACTCTGTCACTGGCAGCCTGCCCAGAACAATGCAATATATTGACTCTAATGAATCCACCTCGGACTTGGCATATGGCCTAACAATTTTTTTATTAGGGTTGAGGGCCCTTCTCACAGACAATGAGTATTGCAGGATCTTCTCTGCCAAAATCTACTCATTGTATGAAATTGTTTGTTTCAAGAGGTGGCTCAAATAAGTAAAAATGTTCTCAGTGTGCTACAAATAAATCTAAGGGCAAACAAAATTTTTTTCTTTTTAATTTTGAACCCAGTGGTTTTCTTTTTTTTTTTTTTTTTTTTCATTTTTTATGCAATCTGTGCCCTACTGGGGAGATATCCCTTCATTTCCTGCCCTAGATAAACAATAGGAAGTTAGAGGAAATCCCTTTTTGTTGTCCTGGGAACAGTTATTTCCATTGAAAGAATTTTCATGTAGACTTCTTCTGGTGACAAATGTAAAATGTTGTATTCCTCACTCAGCACATCTCCCCAGTGGGACACAGACCACAATAATACAACTGACACTTCCCCATCACGTAGCCTCATGGTGGATTTATTTAAAGCAGTGCCATTCCAAACAGTCAAGATGAACAGTAATAGACTGTTGGAAGATTAGATACTAGGGATCGACCTTTGGATTTACCGATATTGCCGATATTTTGGGAAAGTGCTTGTACCGGGGTGATGCCTGCAGCTAGAGGCATCACCCCGGTACTGGTGTCCATAGCCGACGGTCGGCTGACTTGTAATGACAACCGATGCGGCTGAGAAGCCGCTCGGCTGTCATTACAAGGAGCGGGAGGGGATGTCCCCCCCCCCTCCCGCCGCCTTCCGTGGCTCGCCCGGGTCTCCCGTCCAACCGGGAGACCCGGACATCGTACCTCCACCGCCGCCGCTACCGAAGAGAATCCCAGTGTACTGCATCTCCATGTAAAAAACCCAGAAGTGATGTCATGACATCACTTCCGGGTACTCGGCACCGAATTAAAAAAACTGACAGCATTCAAAACTGCCAAACTTGGCATTTTTAATGCTTTTCGGTGCCGAGGAGGGGTTTGGGGTCTTTTAGACCCCCAGATCTCTCCACAAGAGTACCTTTAGAAAAAAAAATATCTTTTACATCTCCGAAAATATCAGCAGATATCGGCCGATGACCAAAATATCGGTATCGGCATTAAAAAAACGTTATCGGTCGATCACTATTAGATACCAAAAGCAGCTTTTTATTTAACCACTTTACCACCGGAGGATTTTGCTGTCTTACGTCCAGGCCACTTTTTGCGATTCGTCGCTGTGCGACTTTAACTGACAATTGCGCGGCCGTACCCAAACGAAATTTACGTCCTTTTTTTCCCACAAACAGAGCTTTCTTTTGGTGGTATTTGATCACCTGTGCGATTTTTACTTTTTGCGCTATAAACAAAAAAAGAGCGTTTATTTTGAAAAAATAACAATATTTTTAACATTTTTTATATGAAATTCCCCCCAAAAAAGATGTAAAAACCAATTTTTTTTTACATTTTTGGCTAATTTGTTTTCTGCTACCCATGTTTGGTAAAAAAAATCACAATAAGCGTATTTTGATTGGTTTGCGCAAAAGTTATTGCGTTTACTAACAAAGGGAAAGATTTCTGTCATTTTTGGTGTTTTTTTTTTTTTAACGCGTAATGGCGGCGATCTGCGATTTTTTTTTTGCGGTACTGCGACATTGCGGCGGACAGATCGGACCCTTGACTGACATTTTTGACACTTTTGGGGGTACCAGTGACATTACTGCATTAATCAGTGCTATAAATATGCACTGTTACTGTAAAAATGACACTGGCAGGGAAGGGGTTAATTTTATTGGAGAGGGAGGGGTTAATGTATGCCTGGTGCTTACTGACGTGTGGGGGGGGGGGAGGTGACTATGTGACAGAAGGACAGATCGGATGTCCAGCTATGCTAAACACTCCGATCTGTCACTCCCTGTCACTTGGGAGATCCGCCCGCTTGTGTTTACACAGGCGGGCGGATCTCGACACTAGATCCCCGACGATCGGGGATGAGCGGCGGCGATCGCCGCTGCTCTTCCCCTGGCCCGACTCCCGCTGTGACCGAAAACAGCGGGAGCGAGCCTCCGGCTTCTGGGTGCCGCCCAGAAGGGGGAGTGTCTGACGACGTAGTACTACGTCGTCAGACGATAACGAGCCACTCTGCCACAGTAATATTACTGTGGGCGGAGGTAAAGTGGTTAAAGTGGAATTCCACCCAAAAGTCAAACTTCCGCTTTAAGACCTCCTGACATGCCACATATGGCATGTCATTTTTTTTTGGGGGGGGGAGGAGGTACCTAGATTTGACAGGTACCCGCTACCACTTCTGCTTGGACCACCTAGGCGGCTCGAGCAGAAGTTCTCCTCTCCCCCTCCCCCCCTCCCTCCAATCTTCTGGGACACATCACAGGTCCCAGAAGATTGCTGTCCACTCAGGACATGCAGCACAAGCTGCAAGCTGTCACAGCTGGGTGCCCACACTAGTGATGCCGGCGCCACGGGGAGAAGAGGGAGAGAACCGAAGCTCCCGATGGGCGCATCACTGGATCGTGGGACAGGTGAGTGTGTGTTTATTAAAAGTCAGCAGCTACACTTTTTGTAGCTGCTGACTTTAAATAAACACAAAAACGGGTGGAACTCCTCTTTGATAGTGAGCTTTATTTCAGATGTTTCCATAGCAGTACTTTTTTTCTGTCACTAGATGTCCTCAGTCTGTGGGCCAGCATCATTTATCCCACTTCATTCTAGACCTGCCCCAGCCTGTGACTGGACAATGAAAGGAGGAGCAGCTTTCCCTTCTTATTAGCATGCTTCTTGTCAGCAGCACATGAACAGATTGTCTTTGTGTGCTTCTTCTTCTCTCAGTCCGAGCTCTGCTGTAAAGGGACTGCAAGAGGCTAATACCAGGTCACATTCTGGTACTTAGACTGACTAAATTAAAAAAAATACATTTAAAGATGTATAAATAATTTGAGCGCTGAATTTATTTGTGCTTTACATTTGCGTAGAATTCAACTTAAAGGATAACCTAAATGATATTAAGGTGTCTACCATAGGTGCCAATTCAAGCAACATTCATGGTATTTCCATATAAGGGGGAGCTTGTGACACTTTACCTGTCCTTTAACAATGCAGCGCTGGAGTCCTGAGCTCCATCATGTTGGGGCAGGTGGAGAGTCCTTAGCCCTGTGTAAGGTTAAAGTAGGACTAAGCCCAGGTTCACACTGAGGCCGTTTTGAAATTGTGCGAATTCAGCTCCCCTCCTGCTGTAGCTATCAGACTGTGAAAGGAGAGAGGCGGCCAGTCACGTGAGTGCCGTAAGGCACTCTGAAATAAGGTAGAAATCAGCTTTTTTTAAATAATGGACATACAGTGGTACACATGTTGTTACATAATAGAGTGGATTGTAGGGACATGACAAGTGGCTTTACAACCACTTTAACTGAAATAGAAACAACTATGTAGGAGGATTAAAACTGGAACAGCCAAACTCTGCTACTAAGGTGAGGCTGTGTAAGACAGGTAAAGGTAAGACAGTTTCATGTCACATGGCATACACCATGGCAAGACTGAGCACAGCAACATAACACACGCTAGTAAGGGCTCTTTCACACGGGCGATCCGATCAGATCCGCCTGTCAGTTTTTTAGGCGGATCTGATCGGATCCTCCATGCAGTTCTATGGGGCAGCGGATGTCAGCGGAGACACCTCCGCTGACACCCGCTGCCATCCGTATCCGATCTTGTCCGTGAAATCCGGATGGATGGAAACCCTATTTTTCCATCTGTCCAGGGATCGGATTGGATCGGATGAGAGCGGACAGGCGGTCCGCTCTCATCCGATCCCCCATAGAGAGCAGCGGGAGCTGTGACATCTCCCTCTCCGCACTGCAGGCGGAGACGGAGCTGCCATCCGCCGGCTCAGCGGGGATCGGCGGATCGATCCTCGCTGAGCAGCACGGATCCGCCTACGGACCGTGTGAAAGAGCCCTAAGGTGCAATGCAAAGATTTCAAAGCAGACGGTGGTTTTAAGATTTGCTGCTCTGCTCATTTGAAAAAGCACAAAAAAGCACAAAGAAACAGGCAGTGTGGTCGGCCAAGGAAACGTTAATGCAGCAGATAAAAAAAAAAAAATGATTACTTCCCTTCGACATCAGAAGACGTCCAGCAGTGCCATCAGCACAGAACTGGTGGAAACCAGTGGGACCCAGTTACATTCATCCACTATCTGTAGATGGCTGGCCAGAAGTGGTCTTCATGGAGGATATATGGCCAAAAAGCCGTACCTCTGACATGGAAACAAGGCTAAGCGACTCAATGGCAGCAGGCGCTTTGGACTGATGAGTTAAAATATGAAATATTTGGCTGTAGCAGGAGGCAGTTTGTTCGCGGAAGGGCTGGAGAGCAGTACAATAATGAGTGTCTGCAGGCAAAAGTGAAGCATGGTGGAAGTTCGTTGCAAGTCTGGAAGTTTGGGGATGCATTTCTGCAAAGGAAAGTGGAGATTTATTCAGGATCAATGGTGTCCCTAATACTGAGAAATACAGGCAGACACTTATTCATCATGCCATACCACCAGAGAGGCTTGTCATTTGCTTCAAATTTATTCTGCAGCAATACAACGGCCCCAAAAATGCAATCAGTGTCATTAGGACTATCTTGAGTGTAAAGAACAAGGAGTACTGGAAGTGATGGTTTGGCCCCCACAGAGCCCGGATTTTAACATCGTTGAGTCTTTCTGGGATTACATGAAGAGGCAGAAAGATTTGAGGCAGCCTCCATCCACAGAGGAGGTTTGGAACAACCTACATGTCGATTTCCCTCAAAAACTGTGTGCAAGTGTACCTAAAATTGATGCAGTTATGAAGGCAAAGGGTGGTCACGCCAAATATTGATTTGATTTGGATTTCTATTCTGCTCATTTACTTTTAATTTTGTTAATTGCTAAAAATAAAAAATTAACACTTCTGTTTCTGAAAGCTTTTTTACAACATTTTTTTCACATATGCCTAAGCTTTTGCACAGTAGTGTGAGTGTGCATTTACAGATGGGTAACTATGCCAATAAAATTTATAGACAAGGAAAAGGTAATATAATAAATTAAAAAATAAATATTTACAAGACTCCAAATTTCTGTTTTGCATTTTTTTCTTAGTTCATATACTGCCAACCTACTGGAACTGAATAATTTACATCATTCGATACAATCAATACATTGTCAAAGTCATACATACATAGTGGTAAGTTAATTGACTGCCACCCAATCTGAATGTATTATGTGTATCTATGTAACCGTATTGGGGATGTTATGATAGCGCTGAGGAAAGGGAATAAGGAAAGTCCGTCTCCTCTGGAAAGTGTTTTGGAATGCGTCTCTAGGAAAAAAAATCAGGCATGTATTGCATAGACATTTTATCAGTAAAGTTATAAGGTTAGAGTGCCCTCTGTTGGTTTTTATTGTTAGGCACTTTAACTTTTGCTAGGATCACACCTTTCTGTTTCCATTTCCATGTGATTTTCAACATGTTTTTAATGCGCTTTCATGTTAGCCAATAAAAAAGGATTATTATTTACCTGTTAAATCCTTTTCCTGGAGTACAGTACAGAACAAAGGCACTGTAAGGCTAGGTTCATGTATATCCGGCTGCGATTTGCAGTCAGTTTTTAAAAGGAGTCCATTGCAGCTTTGTTCACCGGTTCAGGTGCAAATTTTTACCTGAATTCACACCTGAACCAGATTATAAAATCACACAGGACTCTTTTCAAAAACTGATTGCTGCATGTATGGGGAGACGTGAACCGGCTCCATTGCAAGCCGGCCGGTTCACATTATGCAAATCGGATGTGTTTTGAAACGTATCTAATTTGCATATAAGTGAACTGAGCCTAAAGTCTTGATCATAGGTTATATGCTGCCACCTTTAGACGAGTACACCAGCAAACAAAGTTGTTAGGACAGCCTATCAATGTTTCAACTACTAGCAATGCCCAGTTTTTCAGAGGAAAATACCATAACAGAGGGAAGGGTGGCTTGTGTCCTGTACTATACTCTAAGAAAACCTGTACCTGTACAGGCCCTTTTGGGAAAGTGGGGAAGTAAATGGGAGCAAAACCCTAGCCTGACCCCTGGGGCACCATGTACTGAACCCATAGGTCTAAAGCCCTGAGTCCAGGCAGCCAAAAATCTTGCAGGCATCTCTCCACTTGCACAATTGGGGACCCCTCTTCAGTGCAAGGACAACTTTGCACCAAACTTGGCTATCTTGGACATTCAGGACTTATAGCGGAACTGATTGTAGCGCAGGTATGGGATGGAAGCAAGGAATGGTTGCGGGATCTGGAAGCAGCTGGCTTTGTCATGCTTTTTCTTCCTATGACTTCCTTAATAAAGGTGTCCAATGACTCACCAAAAACACATTCTTCATCAAACAGAATTCTTTCTTACAAACTGCCTCCGCAAACAAGTTTTACAGTTAGAGAATCCTAAACATTTGTACTGATATGAGGGGCAGATGAGAGTTTGGGCACAGGGAGTCTACACAGTAGCACAAGGCTACTAGAAAGGGTTCCAATTTTTGGAGTATTGAGGGATCAGTAAGGATTAATTCAGGGTCTCACTACAATGCCATGCACTGACATATTTGCTGCCATAGTGTATGTGCTAGGTGTTCAGTGTGTCCCTGTACCTTTAAGGAGAGGTGGGCTCCTTCCAGGCTTGCCTGCCCTCTGCCTATTTATTAAAATGCATGTACTCCCATTGTGGAGACTCTCAGAAGTTAAAGTTAGGGACTACAGGAAAGGGGGGCCTTGACAGGGCCTGTAGCGTATGCAGGTATTTGCAAATGTGTGCAGACAAAATCCCTTTTCTTAACACAAATTGTTAGACAGGTTCATTCGGTTGGTCGCTGGCTGGTTGGTAAGTTTGAGCCTGGAAATCTCTTTGTATTTGTTTGACATACGTCGCCCTTCCAGGGTTCCTTGCTGCAAAGACCAGTTATAGGTTGCGGCAGTGGCTACTTGTTTGTAGTTTCACTACCATGTGCTTGACTGCTAGAGTTTAGCAAACTGCCATTGCCACCACCAACTATTGTATAGCTATGCTTGAGAGAGCAAAGGAGTACTTCAAAGCTTTTGTCCATTGAGCCTTTGGGGACTAGGATGCCCTCAATGGTAACAGTAAATGATTTGTTGAGGCAGGAAATTGGAAGATCCACCGCAGGAACTTGCCATTTTTTTCACTGGGTACTACTATTCTTGTCCACAGTTTGTCCGGTCTTTGCCAGTCCTTGTACAGCACATTGCGTACAAGTGGGTGAACAAGAAAGGACCTGTTAGGTTTCTTAGTCTTGAGATGGGATACCATACTGTAGACCTTAGGTCCAGCAGGTGGTGATTATTCTAGCTTCAAACAGGAGCCCATCTCGTCCACCAAAACCTTAATTGGTTTCCTTCAGTTTGGGAGAGATCAAGGGTGACCGCCAATCCTACTGGGAGGAGTTCTTCAACTTTGAGATTTCACATTCCACATCCTCCTCTTTATCTTTATTCTGAGCCAATGCTGCTGCAATTGTCGAGTCAAGGAATAACTCAGTAATGGATGCTGACTGGTGGAGGTAATGCGTTTTGTGTCCTGTAGTCTCTATGAGAACATAGACTTTCTCTATTAGGGTCTGCCATAGAGGCTGAAAATCCTTTCTAGTTAAAAAGTAGGACTGGGGAATACCTGCTTCTATGGAGGTTTGTCAAGTAAGGAAATGTACACCAATTTTACTTAATCTCAGCATTTTCAAAATGTTCCTTTTCTTAATCGTACACCACAGGACAGGGGATGGTGATTCTCGAACTATTGGCTTATAATGCCACAACATAGAAAAACACCTGTCACCGCACTGTGTCTGATGAAGGAGCTGAGCTCCGAAACATGTAACCGCCCACCACCCGCTCTATTGGACACCAGCCGTTGCGTCCACACCCTGCCTTCAAGAAATCTCATGCCGACCAGGCTGAGACACAGACGAAAGGACGCATTTACAGAAAGCGGATCACCGGATGTCCTCATTTCAACCACTCAGCACAGCGGATAGGAAGACTCCAGACAGATCTTTGCTATGCCCATGTCATATTTACCAAATGTGAGTGCTTTTATACTTTTAACCTAATAAATACTCAGAGCCTACTGCACTTAGAGGCGCCTTATCTTTATGATAATGCCATGTTTTAGGGTTCAGTGCCCCACTCATCAGGACTTGGGACTTCTACCTGAAATGCTAAGTGATCCTTGATTAAGCAACCTGCCTGCAAAACCAGTAATCTGCAGTGGCTGCCTTTTATTCTGTAACTGGATATACACTATATTGTCAAAAGTATTAGGACACCTGCTTTTACACGCAAATGATCTTTAGTGGCATCCTAGTCTTAGTCCGTAGGGTTTAATAGTAAGTTGGTCCACCCTTTGCAGCTATAACCGCTTCAGCTCTTCTGGGAAGGCTGTCCACAAGATTTAGGAGATTTAGGAGTGTGTCTATGGGAATGTTGGGAATATGGGAATGTTTGACCAATCTTGACCATTCTTCCAGAAGTGCATTTGTGAGGTAAGGGAATGATGTTAGAAGAGAATATCTGGCTTGCAATTTCCTCTCTAATTCACCCCAAAGGTGTTCTATTGGGTTGAGGTCAGGACTCTGTGCAGGCCAGTCAAGTTCCTCCACCCCAAATTTGCTCATCCATGTCTTTGTGGACTTTGATTTGTGCACTGGTCCAAATCATTTGGTGGAGGGGAAATTATGGTGTGGGGATGTTTTTCAGGGGTTGGGCTTGGCCTCTTAGTTCCAGTGAAGAGAACTCTTAAGGCGTCAGCATACCAAGATATATTTGACAATTTCATGCTCCCAGAGATGTATAGTAACGAAGTAGAACTACTTAAGTACTGTACTTAAGTACCGAAATGCGGTATCTGTACTTTCCTAGAGTATAATTTTTTTCTCCTACTTCTACTTTTACTTCACTACATTTTTTCGATGATTTCGATACTTCTACTCAAGTATTTTTTTTTTGTGCTGCATAGTTACTCGTTACTTTTAAAAAAATTACCACTGCCAGAACAGTAGATGGCAGGTTGCATAAAGCTCAAAAAAATGTGTATAATGTCATTTGTAAATCAGCGCATACGAAAATAAAGGCTGTGTATAATAAAAGCTGCTATACCAAATCTTTCCAATAAAAAGAAAATATGAAACAAACAAATAAATGGTGCTACAGCGCTTAAAGTGCATCAAGAAACTACTAACAAACACAGGTTAATCATTTGAATAAATCATTTGAAATAATAAAAAACAATATGATGTTCAAACTTTTGACTTCTTTCTTTAATAACTACATAACACAGTACTTGTACTTCTACTTTCAGTACTTGAGTAGAAATTTTTTTTCAAAACTACTGGTACTTTTTACTTTTAGTACTTAAGTAGCAATTTTTTTGAAAAAACTACTTGCAATACTTAATTAAAAAAAATGTTGAATACTTTAGTACTTCTACTTAAGTAACTTTTTCTGCGAGCACTTCCACTTCTACTTAAGTAACTTTTTGATCGAGCACTTGTACTTTTACTCAAGTAGAAATTTCGAGTACTTTATACAAGTCTGCATGCTCCTAACTTTGTGGGAACAGTTTGGGGTTGGCCCCTTCCTGTTCCAACATGACTGCACACCAGTGCACAAAGCACTGTTCTCTGTATCTCTGTTCCCGCACCTTGAGGTTTTACCTTCCTAATACAACAAAGGTTTTTCCCAAGTGTGTCCATTCTTTCTGTTGCTTGTCCATAATATAAATGAAGAGATTGAGCAAGGGCAGTGAAACTCCTTCCCAGTGGCTGTGGTATGTGTACAGTTTGGGAGCTCTAAAGCTTGCTTAAAGTGGTATTAAATCCAAAACCTCAAATGTAATATATAGCAGCTTACCAATCATTAGATGTGGTGGCTGCATTCATTTTCTTTTCTTTTTTTTCGTTTTCTTTTTAAAGGCTTTTTTCTCTTTTGTATTCACCTGGGGATCTGGCCAGTAACACACTTACTGTATTAGTGTCCCCACTCTGGATGAAGGAGCACAGGGGCACCTTTGGACAACAGCATTGTCAGTCCGGTAGGGAGTGTTGAATGTACTAGCAAATTTAGATACACTAACCAACTGAATCCAAGCTCCAGATCACACAAGCAGCTTTTTGTCTTTTGGTGGGATAAGTGTATTCTGCTGCTACAATTATCTTTGACATTGTGTTTAGGTCATTAAGGCAGCTCTGGATTTGTCAAGAATATCTTCTCTTATCTTTGGGTAATTGGGATGAAGTTCTAAGACCTGTTGAAGAAAGCATGGGAAAATAGGTATCTTTTTCGAGATGAAGCAGATGTCCTACACAACCTCAGATACAATAAATACATGTGTCAGGGAACAAATGCAGCAAGTGCTCCCTCTGCAGGCAGATTCAGGAATAGCAACATTTCCACAAGCCAAAATTTACAGAGCAGCCTTGAGCACCCAGAGATGCATTTGTTCTGGTAATCTTAAAATGTATTCCACTATTGCCGTCAAATTTGGAAAAAAAAAAACCCACAGTATGTGTGTTATACGTATATTCTCAATCACACAGCATACCTTTCTAGTTGTTACCTTGGAGCAGGTTTATACATAGAACTCTGCAGGCAGCTTGGACTTGTTCAGAATAGCTTGCAAAGTGCAATTACGGGAAAGATATTTGAGACACTTTTTTTAAAGTGCATTAAAGTGGTAGTAAACCGTGGCACTGGGGAAAAAAAGAAAGTCCCCTGTATAGCATACTAGCACAATATGAAATACTTACCTTAGAACAAAGCCCTCCCGTGGAGCGTTGTCACTGCTGACAGGGCTTCCATCTTCACCCTGTTTTTCTTCCGGGTTCGAGGGCTCTGGCAGCTTGAATGGTCGAGCTGTGATGACGTCACTCCTATGTGTGCATGTGGTAGTCACAGCCGTGGCACAGCGCTCTGAAGGAATGACACGGGTATACATGGCAAAGGTACATGTTTACCTAACTGCTGTAATGTTCCGGTACCTTTGGTACCCTAAATTACCCTTTCCACAAGTGTATGCGTCCTACCATTTACTTTTGGAAAGGTGCGCATACACCTTTAAGACTGGAGCTGTCATCACTCAGCGCCGGACTAGATGGCTATTTAAGGCGTCGGTTCTCACTCACATGTGTTCGTTCAAACACCCTTATCTGGATGCTAACCTTGCTTGAAGCTTCCATGCTTGCAAGCTTACTTCGCTGACGGAACCTCGCTGCGCTGATCCCTGTATCCCGCTACTGAATCATCCGCCTCTCCTGAACCACCCTTCGGCTGTATCGCTAATAGTGCTAAGTACCCCGCAGGGGAATTCTCTATAAACTTATACTAAGCTTACACTATCTAGCTCTGCATAGTAGAGACTGTTTATCACATCTGCATAAACTAGATTGCTAGCTCTTGAGACTACTGCTACTTTTCTGCACTGGGTTGATCTCTTTTGTATGTCCACCTGCTATTCTATCATCTGCTATCATACAACATTGCTAAACCTTCCTGCATCCATCTGCTACTGTCTCACCTTCAAGTGTCTATCACCTACCACCTCCACTCAACCTATCCCTCAACCTTCATCATTGTGTTACCACATATATAAAGTCACTCTAGGAACCAGCTTGCTAATTGTGCGTATTTACTGGCTGAAATAAGACCTTCCACACATGATGAGTCATTGAGGTTGGAAATGGTATCTCAGCATATCTCTTACATGACTACTGACGTGGAACTATTTCTGCAGCTGAAAATCCACACCATATAAGAAACGCAGAAGCGTTACAGATTGAACGAACCTAAAATGGATTCAGCAGAAATAACCACTCAGGTGACAATTAAAACAGCAAATATCTGCGTTAATACACGCACTTGCTGAATTAAAAGAAGACAATCAGGCTCTGTCGCAGCAGGTAATTAGACTGACACAACTTACTTCTGCTCAGTCCCCTGAACCCAAGATAAATCCCCCTTTGGTATTTACAGGCGATCGCAAAAAATTTCGCGAATTTAAAAACGCATGTGAGTTACTTTTTTTGCTAAAACCTCGTACCTACCTTACTGATCACATTAAGGTTTGTACTATTATTTCTTACCTATCAAGCGATCCTCGAGCCTGGGCAGATTCTCTTTTTGAGAAAAACGACCAGCTTCTCAACTCCTATGCCTTGTTCCTGGCAGAGCTCACTAGCCTATATGATGACCCCAATAGGCAGAGTACTGCTGATCTTCAGTTAAGATCCTTGAAACAAGGAAGGAGGCCTGTAGAAGACTTTGTCGCAGAGTTCAAGAGATGGACCCTTGATTCAGAATGGAATGATGCATCTCTGAAAACCCAATTTAGGCTTGGCCTATCAGAAGCCGTTAAGGACGAGCTCGCCTGAGCGGATCTGCCAAAAACCCTGGATGCATTAATACAACTCAGTATTACCATAGATAGAAGACTACGAGAAAGAAAGGCTGAAAAGATGGGAATGCCATTATCCGTTTCCTCTCGGAGTCTGGCCGTTGACCCCGTTCCTATGGAGATAGGAACCATACGCCCACCACTATCAACTATGGAAAAAGCCAAAAGACGAAATGAAAATCTCTGCTTGTACTGTGCATCCCCGGATCACAAGATAAACGTCTGTCCCCTAGTCAACAAAAAGAAGGGTGAGTGTTCACATGTCTCTCTAGGAGGATTGACAACTTCATTCACTAACCCCTACATTTCTGTTTTTTTGACATTACAGTGGGACCAGAACAGGATTACTACTAAGGCCATGATTGACACAGGATCTTGTGGAAATTATATGGATATATGTTTTGCTGCTTTAAATAAAATTCCTATTATTTCTAAACTCAAACCTGTCTCAGTAAGTCTTATTACCGGTGTTCCGTTATCCTCTGGTCCGATCACCGATCAGACACAAGCACTTCTAGTCACTATTAACGAGTCTCATAGGGAGACTTCTACCTTCGATTTAATACCATCACCCCACTTTCCCATTGTGTTGGGACTTCCCTGGTTGCACACACACCAACCAACCATAGATTGGAAGAAACGGTCCTTGACCTTCCCTTCTTGTTATTGCGAGGAAACGTGTAACCTCCCGTTTTCCGGGAAGATTCTGTCTGTGGTGACAGATGCGATTGCACCACTATGTTATCAGGATCTTTCTGAGGTTTTTCTTGAGAAAAATGCTCAAGCATTACCTCCTCATCGAGACTATGATTGTAGCATTGATCTACTCCCAAATAGCAAATTGCCGTTCGGTCATGTTTATCCTCTTTCACAGGATGAACTTGCCCATCTCAAAACCTATTTGGATGAGAACTTGGAAAAAGGTTTTATTAGACCTTCCACTTCTTCCACAGCAGCAGGACTCTTTTTTGTTCGCAATAAAGATTCAAGTCTCAGACCTATCATCGACTACAGGAAATTGAATGCTATCACAATAAAAGATCGCTATCCTCTACCGCTTATCCCTGAGCTCATTGAGCAGGTGCTTGGAGCTACCTATTTTTCAAAATTAGACCTGAAAGGAGCATACAATCTCATTCGAATCCGTGATGGACACGAGTGGAAGACTGCATTCAGAACTAGATACGGATTGCTCGAGTATCTTGTGATGCCATTCGGCCTATGCAATGCCCCTGCAGTTTTCCAACGATTTATAAACGATATTTTTAAAGACTTACTAGATGTCTGTGTTGTGGTATATCTGGACGATATACTTATATATTCACGGACCCTGTCTGAACACATAAGACATGTAAGACTTGTATTATCGAGATTGCTTGTACATAATCTTTATGTGAAGCTGAAGAAATGCTTGTTCCATAAAGATGAGGTACTCTTTCTAGGCTACATCATATCCAAAACAGGAATCGAGATGGACATGAGTAAAATATCCTGCATTCAGGATTGGCCTACACCAACTACACGCAAGGCGCTACAGCGATTCCTGGGATTTGCAAATTTCTACAGGAAGTTCATAAAAAACTTTTCTGCTATTGTGAGACCCCTCACAAAGCTCACTAGCATAAAAATACCATTTAAATGGTCAGAAGAAGCAAATAAGGCTTTCCACTTGTTAAAGACAAGGTTTACTTCCGCTCCCATATTACGCCATCCAGACCCATCCCTCCAATACATTCTGGAGGTAGATGCGTCAAACATGGCAGTAGGAGCAATACTCTCCCAACGACCTACCCACACTTCACCACTTCATCCAGTCGCTTTTTTTTCTAAATCCCTGAGCAGTCCCGAGATAAATTACCCCGTGGGTGAAAAGGAACTGCTTGCTATAAAATTGGCTCTGGAGAATTGGCGACATTTACTCGAAGGCACTCAACTACCAATAATTATATACACGGACCATAAAAACTTCCAATATCTTCAGACTAGCAAAACTCTCTCGCATCGACAGGTACGATGGTCACTATTCTTTCTAAGGTTTAACTTCCTAGTGACCTACACACCTGCAGATAAGAACAAAAAGGCGGATGCACTATCACAACTAACTGAAGAAAACTACTTTGAAATCCCTTCCGTTCCTATAATACCTCACAAACGCATTATTGGAGTTGTCCATTCCTTAAAGGAAGAGGTTCTGCATGGTATAAGTTTGGATTCACCCCCACCACAACTAAATACTGATGCAGAAGGCTTCCTCTACTACAACGGCAAACTTTACATACCACCTACCCTACGCACCAAGATCTTGGAATTATCGCATGATGTGCCTATGGCAGGACATATGGGTATGACAAAGACTTTCAATTTGATTTCTCGACAATTCTGGTGGCCTGACATGAAAACATCTATACAAAAATTCGTCTCTTCATGCAATGTCTGTGCCAGGTCCAAAATTGACACTACGATACCATCCGGTCTACTATGCAGTCTACCAATACCCCAAACTCCATGGGAGGTTTTGTCATTGGACTTCATCGTAGAATTGCCTCCTTCCAAAGGATTTAATACCATCTTGGTGTCAGTGGACCATCTGACAAAGATGGCACATTTCATTGCTATTCGCAGACTACCTTCGTCCAAACAAACGGCAGAACTCCTGATGAAACATGTCTTCAGATTACATGGTATCCCAAAAACTCTTCTGTCTGACCGTGGATCCCAATTTATTTCTAAATTCTGGCAAGAACTATGTCACATACTACGGATTGAGCGGAAGCTCACTTCTCCTTACCATCCGCAGACCAACGGACAGACTGAAAGAGTCAACCAATGCATCGAGCAGTATTTACGTTGTTACACTTCTTACCAACAGGATGATTGGTTGGATCTTCTCCCCCTGGCAGAATTTGCCTACAACAACGCAACTCACAGTACAACCAAGCAGAGTCCGTTCTACTTGAACTATGGGTTCCATCCCTCTATTCTCCCTCCACGCATCCTTCCTTCAAATAACCCAGTAGCCTCAGACTATCTTTCCCAAATAAAGGATTCTCTGGGTTTACTAAATACTACCATTGCACACGCTCACAGTCAACAAACGAAGTACTATGATCTTCGTAGAAGACCTTCTCCACAGTATACTATCGGGGACCTCGTTTGGCTCTCAACAAAAAACTTGAGACTGAAGATCCCTAGCAAAAAGCTTGGACCTCTGTTCTTGGGACCTTTCCCAATCAAGAAACTTATTGGAAAAGCTGCAGTGCAGCTTACATTGCCAATGGACCTAAAAATCCATCCCATTTTCCATGTGTCGCTACTAAAACCCCATGTTCCGGACCAAGGAATAAGGCCTAATATTCCACCTCCCCCTCCTGTACAAGTTGAAGGTGGAGAAGAATACGAGATAAAAGAGATTCTGGATTCTCGTATCTACAGAAGAAGACTTCAGTACTTGGTTAGATGGAAGAACTATGGGCCCCAAGACGACACCTGGCTAAACACCTCTGACATACATGACCCTAGATTAATCCGCAATTTTCATGCGAGATACCCAGACAAACCAGCTCCAGAGGCCTTCAGGAGCAGGCCTTAAGGGGGGGGTATTGTAATGTTCCGGTACCTTTGGTACCCTAAATTACACTTTCCACAAGTGTATGCGCCCTACCATTTACTTTTGGAAAGGTGCGCATACACCTTTAAGACTGGAGCTGTCATCACTCAGCGCCGGACTAGATGGCTATTTAAGGCGTCGGTTCTCACTCACATGTGTTCGTTCAAACACCCTTATCTGGATGCTAACCTTGCTTGAAGCTTCCATGCTTGCAAGCTTACTTCGCTGACGGAACCTCGCTGCGCTGATCCCTGTATCCCGCTACTGGATCATCTGCCTCTCCTGAACCACCCTTCGGCTGTATCGCTAATAGTGCTAAGTACCCCGCAGGGGAATTCTCTATAAACTTATACTAAGCTTACACTATCTAGCTCTGCATAGTAGAGACTGTTTATCACATCTGCATAAACTAGATTGCTAGCTCTTGAGACTACTGCTACTTTTCTGCACTGGGTTGATCTCTTTTGTATGTCCACCTGCTATTCTATCATCTGCTATCATACAACATTGCTAAACCTTCCTGCATCCATCTGCTACTGTCTCACCTTCAAGTGTCTATCACCTACCACCTCCACTCAACCTATCCCTCAACCTTCATCATTGTGTTACCACATATATAAAGTCACTCTAGGAACCAGCTTGCTAATTGTGTGTATTTACTGGCTGAAATAAGACCTTCCACACATGATGAGTCATTGAGGTTGGGAATGGTATCTCAGCATATCTCTTACATGACTACTGACGTGGAACTATTTCTGCAGCTGAAAATCCACACCATATAAGAAACGCAGAAGCGTTACAACTGCTGGCCTACCAGCTTCCCATACTCACCTTTCTTTCACTACTCTTCAGCCATCAGGATTGAAGAGCAATCCCTAGTACTTCCAGGCAAGCATGTGACCTAAGCTGGCCATTGATCCATCGATTGATACTGGTAAAACCAGCATGACGGATTTTTACATGTGATTATTGCCAGCGGCTATAGCTGCTAACAATAACCATTGTGTTCTTCCTGTAGGCATAGCTCCCTGCCCCCCCCTCCCTGCAGGGAGAACACAATAGCTCCATGGGAGAGATTCTCCCAATCAACACCCATGGTAGCCAGGGGCAGACTGCAACTTTTGGCCCAGGGGGCAAGTACAAACCAGAGGACCATGGTGCCCCCCTCCCACTGTTCCTCTTCATGTCCCCCCCTTGACCCTCATTCGAGGCTGAAGCCCTGCTCCAGGTACTCTCTACCCACTGGCTAAATTGGGCCAGGGGGCGGTTGGGGGGAGCTGAGACAGCTCGGTTGGGGCTGGCAGGGGGAGGAGAGTCTCCAGTGGGGCATGGAACCGGCCTCTGCTCAGACACAGTTTACAGCATTCATGCTAGGGGAGGGAGAGGCCCAGTGGTGTATTTAGGTTTTGTGCTGCCCTAGGCCTGACTAAACTTGTGCACCCCCTACTTTACATATGACCCACCCCTTCCTGTAAAGGCCACGCCCTTGACTGTTTACAACCAGCCCTGTCATCTGTGAACCACAGACCACAAGTCTATCAGTGCCCATCAGCATAGCCTCATCAGTGCCCATCTGTGCAGCCTCATCACTGACCGCTTTATGGGGTTGCCAGATTGATTTGCCTCCTGGACTCTGCCCTCTGACCCAATTCACCCCACAAGACTGGCACTATATTAAAAGTGTAGCGCAAGCCGACGAAGACCCTTTTCGTGCGGGACCCGGGAGGAGGCTGTTGTTTTTCGTGCAGGGTGCAGCTTTTTTACTACCCCCCTGAAAAGTGCCGCCCTAGGCCTGGGCCTTGTTGGCCTAGGCCAAGATACAGCACTGGAGAGGCCTGCGCTCTGTCCTTGTCTTCAGCCCGCACTCAGTAGGTTTTTACTTTTCTTCACCAGGAATCCTTTAGGCATGTCTGTGGCAGAAGTGGTACAGCTTTTTACTGGGCATCATAGTGGCACAGGGGACAATTTCCCCCCTGTCCCCTGGCCCAGTCATCCCCTGGTGGTAGCAGGAAAGAAAACAGCATCATCTATGGCCTGCCTTATGCTAGGTACACTATCCATTTTTTTTTTTGTTCAACCCATCTGGCTGAATGTAAAACAACTGAAGAGCTCAGGAGGAGCTCACTGTACTAACTAGTTGAGGTTAGTACAACAATCTCCCCACAGAGCTATTGTGTTCTGACAGGGGGACTGACTGCCCCCACCCCCCATTCAGTGCTGTCGTGTAAAATGTAAAGGGTGAGTAGATAATCTTAAAGTGATATTAAAGGCTTTCAGTGATGTGCCGAGGCTCTCGTGCACATCAATGGATCGAGATGGGGCTCAGGAGGCTGCTGCACAGAGAAGGTTTTCTATGCATGAAGGTAAAAAACCTTTAGAACACCTTTAATTTCTGTGTAACCCCTGAGCCACTATTTACAATATAATAGAGAGCAAATGGCGATGATGGCATTTCTACTGACCGCAAGGCCCTTATTGTTTTTCAAAGCTGCACAGCATTGCCTCAATTGACCAGAAGCTGCCAACCCAGCAGCACATGTAAGGGTACGTAACCCTAAAACTGTCCACACATTTAGAGTTCCCTTGCCAGGCTCCCCCGGTCTGAATGAGAGAATTCCTTTTATTTCTCCATTAATGCTAATCAGTGTGCATAGACTAGGAATATCCTCTGCTGGTTGTTGCAATAGGCAGCCATTGCTCCATCAGCTGCTGATTACCCAGAGAGAGTTCACTGCTTAGTGAATGCAGACTGGTTCTTTTTACCAAAATTGATCGAAAATTGACTTTTGTTGAGCTGGGTGGTGCTGACCATGCCACCCACAGCATGAATTATTTCAGCAGATTCAGCAGAAATCCGCTGAAATTCAAACTGTAAAGATAACTTTAAACAAACAAATGCCTTTAATCTGCTGCTTGGTGTCAGTTTGAATCATGCTGAGTTCTGTTATTCACTGACTATGGTACAGCCCGCTGTCTGTTGGTGGCCTTGGCCTAGAAGTGCCCCTTCCCGGATACTATTGGAACTAATCTGTTGTGTGACTCTCCCAAGGAAAATAATGACAGGCTGTTCTAATGGTGTGTGATGTCATTTCTCTGCTCTTACCCACAGTGGGATTAGTCTGCTTGCCGTACTTCCACGCCATTTCATAGTTGCTGGCTTCGTCTTTATACGCTTGTTCTTTCTCCATAGCCTGTGTATTCGTAAGCCTTGCAGCATGACTGGAACAGGAATGAATAACATGAATTAGGTATCAAATGGCACATTATTTATAGGGGCTGCTCACGTGTGAGTCTGGAATATCTGATTCCTTAAAATGGGAACAGTTAAAATAATATTTGGTGGCTTTAGTTTCAATTAAACGTTACTTGTTTTTGAACAGTGCATCTCTTACAAGTCTAAAAACATAGATCTCAATTCTCTATCTTTTGGATCTTTACTAAATCTCTCTGTCCCGAATTCCTCTATAGCTGTTCCTCTTAAAATAAAACTTCAAGCAGAAATATAAGACACAAATTGAAGCGGTATTAAACCCAAAATATAAATATATTGCAGTTTAGCAATCCACTGATGTGGTGGCAGCATTCGTTTTCTTTCTTTTTTTTTTTTTTTCCCCCTGGTGATTTGGTCCGTAAGACACCTCTTGTGTTAGAGGCGCAAGAAGGAGCACAGAGGGCACCTTTGGACAACATCATTGTCTGTCTGGAGGGAAGTATTAGATGTACTGATACAGGGGTGTCAAACTCAATTTCATCACCGGCCGCATCAGCAGTATGGTTGGCATCAAAGGGCCGGTTATATCTCTAAGAGTCACCCACCATTCCTTACATCACAATGTAGGCAGTTGGCAGACGACACATTCCTCCCCCTCCCCAATGGTCTGCCTCCTTACCTCCTCCTTTCCAAGCCGGGGAGCACTGGATGGCTGAGCCCCTGTCCTTTTCCTATTAGATCGGGCTCAGGAGGCTGCTGCACAGAGAAGGTTTTCAATGCATGAAAGTAAAAAACCTTTAGAACACCTTTAATTTCTGTGTAACCCCTGAGCCACTATTTACAATATAATAGAGAGCAAACGGTCTGCCTCCTTACCTCCTCCTTCCTCCTGTCCAATCCAGTGAGCGCTGGATGGCTGAGCCCCTGTCCTTCTCCTCCAGCCGTGTCTCTTCTGCCTCTTCCTGGCCACTGGCCAGTAAGATCACTTCTCCTTTTGGCCAATCAGGAAAGGAGTCTCACAACCCTCTTCCTGATTGGCTGGGAGGAGAGTCAGTGTGACAATAGCGAATATTAATTCGCTATTGTCACACAACTGGATGGGCTCAGGGCGCAGTGCTCTGCACCCCGAGCCCACCCTTTTTGAAGCCTATTAGAGTCTCTGGCTCTAATCACGTGCTTCAAAAAAAAATAAAAAATCCCCATTTGAAACCATGCGTCCGGCGCCCCGCATGTAGATTAGGGGGTCAGACGAAAGGATAGGGGGGGGCGGCTCCCCTGCAACTCCAATGGACGGGCCGCCCCGCCCCTGGTCTGGAGGAGAACCAGAGTCTGCTGAATACTGAGACCAGAGGAGGCAGAGGCAAGGTGGTGTTGTGGCTGCACAGAGAGGTGCAGGATCTGTAGGAGGAGTTCTGCCTTCCTCTTTGCTGTGGACTGCTGAGAAAAGGGGGGGGGCAAGACAAGCCTTTCTGTAGCTGCACAGAGGAGTGCAGGATCTGGCAAAGAAGTTCTGTCCTCTCTTCTGCCGACTACAGAGACAAGGTGGGCGCATAGACAAGGGGGGTGCCGCCGCTACAGGAGAGGGGCGAGGGCCACATAAAATGGCCTGGGGGGCCGCATTTAGGCCTGCGGGCCTTGTGTTTGACACCTGTGTACTAATAGATATAGAAACAATAAAAAACTGAAACCACACTCCAGCTCACACTGCAGTTACACAATCAGTTACAGTTTTCTCTTTAGGGATAAAGTTTTTACATAAATAACTAAAAGCTGATCATTGTAAGCACCCCTTTCAGTTGTATATTGTTTGTTTCACCATACATTTGCATGAGAGTTTGTTCTTGCCAGATCAATAGATGAAAATAAAAGAAAGAAAGCCTATTAAAAAAAAAACAAATGCAGCCATCACATCGCATCTAAGAATTGGAAAGCTGTGATAAAATAAATATTTGCTTTTGGGATTAAACCACTTTAAAGCGATTGTATACCCCGCTTGGTGATTTTTACCCACAGGTAAGCCTATAATAAGGCTTACCTGTAGGTAAAATTAATGTCTCCTAAACATAAACGGTTCAGGAGATATTCACCCTGCATGCAGTGGCAATCTTACTGGAACTGAGGGCTCCCACGCACATGCATAGGAGTGACGTCATCAAGGCTCTGGCCACTCACAGCGCTGGATCCCACAAACCCAGAAGAAACACCAGGGAACATGTCAGCCCCCTCAGCGGTGAGTAGGTGCCGCTGCGAGGGCTTCACTCTAAGGTAAGTATTTCATAATGCGATCCATACCAGCACATCATGCTATTGTCTTGCAGGTTTTTTTTTTCAGCGGTTTACTACCTCTTTAATGCAACTCTGTATTTATTATTACATCATTTTACTATTTTTTAAATAAAATTTGTGTAAGTACCTAAATTTGGTTTGGTTTTGGCCTCTTACAATTCCCTGTATTGGGGAAGGGAATGGCAGCAGAATGAGCCAATCAGGTGAGCTGCATGCACATGTGCTGAAAACGAATAAGCTGATAGCAAGAAAGAGAGGAGCAAGCAGAGAGATGATCTTATTGGTCTCCTAGTGCAACTTTACTAAGTAAAAGGGGGAGGCATTAAAAGACCTCACTGTATCCCTAACTGTAATAGAGAGAGGGGTGTCATCCTTTTGCTGCACTGTGTAAAACTCAGACCTTTGGCAGGTAAAACAGCTCCCTAGTATGTATGTCATGTGTATTTAGATGTTTATGTGGGGTTTGCTATTAAAGGTAACCTAGAATTAAAGCTGCCATGCATGGCTTAAATTTGAGTGTCGCTGCCTACTTTTGACAAAGGAGCCGGGTGGAAAATTGTAGGTCAAATAGTGATGACTGCATCCAATCATATGCAGGCACTGTTCTGGTTCCAGCTATGAGTGCTGGCTGTCTGATTATAATAGCAAGATTCATCCATACACACTATTTGGCATTGATGGGGGAATCTGATTTATTTTTCAGCTCGAAAGCTGATGAAAGCAATTTATGTGGTATATGGTCAGGCTTTAGTGTGGCTTTAGGCCCCTTTCACACATATGGTCCGTTCAGTTCATCAGTTCAGTCATGTCAAATGTATCAGTTTTTCATCCGTTTTTCATCCGTTTTTCATCCATTTTTCATCCGTTTTTCATCCGTTTTTCGTCAGTTGTCATCCGTTTTTCGTCAGTTGTTATCCGTTTTTCATCCGTTTTTCATCAGTTGTTATCCGTTTTTCATCAGTTGTTATCCGTTTTTCATCCGTTGTCGTCCGTTTTTCATCCGTTGTCATCCGTTGACATCCGTTTTTCATCCGTTGTCATCCGTTTTTCGTCCGATCCGTTTTTTTGACGGATGAAAAATAGGGCATTCATCCATTCAAAAAAACGGACATTGACAGAAGCGGATGACAACGGATGTTAACTGATGATCATCAGTTGTCATCCGTTTTTACAACGGATGGATGAAAAACGGACAAACGGACAGCATGTGGGAAAGGGGCCTTAGGCTTGCTAGGTCCACCAGGGTCTTCATGGCCGCTGCCTCACTTCCAGAGTCAGAGTCAGGCAAAAATAGCCTTTGCCTCCCAAACATCCAGTCCTTCACTAAGGCAATTAGAAGAAGTGGCAGTTTAGGCAGTGATCACAGAGACTCTGAAAGAGGGGAAAATATTTAGCAAGGTCAAGTTTTAAGGGAAGCTGCACAAGGCACCAGCACATCTAAACTCAACCACAACAATTAGTATATTTACCACTGGACAAAATCCTTTTTCAAGAATGTGCTGAAAAGTGTGCATGATACATTTCACTTTATATCAATTTATTATTCCTTCCTATATTAATATCCAAATAAAAACAACTACCACTCACTAAATAGCTGACATCACAAAACGGTCACCTAAAGTTCCCACTGTTGGCTGGACCTGAGACCAAGCATTGCATTATAAATCAAAAAGGGTTTTATTATAGCCCATCAAATGTAGTCATGTCACAAAGAGGTAAAAGGAGAGGAGAATAACATTCTAAAAAAGGATTAGACCCCTACTGAAGAAGTCGATCGTGTGATACAAGTGACGCAACGCGTATAGGGGGCGAAGACTTGCAGTTACCTGGGACTCGGCGGCCAGCTCGGAGTGATTTTGCACACAAGTGAAGACATGCTAGCAAGCCCCCACAGCTGATGTGCCTATGGCGTGAGTTGTATATTATTGTCTTGCGCTATGAATAAAACTTTTTAGCAGAGAGCACTAGATCTCCCCTCCCTTTTTTCAAGCTTATATGGATATGATAATTGCCTAAACTTAAAGGAGACCAAACTGACAGTTATATGACCTGAAGGAACGGCTCTGGAAATTGTGGAGTGGAACCTATTTATATCCCCGCAGGGGAATAGCGCTTATGACCTTGTGGTGAAACACAGGTCTAGCCTTGAGGTGAGAGGCCACCTTTGCGTGGTGGAGGGATCACGAGCACTTGAGCACCTTATCATTATATATTTTTTGCATCATTGGTATGTGAAGAAGCTTTTTGATTGCTTTTATGGACATTTTTTGTTCTCAATGTGCTATTACTAGTGATGTGTGTACCTAATGCACAATTGATTGCACTTATTCAGCACTTATTGCACTTTATTAGTGTTTATCGCTAATGCACTTTATGAGATTTATTTATATCTAATTAATTATCACATAAGGGTATATACAGTAGCACCTTATACATTGTATGCACTTTATTTGTATATTTGCACAATATTTATTAATTTAGTATTAGTAGCGCTGTATCTTTTATTATATATTGAAAAGTGTGCATGATACATTTCACTTTATATCAATTTATTATTCCTTCTTACATTAATATCCAAATAAAAACAACTACCACTCAATAAATAGCTGACATCACAAAACGGTCACCTAAACTTCCCACTGTTGGTTGGACCTGAGACCAAGCATTGCATTATAAATCAAAAAGGGTATTATTATAGCCCTTCAAAGGTAGTCATGTCACAAAGAGGTAAAAGGCGAGGAGAATAACATTCTAAAAAAGGATTAGTTAATAATATGGATCACTGCATAAAGTGAATGGATACAAATGAGCCTTTTGGATTTGAAATATATGTACGAATGAAAAAGAAGTGAATAAGGAGTTTTATATTGCCAGTTTAATTGCTTCTGGAAAGTGAACATTATTAGTCCTGGGAGAATTCTTCTCTTCTGATAAAAGGTATTTTTCTGATAAAGCACTGAGGTAATCGCTGTCCTCTATCTGGAGCCAGTTTTAAAAAAGCTTCATTTTTATTACAATTATAGACATGGCAATGAGTTCTACGGTTCCCTCAAATGCATTTAAACAATCCTTGGTGAGTTTTCAATTTAAACAAGATAAAGATTTACAGGAGGGCTCAAGAGACTGAATAATGTAGAATCCCGAGCGCCAAATAAGTCTTAGAAAAGCTTGTTCTCACTTTACTGTAAACAGGTTGGGTGAAATGAATACAGTTATCTTTCCAGCATATATTTAACATTAAGCTATAAAAAAAAACAAAAAAAAAAAAACAGTTAAGCAGCTAATTAAACATCTTAAAAAAAAAAAAATAATAATAATAATAATAATTGTTTGTGTGTGTGTGTGTATATATATATATATATATATATATATATATATATATATATATATATATATATATATACACACAGTGCCTTGCGAAAGTATTCGGCTCCCTTGAACTTTGTGACCTTTTACCACATTTCAGGCTTCAAACATAAAGATATAAAACTGTAATTTTTTGTGAAGAATCAACAAGTGGGAAACAATCATGAAGTGGAACAAAATTTATTGGATATTTCAAACTTTGTTAAATAATAAAAAACTGAAAAATTGGGCGTGCAAAATTATTCAGCCCCTTTACTTTCAGTGCATCAAACTCTCTCCAGAAGTTCAGTGAGGATCTCTGAATGATCCAATGTTGACCTAAATGACTAATGATGATAAATAGAATCCACCTGTGTGTAATCAAGTCTCCGTATAAATGCACCTGCACTGTGATAGTCTCAGAGGTCCGTTTAAAGCGCAGAGAGCATCATGAAGAACAAGGAACTCACCAGGCAGGCTTGAGATACTGTTGTGGAAAAGTTTAAAGCCGGATTTGGATACAAAAAGATTTCCCAAGCTTTAAACATCCCAAGGAGCACTGAGCAAGCGATAATATTGAAATGGAAGGAGTATCAGACCACTGCAAATCTAGGAAGACCTGGCAGTCCCTCTAAACTTTCAGCTCATACAAGGAGAAGACTGATCAGAGATGCAGCCAAGAGGCCCATGATCACTGCGGATGAACTGCAGAGATCTACAGCTGAGATGGGAGACTCTGTCCATAGGACAACAATCAGTCGTATGCTGCATAAATCTGGTCTTTATGGAAGAGTGGCAAGAAGAAAGCCATTTCTTAAAGATATCCATAAAAAGTGTCATTTAAAGTTGGCCACAAGCCACCTGGGAGACACACCAAACATGTGGAAGAAGGTGCTCTGGAGTTGTCTCCAACCCCACAAGTCAGCTTCTCCTGGACCTCTGGATTCAGCCACACACTCAGGTTCAGCAGGCTGACTGCTTGTGACCACCATCCATAGCTACAGAGTAGTCGACAGCCGTCACCAGAGATGTATAGTAACGAAGTAGAACTACTTAAGTACTGTACTTAAGTACCGAAATGCGGTATCTGTACTTTCCTAGAGTAGAATTTTTTTCTCCTACTTCTACTTTTACTTCACTACATTTTTTCGATGATTTCGATACTTCTACTCAAGTATTTTTTTTTTGTGCTGCATAGTTACTCGTTACTTTTAAAAAAATTACCACTGCCAGAACAGTAGATGGCAGGTTTCATGAAGCTCAAAAAAATGTGTATAATGTCATTTGTAAATCAGCGCATACGAAAATAAAGGCTGTGTATAATAAAAGCTGCTATACCAAATCTTTCCAATAAAAAGAAAATATGAAACAAACAAATAAATTGTGCTACAGCGCTTAAAGTGCATCAAGAAACTACTAACAAACACAACTTGGCTGTGCGAATAAAGTGCCTGTGCAATCGATATAATATCATTGTTGCCCCCAGTGCCCTGCCCACACTCCACACAGTATCAAAAATAAAGTGACATGAATGTGCTAAAGCCTAAATGCAGTGAAAATAATTATTCCCACAATGTAACAGTAAATTCAATTCATATAAAATATGACAATAAATCACAATAAAATAAGTTATGAAATAATTTAGGTCAGGTGCGTGCAACAAGTTGAAGTGTGTAAACCTATCTATAACGAAAAGTCCATAAATGAATTCCAGTGTGCAAATCTGAAGTGTCACTTCACTTGTCAGATGCTTCCATCTCCTTCAGTGCTCGAGTGACCGACCAACACACTTAATGGTGGTGGCACTGGTGGATAGCGTCTGGGTGGCACTGACTGCACTGGTTCAAAAAGCCATATATATATTTAATTATTTCAATTCTCAATCCCATAGGTCCTCTCCTCATAAGATATTAATAACTTAAGATTTGGTGATGAACTTCCCGCCACTTCTGGAGACGAGCCGCTGTGATTCCCCAACATGTGACAAAGTGACAGCCAGGAGATCTAGTGGCTAGTAGTACTCAACAATACCGCTTTTATATATAAAAATGAAATAAAATATACTGACTAACAATTTAGTAGTAGGTAGCGTGTAGCAGTAGGCAGCACAACTCAATTCAATCAATCCCACAGCCTCGCTCGCGCCGCGGCCCGCGGAATCACTGTCATGATCATCAAGTTAAGACCGCACTGGAGGAGCCATGCTGCCGTCTTCCCGCTCGAGGTCTCTGCCTCTAGACGTGTTGTGTGTCACTCAGACTCCACCCCTTAGGGCCCTTACTGAGAGGAGTTGTGACACGGGCGGCGGGACTCAGAGCATTTTCTTCGTTATCTCATCTTCTTCTCTATGAGGTGAGTGAGGCGGACCGTGGAGAGGGCCTAATCCTTGCCATGGCAAATGTGCCATTTGAGAATCAAATAATCAATATAAAATATTAATATATTATATACACACGGGTCATGGGTGGCTTTTTTGAACCAAGAAGAGTGAGACTGACGGCTATGATGATTATCCGACCATCCATGGTCCATGGACCATAAGTGTTGTGTTGTGGTGGTGCCTGTGCTTCCTGCGGCCTGCCTCTGCCTGTGCGGCTGTGCCTGCACTGCAGTGGCCACTGACAGTGGCACTTGACTTGAGCAAAGCAAATGAGCACTACTAGTGTGAAGGACAGGTGGTGGAAGCATGTTCTGACAAGTTCTTATAATGAAAATAATATAGACAGCTTTTTGAACCAGTGCATTGCCAGTGCTACTAAGGTGAGAGGCAGAGAGAGAGGCTATCCAGTCCACCACTTTACTTGAGCAGATCACAGAAGAAAGGTGGAAGCATCTGACAGCAAGTGACAGCACTTCTTAGATTGCACACTGGAATTCAGTTATGGACTTTTCCTTATAAAGTTTAGTTTACACACTTAAACTTGCACCTAACTTATTCACAATCACAACTTATTTTATTGTGGTATTGTCCTATATATTTTATATGAATTAAATTTACATTGTGGGAATAATTTGCACTGCATTTAGCACAGACATGTCACTTTATTTTTGATACTATGGGCGATGATTTTGAATACAAGAAGAATATATATATAATTGCAGGCACTTTATTAGCATTTTTAGCACAGCCACTTTGTTAGTAGTTTTTGATGCATTTTTCACTTTAAGCGTTGTAGGTTTGATGAAGCTGGCCTGGCACATCATCATCAATTGAGCAAATCAAATCAAACCGCGATTAAGAAGACTGCGCATGCTCCTGTTCTGCCTTTTGATCAGCTGAAAAGATGGACGAACCAAAAACACCACCTTCCTCCCCTGGCCCTTCAACTTCAAGTGATCTGCCTGGCTGTGAGAGTGAGGAAGCTCAGGAAGGAGACCACCCCTGGCTTTAAAAGGTGGATGCTTTAAAAGGGGAAGGGAGGGACATACTTTATCTGTTTTTTGTTTACAAAAAGTTACAGCCTAAGGAATTGTGATTGTCCTTTAGGTTAATCATTTGAATAAATCATTTGAAATAATACAAAACAATATGATGTTCAAACTTTTGACTTCTTTCTTTAATAACTACATAACACAGTACTTGTACTTCTACTTTCAGTACTTGAGTAGAAATTTTTTTTCAAAACTACTGGTACTTTTTACTTTTAGTACTTAAGTAGCAAATTTTTTGAAAAAACTACTTGCAATACTTAAGTAAAAAAAATGTTGAATACTTTAGTACTTCTACTTAAGTAACTTTTTCTGCGAGCACTTCCACTTCTACTCAAGTCACTTTTTGATCGAGCACTTGTACTTTTACTCAAGTAGAAATTTTGAATACTTTATACAAGTCTGGCCGTCACCCTCCTTTCGGGACCTGGCTTCCCACCCAAAGACCCCTTGCCTCATGTGCTCCTTGCTTTTATACCCTATCCCATGATGCACGTGTGTGTCATTGGCTGGGTATCCTCCACTGTTCAATGTACCTCTCCATTGGATACAGTGGGGACACTCCCTCAGCCCACATGAATCACACATTGAACACATGGAGCAGGCCTAACTAGTAGATCCAGAGAGCTAAAATGCAGAGAGCTCAAATGCTTTACCTACTGCTTTCTGCTTTCCTGTTAAGCAGAGAAAGCCAAAAACTATACCTGCTATCTAGCACCTGACTAGGAGGGTGCTACATACATATATATATATATATATATATATATATATATATATATATATACACACACACGCAGTATATTTACACACACAGTATATATTTCTATATTTTACCTGCTGCAAGGAAAGAAAAGCCGGTCATAAATGGTTAAAATCTCGGCCAGGTATGAGCCGAGATTTTAACCATCTATGGGCAGATTGACTTGGATATAACCAGCATGCAGGATTTTTACAGGCAGTTACTGCCTGCGGCTCCCCAGGCAGATCTGCCTGAAAAACTGACAGGCGGATCTGAACAGTCTGCAAGTGTGAAAGGGGCCTAGCTCCTGTGAGAGATGCAGCTATAATAGCTTGAGTCTGTTTTATTGTTTGACAGGGTCAAACATACATTTTACAAACTTCCATCCAATCTAAGCAGTCAGGGCAGAACTGCTAACATATGATTGTGTGAAAATCTTATACATTACATACAGTGCAACTATAGCAAGTGTTGGCTATACCGTGTCTTTGTCAAGACTATAAAAAATGCATGCCGTACCTTAGTATGAGGTTTCATCTGCCTGCTCAGCGGGGATCGGTGGTCCGTTGGGCGGTGCGCCTATGTGAAAGGGGCCTAACAGATCAACACTTTTACCTATGTTACATACAACTACAGAAACATGTTAAAGCAAAGTCAAAGTACATGACACCTTTAAAATGTTTGTGTCTCTGGCCATTCACTTAATATACCATTGTGATAGAACAGCTTATATACAGCATAACGTGAGAAATTTCTGTAATGTCAATCTTCTTTTTCCTGCTTTACACATGTTCAATCATGATGTTCTAAGGAGCAGTGTATGTACACAAGTCCTATTTTTTAAAATTCTTCCACATTTCTATCAAAGCTAAAGTTTGGCCAGGAACCCCCCCCCCCCACCCAAACTAAATTTTATTCCCCCAACCCCCTATAGGCTAATCCCCTAGTAGATCTGCATTTCAAGCTTGCCCTGGACCAGTCATGTTGCTTTCCTTTGTAGGAATGTCATCTGTTGGAGTCTTCAGGACCTGTGAACCCTCCCCTCCAGGATGGAGAGCAAAGGGAAATTTCCATGTCACCAGGACCTGAAGACTCCAAGAGCAGCAGGATGACATCCAGACAAGGGGAAGCAACAAGACTGGTCCTCAGAAAACTTGGAATGTAGAGTCTGTAGAGATGCCACAGACAGCCATGTGACGGCAGGTTCAGGGAAGTAATAAAAGACATCACAAACAAATAAAAGATTTCCCAGCACACTTACCAGCCAGCCTGCAAAACAAACAAATTGGCCCTGTCTAACAATTTACGTTAAAAACAGAGGGTTTTGTTTGCACACATTTGCAAATATATGCAAATATATGCATAGGCTGCAGTGCCCACACCAAGGGACCTCTGTATAAACTGTAGTCCTAACTCTAAATTGTGAGAGTCTCCATAGTAGGTGCGATAGATAGTTTAAGGGCAGGTATGCCTGGAGGGAGCCCACCCCTCCTTAAAAGGCACAAGGATGCATGTGACACCCAGCAAAAGCACAATGGCAGCAAAGGAATCCAGTGCCTCACTGAACTTAATTCATCCAACTGACAACCACCCCAATCTATACCTATACAACCTGTACCTATTGGCACGTTTATATGTCACTTGAACGTATTAATCATTTTTAAAATACATTGGCTATATATAGGTGGATTATACAACAAACATCTATTAATTAGTAAAAGGATTTTTTTTTTATAAAGAACTAATCACTTTGTTTATTTTTATGTTTTACTAAAGGGATTTATTTTGTTAATGTTTATTGGTACACGTGTCATATCTCGTGCACTTTAATCACGTTTTAGAGCATGGATATAGAGAGAGCACTGCACTGAGACAATGTTATATTTTGGTGCATATGTGGGAACGCATATAGTGCTAGCTGCAGTCTAAACACATTTACTTATATTAACAGGATAGCACATAATTCCGCTATAGTTCATAGATTTAAACACCCCAACCTATAGCTGGCTTTTGCAGCAAGGTCCACATAGAAGGGCAATGCACATCACAAAACAAACAAAAGATTTCCCAGCACACTTTCAGACCAGCCTGCAAAACAACCAAATTGTCTAACCATTTACGTTAAAAACAGAGAGTTTTGTTTGAACACATTTGCAAATATATGCGTAAGCTGCAGTGCCCACGCCAAGAGACCTCCTGTATATACTGCAGTACTCACTCTAAATTTCCAGAGCCTGCATAAGTAACAAAATACTTTGGAAAAGTTTTTTTTGTGTTTTAATGTTTTTTTCTTTGAGAGCGATTTCATGAAATTGGACTGAAGTTATTTTGTGTGGTCTGTTTAAACATAACCCATGCTAAGCAAAAAAGGACACCAGAGTAAGCTGGGGTGAACTGATGTAATTGTTCAGCTTTCTTATGAGAGAACAAGCACACATTATTTATAACATGGAAGAATCTTACGTCTGCAGCTGCCACTTCAGTAAATGTGTTTAGAGTGGGCTCTACATTGGCTTTCTGCTTGGTTTCCATCAGGCAATAGTTCTTCATAATTCGAAGCTGGATGTGTCCATGGAGACTTTGTGGCTTCAACTCCTTAAGACATTTCTCTGCTGTTCTTGACAGCAAGCTGTGCAGACTCCTGCTTTGCTGCGGAGTTCCTACAAAATGATAAACAAAACTGAATTTCATGTTCCTTTATGTGAAAGAGATGCTGATAAAAATCAAAAAATTTAGAACATGTATAATTTACATAGCACTAAAAATTTCTAAGATTCCAACTGTTCTGTGTTTTTCTTTTCTAAAGAAACACAAAATTGAAAGTTTAGCAGTATGCATCACCAGGAGAGAAAGTATTTAGCAAATTGTCTGATAACATTCTCTCTTTTACTACAAATAGCTACAATACTCAACTTCTGAGACTTTCAGATATTTGTATACCTTGTAATAAACCTGTTTCTTTCTCGTCCATTGAGGGACACGAGAAGTCATCCACTGTTTGGTAATACGGGTGCCTACAGGATAATTTGACACAGGCAATAAAAAAGCAAAATGAAAAAAAAAACTGTAAGCCAGCATTGGATAACCCCACCTCTTCCCAGCATGCCTTAGTCTTTTGCTTGTGCCTTAGGAAGATGAAATCAAAGTCTAACCATTTTTGCTGGCTTTTGTCTCTGATTTTCCTTCAGTCAAGATTCCTGTATGGCAGCTATCAAGATCAGCTTTTACCCAGACCCCAATGGACTGGACATTTCAGGGCTGGATACAAAGGAAAGAGATACACTGCTCAAGGTAAAGGGAAGCTTGATGACCAACAGCGGTGCTCGCCCCGGCTTGCCTCCGTGGACAGTCAATAATGAAAAGAAATGGCTGCACTCAGATGTGGTCAAAATCCAGGTTTATTGGACATCCCAATGTGGCAAAAAAGTGGCAAGGTAGACGCGTTTCACACACTAATATGTGTGCTTAATCATTAACGACGACCTATAGGCTCTTGGTTCTGCATTAGGCACCTTCCAGACACAGTTTTTGTTACACTTTAGCCATTGAGCACTTTCCAGGTTCAGAGCTGCTACCATTGCCTAAGCGCTTGCCCTATGTCTGAAGACTCACAATGTGAGTGAATTGATCAGGTTGAGTACCAGATGCTACCTCATTATTTGTACTGCTGGACACCTTTTGAATTTCCCCCTTTCCAATGGTTATCGTGGAAGGGGTTAACTCTGAAGGACTGAGGGAGGATGTCATCTTCTGAGTAAAATGTGGCGTGCGTGTGCTCAGCACTTTTTTTCTCCCCATTAAGGAAGCTGTTGCTACTGCTTTGCAAAGAGCCACACAGAACTCCTATCTCTGGTTGGTTCTACTGCTTGTCCAAAGTAACCTTGGACACTTCCAACCTTCAGACCCCTATCCCAACCCCACCACCCCCCGACACAAGCTGGCTGGGTTTGTAAGGACCTGAGGCCTTGCCTCATGCCTTAAGCTAGTTTCAATGCTAACACAGTGGTCTCAACATGTCTGGACACAAAGGTGACGGCCCTGTTATAACAAGTAACCCCCAGTTCATGCTCTTCTAACAATTCTGGGGATGTTTACCCTGTACATTCTAATGTCGTTGAACTGGAATCTTACTACCCTATATTTAGGGGTCTACCTCATCAGTCACCTTTAGCTCCATCAGGTGAAGCCAAGTTCCCTACCTTAATATAGGCCTCCACTGCAGTCACCTAAGACTATGTAGCCAATTTAATATATTTCCTTGTGAACTGGGTTTCTAAGTCTTCCCTGCAGAGTCAATTTCTGATGTTCCCGCAGCCTTACAAAAAAGCCAGTCAGAGTGACCATATCTAGCTTAAATTCAGGGTCCTCGCAGTTTCTTTTTGATGAGATTGTTTATTAGGAATCACAGACATACAAGAGATAATTTTAGCCCCTATTGATGTAGTCATACAGTTTTCGGTCTCCAGAGCCCCTACAGCTGCAAAGACCCTTCTGCTATGCTTGGTATTAAATGTATTCCTTTATGCACAATGGAAGCACCCTGAAGTGTCCTGGACCCCACATGAGTGTTTGTTGGATCTTTTACCTTTTGGGTGGGAGTGTCTTAAACAGAGGTTTTTCACTGTGGACCTGCCACTGACCCGCCATAACAGGCAAACCACTAGGCCAGTAAAGGGTGTTCTTTTCTGTAAGAGCTCTACTGACCAACATGTAGAATGCCTTTAAAACCCAGTTTGTGCTGGTGGGCTCTGCCCTTTGCTGTGTTCTGGCTGTGACCTGTGGCAGAAAGTGTTAAATCTTCAAAAGGGATCTCTCTGCTGTCACAGCGCAATCCTTCTTAATGAAAGAAGCATGTAGAGCAGATATCTGGAGTTCTACGTTCAGTTGTGATGACTTTCTAAATGCATGCTTGTGTCCAAAATGGGTCTTGATGTCCACACAGATGCACAAAGCAAGGGGCACCTGACTCACACCTAAACATTTCATTTAAAATAAATAGCAGAGCTGGGCGTTATGAAAAAATGCCAGCACTGGCTTTTAACTACTCCTACAAACTATCATTCACCGCAAAAGAAGTAAAGGTTTGGGCCTATTCTCTGAGTCATTTAACGAAGTGTGTAAGCTGTTGTCAAGGTTATTAACGCCATTAACGAGCTCCACAGAGTATCATAGTGCTTCACCAACAGGCTGCCATTCTAAACATTACAAATTCATATGCAAAATCTAATATTTACCTAAAAATAATGGAGCCAAGTAACAAAGCCACCGCAGGACCTTGGTGCCAAAGCCAGCAGCATCTGCTGATTCAGCCACATCCACCAGATAAAGCATGGTAAAAATGTTGAAATAAAGCCATTTAGCCACCAAAGGAAGCTGTCCTTTTTTTGATTTGCATAGTGTCCAAACCTTTGTTGCCACTCTAGGGAGACCATTGGGACCTTTGCATTGAATCTTGTATTTTTTGACAGCCCTAATGGGAGGTTTTCTGGCACTCCTTGTGCTCCGTTGTGTGGGTTACTGGCAACCACCTTGATGTAGCAGTTTTAAATCTTAGCTTATTTTTTTTATATGCTTCTAGCTATGACTATCAACCACCAATGAAGATTGTTTTGAAGTTGAAACATATTGGACCCTCACGTAACAATCCGTCAAGAACTGATATGTATATTGACTGGTGGTTTATTGTAACAGCATTAATGTATCAAGCATGTTTTATTGGTTTTTATACATGTAGCACGACCCCGTGGGGGTTGCTGGTTGATGTGTGTTCCTCAGCACTCCTATGACCCTGTGAACCATCCAACCCACCTGACACTCCAGGTTCTGATATTGTGAATATACCTTTAAGAACACACTGACACAATATAAATGAGTTTTGCCCTTTTGCTTAGTGAATAGACAGATATAATGATGTCAGTCAGCTGAAGGCCACCTTAACCAGCAGGATTCAGCAGGGCTGATGCAAAACAACAAGAACAATGAGTTGCAATATCAAAGAACAATGTTGAAACAACACTCTATGATCTAGAATGGTAACTGATGATCTCTATAATAATGCTGCAACACTCAGATTAAAGAAGAACTCTGGACTATTTTCGTACTGTTAATGTCCTAACTAGCAATACTTCAACAAAATAAAGCATGTCCCCTTTAAGAAGTAGTATACATCAATACCCCTCCTTTAGCAAGGCCTTGCTATGTCTTCACCGGCAGTCTTAAAGACTTTCCAGGGTGATTATAAAATAGCAGGAGGATCATTTGGTAATTTGTAATCCCATAGGAAGTGATGTATATTGCTGTGTTTGCAGTCAGTGTGTAGATGAAAACGTTATACTTGCGGTCAGAACCCTTTCCCTCAGATGTCCATCTGTGAAGGCCCTGTAAGATAGGCAATGTGCTCTCCCATGCTCCGGCGTCTGGGAACAGGCCGCTGTCTACCTTTCTCAGGATGTCCGGCCGACCTCCACCCTCTTCCTCTTCAGCTATACTGTGACAGCATCCACAATATAGCTCTCAGCATCTGCTCCATTGAGGCTGGGCTCCGTGGGCAGGTCAGGCCTCGTGCACTAGGCCGCAGCTACAGCCGGTCCTTCACACACGGCAGGCTGATATGCACTCGCTGGGTCCTGGAAGCAAGAGCGCATTCAAGCTGTGGAGCAGATAGGTTTATACCCTCTCCCATGGTCCTCCGCTCCCCCACTGCTCTTTGGGAAAATAGTCCCCCAGCAATCCAATAATGATCTGCTATCTGTCCAGAACTATATCTCCCACAATCCTGTTCTTCCACTTTCTGTGAGAGGCCGATCTCTTCAGAAAGCAGTCTAAAAGGGGCACAGAGACAACTCCAACAATATTGATATGTATTTATATATATATATATATATATATATATATATATATATATATATATATATATATATATATATTTTGGTAGTTCGATCTTGGCTACATACAAGTGTTCAATAAATGTTACTGTTTTATAAGTTTTTGTTTATTTTATTTTGTGGTGCCTAAAAAATCCCAAATCTTTTTGCTGTAAAATGTATGTGTAAGTGATATGGCACCTTGGACTACCATATACTCTGCTATAGAATAA
Source organism: Pelophylax lessonae (assembly GCF_965119305.1). Taxonomy (NCBI): domain Eukaryota; kingdom Metazoa; phylum Chordata; class Amphibia; order Anura; family Ranidae; genus Pelophylax; species Pelophylax lessonae. Next base: position 261,100,482 of record NC_138773.1, on the reverse strand, counting down.
TGTCCAAACCTCCTGTAGGCACAGTATACCAAAGCATAAAAAATATGTTTTGTTTTTTAGTCCTAAACACAAAAAATAAAGAAAAAAAAAAATTAATTCTCATACGTGCCTTTCTGCTTCAGTGTGTCAAACCAAATGGCTTCGGAAAAAATCACACAACAAGCAGGAAGGGAAAGTTGATGGGGGAAATGTTCACATGTTAGACCTACAGAACGGCAGAAGAGGTAGCCAATATTCCGACAGTTTAGTTTATCTCATTATCCTCCACTCAGAAATGAATGACACATTTTGGATCGAACTTACCTTTAAATAGTGAGCAAACTAGAATACATTTCTTACTACATGTCGCCTTACAAGTTGTCAAACACTTCTCCGCCCACAGTATCATTATCTAGATTTAAACAGATCTCAATCATGTTATATATGACACTTTGTCCCCAGTCGCTGTCTTTATGAGCTTTATTGCAATGTCGGAAGGCATCATTAGCTTCACCTGTGCACCTTGGGGAAAAGAAGAGTATGTGAAAGGTTTCATCTATGTCACATTTACAGGTAAGAGAAAGCTATTAAACAGACCACGATTCCAAACCATGCCAAATGACTGCTAATAAGAATCTATAGTAATATCAGATGACAGATATTTGTATGTAAGAATGTTGATTTAAAGAAGTAGGTTACAGTAAGGTAAAGTGATGGAGAAACGAGGGAAGTAGCACTTAAAGTGATCTTAAACCCTAATTTTTTTTTTTTTTACGCACTTTCAGCATCCAGTTTAATCTCAGTATGCAGCTTCCTTGCCTTTGGTCCATTGTAAGCTGGTGTTGTGACTGCTGTCCTGGGTTTCCTGTTTCAGGTCGGCTCCTATATCTTTCAGTATCCTATTTAACCACTTTTGCATACAGAGACTAGACTCCCTGTCTCCCTACACTGCTAACCAGAAGTTCAGGGAAGCAGCCCTGAGAAAGCAGGAGCTAGCAACATTGTAGGTTGTACACAGAAAGAGCTTGGGAAATAATTTACATTTTTAGTTTACTAGGGAATGTTTAATTTATTGTGCTCAATGTGTAAAACTAAAAACACTTAGGGTTCAATATACTACTTAAAAAAAAAAAAAGCATTCTTTCCTGTTCTCATCTAGCAGCTTGATTCTAACCATTACCTAGCTGTCACAAAAGTTAAATTAGATATCAAAGTTTAAAAAAGCAAAAGAGATAGCAGAGATGCCCATAGGTGGATGCAGTCTCCAAAGAGACAACGTAGAAATCATATATCCAAGAGAAGAGTGGGGGCCAACACCAATAACATAGTTACATAGTAAGTGAGGGAAAAAAGACATCAGCCCATCCAGTTCAACCTATGATGTGTGTGTGTGTGTGTGTGTGTGTGTTTAATGTTAACCGTACATTGTATACCCCTGTATGTTGTGGTCTTTAAGATGCCCGTCTAATAGTTTTTTGAAACTATCGATGCTCCCCGCTGATACCACTGCTTGTGGAAGAGAATTCCACATCCTTACTGCTCTGACAGTAAAGAACCCCCTATATATTTTAAGGTTAAACTGTTTTTCCTCTAGTTTTAGTGAGTGGCCATGTGTCTTATTGTATCCCCTTTCTCTGAAAAGTTTGTTCCTAATGCTAGGGTCACCAGTACAGTATTTGTAAATTGATATCATATCCCCCCTCAAGCGTCTCTTCTTCAGAGAGAACAAGTTCAGTGCTTGTAGTCTTTCCTCATAGCTGATGTCCTCCATTCCCCTAATTATTTTTTGCTGCCCTTCTCTGGACTCTCCCCAGCTACAGCACATCGTTTCTGAGGACCGGTGCCCAGAACTGGACAGAATACTCCAGATGTGACCGGACCAGAGTCTTGTAGAGTGGGAGAATAATCTCTTTATTTCTGGAGTGAATCCCCTTTTTTATACATGCCAGTATTCTGTGAAAGGAGGTCCGCCTCCCCCTCCTCCCTCTGGTTCGGGGGCCTATAGCATACGCCCAATATTACTTTCCCCATAGTGCCTTCCCTTTGAAGTTATACCTCCTCCTTAGCTCCATTATTAATATCGTCCCCAGTGGTGTATTTAGGATTTGTGCTGCCCTAGGCCTGACTAAACTTGTGCACCCCCTAATTTAAATATGGCTCACCCCTTCCTGCCAAGACCATGCCCCTTCCCGTTTAAGACCCGCCCTGCCATCTGTAAACCACATCCCTTCCTCTTTAGGCTCCACCTTTTGTTAGATGCATGGGGAACCTTAAGCTGGCCATATTCTACACATACATCTCTAACTCTCAGCAGAAGAGGCATTCTGATGGGTCAGCACCCTCACATGGATGGCGCTGGCCAATCAGATTCCATCTAGCCCGTCCTGTTAACATGCAGATGGCCCCCTCAGCGCTGGTGACACACACCACAACCAAAGGTTAGGACATAGGGCCCGGCAGACAGGTGTCACCCGGGTGCGGTCCGCACCTCCCACACTCACATTGCCAGAAGGGACTATTTTCTTTCGGGAGCTTTTGTCGTGCGGGGGAGCTTTTTTGCTGCCCCCCTGCAAAGTGCCGCCCTAGGCCATAGCCTAGGCCTAAATGGTCTAGACCAAGATACAGCGCTGATCGTCCCTCCTATTTACAGGTACACTGTTCTTAATATACAGACATACCCCTCCCCCTTTTTTACCTTCTCTATCTCTGCGGTAAAGGGAATACCCCTGGATGGTCGCCAGCCAGTCATGAGAGTTGTCAAACCAAGTCTCTGAAATCCCCACACAATCTAAGTCCTCCTTTACATCAGCAGCCCCAGCTCTCCCATCTTGTTGGCCGGGTTTCTAGCATTGGTATACAAACCTCGTAATTTTTTCTGAAGAACGTTCACTTCTTCAGATGAGAGGAGCAGGACAAGGTTATGGAGAATGAAGTGATAAAGGAGAGAAGAAAGAGGAGGGGTAAATACAAATGGTGTATATCACTACAGGCAGGGCTTTTTTTCTCAGAGAATAGGTGCAGGAACTCCTCCCTTTTGAGTCCCCCTTAACTCTGTCCCCTACCCACCTCCAAGCACCGTTCCTTGGTTCCATCCCTTACCCACCTCCCAGTACCACCCTTTTTAGAGAATATAGAACCATGTATCATTTTGTGGTGCTAAGTATTTTGTATGGAATTTGTTCATGATAATAAGAAAGGCAGTAAAATAGATCTAACAACAATGGACACCCCAGCGACAATAGTTCCAGCCCAGCAACAATAGACTCCCAAAAGTCAGCATCAATAGACCCTTCAGCAGCCAGCAACATCAGACCCCTCCCTCAATAGTAGATCCCTTTCAGCAACAATTGACCCCCTGCAACATAAGACCCACCACCAACAACAATAGATCACCCACCAATAACAATAGACCTCCCCAGCAACAATCAAACCCCTTGCAAAAACAGATCCACTCCAGCAACAATAGATTCCTCAACAGCCAGAAACAAAGACTGCTCCCTCAACACTAAATCCCCCCAAGCAACAACTGACCCCCCAGCAACAAAAATCCCACCCTGGCAACAATAGATCCCACACGAGCAACAGAAGACCATGCCAGAAACAATAGACCTCCTTCCTCCACAAAAATAGATAGCCTCCAGCAACAATAAATTTCCCCAGCACCCAGTATCAATAGACCCTCCAGCACACCCCAGCACCCCTTGCCAACACATACATTCAGTTCAGGAGGTGCCGGAACTGCTTTCCCCCGCGTTCCCGCTGAAAAAAAAAGGTATACAGAAAACACAAATGGCGAGGGTAGGAGGAGTTTTATTTACTGCTTCTCTTATTCCCTTCTGCATCCCTTCATTTGCCATAGAGCTTGTGCTACACCTCTCGTCTGAAGAACTGACCATTCATTGCAAAACATTGTATTTGTGTTAAATAAATGATCCTTTCATAAGAAGCCTTCATCCTTACATTATATATTATTCTTACATTCTTGTCTTCCGAACGCCCACTAACCGGTGTTCATTTTGACATCAAATTTCGATTTAGTTTTAGTCATCGTCTTTTGACTAAAATGCCATTTTAGTTTTAATCGTATTTTAGTCATCTGGATTGTTTTAGTTTTAGTTGTAACTTAGTCGACTAAAATCTCCAGTACATGTAAAATCTAATGGTTTTAGTTCAATTGTAATGCATTATTTAGGCATTTCTCTAGAATTGCCAAACGTATTATATACTCCTAGAGTAAAAGATCGAATAACGTGTTATTATTTATGGTATTATGGCTTGAGCATGCACTACAGACACAGATTTAACTGTTGTGATATACAACGTCTTTATAAATAAAACCATGTTTCATAAACCAACAAAAATATGTTTTTTTGACAAACAGACCTTAAAATAAAAAATAAATAAAAATGCAAACACTATTGGCTGTAATGCCACTTCACATATTACCTGAATATATTACCAACATTAAATATTAAGAAAAACATAAGAAAAGCCTTTCAACAGCTTAGTAGATGACCTCTACTTATTCATATGTGGTAGCGTAGTGTTAATTTTGAAATCAAATTTTGATTCATAGTCTTTTGACTAAAATACCATTTTAGTTTTAACTGTACTTTAGTCATCTGAATTGTTTTCGTTTTAGTCGACTAAACTAGTGTTAATTAAGTTGATGAAAATATTTTAGTCGACTAAATAAACACTGTCACCAACAGGAGCCCCTGCTACCTTACAGGCTTTATTTATTTTATTTTATTTATTTTTTTATTATTTACACTGATCAGCCATAACTTTATGACCACCCATAAAATACTTAGTAGGTCCCACTTTTTCCGCCAAAACAGCCCTGACCTGTTGAGGTATGGATGCCACTAAACCTCTGAAGGTATGCTGTGATATCTGGCACCAAACTGTCAGTGGCAGATCTAGGGCTGAAAAATTGAATTAACATAATCGATAATAAAAAATAGTTGTCAACCGCCCAGATTTCTAAGTAAACCATATGGCCAAAAATACACGGACAAGCCTTCACATGATGGGTTTCGGGTGCTTCCAGTGAAAGATGCTGTTAATGATATTGCATAAAAAGACATTTTAGAAAAGTTTGTGGAAACCATTTGTTCTGTTCCAGCATGGTTGAGCCCCTGGGTACAAAGCCAGCTCTAGACATGGCTTGATGAAATAGATACAGAGAAGCACAAAACTCTGACCTCAACCCTATTATGAAATTTTAGGATGAACTAGAATGCTGATTGTGAGTCAGGTCTTCTGATCCAACAACAGTATCTGACTTCACAAATGCTCTTTTGACTGAATTGGCGCAAAGTCCCAGAGACACAGAGCAAGTATTACATTTAGGAAAAGGGTTGCTATACATGGATCTAGGATCACCGGGCATAACCAATTATTTCAGAGAGAAATCGTTTCTTCTATGACTGCATCTGGAGCATTGCAAAGGCATTTTAACAGAAAAAGGACAACCCATTTGAAAAGCGTAGTCACTTACCTGACGTACAGTCCAGCAGCTGGTGAAAGTGAAACGTGGATTATTCATAGTCTTATGTAAATAGAAAAAATGATATTTAACAATGAAAAATGTGTTGTACCTCCACTGACACCCACATTGGTATGCTGCATGCATCCAGGTGCTATGTTCACTTTTGATAGCAATGTGTGACTACCTAAAAATCTCAAACCGGGCCAATGTAAGTTTGGCAACCTAGTTGTTTCAAAGTGCTCTGAGCCGAGATAAGCTGCAGTTGTGATGGATCTGTCACCATCCTAGCTCTTGTGGGATTTGCTGTTTGGGGAAGGGGCAGTTAATTCTCCGCAGGCTGATCATAGAGATGAACAAAGACTGAACCGATATAGCATCTCACAAAAGTGAGTACACCCCTCACATTTTTGTAAATATTTTATTTTTATTTAGTGACAATACTGAAAATATAATACTTTGCTACAATGTAAAGTAGAGAGTGTAAAGCTTGTATAACAGTGTAAATTTGCTGTCAAAATAACTTAACACACAGCCAATAATGTCTAAACCCCTGGCAACAAAAGTGAGTACACCCCTAAGTGAAAATGTGCAAATTGAGCCCAATTAGCCATTTTCCCTCTCCGGTGTCATGTGACGCGTTAGTATTACAAGGTCTCAGGTGTGAAAGGGTCGCAGGTGTGTTAAATTTGGTCTTATTGCTCTCACTCTCTCATACTGGTCCCTAGAAGGTCAGCATGGCACCTCACGACAAAGAACTCTCTAAGGATCTGAAAAAAAAGAATTGTTGCTCTACATAAAGATAGTCTAGGCTAAGAGACGATTGCCAAGACCCTGAAACTGAGCTGCAGCATGGTGTCCAAGACCATACAGCAGTTTTACAGGACAGGTTCCACTCAGAACAGGCCTCGCCATGGTCGACCAAAGAGGTTGAGTGCACATGCTCAGCCTCCTATCCAAAGGTTGTTTTTGGGAAATAGACTTCTGAGTGCTGCCAGCATTGCTGCAGAGGTTGAAGGGGTGGGGGGATCAGCCTGTCAGTGCTCAGACCACACGCTGCACACTTCATCAAATTGGTCTGAATGGCTGTCGTCCCAGAAGGAAGCCTCTTCTAAAGATGATGCGCAAGGAATAGCACAAACAGTTTGCTGAAGACAAGTGGAGAAGGGACATGGATTACTGGAATCATATCCTGTGATCTGATGAGACCAAGATAAACTTAGTTGGTTCAGATAACCATGAATGCCCACATGTACTGTGATATACTGAAGCAGAGCATGACCCCCCCCCCCCCTTTCAGAGACTGGGCCGCAGGGCAGTGTTCAAACATGATAAGGACCCCAAACACACCTCCAAGACAACCACTGCCTTGCTAAAGAAGCTGAGGGTAAAGGTGATGGACTGGCCATGCATGTCACCAGACCTAAACCCTATTGAGCATCTGTGGGGCATTCTCAAACGGAAAGTGGAGCAGCGCAAGGTCTCTAACATCCACCCATTAGTAATGTCTTCATGGAAGAGGACTCTAGTGGCAACCAGTGAAGCTCTGGTGAACTCCATGCCCAAGAGAGTTAAGGCGGTGCTAGAAAATAATAGTAGCCACACAAAATATTTACACATTGGGCCCAATTTCAACATTTTGGCTTTGGGGTGTACTCACTTTTGTTGCCACCGGTTTAGACATTAATGGCTGTGTTGAGTTATTTTAAGGGGACAGCAAATTTACACTGTTATACAAGCTGTACACTCACTACTTTACATTATAGCAAAGTATTATCTCTTCAGTGTTGTCACATGAAAAGATCTAATAAAATATTTACATATACAGTGCCTTGCGAAAGTATTCGGCCCCCTTGAACTTTGTGACCTTTTGCCACTTTTCAGGTTTCAAACATAAAGATATAAAACTGTAATTTTTTGTGAAGAATCAACAACAAGTGGGACACAATCATGAAGTGGAACGAAAGTTATTGGATATTTCAAACTTTTTTAACAAATAAAAAACTGAAAAATTGGGCTTGCAAAATTATTCAGCCCCCTTAAGTTAATACTTTGTAGCGCCACCTTTTGCTGCGATTACAGCTGTAAGTCGCTTGGGGTATGTCTCTATCAGTTTTGCACATCAAGAGACTGAAATTTTTGCCCATTCCTCCTTGCAAAACAGCTCGAGCTCAGTGAGGTTGGATGGAGAGCGTTTGTGAACAGCAGTTTTCAGTTATTTCCACAGATTCTAGATCGGATTCAGGTCTGGACTTTGACTTGGCCATTCTAACACCTGGATATGTTTATTTGTGAACCATTCCATTGTAGATTTTGCTTTATGTTTTGGATCATTGTCTTGTTGGAAGACAAATCTCTGTCCCAGTCTCAGGTCTTTTGCAGACTCCATCAGGTTTTCTTCCAGAATGGTCCTGTATTTGGCTCCATCCATCTTCCCATCAATTTTAACCATCTTCCCTGTCCCTGCTGAAGAAAAGCAGGCCCAAACCATGATGCTGCCACCACCATGTTTGACAGTGGAGATGATGTGTTCAGGGTGATGAGCTGTGTTGCTTTTACGCCAAACATAACGTTTTGCATTGTTGCCAAAAAGTTCAATTTTGGTTTCATCTGACCAGAGCACCTTCTTCCACATGTTTGGTGTGTCTCCCAGGTGGCTTGTGGCAAACTTTTTACGACACTTTTTATGGATATCTTTAAGAAATGACTTTCTTCTTCCCACTCTTCCATAAAGGCCAGATTTGTGCTGTATACGACTGATTGTTGTCCTATGGACAGAGTCTCCCACCTCAGCTGTAGATATCTGCAGTTCATCCAGAGTGATCATGGGCCTCTTGGCTGCATCTCTGATCAGTCTTCTCCTTGTATGAGCTGAAAGTTTAGAGGGACAGCCAGGTCTTCGCAGATTTGCAGTGGTCTGATACTCCTTCCATTTCAATATTATCGCTTGCACAGTGCTCCTTGGGATGTTTAAAGCTTGGGAAATCTTTTTGTATCCAACTCCAGCTTTAAACTTCTACACAACAGTATCTCGGACCTGCCTGGTGTGTTCCTTGTTCTTCATGATGCTCTCTTCACTTTAAACGGACCTCTGAGACTATCACAGTGCAGGTGCATTTATACGGAGACTTGAGTACACACAGGTGGATTCTATTTATCATCATTAGTCATTTAGATCAACATTGGATCATTCAGAGATCCTCACTGAACTTCTGGAGAGAGTTTGCTGCACTGAAAGTAAAGGGGCTGAATAATTTTGCACGCCCTATTTTTCCGTTTTTTATTTGTTAACAAAGTTTGAAATATCCAATAAATTTCATTCCACTTCATGATTGTGTCCCACTTGTTGTTGATTCTTCACAAAAAATTACAGTTTTATATCTTTATGTTTGAAGCCTGAAATGTGTCAAAAGGTCGCAAAGTTCAAGGGGGCCAAATACTTTCGCAAGGCACTGTATGTGAGGGGTCACTTTTGAGAGATACTGTAGGCAACTGAAAGCGATGACCTTACATCCCTTCCGTTTTCCCTGGAACCCAGATCTCTCCATAAAGAGTATCTGTCACATGCCTATTGCTGTCACAAGGATGTTTACATTCCTTGTGACAGCAATAAAAGTGATAAAAATAAATAAAGTGACAGTGTAAAAATAAAAAAAATATGTAAAGTGCTTCCCTGTGTTTGTGCACAAAGGCGAATGCACGCATCTGTCCTGCACGCACCCAAACAGCAATCGTCCTAAGTGGTAACCTGTAAATGCTTTTAAAATGTTGCCTATGGATAGTAAAATTTACATCTTTTGTTGCCAGTGTACGGGCGTTCACAATTTTAAGGCGTAACACGTTTGGTATCTATTTACCAAGCATCAAGTTATTTTTTTTTTTATTTTATCAAAAAATCGGGTTACGTATTTTTTTTTTTTTTTTTGCATTAAAATAAAACGTTTTGAAAAACCGATGCACAAATAGAGTGTGACATAAAAAATTGCAACACCCACCAATTTATTTTCTAGGGCCTTAAAATACTGATTGTTAGATGTAAACAAAAAGTGTCAGAAAAGGTTTGGAGGTGAAGTGGTTAATATGAAGTCATATAAATGATGTAGCTGCTTTGTCTATTATTTTATTATGTTTTTTTTAAAAGCTAGATGTTACCAAATGAGAAAAAAAAGAGACTTGGTACTTTATGTTCTGTCTGCACCAGCACAACACAGAAAAAAAAATAAAAAAAAATAAAGATTAGGCGTTCTACACAAACAAGAGCCCTCTGTAAACACATTAACCACTTCAAAATACGAAGGCTGCCAGACACCGAGAACAGAAAGACATCATTCCAGTGTGCAGAGGCTTCCTTCACTTTACTCCTCTAGACGGAAAAAGTGCTGGAATATTTTCTGTGCATAACAAATAGTAAAAGCTAATGTATCACCATAAAGGAATGCATTTTCCACCAAATCCTCTCATAACTCCTGTTTACATGGTCTAATGAGCTCATATTGCAGAGCAAGCAAATTGGCCCTGTCTAACAGTTTGCGTTAAAAACAGAGAGTTTTGTTTGCACACATCTGCAAATATATGCGTAAGCTGCAGTGCCCATGCCAAGGGACCTCTGTTTATACTGCAGTCCTAACTCTAAACTTCCAGACCCTTCATAGTAGAAGCACATATAAGAACACAGAATGTGTACAGAACGCCCCCCAGAAACATCATTTCCCTCTTGTGTGATTGGCTCACCAGAGTCTGCCCTAAGATACAAGTCCGATTTTAGCTATATCCCCTGCAACAAAAATTAAATTTTTGGTGAGATACTTCCAATATGAAATCATGTCTAAAGGGATGCAGGCCCAGCTGATTTCCTCATTAGAGCCCTGCAGGTGCACAGCTGGTTGATAATTAAGAAACCACCCCCATTGTACTCACTTTCCCACATGGACAAAGAATAACACACAGGGATTTCTTCAGAATAACAAAAGGTAGGAATCTGCAACAAAGTTTGTTAAAATCCCTGCAATGTACATAGATCACCCAGAGGGGAATGTTTTTTTTTTTCCCCAATAAAAGTGGAGTTACGCTTTAAATAATCTTTATTTTAATTTTCAAAAACATATAGTGTACAGCTTGTTGAGGACGGGCGGAGGAGCCGACCGGCCGGCGGCTCATCTCAATCCCTGTATCTACGCTTGATGCTTCTTATGTTTGTGAGTAAAATTTACCATTTGCGAATAAAGGGTTTGTTGGTTTTACACTATCAATCTTTCTTTTATTGCATACTTGGTTGTGATTTGGAGTGATCGTTCCACCTACTGCTGATTCCGAGGGTCATCCATGGGATATTTGGCGTTTACCCATATGCGATTTGGTAAGAGGCAGTGGTGTTGGGGTGATCTTTGAATCTTTGAATTTGGTGGCTTTTGTGTGTCCCTTTACCTATCTTCTGGTAAGCATTTGGAACATAGGGGTGCTGGTGCATAACTTTCATCCTTATCTGCTCTGGTGGTGGTGTGCACTTCTAAGGGTGTCATTTAACAACAGTATTATGCTATGGAAGCTTCTGTTTTCTTTACATGATTTCCATCCATCAACTGAGATGAATATGGGCTTGCAGATCTGAGATTGGCAGACCTAATTTGAGTTTGGCTTTTCCCTTTCCTTTATCCGGTAAGGAGACTACATCACCGGTGATACACGTTTCTGATTTGGGAATTTACATTTTGGACTGTGTTTATTTCTGGAGATTATCTGGGACTTTTTGAGGACATTCATTTGGAGTTAACATCATATTGTGCCATTCATTGCCATTTATAACACAATTTAGCGCAACTTATTTATATATCATTTTTTTTTTGATTGTTTGTCGCAATTTAAGTTGCTGCTGGATCTCATTAGTTAGCGCAGTTATCTTCTTGTATTATAGTGTACAGAACAGAAAAAAGGAAAAAAAGCTCCCAAAAGGGCAACACGTCATACATCACAATCATTCTAAAATGGTATCAAAGACTCATCGTTACATGCAGTTGCAAACATCATGTAATTATTCCAATCTCTTCCCCAATCAGTACTAGGGATTGTGTGTGTGAGTAGTCATACCAAACATGAGCAAGACGCCCAATTATGTAACCATGAAAGGAAAAAGGAAAAAGGGATGGAAATGGGAGTGGATTTGGAAGGCGGGAAGGGAGGGTAGGAAGGAAAAGAAGCAAGGGGAGGAGGGGGATGGGTTATGCACAAAGGAAAACAACAAGAGCCACCAATGAATAAAACAAAAGCAATCAGCACTATAACTGAGTTCGGATATATTAATATTGAAAGTGTTTAAATGACCTGTAGCAAGCCAGCCTCAATCTGTGACAGCACTATATGAAAGCAGTTCAGTTCCCAGATAAAGAAGATAGAGACAAAGAGGACTCAGAAGTAATAGGCTGAGGTGCCTGTGAGGCATTAGACTTATAATGCATCCAAGTGACCCAGATACCATAGAACTTTGCATGTCTGTCCTTACACGTCACCACCCATTCCTCCGCTGCCATGATATTATTCACCAGACGGATCCAATCATCTCATTTAGAAACATAAGCTGTTTTCCAAGGGATGGGGATCAGACACCTGGCTGCATTCAGGATGTGAGGCAGGACTGATTTCCAAGAGAGAGTCACTCATATCAATATCCAATATTACCTTAATCTGGGTTTTAATATCTTGCCAAAATAGCTGGGGCTTCTGGCACCCCCACTAAATATGGAGATAAGTGCCCCGAAGCCCACAGCCTCTGCAGCAGGCATCTGGGATGGCAGGAAGAATCCTGGCCAGGATGGCTGGAACTCTGTACTACAGAATCAACAACTTAAAGCTATTCTCCTGGATCTTTGTGTCCACAGAACTCCTATGGGTAAGGCTACATAGGTGGTCCAAGTGGGCCTCTGTGAAAATGTGCTACAAGTCTCTCTCCCATTCCCGTATGTAGACCAGCCTGCTCCTAGACTCAGCTGACAGCAGAATCTCAGAGGACTGAGATAGCGCGAGGGAAAGGAGCAGCCGACATGCACATTTTCTCAAACGGAGTCAAAGAGGACGGGGTTCTGAAAGTTTGAGGTAATCCACAAACAAAATTATGTTACTGTCTATAATGCCAGTCATCCATCGGGAAATGGTAAAAATTGATCATGGAGCCAGTCTAGGGAGGCTAGGCCCTGATCACGTATGAACCTTCCGCATCGCATCTCTTGCTCATCAGCGAAAGTAGGAGAGGAGTTCCCCAGGAGTGAACCAGGGGAAGCCTCCCAGGGGTGCAAGTGGAGACACTTGAGGAGACAGCAACCCCTGAGCATTCAGACCATCCCACAGTTTCAGTGTATGGGTAGTAACTGGGGAAACAAGATCCGAAAGGCTGTGATATTCCTGGGAGAGCCATGAGGTGTGCGACAAGTTACGACCAGCAAACAATTTCTCAAGGGAAACCCATGCTTTAGTGTGATGATGCCAATCCAACATCCGCAGCAGAGCTATCGCCTCATAGTTCTGGAGGGAGGGTACCCCCAATCCCCCTGATCTCTTAGAACGTTGCAGGATGCGGAGGGCTAAGCGGGGATTCTGCCCCTGCCAGATACATTTCAAAAACAGACTGTTGAGGGTCGAAAATAAATATCTGGATAACGATATAGGCACCAGCTGGAGGTAAAAAAGAACTCTTGGCAACACATTAATTTTCAATATACTGACTCAGCCCATCCATCCACGGGTACAGTCCCATGAGAGCAAGCCTGCTTTTATTGTGGAGAGCAAAGGGTCATAGTTACTAGTGTATAATTGTAAAAATTGGGCTGGGAGATAAATGCCTAAATATTTTTAAGGCAAGAGTAACACCATGTTAAAGGAAAAGGAGGCTCGCAACTGGGTGCGCAGACCAGAGGGAATAGCAAGAGAGAGAATCTCCGACATACCATAATTAAATTTAAAGTTTGATAGTAGATGGAATCTCTGCAGCTCACCCATTATATTAGGCAGGGAGATGATCAGTGGATCAGTTACATAAAATAGTACATCGACTGCATACGCCGACAGCTTATATTTTGTCGTCCCCATCCTAAACCCCTAATGTTAGCATTTAGGCGAATCATATTTAGTGTCACGATCCGGGGTCAGGCTCGAAGGCCAGTAGCTATAGCAGTCGCAGGGCACACAGGAACCAGCAGGATAGGAACACTGACAGGTCACCCAGGCAGATGACGCAGGCTCACCTGAGGTGCGGAGTCTAAGTACTAACCGGTCTTCACCAGCGCTCCTGAAGGTGGAGATGGATTTTGCTGCGTGTTAGCACCAGGTCGCGGTCCTCAAGATCGCCCCACCAGGAGGTGAGCAAGTCAGAGTCCAGTAGCAGATAGGGATTAAGCTGAAGCGTAGTCAAGGAGTAGCCAAAGGTCGGTAACCAGTAGTTGCAGGTTGGGATCAAACAGAAGAGTAGTCGAGGAACAAGCCAAGTGTCGATAACGGATAGTAGCAAGGATACAGACGGCAGCAGGAGAGACAAGCGAGATATCGGCTGTTGAAGGCACAATATTCTGGCGACCAGGAAGTGCAAAGACATGGCTTATAACAGGAAGTTCATGGGAGGAGCAAAGGGTTCAAGGTTCAAGGCAATAAAGATTCACAGCAGGATCATTCAAGGATTTGTCCAGGGAGCTGTCCAGCATTCCAGGTAGCTCAGCGAGTAGAGTCATTGCCAGACACCATGGAGGTCCCAGGTTCAAGTCCGGGTCCTGACAGTACTCCCCTCCTCCCAGGACGTCCGCTGGACGTCTTAGGACCAGGTTTAAGAGGAAACCTCTGATGGAACTCCCTTGTTAATCTAGGGGCATGAACATTTTCTTCTGGCTCCCAGGAATTTTCTTCTGGTCCATATCCTTCCCATTGAACCAGATATTGTACTTTATTCCTAAAGATCCTGGAATCAAGAATTCTCTCCACTACAAATTCTTCTTCACCCTGTACTTCAACAGGTGGAGGAGGCGGAAGAATTCTTCCAGGAAAGGGATTTTCCTTAAATGGCTTGAGCAGTGATATGTGAAAAACCGGGTGAATTCTCATACTGTCGGGAAGTTTTAAACGGAAAGTGACTGGGTTTACCTGAGCAGAAATTTGGAAAGGTCCCACAAACTTTTGTCCCAACTTTGCAGATGGAACATGGACCTTCAAATTTTTGGTTGATAACCAAACCTTGTCACCCACTTGAAAGGTAGGAAGTGATCGGCGATGTCTATCAGCAGCCTTCTTGTAAGATTCCTGAGCCTCCTTCAAAGTCTCAATTAATTTCTCCTGAATCTCTTGCAACATAGTTAATCTGTTGGCTACAGCAGGAATTGGAGTTGAGATAGGGAGATCAGGAATAAAAACTGGATGATAACCATTGTTTAAGAAAAACGGGCTTTGAGAGGTTGAGCTATGTCTAGAATTGTTGTAAGAAAACTCTGCCGTGGGAAGATAGTCCACCCAGTCGTCCTGAAGATAACTAACAAAACATCGAAGGTACTGTTCTAAAGTTTGATTGGTCCTCTCAGTCTGACCATTAGACTGAGGATGAAAAGCAGAAGACAGGTTGATTGCTACTCCTAAAGCTGAGCAAAAGCTTTTCCAAAACTTTGAAGTAAACTGTACTCCTCGATCTGACACAACGTCTTCAGGAATTCCATGTAGTCTGAAGACTTCTCGAACCATCAACTCTGCAGTTTGTTCCGAAGAGGGTACCCCCTTAACTGGTATAAAGTGAGCCATCTTGGTGAGGCGGTCAACGACCACCAAGATAGTGGTCATTCCTTTTGAGGGGGGTAAATCAACCACAAAGTCCATAGAAATTGACCCCCATGGTCTTGATGGGATAGGGAGTGGTTGGAGCAACCCCAAAGGAGAAGCTCGGGGTGTCTTATTGCGTGCACAGGTCAGGCACGAGGCTACATACCTTTTAACATCTTTCTTGTACCCAGGCCACCAAAAGGAGCGTGATAAAAGTTCCTCTGTTTTAGAAACTCCAAAATGTCCAGCAAGTTTTGAGTCATGATGACTCAACCGGAGGACTTCAACCCGAGCAGACTCAGGTACATAGAGGCGATGCGTTTTAATCCAAAAGCCATTCTTGAACTCAAGACTGATGTCCATAGGAGGATTATTGAGGAGTGAGTCATTCTCGTAACCTTCTTTGAGGAGACTCAAGAATGCCTTTGAACTTGTGACACCTAGGAAGTTCTTTTGAGGCAGGATAGTGCATTTAGCATGGTTCTCCTGGGAAGGCCCCGATAACATCCGTGATAAGGCATCAGCCTTACCATTTCTTGACCCAGGTCTATATGAGATAATAAAATTAAATCTAGAAAAGAACAGCGACCAACGTGCTTGTCTAGAAGACAATCTTTTGGCCGAACAAATGAATTCTAAATTTCTGTGATCAGTGAGAACGGTCACAGGATGCTTAGTACCTTCCAGCAAATGCCTCCATTCGGAAAAGGCTTCCTTAATTGCCAGTAACTCCTTATTCCCTATGTCATAATTCCTCTCAGCTGAAGACATTAAACGAGAAAAGTAAGCACAAGGATGAAGCTGCATCTTTTCACCGCTTCGTTGAGAAAGGATAGCTCCTACAGCAGAGTCAGAAGCATCCACTTCCACTACAAAAGGTAGCTCAGGATTGGGATGTACCAATACTGGTGCAGAAGTGAACAGAGTCTTTAACTTATCAAAAGCAGCCTGAGCATTAGATGACCACACAAAGGGCACCCCTTTCTTTGTCAGCTGTGTAATCGGAGCTATCACCTTAGAGAAATTTCTTATGAATTTCCTGTAGAAATTGGCAAACCCGATGAATCTTTGAATTTCCTTAACGTTTCCAGGGACAGGCCAATCTACTACTGCTCTAATCTTCTCAGGATCCATGCTTACTCCATCTGGTGAAATAATATACCCCAGAAACTGGATCTGGGTTTGTTCAAACTCACATTTTTCTAATTTGATATAAAGTCGATTCTGCCTCAATCTTTCAAGGACAGTGCAAACATGCTTGCGATGCTCCTCTAGGTTATTGGAAAAAATGAGGATGTCATCCAAATAAGCAACTAGAAATTGGTCCAACAGATCTCGAAAAACATCGTTGATGAAGTGTTGAAAGGTTGCAGGGGCATTACAAAGACCAAAAGGCATAACCAAGGACTCGAAGTGTCCGTATCTGGTTCTAAAGGCGGTTTTCCATTCATCTCCTTGGCGGATACGAACAAGGTTATAAGCCCCCCGCAAGTCAAGCTTTGTAAAAATCTTGGCAGAACGAAGTCTTTCCAACATTTCAGAGATCAACGGGAGAGGATAACGGTTTTTAATAGTAACTTTATTCATGTGCCTGTAATCAATGCATGGACGTAAGGTAGAGTCTTTCTTTTCAACAAAGAACAAGGCTGCTCCAGCAGGGGATGTTGAGTGTCTAATAAACCCCTTCTCTAAATTCTCATCAAGCCACTCCCTGAGCACCTTTAATTCAGGTTCTGATAAATTGAATAGGCGGCCGAAAGGTATTTCTGCACCTGGGAGTAGCTCAATGGGGCAATCATATGGGCGATGAGGAGGTAACTGGTCGGCGTTCTTCTTATCACAGACATCCTGAAACTCATGGTATTGTGGAGGCAGTTTAGGATATGACTGTGCTGTAACCACATCCAACTGTGTTTCCTTAATCTGTGGAGAACTAATTGGACAAGGCTCTCTACAGTATTCCTCACAATGGGGGGATGTAAAATTTATAACGCGTGCTTCCCAATTGATTGAGGGATTATGGGTGGAAAACCAAGGGATGCCCAAGATCACAGGAAATTTAGGTGACGTAATCAGCTGAAAACTGATGGTCTCACGATGGTTAGCCTCAAATTGGAGAACCAAAGGGACTGTTTCATGGGTAACAGGTCCAGAAGTTAAGGGTGAACCATCCACTGTCTCCATATCGACTGGGGCTAATTTATTTCTTGTCTGAATCATATTGTTTTTGGCAAAGTCTATGTCCATGAAGTTCCCCCCTGCACCAGAGTCCAGCATAGCAGAGCAAGGAATCTCAATGCCCTCAGAGATAAGTTTAATAGGGAGGACAAAATGAGGTAGTGAAGAATTTACTTTATTTTCTTCCTGGACCAACGGGGAGATGGACTGGCTAATGGAGTTTATTTGTTCAGGCGTGATCACATCAATCGATGCAATTGTTCTTCTAACCTTGTTAGGGCAGTTAATTGCATAATGACCAGAATCTCCACAGTAAAGACATAGGTTCTCAGAACGTCTTCTTTCTTTCTCCTGAATGGAAATGGATCTCTTAATTGCATCTACCTGCATTGGCTCAGGAGTGTTAGAATTAGGAGCAACTTTGAAATCCTGCTGAACAAATGGAGTAGCAGAGAAACGCATGCCACTCTTACTTGCAAACATTCCCAGCCTCTCCTTCCTCCTTTCTGTAAGTCTCTGATCAATTCTGATACATAATTGGATGAAGGCATCAAGATCATCAGGAGTATCAACTCTAGCGAGCTCATCCTTTACCTGTTCAGAAAGCC
Source organism: Pelophylax lessonae (assembly GCF_965119305.1). Taxonomy (NCBI): domain Eukaryota; kingdom Metazoa; phylum Chordata; class Amphibia; order Anura; family Ranidae; genus Pelophylax; species Pelophylax lessonae. Next base: position 261,082,446 of record NC_138773.1, on the reverse strand, counting down.
CTCGGTGGAACTGACTCTTTTGCGCAGCAGGGTTCCAAGTAGTATCTGCAACCCAACATCTGAATTCTGCTGTGTACTCAGCGACAGAGCGCCTTCCCTGCCTCAGACTATGCAGCTTTGCTTCAGCAGTAGCACAGCGGTTGGGATCATCAAAAACCTGATCCATTGCGGTCAAAAAGGTCTGCAGATTATTTAAAATGGCACTGTCCTGCTCAATATATGGGGAGGCCCAAGCTAGAGCTTCTCCAGTCAGAAGTTCGAGAATCAAGGTTACCTTTCTCTTCTCAGAAGGAAATGCAGCAGGGTGTGTTTGGAAATATAAACGACACTGATTTAGGAAACCTCTGTAATGATGGCGGTCTCCATTAAACTTGGATGGTAAAGGCTGAGGCATATGTGTGATAGTATCACCTCGGTCCAGTAGTAGTCTCTGCAGAGCATGAATCTCCTTCTGTTGTCTTTCCAATAGACTTTCTAGTTTATTAACTTTTTCTTGGCAGGTAACACCAAATTCTTGCAGCTCAGCAATTTGTTGCCTAAGAGGAGTCACGATGCTTGCTATAGCGGCCTCCATGTTTTTGGCCAGAATATTCTGTCACGATCCGGGGTCAGGCTCGAAGGCCAGTAGCTATAGCAGTCGCAGGGCACACAGGAACCAGCAGGATAGGAACACTGACAGGTCACCCAGGCAGATGACGCAGGCTCACCTGAGGTGCGGAGTCTAAGTACTAACCGGTCTTCACCAGCGCTCCTGAAGGTGGAGATGGATTCTGCTGCGTGTTAGCACCAGGTCGCGGTCCTCAAGATCGCCCCACCAGGAGGTGAGCAAGTCAGAGTCCAGTAGCAGATAGGGATTAAGCTGAAGCGTAGTCAAGGAGTAGCCAAAGGTCGGTAACCAGTAGTTGCAGGTTGGGATCAAACAGAAGAGTAGTCAAGGAACAAGCCAAGTGTCGATAACGGATAGTAGCAAGGATACAGACGGCAGCAGGAGAGACAAGCGAGATATCGGCTGTTGAGTGCACAATATTCTGGCGACCAGGAAGTGCAAAGACATGGCTTATAACAGGAAGTTCATGGGAGGAGCAAAGGGTTCAAGGTTCAAGGCAATAAAGATTCACAGCAGGATCATTCAAGGATTTGTCCAGGGAGCTGTCCAGCATTCCAGGTAGCTCAGCGAGTAGAGTCATTGCCAGACACCATGGAGGTCCCAGGTTCAAGTCCGGGTCCTGACATTTAGTGAGTATTAAGGCGAATCATATTTAGTTAGGTTCAAGGGTTAAGGTAAAGATCAGCAGGGATAAGGAACATCCCTGCCTTGTCCCATTCTGTATGGGAAAGGGATCAGAAAGAGTTCCATTCACCTTGACTCAAGCTTCTGGGGCATTATATAAGGACCCTATCCAGCTGAGCGTATTACTGCCAAGACCCAGCCTGGTCAACACAGCTTGGAGATATGCCCAGTCAACTCTATCAAAGGCCTTCTCTACATCAGTAGACAATAGAAGGCAGAGCGGACAGGCAGTCTGCGAGTTTGCCTAATGGCTCAACTGGGTCGCTTGGTTGGAATCATCCCTAGCCTCCCTCCCTGCTATACTGTAAATCTCATATGGTCAAAATGTATTATAGTCAGTAGGATAGGCTTAAACCATTCACCAGAACCTTCACTAGATTCTTAATATCAGTGTTCAACAGCGAAATCGGTCTGTAGCTACTTGAGGCAGTAGGGTCCTTTTCTTCCTTTGGGAGGACTGTAATATGGGCCAACAGGGCTTCTTTAGGGACGTTCGTTCCTGATGCGAGGGCATTAAAGTATGTACACACATGGCTAGAAAGAAAAGGAAGGAATTTGCGATAGTAGGCGTTAGTAAACCCATTGGGGCCCGGACTTTTGCCTTTTGGCAGGTCTTTGATAAACTACTCTATCTCTGTCAGGGAAATAGGTTCATCCAGCTGCTTGCTTATTAGTGACCTGAGCTGAGGTGCTTGCACCTCGTCAAGGTACCTCAAGAACAACTCAGCATTCTGAATAGGTGTGGATCCAGCAAGTGTGTCAGGGAGCTTATAAAGTTGCACATAGTAGTCCCTAAAGGCTGCTGCAATGCTGAAGAATAACACAGTTGGAGGTCCTGGGGTAACATGAAGTTTATGGACATGGCCCGATGTGCATTGGCGCCAAAGTGCCCTGGCCAGAAGGCTCCCACATTTATCCCCAAACTCATAAAACTTATGAGATACATGCTGCAGCCTGGCCCGTATGCAGGCCTCCAAAAGGTTGGAAAGTTCCTCCTGGGTCAGGAGTTCCATGGCCAGTGTCGGGGTCATGTTACACTTATGTTTGAGTTCCGCAGCCTGAAGTTTAACTTTTAAAGACTGTAATTCCCCATTATCTGCTTTCTTCATCCTGGAGCCCTGTGATATTAATTCCCTTCTAACCACTGCTTTGTGTCCCTCCCATACTGAGGCTTTCCCCGTCTCTCCCCCCAGGTTCTGCGGAAAATTTAGGGAAATGGTATTAGAGATCTGCTTCGACGCCACAGCGTCATCTAGCAGGTTCTCATCCAATCACCATGTCCACTGCCTTGTATCTGGAGACAGTGGGGCGAGGGAGACGGAGATACGGGCATTATCAGAAATGCTAAGTGATAAAAGTGACGCACCTGAAAGTGACTCCAAAAAATATTGGTTCACAAACAAAAGATCAATTTGTGTATAGATATTATGAGTAGTAGAATAGTAGCTAAAAACTTTAGTGGTATGATGGAGCACTCTGCAGCAGTCAACCAGATGATGGGCATGCAGGGATTTACAGAAATGTTTGAGAAAGCAAAGGTGTGCGCCGAGTGGCCAGTGGAGGTATTCATCAGCGGAACTGGGCTTACATTAAAATCACTCTCCCATATTACCAATTGTCCCTCTCAGGAACGTGGATAGGGACTCCAGGACCCTGTCCAAAAACATAATCTGTTGGGTGTTCAGTGCGTACACCACAGAAAGGGTAATTTTATGCTCAAACATGGTACCCTTTAGAAAGACAAACCTACCATCCGGGTCTTCATACGGATCCAAAGGGAGGAAAGATCAGTTTTTGTGTATGGCCATCGCCACACCTCCCGATTTCGATCTGGGTGAGTTGCAAAGGTACCACTGATTATATAGGTGCGTGGGGAGGCGAGGGACTAAATGAACACAGAAATGTGTCTCCTGTAAAAAAAGAATGTGTGTCCCCAAGTCTTTTTGTCTCAAGCCACAACTTACTGCGTTTTGATGGGGAGCCCAGGCCACAGACATTGTACAACACAATCTTCAGGGAAGCTATGTAAGACGGATGTGGGGGAAACTACCAGGTTTTCCAGGGGTGGTGGAAAGAGACTTGCACCTGTCTGGTCCAAGAAAAAAAGTGCTGAGGAGACAAAGAACACAAATAAACACCAAGAAAACAACAGTAGAAGAGAACACATGATAAACAGAACGCCTGGGAGGCGATCAATAGTTACCAGTCATGACGGTGGAGTAGCTGCCATATGGCCTCCTGGCCAAAAAGATGAAGACAGCCAGTGCACCGCAGTTTTCCCCAACTGGGGAACATTATTTAAAAGAGTTAGCCTATAGGGGGGTTAGTGGGGAGGCATCAAGCGAGAACCCAGCCGGTGAGATTGCTCCAGCGGAAAGACACATCCAAAGTAGGATGTGCGTGGGACTAGTCTGCAGCAGCTACAGCAGCCTAAAATGTGAAAAAAAGTGCATTAAAGTAAAAAAACTGTCACTCAGGAGGCTTCTGGAGAGGAAGGCCTTGGTCTGGTAAGATGAGAAGAGCCTTTGTGGGGTCTGTTCCAGCCTCTACGGCGTACTGGCTGCCATGTCTGTGAGGTGCGCCAGTCCGGAATGTCCGCAGAAGGCAAGCCAAGGTGGGAGAGCAATTGAGACAGGTCTGCCCTATTCAATAGGATGACCAGGTGACCATCTTTAGTGACAGAGAGGCTGAAGGAAAAACCCCAACGATAAGTGAGGTGAGCCTCCTGCAATTGTTTCTAAAAGTGGCTTGAGCGCCCTGCACTGCATGAGGGTGCGCTGAGAGAAGTCTGGAAATAGGGACAGCTTGGCTCCATCAAAGTCCACAGGGTGGATCCCCTTGACATGGTACATGATGCGTTCTTTTAGTAAATACTTATGAAGTTTGCAGATGATATCTTGAGGTTTGTTCGGGTCTCCTGAAGGGGGCCTCAGGGCTTGATCAATTTTGATGTGATCTGGAGCTTCCTGGCCAGGATCTTTTGGGCATGGAGTTCACCAGAGCTTCACAGCTTGCCACTGGAGACCTCTTCCATTCCATGATGACATCATGGAGCTGGTGGATGTTAGAGACCTTGCCACTTTCCTTGCCCAGGATCTGCTTAAAAAGGTCATGAAGGGTAGGGACTATATACCTGGGTGCAGTAGCTTCTGGCAAGCCCTTGATGTGAATATTAACCCTGTGACTGCTGTTTTCCACATCATCCAATTGATCTAGCAAAGTGTCAATGCATTGATCTTTTGCTTTACAATGGGTCTGCACTGCCTACAAGGTAGGAGAGATATCATTCACTGACGCATCCAGGGCCTCTACTCTACCGCCTAGGTGAGATGTATCAGTTTGTAAGGCTTCAATGTCCTGTCTCAGGGCCTTTTTCATTCTTACCACAAAGCTCTCAAAGTCTTTCTGGGGAGAGACAAGATGTGGGACCTTAAGTCCCCTCACATACCCCTCACATTTTTGTAAATATTTTATTATATCTTTTTATGTGACAACACTGAAGAAATGACACTTTGCTACAATGTAAAGTAGTGAGTGTACAGCTTGTATAACAGTGTAAATTTTCTGTCCTTTCAAAATAACTCAACACACAGCCAATAACGTCTAAACTGCCATCAACAAAAGTGAGTACACCCCTAAGTCAAAATGTCCAAATTGGACACAAAGAGTCAATATTTTGTGTGGCCACCATTTTTTTCTAGCACTGCCTTAACCCTCTTGGGCATGGAGTTCACCAGAGCTTCACAGGTTGCCACTGGAGTCCTCTTCCATTCCATGGCAACATCATGGAGCTGGTGGATGTTAGAAACCTTGCGCTTCTCCACCTTCCGTTTGAGGATGCCCCATAGATGCTCAATAGTGTTTAGGTCTGGAGACATGCTTGGCCAGTCTATCCCTTGTACCCTCAGCTTCTTTAGCAAGGCAGTGGTTGTCTTGGAAATACGTTTGGGGTCATTATCATGTTAGAATACTGCCCTACGGCCCAGTATCTGAAGCGAGGGGATAATGCTCTGCTTCAGTATGTCACAGTACATGTTAGCATTCATGGTTCCCTCAATGAACTGTAGCTCCCAGTGCCAGCAGCACTCATGCAGCCCCAGACCATGACACTCCCTCCACCATGCTTGACTGTAGGCAAAACACACTTGTCTTTGTACTCCTCACTTGGTTGGCGCCACACACTCTTGACACCATCTGAACCAAATACGTTTATCTTGGTTTCATCAGACCACAGGATATGGGTTCCAGCAATCCAAGTCCTTAATCTGCTTGTCTTCAGCAAACTGTTTGCGGGCTTTCTTGTGCATCATCTTTGAAGAGGCTTTCTTCTGGGATGACAGCCATTCAGACCAATTTTATGAAGTGTGCGGCGTATGGTCTGAGCACTGACAGGCTGACCCCCCACCCCTTCAACCTCTGCAGCAATGCTGGCAGCACTCATACGTCTATTTCCCAAAGACAACCTCTGGATATGACGCTGAGCACATGCATTCAACTTCCTTGGTCGACCATGGCGAGGCCTGTTCTGAGTGGATCAAAAAAATGAAGAGATTTCCAGCCACAACTTACCAACCAGCCAGCGACCAACCAAATTGACCTGTCTAACAGTATGCGTTAAAAACAGGGGTTTGGTTGCCCACATTTGCAAATACATGCGTAAGCTACAGGCCCTGAAAAGGCACCCTGTGATCTGCAGTCCCTAACTCTACAATTTAAAGAGTCTCTACAATGAGAGCACATGCATTTAATGGAATAGATGGAGGACCCACCCCTCCTTAAAGGCACAGGGTCACACTGAACACCCAGCACATTGCACAATGGCGGCAAAGGTGTCAGTGCGTTGCCTGACTCAATATAGACTCTTTAAATTGTAGAGTTACAGTGCTCCTTTCCACTAAGACCAGTTATAGGTGGAGGCGGTGACCACTTTTTGCATTATTGATATCTATATTGAGCCAGGCAACGCACTGACACCTTTGCCGCCATTGTGCGATGTGCTGGGTGTTCAGTGTGACCCTGTGCCTTTAAGGAGTCACCTGTCCTCCATCTATCCCATTAAATGCATGTGCTCTCATTGTAGAGACTCTTTAAATTGTAGAGTTAGGGACTGCAGATCACAGGGTGCCTTGTTGGGGCCTGCAGCTTACGCATGTACTTGCAAATGTGTGCAACCAAACCCCTGTTTTTAACGCATACTGTTAGACAGGTCAATTCGGTTGGTCGCTGGCTGGTAAGTTGTGACTGGAAATCTCTTCATTTTTTTGATTTGCCTCCGCCCTTCCAGTGCTCCTTACCACTAAGACCAGTTATAGGGGGAGGCGGTGACCACTTTTTGCATTATTGATATCTGTTCTGAGTGGAACCTGTCCTGGTAAACCGCTTTATGGTCTTGGCCCCTGTGCTGCAGCTCAGTTTCAGGGTCTTGGCAATCTTCTTATAGCTTAGGCCATTTTTATGTAGAGTAACAATTATTTTTTTCAGATCCTCAGAGTTCTTTGCCATGAGGTGCCATGTTGAACTTGCAGTGCCCAGTATGAGAGAGTGAGAGCAATAACATCAAATTTAACACACCTGCTCCTCATTAACATCTGAGACCTTTTAACACTAATGAGTCACATGACACCGGGAAGGGAAATGGCTAATTGGGCCCAATTTGTACATTTTGGCTTAAGGGGGCACTCACTTTTGTTGCCAGTGGGTTTAGACATTAATGGCTGTGTTGGTTTTTTTTGAGGGGACAGCAAATTTTCACTGTTATACAAGCTGTACACTCACTACTTTACATTGTAGCAAAGTGTCATTTCTTCAGCGTTGTCACATGAAAAGATATAATAAATAATTTACAAAAATGTGAGGGGTGTACTCACTTTTGTGAAATACTGTACATATAGACACACACATACACAGTATATATAAAAATTCTATTCTGCCCTGACAAACAATTTAGAGTTCTGGCCAAAGTTCCTCTTTAACGGTGCTTAGGAAAGAAGAAAATCTCTCTGGAAATGTATAGAATAAAGAGTGATGTACAAAAATACTTTAAAATACAAGGTCCCAATGTTGTTTACAAGGTTATTATAAAGTTTAATGTATTTATGTTGGCAAATTCCATTAAAGTGTTTGCATGCACGCGGGAGCCACTTGTTCAAGGCACAGGGCTCTGAAGGAACAGCAAGGGTGGCCGTTCCTTCTGAGTGCATGCGCCAGTAATGTCATTGGCTGCATGTACACTAAAAATTTCCTAAAAGTTTAGGAGATATTTACACCACCTATAGGTAAACCCTATTATAGGCCTACCTATAGGTAAAATTTAGAGCTGGAAGTTTACTTCCTCTTTAACACTACTTTAAAGCCAGCAGATACTGCATTATTCCTATTAAGATCATTTAAATTTTTTAACATTCTTTTGAGTAGAAGTGACGTTGACAGTAAATCTATCCCAGAAATAAATTTAAAATGTAAAGTATTTTACCTTCTTATCTTTTCTGTGCTGCAGATAAATATCAGCCATTTTCTCCTTGGCCTGTACAAAGTAAGGCTGCTCTGGAGAGACATTTGGAAGCATGGATAATGCTTGTTCCACATCGCCATGAGTCAGAGCCAGCTCTGCATTCGCAATCATGAGACGCAGTTCTTCCGCTGTTCCATTAAATTCATTGATAGCATCTTGTAATACCTTTGCTGCCTCATGCTTTAGATACATTTACAGAAATAGCAATAAAGAAAAGTTATTGAGTAAACATTGTGTAGCACCCTTCAAGATAGGTGCTAGAGAGTGAGTATAGTTTTTGGCTCTGTCTGCCTATCAGAGGAGCAGCAGATAAATTCTATATTCTCTTTGCTTATCAGAGAGCAGGATCTCTGAGTTAGGTCTGCTCTATGTTCTCAGTGTGTGATTCATGTGGTCTGGGGGAGTGTCTCCACTGGTCCAATAGGGAGGCACATTGGACAGTGGAGGAAGCCTGGCCAATGAGTACATAAGCTGTGATACAGCCCCAGTGATTGGCACAGACTGGTTGTCTTGGTGCATTGTGGGGTGTAGTATAAAAGCCAGGAGCACATGTGATCGGGGTCTTTGGCTGGTGAGCAGAGTCCCGGAAGAAGGATGGCGGCTGCCTTCTCTTCTGCAGTGGTTGGTGTATGGTCACAGGCAGTCGGCCTGGTGAGCCAGAAGTGAGGTGCTAAACTCAGAGGTCCAGAAGAGCTGACTAGGAGGAGTTGAGACCCTGGAGAACTTGGAAAGCAATATCGTGAGTATATGGGATTGTGTCTAATGGCCTGACCAGGAAGGGGGCCACTCCGGAGTAGAGTAGTCAGAGGAGGGGTGTCAGCTGGTGGAGTGAAAGGGGGTGCTAGGCGAATACCCTGAAGATAAGTACTAAGCAAGGGTCTATTCAGGAACTTTACCTCAGATTCATCTAGTGGCAAGGTGAAACTGCAGGCTAGCCGCATTCTCAGATAGAAGCCCTCAGCATTGTGAATAGTTCAAGTTCTGGAGTATCCCACTCATCCCTTCTCCCATCCCCATATAAAATAAAAAACACAAAAACAACCCCTAGACTGTTCATTGACTGAGCTGGAAAGTAAAATGTTAAGATTCTGCATGCGGTTGCTACTGGTAACCTAGAGGGACCTGAAAAGTTGAGAAATCCAGCAGCCCTGAAGGGGGCAGTGCTACACTAATATTGGGGAGTATATAGGTCCTCGCATAGGAAAATTTCAAAGGGAATCCGTGGGAGATTCCACCTGACATTTCCACTGCAGGTCAGAAAAAAGGGAGCAAATGTCTGACTAACCGCTATGAAAGAAACTCTGATGTTTATATCTTTAAAACAGAATTGTGAAAGCTAACCTTCAGTTTAGTTAAATCCTGTTTTTGTTTTCTTCTTCCTCTTCTTCTGGCCCTACAGTGAGCCTAACATTTTTTTTAAACGTTTAACCACTTACCGCAAAGTGACGTAGGATTACGTCGGCAAACTTTGCGGTGTTATACCGGGATGATGCCTCTAGCTAGAGGCACCATCCCGGTACCGTGGTTTACAGCCGACGGTCGGCTTTCCGTCAGTGATGACCGATGCGGCTCGGGAGCCGCTTGATCGTTACCCGGGTGAGCGGGAGGGGACGTCCCCCCCTTCCCACCGCTTTCCGCGACTTTGCTCGGGGCTCCCGTCCCACCGGATGGAGTCCCGAACAAAGCCGGAAACGGCTTTGATCGGGTCTCCGATGACGTAACACGGAGGCGGCGTCCATGACATCACTTCCGGGTTACTGTGCTGCAAAAGGCGGCAAATTTAAAAAACGGCTGTATGCAAAAATGCAGTTTTTGGCGTTTTGCATACATGGAAGTGTAGTGGAGGGGGCAAGGGTCTTTTAGACCCTCGATCCCTCCATAAAGAGTACCTGTCACTGCATATTGGTGTCACAAGGGATGTTTACATTCATTGTGACAGCAATAAAAGTGATCAGATTTTTTATTTTTTTTAAACCTGTATTAAAGTTAAAAAAAAAAATAAAATTAATAGGAAAAAAAAAAAGAAATTTAGCCACCCCCGTCACCGTTAGCTTGTGCACAAAAAAAAAAAGTATACGGAACTCGAGCCGTGAATGAAATTGCTGTTCAAACCACACATGTGAGGTATCGCCGCAATCGCCAGAGCGTGGGCAATAATTAAAAAAAAAAAGAGCTACACTGTAACTCTATTGTAACCTATTGAGATCTCTATTGACCGTAATTTGTCGCCATCCCACGGGGGGGGCGCAATTTTAAACCGTAACATGTTGGGTATCTATTTACTCGGCGTGACATCATCTTTTACAATATACAAAAAAATGGGCTAACTTTACTGTTTAGTATTTTTTAAATGCAGTGAAATGTGATTTTTCTACATTTTTCCAAAAAAATGGCGTTTTAAAGACCGCTGCGCAAATACCGTGTGACAAAAAATATTGCAATGACCTAAATTATATTCTCCAGAGTCTTTGCTAAAATATATATATATATGTATATATATATATATATATATATATATATATATATATATATATAATGTTTGGGGGTTCTAAGTAGTTTTCTAGGAAAAAATACTGGTTTTAACTTGTGAACAAAAAGTGTCCGAAATAGGGCTGGGGCTTAAGTGGTTAAAGCTGAAGCCGGATACAAGAACATTTATTCAATATATACCTCAATAGCCACAGAGGATTTATATTTACTTTGTGAGCATCTGATGCCTTGTACAGTAATCTCTTTTGTACTACCCTTACTATGGGAGCTGACACAGAACAGGAGGAGTGGATAGTACTACTAGGGGGACCCCAGAAGAGGAGGATCGGGGCTGCTCTATGCAATACTACTGCACAGAGCAGGTGAGAATAACATGTATTTTTTTTAACCCTTTAGTGATTAAAGTAAAACAAATCTTAATGCCTGCACACAATTTTGCCACTTTTACAAACACTGTACATATCATCACAACTACTTAGTGTATTTAGCTAAATGATCTCTTTTTTTTTTTTTCAGGACAAATTAAGCTTTCTTTAGGTGAAAAATTGTAATGGATATCACCTGCTTTTTTTTTTTATCAAAATGAAATTTGGCCCAAAATGGTAAAAACAAAATATATATATTTTTAAATTTAGCCGTACAATATATTTCTTGCTATTATCATCATTTACCAGCAAAAAACAACCCCCTCCAAAAATGTTCCTGCTCCTAATGATCACAACGATACCATGCGTATGTTAGTTGTTGCTTGTACCCAAAGTAAGGCCCAGAAACAATGGTGCGCATTTTGCTTTTTTTTATGCTACAGAAAACATACTGATACTAATATAAAAACGTTAATTCTACCCTAAATATACTGACCTTGACCCCAACCCCAGCGATAACCGTGGCACTGACCTAGGTCAAACCTTGATCTAGCATTTTTTTTTCATTATTCATTTTATTTTTTATTTTTATTTTTACACACTATTATTTACATCTTCATTTCCTGCAAGGAGAGGAAGATACAATGTACCTCTGAGAGAACACAGAGGTGGGCTGCACAGTGACTGATCATTGTGATAGCCAGTTGGAGGCTATCACAGTAATGAGGTGACCCAGAACCGGGAGTCCCAGGTCCTGATCACTAGTATGAGGCTCAGGGCCCCCTGTGAGAGATATACAGATATGCGGCCCCACGGATAAAGATCCACTTCTGTGAGGCCACACAGTGGTGGCCGGTGCGTTGGGGGCGCAGGGGTGCCGCCCCCCCTATCCATGTGTCCGGCCCCTTAATTTGCATGCAGGGGCGCCGGACGCATGGAGCTCAATGGGTTTCTTTTTTGCCATCACCTGATTAGAGCCAGAGGCTCTAATAGGGCGATGCAAAGGGTGGACCCGAGCCCACCCATTGTGTGACAATAGCGAATAAAAATTCGCTATTGTCACACGGATCCTCCACGTATCGGACGCGCTCCCTGATTGGCCGCAAGGCAAACCCCATGCCATTGGCCGAGGAGGAGGCGGGAGCGGGAGGACTCGTGGAGACTCCGGGGGATTGAAGCCGCCGCAGGGACACTGAAGAGAAGGTGCCGCCGCAGCTGCTCCAGGGCTCCAGGTAAGTGCACTGGTCTCGGGGGGGGGTGGGCACACTGCATTGAAGGGGACATGTAAGCTGGTCACTACATTCTAAGGGGGCATGTACGCTGGTCACTGCATTCTAAGGGGGCATGTATGCTGGTCACTACATTCTAAGGGGTCATGTACGCTGGTCACTGCATTCTAAGGGGGCATGTACACTGGTCACTACATTCTAAGGGGGCATGTACGCTGGTCACTGCATTCTAAAGGGGCATGTATGCTGGTCACTGCATTCTAAGGGGGCATGTATGCTGGTCACTGCATTCTAAGGGGGCATGTACGCTGGTCACTACATTCTAAGGGGGCATGTACGCTGGTCACTACATTGAAGGGGGCATGTACGCTGGTCACTGCATTCTAAGGGGGCATGTACACAGGTCACTACATTGAAAGGGGGCATGTACGTTGGTCACTACATTGAAATGGGGCATGTATGCTGGTCACTGCATTGAAAGGGGCATGTACGCTGGTCACTACATTGAAAGGGGGCATGTACGCTGGTCACTGCATTGAAAGGGGGCATGTACGCTGGTCACTGCATTGAAGGGGCACGCTGGTCACTGTTTTGAAGGGGGCACACTGGTAACTGTGCATTGAAAGGGGGCACGCTGGTCACTGTGCATTGAAAGGGGGGTCACTGTGCATTGAAAGGGGGCACGCTGGTCTCTCTGCATTGAAAGGGGGCACGCTGGTCTCTCTGCATTGAAAGGGGGCACACTATACCTTAATTACTGAAGGCCCCTTTCACACTTTTGCAACCTCAAAGTCACGCAATTTTTTACAGCATTTTTTTGCCGCAAAGCAATGCCTATTACATTTTTCTGTTTGCGCCCCCCCCCCCCCAAAAAAAAATTTGAGCACCAGCCGCCACTGAGGCCGCATATCTGCGTACCAATGGTAGGAAGGGGTTAATAAAAAAATTGTCTTTACAAATGCTTTAATCCTCTTTTACCTGCTCGCCAATTATACGATGAACATCTACAAGCTCCAGAAAAATGAACACCCTGTCACTGATCTCTACTTTTCGTCCTTTTGACTTTGCTGTAGTGCTTCCTTTCTTCATTTCAGGTAAGTTCATTGCCAACTGTAGTGTTTTAATGGCTTCTTGAACATCTCCCATCCTTTTCTGGGCCTGTGCTTTCAGGAGATTGTATAATGGATACTCACATTTCTATAAGAAAAGAAGTACTAGTTCACTGAGAACATCTGAAGTGAACTGAATTAAAAATTCCTTTTTTCATAAGGTTGTCTATCTGAGAACATTTATAGTTATCAAAAAAAAAGAAAAAAAGGTAGGAAATGGTGAAGATAATCCAAAGAATACATTATGTGCACTGACCTTATTTAACAACCACAAATTCCTTTTTACAGAAATGTATTTTTGCAATATGTTGCCTATGTAGATTACAGCTACATGGAAAATAAAAACAAAAAAACAAAACAAAAAAAAAATCCCAAAAATGTGATTGTTCATTAAAGTGGTAGTAAACTCTATGAGGAAAAAAAAACGTATACTAGCGCATTATGAAAGGCTTACCCTCAAATTAAGCCCTCCAGTGGCGCGCTGTCACCTCTGCAGACTCCTCCATCTTCACCCAGTCTTCATTTCAGGTTCAGGTGGCGCTGCCTATATAGTATGTGCAGTCCTCATGGAGAAAAATATCAGAAACAAGTGAAAACGTTTTTTTAAAGTGATAAACTGAAAAATGTATGTGAAAAAAAAAAAAAAATAAATAAATAAATATATATATATATATATATATATATATATATATATATATATATATATATATATATATGTAAGCTCTAACGAGCAGGGCCCTCTATTTCCTCCTGTTCTGAACTGTATTGTAACTGTATTGTCTTCCCTCAAATTGCAAAGCGCTGCGCAAACAGTTGGCGCTATATAAATCCTGTATAATAATAATAATAATATATATATATATATATGTATGTATGTATGTATGTATGTATGTGTGTGTGTGTGTGTGTGTGTATATATATATATATATATATATATATATATATGGTCCTATTGCAGAGACCCCAAATGAAAACAATAGTAAAGTGCAAACATAAAAAATGCTAATATGTTATAGTGGTGATCCAAACTTATAAATGACTGAATACACACTGTCATAATAAATACAGTGCTACAAGAAAGTGATCTCCGTGCAAGAATGTAGTGCACTGAGTGCAATGATCTAATGAGTCCATAAAATAATCTAATAATTGAAAAATTCACAAGTCCTTATAAAAATGGTAAAGTGATAGAGTGCAAGAAATGTTTTCCAAGGTGCAGCATCAGTCTCCTGGTAATAAAGACAGTGCTGAATCCACTCGTGCTCCCCCCTAAGCTCCACACTCACCAGAAGACTGAACCCCTGCAGGGGTCAGAGGCACCAACAAATAGTTTAATACACGGTCCTGTATCTCCTCCTCCGTCTCACCGGGTCTGATCAATGGGAATTCTCTTCACAGGATATATATATACAAGAGAGGCAACTCATAGTGTGAGTCCGTAACAAATGCATTTTGTTTTAAAGACAGAAAACGTACTTACAGCGGTACAAGGGATACAAGCAGTCTGTGATAAACACTATGTGGTGTTTGTTGTACCAAATACCTTCCACTTCTTACTAATAGTTACTGTGCTTCTAGGCATTGCAAAAGCACCTTAAATATGGGTGTAACATAGTCTTAAACATGGACTTAGCCTTTTAATATAACAAAGTCAACATAAAAAAATAAAAAAACTTGCCTCATGCACATTCCCTTCTCTACACAGATAACGAAGGACCAGAATCCTAATTGCCCCCAGATTATGATTATCCTTCTGTCACAAACTGTGTGAAGAAATAAGAATTATACTCTCTACAAACCTAACAAAAAAAAATGAATGGTACCCATACTGTAGATAAGTGACACATGATTCCACAGACAGGATCTATAGCTTATTTGACAACAGATGAAAGTAGGAGGCTGGCTGGTTTGTGGTCTGAAGCAAAATGAAAGATTTAATCAAATTGTTTTGTGTGGATTACACAATGACCTGTACAATATTTCTTGTAATTTCCAATGCAAATCAGTGCATGTCTTTCATCTAACCAATTTCTGCAGTGGGATTTTTCAAGGACAAGTTCAGGATTTATTAAAAAAAGAAAGTATCTCTCCCAAACCTCTTCACCTTATTGAAAACTCAACTCCCAACTCCTTTTAACCAGATACTGACACCCTTCCCAAAAGCAGCCATCTCCTGTGATGTTTACAGCCTTCTCCCTGAAATTCTGTCCACCTCTGCCATAGTTACTCCCCACAGGCCTGAATGGGTCTGTACCTATATGTACCTCGGTGGCAGAGGTTTGGATTAGGTTAGGGCAGGGTTTTTCAACCAGGGTTTCATGGAACCCTAGGGTCCTGTGAGAGGTCCCCAGGGATTCTGCCGCTGTGGCAGTAGATTTTCATCCCCCAACATTAGCTTCAAATTTCCCCTTGTAGCTACTGCCAATAGTTCCAGGCCGACTGGGGAGCTAGAAAGCCAGTGACTAGCGCTGATGGGCCAGGGCTATAGACTGGCAGCTGATGAGTATAGTGTGTGGATGCAGACCAGGAAGAGCACATCTTTCCCACACTGCCATTACTGGCCAATGGCTTTTCTTGTGGTCACTTGGCCAACCAGAGGGGATCTGGAATCAGGGTCAAGCTAGGCGCTGCCAGATGGTGATGCCCAAAATGGAAGAGGTAAGATACATGGCACCTTGTACTTCTCTGGACATTGTCACTGCTCACCACAAATGCAACCTTTTCCCTGAAAACCAAGGCAGTAAACATGGAAGCAAATTTGGAATTTTGCAATGAGCACCAATGAAAAGTTAGTGTTACCACTGAGCACCAATACAATGCCAGTGATCTTTGTGGACTTCAATCTGAAGTTTAAAATGCAATCTTGTATTATGCAGCCTTTTTTAACCAGGGTGCCCAGAAACCCTGAGGTTTCTTCAGGGCTGCCTTGGCAAAATGCCCTGACAATTTCCCCAAAATTGTATAACAGACAGCGGGTGGATCAAGCCTTTAGTTGCAGAAAGCCAAAGGTTTACACTATACAATTTTACAACCTTCCTGCCGCCAGTGTCCTAACAATCAATTATGTCATTGGTTGATAAGGAGAACGTCAGGCACCTGCCCAACATCCCTTGCCCCTCTCCGTCAGCATTGGGGTCACATTAGTAAATGAGGGAGAGAAACAGAGGAAGAGAAACACTGGAATACTAGTCAGTACCAGTGTACAAAGGTGTATTTGTTTTGGAAGAATAAGTCATGTCTAATATTGGATGTCCTATGTGTGTGGATGTTGCTGCATTCTGTAGAAATATTAATTTAGTGCCTCGAGACTTGAATGCAAGTGGGTTGAAAAACACTGATAAAGTACTGCGAGCTGTAGATGAGAACGTTTTTTCATGGGTTCCCTGAGATTTTAAAATGTCTTGAAGGTAAAAAGGTTGAGAAAGGCTGGGTTGGGGGAGAAGGGTTTTTTTATGTTTTTTTTTAATAGATGCTGAAATTGTCCTTTAATAACACTGTAACCTGTAAAAGTGATAAGCCTACAAGCAGCATTCAGCCTACCGATATACTGAGAGCCTTTCAATATAATTGCTGAGTACACCACACAATCCCTCATACAATCATAAATAATGCAAAATAAAGTAAAAAAAACTGTGATCAATAAATAATAAAAATGAATATAGTGGCAGCTAACACAGGCCAATAGATATACCCATATACAACAAACAAGAAAAAGTGCAGCGCTCACAAGAAATTTTGAATCATAAATGACAGATAAACAGTGAATCATACATGATCATAATGTGCAATGTGATCAAATCAATATCCTAAAAATGCTAAAAAATGATATAAAGTATTATACCATAAAAAGTCCATTTGTGCAAATGACAAAAAAATTAATTAATTAATTAATTAAAATAGACATATCATTAAAAAAAAAAAAAAAAAATAATTAAAATAGACATCAAACAAAAAAAGTTCAATATTGTGAAAGATCAAAATGGAAAGGCATTTAGGAAGCACCACCAGTCCCAGAATGCGTGAAGGGCAATCTCAAAATGAAACTCCAATGTGTGCAAACACCACACCAAACACTGATGGGGATTGCAGCTCACCGGAACGAACCAGCCTCCAAATCAATGGAAAAGCCACAAACTCTAGGCAGAATGGATATCCAAAGCAGGTGGAAACATGAGCAATGCTCAATCAGCCGAACATCCAAGAGGCATTGGGATTCCGATGTACATGGATGAAAAAGAAGTCAAAGCCGTAATCCTGTCCGATCACAGCGCCCTGTCATAAATAATGCTCCCAGCTATTAGTAAACTTCTGTTTTGTGCAAACAAAAGTGCTGTGATCTGCTCAGAGAGCTCCCATTTCCAAGTCTGAGTACTGCTGCATGTGGGATTATTGGGATAAAATGCAAAGACAGGGTATTGTATTTACACTAGCTGTATATAAAAATACAGATAATTACATAATGGATTAAGAGTTTTTTTTTAAGCAGTCACCTGGACTTCAGCTTTAGCCTTGCATAGGGATCTTCTCACACTACCATACATTACATATTCAAAGCACCTTACCATTCTGGAACTTTTCATGACATATTGTGTGCGTTATATGTGGGTGTATGATACATGACAGAGATATTTAACTTCAGACTTAGAGCCGCCCCAGCAGTGCAGGATTAAACTGCTTAGTTTAGATGCATCCAAGTCAGAAACAAAAGAGCGATAACCTGTTATTCTCACACTAAGTGCAGGTCTCTGCAAAAGTGAACGAGCTTTTAGATCCCATTCACACAATGATGCACAGCACAAGAGGCTGCCCTATGTGCAACAAATGCGGCACAGTAGGTCATGCACCTTTTTGAGCTTTGTGTGTTTTTTATCTATGCATTTTTAAAGCGAAAAAATTAGCATCTGCTTGCCACATTTCTATTAACAATAAATGGTACCACAAGCAAGGTATGCAGTTTTTGCATGCTTGATAAATGTGAGCAACATTTTTGGATTTTGCACTCATCCACAAAATGCTATTGAAAAATGGGAACACATAGTGTTCAAAAATTGTGGGACTTTGCATGAGGTGTGGCCAGTATACACATAATGATAATAATATCACATATACATCTGCTGGTAAGCATATAGAAGCATAAGGTTTACATTACGTGTTTAATAACATATCCATAGCAGTTAACATGAAGTACAGTAGATACAAAACAAGTAAAAGGGGACATAAATAGAGTACATATGGGTAACATAATATGACCATAAAAATAATAATAAAGAATAGTGACAAAATAAACCAGAAGGCATAGAGTGTAATTGAACATTGGTGATAGGATGCATGTTGAATATGGCAGAAGAATTTAGATGGCCTCCATGGCTCAATGCGTTTCGTGAAAAGTATTTCACTTCATCAGGATCAGGCACATTTCTAGTTTCTAAAAAAATGTAACATATATATACACAATGAAAGCAATAATGCATCCAAAGGAGGAGTATTTTGAAAAAATGAAAATTATATAACTTACAATGGAATATTGGTTGTCAATGAGACTGTAGATCTTCCAGAAAAACGTCCCCGTTGGGAACTGAGGGGGCACAATCCCCGCACAGGGCCAAACCGCAAGGTCCAATAGCATGGTGTGGATTCCCAAAAATAGGTCTTGGGCTAGGTAATCAGGTAAAAATCTAATAGGGGGGGGGGGGGGTACAAAAGTAGGAATTTGTATTAGAGATAAAACCATAGGATATATAAATAGAATCAATGAGCCCAAGATCAAAGTTAAAAAGAGAAATAAATATAAATGTTGGGCAAAAATGCACCAATGTGGTCCAAAAGGTGGAAGGTGGATAGTGAAGGAGCGTGACAACCATGAACCGGTACATAAGATAGAGAAAGCAATAAATATCCATTTATATTATTATCATTATGTGTATACTGGCCACACCTCATGCAAAGTCCCACAATTTTTGAACACTATGTGTTCCCATTTTTCGATATAATCAGGGATGGAGACTCAATTGCACAAGTTTCATTTAAAGTCCCATCTCCCTTCTTTTTTCCTTTTATTCTACATCCCCTTCCCTCCCCCTTTTTCCCATTGTCCTTTTAACCACAAAATGCTATCGTGTGAATGAAGCCTTAAGACTTGTACACACTTTAGGAAAACCGGGCGAACATTGTCGTCCAAAGAATTTTCGTACAATTTGCGTATAGTGTGTACACAACTTTCGACAGCCATTTCTGAATTCCCGAAGGGACTAACTCCAAAAATATTCTTGTACAGGAACAGAATGAATGATTTTCATTTATTGTGTACCATTTTTGTATGAGGAAAATCAGAAACACTAAACTAAAAAAAAAGCCTTTGTCGTACAAGAATTTTCGTACAAATTTTCGCTCATCTTTTCCAATTTGCTGTGAAATAATGAGAAAAATTGGACGATCGTTCTTATAGTGTGTACCCCGCTTTAGTCTCCTCTTCTCCAGTAATCAGATTGCAAAATTCTACCTCTTTAGCAGGTTATAAGTTGAGAGTCTGTGTGGCAGGGGCTGACACTTGTGAATAGAGCCAGAAACTATTGTACACAGGCAGCAGCATTTATACATTGCTCAAAAAATGAAAGGAACACTTTGAAAACACATCAGATATTAATGGGGAAAAATATTACGCTGGATATCTATACTGATATGGACTGGGTAATGTGTTAGGAGTGAAAGGATGCCACATCATTTGAAAGTGAAAAAATTATGCAGCAGGAATTTAAAATGGTACTCAGTAGTTTGTATGCCCCCCATATGCTTGTATGCATGCCTGACAACGTTGGGGCATGCTCCTAATGAGACGACCGGTGGTGTCCTGGGGTATTTCCTCCCAGATCTGGACCAGGGCACCACTGAGCTCCTGAACAGACTGAGCTGTAACCTGGCGGCATCGGATAGACCCAAACATAATGTCCCAGAGGTGTTCTATTGGATTTAGGTCAGGGGAGCATAGTTGCCATTCAATGGTATCAATTGCTTCATCTTCCAGGAACTGGCGGCAGACTCTCACCACATAAGGCTGGGCATTGTCGTGCACCAGGAGGAACCCAGGACCTACTGCACCAGTGTAGGGTCTGAAAATGGGTCCAAGGATTTCATCCCGATACCTAATGGCAGTCAGGGTCACTGTCTAGCTTGTAGAGGTCTGTGCGTCCCTCCATTACCATCACTGACCCACCACCAAACTGGTCATGATGAATGATGTTACAGGCAGCATAACATTCTCCATGACTTCTCAAGACCCTTTCACGTCTGTTTCTGATTGTTAGGTCAGAGACATTCACACCAGTGGTCTGCTGGAGGTCATTTTGTAGGGCTCTGGCAATGCTCATCCTGTTCCTTCATGCGCAAAGGAGCAGATACTGGTCCTGCTAATGAGTTAGAGACCTTCTATGGTCCTGTTCAGCACTCCTAGAGTAGCTGCCTTTCTCATGGCTCTTGAGACCGTGCTGGGAGACACAGCAAATTGGGGGAGTTGGACTGACTGTGCAACCTCTATAGGGTCCAGTTAATCACCTCATGCTACCAGTAATGACACTGACCCTAGCCAAATGCAAAACTAGTGAAAAAACAGTCAGAAAAGATAAGTAGGGAAAAAAAAATGGTCAGTGGCCTCCACCTGTAAAACCATTCCTGTTTTGGAGATTGTCTCAATGTTGCCTATCTAGTGTACCTGTAGTTAATTTCTTAACATCAAAGCAGCTGAAACTGATCAACAACCCCCTCTGCTACTTAACTGGCCAGGTCAATATCCCAGGAGTTTACTTGACTTGATGCTATACTCTGATTAAAAAGTGTTCCCTTATTTTATTTTTTTTGAGTAGTGTATGATTGAGTCTTCCCTGAGCCAGCATCTATGTCCAGGAAGTAGGTGCTGACCCTAGATGATGCCTGAACAAAGATGGTTCTGACCTTCTCATGTGATGCCAAGCCTTCACAAGTAAAATTTAATAAATGAAAGGGGTGGGTCAAGGATAGTAGGGCTGGGATGGAAAGGGCTAGATGGTTAGATTTTCTCCAGCCAGGTTCTATCTGATTTGATGAAGCTTCTATTGCACACTGGGATATCACAATAAGCAATTTCCATACAGGAGAGGAGCCTGTACAACTGTGCAAAACTGAAGGGAAAGCTGTAGTTCAGTCTGTAATTTCCCGCACATGTAAAAACACATAACATGCATGTTTTTAGATGCATTCTGTGCTGCTTTGGGAATCAATTGGTTAAAACTCTTCCTGGAAAAAAAGAGACACAATGCACAGCAGATTAATTATCATTTCCATGGAGTGAATACTGACTCATCTGCCATTCTGGTGTCCATATGACTAGCCTGCTGATTGATATACAGGCTGGCTATTTACACCAGAGCACTGTGAAAACTGCTTACTGGCTGCTATCAGTTACTATTTTTCAAAAATATTAAATACATTTAGAAGATTTTCATTTAAATAGCATTTAAAGTGTTTTCAATGTGTTTTAAATAAAATTTAAATAAAAGCATTAAAAAAAAAAAAATGTGTGTCTATATATTGTTAATATTATATATGTATGGGGAAGCAGACATATGTATATTCTGGGCAAAGAGTCTGCACATAGGGACTCCTAGTCCTCACCCCCTCCTATTGAGGCATGTATACATATCAAGGGGGGGGGGGGGTCAGGTGAGGATGAGCCTCATCTGCCATGAACATAAAAAAAAAAAAAAAAAACGATTGAGCTACGAAGGTCGTAGCTCAGTAACCTGTTGTCACAGAGACCCCAAATTTGTAGGGTAGCTGACATCCTACCCCACCTCTGGTCAAAATGTGGGGCTCCTAGCACCTATGGTTCCCGGAGAAACGGGGTTCCTTGCGCAGCCTGTCAGAAGCTACATACAGGGTCGCCAGTTTAAATATAAGCTGGCACACGCTGTTTGCAGCAGACTGAGAGGATGAGCTCACAGTGCCTCTGACTTCTTGTCAGAGGCACAGAGTTCAGTGGACAGCTTGGAGCCTTGGACCAATGGTAAAGCACCATTGGTCCAAGCTGTCCAATAAAAATGCTGCAGTGGAGGCTCTCCTCTCACAGCAGTGTCAAAGAAGGAGGCATGTGTCTAAATGCTCCCTTTCAGCCCAGACCTCTTAACTACAAGGAAAACACATGGGTTTATGGGTATAAGGTTTACCCATAATCCCATGTTTTTCTTACACAGTTAAGAGGGAGAATCTGCTGCTGCTGCTGCTGCTGAAAAAGTACTTTTTTAATCAAGAAAAATATTATATTATTATGCTATATGTTATAACATAATAATTTATTATTTATCTATTTACTGTAAAATTACTAGTTTGAAGTTAAACTTAAACTTCAGTAATTTGTCCGTTAAGCCACCTGCTTGAGTACAGTTTCTGAGAATATAGTAAATTACCTTAAAAATAATATATAATAATTATTTGTATATTACTTACTTATGGTAATTAACCGCTAATTAACCACTTGCCACCCAGGCCAATTCTGACACTTCTCTCCTACATGTAAAAATCATCATTTTTGTGCTAGAAAAATACTCAGAATCCCCAAACATTATGTGTATATATATATATATATATTTATTCTTTTAGCAGACACCCTAGGGAATAAAACGGTCGATGTTGCAACTTTTTATGTCACACAATATTTGCGCAGCAGATTTCCAAACGTGTTTTTTTTTTTTTTTCGGAAAAAAACTGTTTCACTAATGAAAAAAAAACAGTAAAGTTAGCCCGATTTTTTTGTATATTGTGAAAGATGATGTTACACCGAGTAAATAGATACCTAACATGTCATGTTTAAAATTGCGCACACTTATGGAATGGCGCCAAACTTCAGTACTTAAAAATCTCCATAGGCGACGCTTTAAAAATGTATACAGGTTACATGTTTAGTGTTACAGAGAAGGTCTAGTACTAGAATTATTGCTCTCGCTCTAATGTTCGTGGCGATACTCACATGTGTGGTTTACATATGCTAAAACAAGTCCTTATGCTGGTTAAATTAGTAAACTATGAGAACTGATGAAGGTGCCATATATAATCTATATAATCAGAGAATGGTTCAGGTTCTGTTCTTTTATTATATAGAATATTTATGGCACTTTCATTAGTTCTCACAGTTTACATATTTAACCAACATAAAGACTTGTTTTTAAAAAATCAGGACTGTTGGTAGCTATATAGAGCACAGTGTCATTTTTATTATTTATTTCTGCATTCTGTAACAGCCCTGTACATTACCAGTGAAATCTCAGCATTTACAGGGCTGTTACAGAATTCAGAAATAAAAAATAAAAATCTGTCCAAGAAATTCCTTTCACCAGACCCTTATTTGTCTGGGGGAATCTGATTGGCTGCCTGTGTCCTGACACAGGTTTTTTTTTTTTAAGAGTAAGTCTATTGGCTGAAGATGAAGATGACATTTTTTATCTCACAGCGCTCGGCTACACTGTGGGGGTTAATTCACTAAATAATGTGGGGGTTGTATCTGGCTCTTATACTATTTTGTGCCTCACCAGCCACTGACCTCACCGGACGTCCCTGGCAGGCATGACCCTCCAAATCAGTGCCCCGCACTGATGAAGTCCTCATTAACTGTTCAGAGTTTCCAGGTATATGGGAACATGTGACCTCTTCTAAGTGACAGTGATCAGGCCTGAGCGGCCAATCACAATGCATAAACACATGCCCTTGGGGAAAGGAGGGGGACATGACACCCTTCCCCTGCCCTGTCTAAGCTACGATGCCAGTAGTCACCAGAACACAGACAGGTAGTCAGTAGCAGCTTACCAGGCTGCTCAGGCGTTCCAGTCTGTACACAGTTCTTTTATATTAGTCCAAATATAACAGCCTTTTAAATATTCTCCTATTTATTCTACTATTGCACTACACACACATACAGTATATAAACACACACAGACACTATAATGGATGATACACTTAAGAAAAAATCTGCAACGTTTTACATTTCAGCTTTTTATAACAACAGAAGAGCGCCATCTAGTGTAATATGGATAATATACAGTCCTATTCTTGTTTCTATGTTTGGTGACTATGCAGTTGAAAAGACCCGTTTTGAGTTGGATACTTTATAAAAAAAAATAAAAATAAGTTCACAAAGACAATGTATTTTATTAAAGCTGAAGTTTACATAGTTACATGATATGACAAGTAAATGTCCCCTGCGCTCAAATGTTACATGTAGGCCAAAGAGGCATTGGCTATACGGTTAGCATCTGAAGTCTTGCTGCCCTCTCAGGTTGATGGGTATCCACACAAAAAAAAAAAGAGAAGGGCGCACCGACCTAGTGCAATATCATAAAATATTTATTGAGGAATTGTTAAAACCACATCATGCATTCTACTCACAAGAATACGCTATGTAAAAGCGAAAACCAAAAGAGTTCCTTCAGCTGTCCAGAGACCACAGGACTGTGATGCTTAGTAATGACAGGCAAACTTGAAGGTGTCCATAGGGCTAACGCGTTTCAAGGGAGATTACATGATATGTGGGTATGCATGTGTCATACCTGGTCCATCCCTTTGGAAGCTGGAAATCACAGTAGCAGGCACAGATACTATAGCGATCACCGCTGGCTTCAAGATCCAGGTCCTAAACACAGAAAGTTGCTTACTCAGAATGAGCACCAATCAAAGAACACTTTTCTTTTTCTTAATAACTAAGTGCAAAACTTTTTTTTTAGTTTTGGATAGAGTGGAGAGGGACTAGAATTCCTATCCATTTTTATTGCTTTCTGTGCCTTTGTTAGGGAGATTTACCCTCTCTCTTTGTCCTGTTTATCATTAGCATTAAAAGTGAAAATAAAAGAAAATCCCAAATTTTAGGTTGACCCCAGAAAAGTAATAGAGGGGAAATCTTCCTTTGGGGAAACTAGTTCTGGTGATCTGGGGGTCCCCAAGGAATTCCCCTAACTGCAGGGATTTCCTCTCACTTCCTGTTTGGCTATTGCACAGAAAGTGAAGGGAAATCTCCACAATGGGAACACAGATGGTGAAAAAAAAAATCTGACAGGGGTCATAACCCTCCCTTGCTCTATCCAAAATGAAAAAAAAAAAAAAGGTTTTGCCTATAGTTCTACTTTAGCAGATGCAAAGCCTTCTCTGATTGGACGAGGTGGGGATTGTGCCATCACTACCCTGCCTTTTCACCTTGTTCGATCAGAGAATGCTTTCCAGTCATGGAGAGAATGCAAAGAGTGTTCTGAATGGCAGCCAGGCAGTATGCACTGGCACATGTGTCAGTCTACTGCACAGCTTTCAGCTCCTCTGCTGTGCACCACTAAGACCTCATAGCAGAGGGTAGAGTACAGAGCTGGAGAGCCTGAATAGTGCACGGCTTTCTACCTAAAAAAAGAAAAAAAACAGTGGTTGTCTGCCACCTTGAAGGTAATCCCTGAAAACTCATTTTTAACCACTTGCCGACCGCCGCAAGTACATATACTGCGGCGGTCAGCCCTGGCCAGGCAAAGTGACGTACCGGTACGTCACTAGCCTGTCACTGGCTTGTGAGCCAATAGCGGGCGAGCGCGCGCCCGATGAGGCACGCGCCCGCCCCGGCTCGTTCACTAACAAGTCAGTGCGTGTGACCAGCGGACCCGATGTTTGCCGGTCACTCGCGGTCGTTCACCGGGAAGGGAGAAAGGCAGGCGGCAAATGTAAACAAGCCGCCTGTCATTCTCCCCTGTGTAAAAATGGAGATCAGACGGTTCTACTATGTAGGACCGTTGATCTCTGTTTTTACACTAGTAGCCATGTCCAATCACAGTTAGAAACATGCCACACTTAGGACACACTTAACCCCTCCCTCTCCAATACAATTAACCCCTTCCCTGCCAGTGTCATTTTTGCAGTAACAGTGTATATGTATAGTAATGTCACTGGTAACCCCAAAAGTGTCAAAAATGCCAGTCAAAGGTCCGATCTGTCCGCCGCAATGTCGCAGTCCCGCAAAAAAAATCGCAGATCGCCGCCATTACTCGTAAAAAAAACACCAAAAATGACAAAAATCTTTCCCTTTGTTAGTAAACGCGATAACTTTTGCGCAAACCAATCAAAATATGCTTTTTGCAATTTTTTTTACCAAACATATGTAGCATAAAACAAATTGGCCGAAAATCTTAAAAAATTTAGATTTTTACATTTTTTTGGGGAATTTCATATAAAAAAATGTGAAAAATATTGTTATTTTTGCAAAATTTACGCTCTTTTTTTGTTTATTGCGCATGATCAAAAAGTCGCACAGGTGATCAAATACCCCCAAAAGAAAGCTCTATTTGTGGGAAAAAAAGGACGTCAAATTCGTTTAGGTATAGCATCGCACGACCGCGCAATTGTCTGTTAAAGTCACGCAGTAAAAAATCGCAAAAAAACCCCTGGTCAGGAAGGGGGTAAAATCTTCCGGGGCTTAAGTGGTTAAGAAAGCCTATTTCACCTCTAAGAATGGACCTTTTGCTCCTCACAGTGTTTACCTTTTGTGTCCCTCTCCCCTTCTGTTGAGATTATAAGCTTGCATGAGCAGGGCCCTTCTAACTCTCTTGTCCAGCCATGTATTGTAGAACAATTATAATAGTAATGCATGTGCTGTACCTTAAATATACTTTTTTCCTACTACTGTAAGTTGCCCAGTGCAGCCCAACGCAAATGGGCTCTAAGTGTTCAATCACAGAACCAAAAGCTTTAGGTGGGTAAATCAGACACACAAACACCATCTACAATGTTTTTTACAACATATTTAAAGATAGCCAGCTCTCTGTTCTCAAAGTAAGTTCAGCAATTTTGTTCTGTAGCACTGCCCCCTTGAGGACTGCTGAATCCTTCACCTATTTGGGTCCCTCTAGGTTACTGTTAGCAACTGCATGCACAAACTTAACACTTTACTTCCCGGCTTAGTCAATGATCAGTCTAGGGGTTGTGGTTGTTTTTTGTTGTTTGTTGTTTCTATTGTTGTTTATATATGTTGTTTCTGGCTTCTATACCACACCCCACTATGCACCAAGACAGCAGTCTGTGCCAATCACTGGGGCTGTATCTAAGCCTGTGTACCCATTGGTCCAGTTTCCTCCACTGTCCAATATGCCTCCCTATTGGACCAGTGTGAAACACTCCCCTAGACCAGATGAATCATACACTGAGCACCCTGAGCAGACCTAACTCACAGATCCTGCTCTCTGTTAAGCAGAAAGCAATATAGAATTTGCCTGCTGCTCCTCTGATAGGCAGACAGAGCCAGTAACTATACTCTCTCTCTAGCACCTATCTAGGAGGGTGCTACAGTTCCAAAATTGGTTCTTGTGTTTTCCTAGCAACCGAAAGGCCACCAGCCCACACACTTCTCAAAATCTCTAACTATCTGGAAACTAAAGCACATGACACACTGGTTGTGTATTAGCTGCATACTAAACCTTAGAGCTGTCTCTACTGTCTGTTCCCAGTCTTGCAAAGTCAGTTGTAGCTTCATTTTCTTAATGAGAGCAGGAACGAAGCTTGTGGAGCTGGCCAGGATTTTGTTCACAGCTTCCAGGGCTCCAGAGTAATTCTGCCGCAACTCGTAATAGTGGGCCTGAAACAGAAAGCAAATATGAGGCTTTAATAATATGTGTAAATCTTATAAAAGGTACAGACACAGGCAACTGTATCAATGGCATATATACTACCAAAAATTATCGAGTCAAATGTAAAATGATGAAACCTAATAGAATAGCTAGTAAGCCAGCAATTTTAAATACATTTGGTAATGAAAAATATTTTTATAATGCTTTTAATAGCTGGTTTAGACAATGGCAACGGCTCCTAAAGTGAAAAAATTCCCCCTGATAGCCGAATACACTGAGAGGCTCACACAGAAGTGATGTCATACATGTAGCTTTCCGGGTCATAGCAGGAAGGGGAGGAGAGCAGTTGTGTGTCTGCTCTTCTCCCTCCCTTTCAACCGCCGACACCCACTATGTCGGTCAGAGGCCCGCAGATGGGCAAGCGTAGCCCGGAAAACATTGTAGGGGTGCTGGCACCGGGGGTGTGTGGAGGCAATCGGGTGGCAGCGAGGCCGCCCAAAGGCATCCACCTGACAAGCAGGAGTCAAATCTGTTTTGTCTATACTTCTCCTTTGGATCGCAGAAATGCAGTTCGTTCTGCACTCTGGTTATCTGTTTTAAGCCGACAGCGGGCTGAGGACATCTGGTTCCTAAATGGGAGACATGTACAATTTACCCAGGGGTTTTTATCAAAAGTGGTGTTACCCTTAAATGCACAATGTCAGGATCCATTCACAACTATGGACCTTGGTCTACAGACAGAAACAGCTACGCTTATGGGGGTCCTCCTGCAATCAACAGTCAAGCACATGTATAGAGATATAGAAGAAAACAGACTCAATAGGGTTGATTTACTAAAGGGGTTGATAATCTTTACACAATACACTTCAATAATCCAATCACGAGCAGAAAAAATAGGTAACCTGGAATTTGCTGTTTGGATGATTGGATAACTGAAGTTAATAATAACATAATTTATTATGTGAAGATTTGTCAAGTATTTCACCAGATATACACTTATCCACTGCAAAGGAGTAAGTAGTGTCAGTTTTGTAAATATAATTTCTAGAGCTACAGACTTTAACAAACTAGGCCTAAAACTACTCCTAACTGCCTTCTAACTCCTAACTATGTTGTAGAAGGATAATGCTTATGCTTTCCTATTCTGATGGTGTTCCGGTCCTGTCAGGTGATCTCCCCAATGGCTGAAAAATGGTAACGTTACCCATAGGCTTACTACAAGGTCATTCATTGATGGCAGTCTCTCCTCTCCCCTGAAGCCACCGCTGGGATCCAATCAGCGGACCGGACCAGAGCACCCTGAGAATAGGTAAGTATAATCATCTTCCTTTTACAGGGTAATTTGAAGGAGATGAGAGCTGTTTTAAGCGTAGTTAGTTAGAGTCTGGAATTTCACTTTAACAAGCTCTTTAGCATGGATGGAGGAATAGACTGTTCATCCTGTGGGCTGAACAAGAGAAATCCGACCATGGCTAGCTTTAGCCCCAGATAATCCAATTGGATAGATCTTTTGGGGATTGTAGAATAGATGATTTTTTATGGAAACAAAAAATTACTTGGATCTGAGCTTTTCTTGCAAGGGTATATTAAAGCCATAAGACAGGGGTATTGAAT
The DNA here is from genome assembly GCF_965119305.1 of Pelophylax lessonae. NCBI lineage: Eukaryota > Metazoa > Chordata > Amphibia > Anura > Ranidae > Pelophylax > Pelophylax lessonae. The sequence continues at coordinate 261,053,228 of NC_138773.1, read as the reverse complement.
TAAAAGTCAAGGAGGTCCGGTCGCTAAAAAATTTTTTGGGCCGAGGTCCAGATCTCAAGTCTGTGCTATGATTGTAGTCACTGTATGTCTATCAAAAAATGAGAAATGTACAATTTCCATAGAATTTCAACAATATTTATTGTCTAGTTTCAGTTATGACATTAAACATGTGAACAGTTGGAACTAGGATAGCTTTACATTTGCTCTTGTCTTTGTATGTAAAACAAACAACTAACTTTAACAGAAACAACATACAGTAGAAACAGATCAATAACTCTTTAATAAAACAAAAAAGTCCATCCATTTTTCAAGTAAAAGAAAACAAGGTGTCAATTTGAAAAAGTGCACAAATTATCCTCAGTTTTATTTTTAATTTTTTTAACCACCCAAAAACCTTCCCTGCTAGTGAGAAAAATGGGCTTTTGATTGTCCTGCCAATAGTTTGAATCTTGGCTTGAACTGAGTTACCGCCATTCTCGTACATATATTTAGGTGCTCATTGGTGAGCCTGGAACGATACTTAGTTTTAAAAATGTACATAGTAGAGAAAGCTGACTCACAGCTGTACGTAGATCCAAACATGGTCAATGTGTGTAGTGATACCTTGATTAGACAAGAGGGATCAGTCTCAGGCACATTCTGTAGCCAGAAGTTAGCAGCAATCCAAAGTGTTCTCTTTGTTTGCAGATCAATCATATCTAAGGCATTTACTTTTGATAAAATCATTTTTGATGAAACGCTTCAGATTTGCTAAAGACTGCTGGATTCATGTCTCTGTTATTCACTGGCTAATATTCCTGGATGTTTGTAAGTATATTTTTTACTTTTAATACATTTATTTTAAGTGGAATTACACTATATTTGCTTTGTCTGGGATTATACTTTCCATGTAAATGTCAAAAAGGGAAGTGATTGGCGCTGCCAGGAAAGTAGGTTAATGGGAAATCTGGGTTAGGCTCCTATAGTTCAAGACCAAGTTCAACACATGCAAATGCACATAGAATGTATGTGGGAATGAGAACTATATAAGTAATAAGATATAAAAACACAATGGGTGTGTAATATGTGTGTAAAGTTAACACTATGTGCTGATACCAAATCAATAAATAAATAAATGTGTTCAATACCTAATATTCTTATTGAGACTCAACATAAATATGCAAATATATGTAAATGTAGGTATAAAAATATAAAAGCATATAAAGATAGTATTAATAAATTATGGTGATATAGAGAGTTAGTGTGCAAAGGTGCTAAAAAATAAATATAGTGCACTAATCAAACTAAATAAGGTGCATTCCGAATAGTCATAACCATCTATTCAATAAAGTGCAACTGCATACTCATAAGCAATGAAAATAAATAAGTGGGTGAACTATGTGCATCCCACACTGGTGACAATATAAACACTAGTAAATAAATAAGTGCAGCCGTGCAAATAACTATATAAATTGTGAAAGTGAGAACCATATAAATTCAAAGGCTCAAAAAGCAGGTTCTGTGTATTTTAAAATTGTCCAAAAATAGTGCAATCAGAGCTGGTACAGAAATCATAAAGTTCTATAGTCCATATAAGGATGGAGTAAGGTGCTCTTTTTTTCTATGAAGCCGGGAGTGCAGTGAGTGGTCGGAAGATAGGGTGCTCCCCCTCTCCTGGGGTCCTGTGCTTACCGGATGTCCGTACCCCTACAGGGGTAAATGGCGGGTCGATAACAGGGATCGCTCCCATACACCGGCAATCTGGTTCCGTCCTATCCTTCCTATTACCACTCATATCCACTCCTTGCTCCGGTACACATAGGGGTTAAAGCATCAGGGAGAGAGCTCCAGTACAATTCCCGGGTATATGAAAAAGGGGAAAAACAGAAGCCTCCGATAGTGCAGGATTGCCTTTAAAACTTTTAGATTCCAAAAAAGACATGTACTCACATGAAAATCAACATGCAGCGCATCCGTATGGCATAGGGTCCGCAACTACCTCGTTCGCGGTGCTCGCCTGGGATCAGCGTGCGTCCCAACCGCCGGATATGCGTTCCTAGCCTCGGGATCGTTCAGACGGAAGTGATGTGGTCACGTTCTCGACGCGTTTCGTCACACTGACGTCATCTGGAGAAGCGTTGACCACGTCCATTCCGTCTGTTTAAGTATTAAGCGGTTACCAGGCAACTTAGTGGAGGAATGTGCAAATGTAAATTCTCCAGCCAATCATCGCAAGGGGCCATGTAATGTCATCTATTGCTAGGCAATCATATTTTGTACGGGCATAACATTAAAAAAATCTACTCGCTATTTGGCAAATAGAAAAAAGAAAAAGAGGGGATATCTGAATATCATCTGTTGCTAGGCAGAATTGTATTACTGAAAAACGGGCTATTGGATGGTAAACAAAGAGACAGGAAACCTGTGTGCTCAAGTTCCGTCTCCCAATGCTCACTTACTCACATAAGTAGCATATTTGTTGGCGGCATATATGTAATTAATCTCAAGGGGGATTCATATATAATATATGTCAATAAGGACTAGTCTATGCAAATACCGATAAAAAGAATTAATTAAAAACGGGGTTATTTTATATTACAAATAATAAAAATAATTGATCAGGCATTATGTAATATGGAATTCGGGGGGTATTTTGTATAATTATTTGGATGAGGTCCAGAGAAGGCATATTATATGTATAGTATAATGATGGAACTATTTAATCTGATACAATGTTATTATGTTAATTGGACTTTGCTTAATGGTCATCATAGGGGGATTAATTTAAGTCAGGGTAGTTCTATCTCAAAATAGGTTAAAAAATTATTGTGTAAAAAAATACTTAAAAAATCTTAAAAAAAATTTGATACAGACCCCAGATACATATCAGAAGTTGAGAAAAAACCCCATTAAGGAGTATAAGAAGAAATTAGGGAAATACATTGAGAAAGGAACGAATCTGGGTATTCTAACAGAGAAAGAAGCGAAATACTTAATCCCATCCTCCTCAAAAACACCAGTGATGTATTTTCTTCCTAAGATTCACAAGCGACTGGAAAAACCCCCAGGGAGACCCATCATCAGTGGGGTAGACTCACTCTTTTCAAGACTGGGGGAATATTTGGATCAATACCTCCAACCATTGGTACCTAAAGGGAAATCGTATCTAAAAGACAGTGCACAACTCATTAGGGAACTACAAAATTTAAAGGTAGAGGAACATAGTTTTTTGGTTACAGTGGACGCTAATTCACTGTATACGAGCATTAGGCAGAAGGACGGACTAAAAGGGGTAAAGAGAGCATTACACGAGGACTCCAACCTGAAACAAACGCAGTTAAATTACATTTTGGAAGGATTACAACTGGCTATGTCTAGTAACTACTTCTGGCATTCAAGTGATTTTTACGTCCAAACGAAAGGTGTTGCAATGGGGGCTAGATACGCCCCCAGCGTAGCTAATTTATTTATGAACCTACTAGAAGAAGAACTCATTCATAATACACAAAGGCCCCATTTGAGTCTTTACCGAAGATACATAGACGATATCTTTATGATATGGAGTGGACCATTAGATACATTGGACTCCTTCATTAGGGAACTGAATAACAATCAGTATGGGATCAAATTTACAAGTAACCAGGATCTAAGACAAGTTGACTTTCTAGACCTACAAATTTCTAAAGATAATGATATGCTTTCTACAAGGACTTTTTTTAAACCAACAGACAAGAATGGGTATATCCCTACATCAAGCTGCCACCACCCCAAGTGGAAGCAGAATATACCAAAGGGGCAATATATGAGGTTAAGAAGAAATTGTGGCAGGATTGAAGAATATAACGCACAAGCAAAAACACTCACTGAGAAATTTATTGAAAAGGGATATGATAAGAAAATACTTGAGATAACCATGGATAAAGTTAGGAACATGAGAAGAGAGGAGTTATTGATAGAGAAACCCAAGAACAATAGAAATGATTTTGACCTTGCTTTTATCACTGGTTTTAATAATCAATATAAACAAATGGAAACTATTTTAAAAAAATATTGGCCGATTTTAAGATCAGATAGGACTTTGGCTAAGATCCTACCCAGCAAACCGAAATGTATTTATCGGAAAGCACCTGCACTCAGGAATAGGTTAGTTCATAATGTGATAGATAGTGTTGAGCGAACACGGACTGTATTATTCGTGTTCGTACCGAATAATTGGATTTTTTGTACCCGAACACGGACACGGACACTTTACTGTATGTTCGGGTAAAAATCCGTGTTCGGTCGTTTTATTTCCGGGTTTTGCATGCTTTGGCGCTCTTTTCATGGCGGGCTTTCAACAGCCAATCAACAATCGTTTAACTGGTGTGCCTTAAGCCATCCCAGCCATGCCTGCAAATGTCTTAGTAGCTGTGATTGGCCGTCTGAAGCATGTGACCAAGTCTTTATAAGTTCGAGGCAGCCGCAGCGGCGTCATTATGCTGCTTAGATTCAGGGACAGAGCACACATCAACGTGCTGGCTGCTGATTAGGGAAAGATAGGCAGGAAAAAACCATTTGTGTCCGGATAGAATTGAGGGACAGGTCGGAGTGTTTAGGCAGGGCGAGTTGTAGGCATTTTAGGGATAGAGTCTGCTGAATTATATAGGGTCAGTGTCTTCTACAAACTACAATCGATATTGCTGTGTGGGGGGTGGGGTCTGCACTCAATCCTGATCTACGATCTCTTCTCAATCCTGTTAGGGACAGAGTCTGCTGAATTTTAGGGAAACTGTGTTCTACAAACTACAATCGATATTGCTGTGTGGTGTGGGATTGGAGATAGGCAGGTGTCAGTGATCCACATCCATTTTTCTGTGTGTGAGCTGCAGTGAACACAATCTTTTTGGGCTGCAGTGAACACAATCTTTTTGGGCTGCAGTGAACACAATCTTTTTGGGCTGCAGTGAACACAATCTTTTTGGGCTGCAGTGAACACAATCTTTTTGGGGTGCAGTGAACAAAATCTTTTTGGGGTGCAGTGAACACAATCCTTTTTGGTGTGCAGTGAACACAATCTTTGTGGGGTGCAGTGAACAAAATCCTTTGTGGGGTGCAGTGAACACAATCTTTTTGGGGTGCAGTGAACAAAATCCTTTTTGGGGTGCAGTGAACAACATCCTTTTTGGGGTGCAGTGAACACAATCTTTTTGGGGTGCAGTGAACAAAATCCTTTGTGGGGTGCAGTGAACACAATCTTTTTGGGGTGCAGTGAACACAATCTTTTTGGGGTGGAGTGAACAACATCCTTTTTGGGGTGCAGTGAACAAAATCCTTTTTGGGGTGCAGTGAACAAAATCATTTTTGGGGTGCAGTGAACACAATCTTTTTGGGGTGCAGTGAACACAATCTTTGTGGGGTGCAGTGAACACAATCTTTTTGGGGTGGAGTGAACAACATCCTTTTTGGGGTGCAGTGAACAACATCCTTTTTGGGGTGCAGTGAACACAATCTTTTTGGGGTGCAGTGAACACAATCTTTGTGGGGTACAGTGAACAGAATCTTTGTGGGGTGCAGTGAACACAATCTTTGGGGGGTACAGTGAACACAATCTTTGTGAGGTGCAGTGAACACAATCTTTGTGGGGTGCAGTGAACACAATCATTGTGGGGTGCAGTGAACTCAATCTTTGTGGGGTACAGTGAACACAATCTCATACTGAAGGTTTGAGGGTGCTGCCTGTTCCATACTCCCCCTACTCCTCATCTAGCCTTTTAGGGGTACAAACAATAGTAATTGGGGCCTAGTGTGGTTGTGTACGTGTGATATACATACACTTTTTTGGGATCATATTTTCTATTCCGCTATTTAATCAAAAACCTTTGGGGATCAGTTAAATTGGGGGATAGTCTGTGTTGGTACGTGTGAGAGAGATCCACCTTTCCAAGTTGTTGGGGTTCATCTCATACTTCTGAAGGTTTGAGGGTGCTGCCTGTTCCATACTCCCCCTACTCCTAGCCTTTTAGGGGTACAAACAATAGTAATTGGGGCCTAGTGTGGTTGTGTACGTGTGATATACATACACTTTTTTGGGATCATATTTTCTATTCCGCTATTTAATCAAAAACCTTTGGGGATCAGTTAAATTGGGGGATAGTCTGTGTTGGTACGTGTGAGAGAGATCCACCTTTCCAAGTTGTTGAGGTTCATCTCATACTTCTGAAGGTTTGAGGGTGCTGCCTGTTCCATACTCCCCCTACTCCTAGCCTTTTAGGGGTACAAACAATAGTAATTGGGGCCTAGTGTGGTTGTGTACGTGTGATATACATACACTTTTTTGGGATCATATTTTCTATTCCGCTATTTAATCAAAAACCTCTGGGGATCAGTTAAATTGGGGGATAGTCTGTGTTGGTACGTGTGAGAGAGATCCACCTTTCCAAGTTGTTGGGGTTCATCTCATACTTCTGAAGGTTTGAGGGTGCTGCCTGTTCCATACTCCCCCTACTCCTAGCCTTTTAGGGGTACAAACAATAGTAATTGGGGCCTAGTGTGGTTGTGTACGTGTGATATACATACACTTTTTTGGGATCATATTTTCTATTCCGCTATTTAATCAAAAACCTTTGGGGATCAGTTAAATTGGGGGATAGTCTGTGTCGGTACGTGTGAGAGAGATCCACCTTTCCAAGTTGTTGGGGTTCATCTCATACTTCTGAAGGTTTGAGGGTGCTGCCTGTTCCATACCCCCCCTACTCCTCATCTAGCCTTTTAGGGGTACAAACAATAGTAATTGGGGCCTAGTGTGGTTGTGTACGTGTGATATACATACACTTTTTTTGGATCATATTTTCTATTCCGCTATTTAATCAAAAACCTTTGGGGATCAGTTAAATTGGGGGATAGTCTGTGTCGGTACGTGTGAGAGAGATCCACCTTTCCAAGTTGTTGGGGTTCATCTCATACTTCTGAAGGTTTGAGGGTGCTGCCTGTTCCATACTCCCCCTACTCCTCATCTAGCCTTTTAGGGGTACAAACAATAGTAATTGGGGCCTAGTGTGGTTGTGTACGTGTGATATACATACACTTTTTTTGGATCATATTTTCTATTCCGCTATTTAATCAAAAACCTTTGGGGATCAGTTAAATTGGGGGATAGTCTGTGTTGGTACGTGTGAGAGAGATCCACCTTTCCAAGTTGTTGGGGTTCATCTCATACTTCTGAAGGTTTGAGGGTGCTGCCTGTTCCATACTCCCCCTACTCCTCATCTAGCCTTTTAGGGGTACAAACAATAGTAATTGGGGCCCAGTGTGGTTGTGTACGTGTGATATACATACACTTTTTTGGGATCATATTTTCTATTCCGCTATTTAATCAAAAACCTTTGGGGATCAGTTAAATTGGGGGATAGTCTGTGTCGGTACGTGTGAGAGAGATCCACCTTTCCAAGTTGTTGGGGTTCATCTCATACTTCTGAAGGTTTGAGGGTGCTGCCTGTTCCATACCCCCCCTACTCCTCATCTAGCCTTTTAGGGGTACAAACAATAGTAATTGGGGCCTAGTGTGGTTGTGTACGTGCGAGATACATACACTTTTTTTGATCATATTTCCTATTCCGCTATTCAATAAAAACCTTTGAGGATCAATTGAATTGCGGGATAGTCTGTGTCGGTACGTGTGAGAGAGATCCACCTTTCCAAGTTGTTGGGGTTCATCTCATACTTCTGAAGGTTTGAGGGTGCTGCCTGTTCCATACTCCCCCTACTCCTCATCTAGCCTTTTAGGGGTACAAACAATAGTAATTGGGGCCCAGTGTGGTTGTGTACGTGTGATATACATACACTTTTTTTGGATCATATTTTCTATTCCGCTATTTAATTTAACTGGGCCTCCATGCGAGACCTGTGTGCCTTGTTGCGCTGTTTTGAGTACTCCACCAACATGGCCAGTGGCAATGACGCCGTTCTCAGCTTAACTATCCCACTTCCATGCCTCCTTGAAAAAACAATTCGGGCGATGATGGAAGAGGATGTGGCACAGGATGAGGAGGAGGAGGATGAAGAGGTAACATTTCCAAGGCTTTCAGGGCAGTCATTCGCAAGGGGCTCCGAGGGTGGGTTCCTGCACACGCAAACGCCAGGGACGCAATTGTCCAGCAGGGGCACAGTTCTGGAGGATGAGGAGGATGAGGAGGAGGAGGAGCTGGAGGAGGAGATGGAACCATGTTCACAGCAGGGTGGCACCCAGGCCAGCTCATGGCCATCACTGGTGCGTGGCTGGGGGGATACAGAGGACACGGACGATACACCTCCCACAGAGGACAGCCTTTCGTTGCCTCTGGGCAGCCTGGCACACATGAGCGATTACATGCTGCAGTGTCTCCACAACGACCGCCGAGTTGCCCACATTCTAACTTGTGCTGATTACTGGGTGGCCACGCTGCTGGATCCCCGTTACAAGGACAACGTACCGTCCTTAATTCACTCACTGGAGCGCGATCGCAAGATGCGCGAGTACAAGCGCACGCTGGTAGACGCCATGCTGCTGGCATTCCCATCTGACAGCGGGGCCACAGTGGAAGCACAAGGCAGAGGAGGAGGAGGAGGAGGTCGCCAACGCAACCAGGGCACCGCCAGCACCTCAGAAGGCAGGGTTAGCATGGCCGAAATGTGGAAAAGCTTTGTCAGCACGCCACAACAAACAGCAGCACCAGCAGCTCAGATGGAACGTCTTAGCAGGAGGCAGCATTTTACCAACATGGTGGAGCAGTATGTGTGCACACGCCTACATGTAGTGAATGACGGGTCTGCCCCCTTCAACTTCTGGGTCTCCAAATTGGGCACATGGCTTGAGCTTGCCCTTTACGCCTTGGAGGTGCTGGCGTGCCCTGCAGCCAGTGTATTATCTGAACGGGTATTTAGCACGGCTGGGGGCGTTATAACAGACAAGCGCAGCCGCCTGTCCAGAGACAATGTGGACAAGCTCACGTTCATTAAAATGAACCAGGCATGGATCCCACGGGACTTTTCCGTACCTTATGCAGAATAGCAATGGATACCGACCTTACCCACCCATTGTTCCATTTTTGCTCTTTCTCACTCTTTTGGGGTGTACCCTCATTTAAAATTTTTGAAAAGAAGCAGTGTTGGCTACCTCGTCCTCCTCCTCAGGGCCAGATTAATGTAGGGGCTATTGGAGCTGCAGCTCCAGGCCCCTACCTTTTATATAGGCCCCGGGTTGGCCATATTCACTGTTACCGCTCTTCTGTCACTTGTAAACACAGAAGTCTGGCTTCTATGCTCGCTTCCCCAGGCAGCACCCTCAGAACCTCCCCACACAGCGTGAAGGCCGGACAAGGAGGGACAGTTGGCGATGCATGGATGTGTTTATGGGCTTCAGAGACAGCATCCCATGTTGAATTAGGCATGCATGGCTGCACCCTTCCTCCTCTGGGTGCATGGCAAGGCACGGCCCTTAAGGCCCTTCAAAATCCTCAGCACCAAGCCCATGATGCTGTTAATCCGGCCCTGGTCCTCCTCCACCGCCGCTTCCACCTACACCGCCCATAGGTGTGCGCAGCCTATTGCATTAAGGTGTGCACCCCAAAGTTGAAATACACATGCATGTGTTTGCCAGCAGGGAGAGTAATGTATCGGGGCCATGTACCTGTAGGCAAGGAGAAATAGAGCAGAGCAGGTCCCAGGGAGATCTTTCCCATCTCCTCACTGGCAATGCTATGTGCCCTAGGTGATTAGGGTGTGCCCAGGCACACCCAGCACACCCTGTGCGCACGCCTATGTCACCGCTAGGCTTGTGACGGTATCAGATTTTCATGCTGCGATTAATTGATTAAGGTTTTGCCACGGTATACGGTATTATCACGGTATTCTATTATTAAATTTAAATTATTAAATTTCCACCTCACTTCAATTTCATTGCTGAATTTAGGGGCTTTGGTTCACTTATGCACATTATTATATAGTCAGTCAGTACAGACTCTGTGAACCAGGCCTAAAATAGGTCATCAAGCAGTGTCTGGCCTAACTGGTGATAACTGGTTCTGGCGCTCGGCTCCGATCCGATGGCCTGGTCATTAAGAGGGCAAATCCTTGTGGTCAAGAAGTGGTTAAACCTGAAGGAGGTGTTGTTTATAAATTACTTTACTATTGCTTTAGGCCTGGTTCACATGTATGCGGGTTGGTGGTTCACATTTGCACAGGCATAGCAGCCCATTGATTTGAATGGGCTGCTATGCCCTCATTTTCCGCAGAAAAAAGGTGCATGCAGCATTTTTTTAAAATTCAGTGGCCTTGAAATCCATCCTGCTTTTGCACCATGCGACTAACCTGCAGTTCCTGCTCTGGCAAGCTTTCTGCATTTTTTGTATACGTGGGCACGGCATTTAAAAATAAACAGTTTGCGTGTGCAGCAACGGCAGGTAAGTCGCATGGTGCAAAAGAAGGATGGATTTCATGGCCACTGCATTTTTTTAAATTCTGCATGCACCTTTTTTCAGCTGAAAACGCAGGCATAGCAGCTCAAGCCCATTCACATCAATGGGCTGCTATGCCTGTGCAAATGTGGGCCCCCAACCCGCATACATGTGAACCAGGCCTAAAGCAATAGTAAAGTCATTAATTGGTTAAACCTGCAGGAGGACCGGTGTTTTTATCTATTAATGACTTTACTATTGCTTTAGGCCTGGTTCACATGTATGCGGGTTGGGGGCCCACATTTGCACAGGCATAGCAGCCCATTGATGTGAATGGGCTTGAGCTGCTATGCCTGCGTTTTCAGCTGAAAAAAGGTGCATGCAGAATTTAAAAAAATGCAGTGGCCATGAAATCCATCCTTCTTTTGCACCATGCGACTTACCTGCCGTTGCTGCACACGCAAACTGTTTATTTTTAAATGCCGTGCCCACGTATACAAAAAATGCAGAAAGCTTGCCAGAGCAGGAACTGCAGGTTAGTCGCATGGTGCAAAAGCAGGATGGATTTCAAGGCCACTGAATTTAAAAAAAATGCTGCATGCACCTTTTTTCTGCGGAAAATGAGGGCATAGCAGCCCGTTCAAATCAATGGGCTGCTATGCCTGTGCAAATGTGGGCCGCCAACCCGCATACATGTGAACCGCCAACCCGCATACATGTGAACCACCAACCCGCATACATGTGAACCAGGCCTAAAGCAATAGTAAAGTCATTAATAGATAAAAACACCGGTCCTCCTGCAGGTTTAACCACTTCTGGATCGCAAGGATTTGCCCCTTTAAAGACCAGGCCATCGGATCAGAGCGCCAGGACCAGTCATCACCAGGTAGGCCAGACACTGCTTGATGGCTATATAATAATGTAATGTGGGCTGCTAGGCGTGTGTGTGTGTATATATATATTTATTAGAGCTGCACGATTCTGGCCAAAATGAGAATCACGATTTTTTAGCTTGGAATAAAGATCACGATTCTCTCACGATTCTCTGTGTAACAAAAAAAAAAAAAATTGGGATAACTTTACTGTTACGTTTTTTTTTTTTTTTTTATTCATTAAAGTCTAATCATTGCGTTTGAAAGACTGCTGCGCAAATACAGTGTGACATAAAATATTACAACAATCGCCATTTTATTCTGTAGGGTCTCTGCTAAAAAAATATATAAAATGTTTGGGGGTTCTAAGTACTTTTCTAGCAAAAAAAAAACTGATTTTAACTTGCAAACAGCAAGTGTCAGAAAAAGATCCAGTCTTTAAGAGGTTAAACTTCCTTTCTCCCTGGCAGAGGGAAGGAAAAGATACAAATGTAATCATTTTTGTTTATAGTTAGGAGACTTAATGCTGAAAGGTGTTAGCTGAGTGAGTGAATGAGTCATCCAGCTCACTGAAATGTATCAATTCACAAGTCAGGCAGACTTGACAGAGAAACTCGGTATTTTAAAAATGCCACAATAACAATACCGTGGCTATGCAATACCGCGATATATCGAATTACCGAAAACCGGCATATGTCTAGTCACCGCCACATCCACCACCACCTCAACCTCCCTCCTACTCCATATGGGCCTCGTCCTTCAGAGATGAAGAAGAACATTGTTTTATTTTTCTGTTTTTTTTTGTTGTTTTAAGTTATTTCCCTATCCACATTTGTTTGCAGAGCACTTGCCATGCTCTTAATTACGTTTTGCTGCCATTTGCAGCACTCTAGCCCTTTCCTTTGGTGTTTTAGAGCCATTTTAGTGCCTTAAAGTTCGGGTCCCCATTGACTTCAATGGGGTTCGGTGTCCGGGAAAAGTTCGGTAAAAGTCCGGGACACGGACCCGGACTTTTTTTTAAAGTTCGGCCGAACCCGTCGAACACGGACATCTAGGTGTTCGCTCAACCCTAGTGATAGACCCACCCAAACAAATAAAAACCTTTCCCGATCTAAAAGGGTTTATAAGATGCCGTAAATGCCTTGCATGCAAAAATAATACAGCACAACCAAGAAAGATGACGGAATTTAGATCCTTTGCCAATAAACGGAAATTCAAAATTAATGAGCTGATTACATGCTCCAGCACTCACGTCACTTACGTTATTGAGTGCCCGTGCCATAAACAATACGTGGGCAGGACCACTAGACCGCTATATGTGCGTATAAGAGCACATAATAAAAACATCAAAAAGGGTTTCCCCAAACATGGGTTATCCAGACATTTTCTGGAAACGCACGATAAGAATCCCAAGGGACTATTATTTTATGGCATCGATACTATAAGAGCACATTGGAGGGGAGAGAATAATCTCTAAAAAGGAAACGAAATGGATTTTCCAATTGGAATCACTCCAACCTGGAGGGTTGAACCTTGATATAGATCTGAATTGCTTCATTTCCAACCACTAAATTAATTATGTTTGAATTGCCATGTCAGGTTTTACCAATTTTATACTGCAACCAAGTTATGCCATAATTTTATCTATTTTTATTTATTTAAATTTTTACAATATCTATATAATTTTACACCTTCTATATTTAATCTTTTAAGCACATTTTTAGTCTTTAGTATATACACTACTGTTCACCTTTAATTTTAGTTCTATAAGGGTCACATTTTTGGGCCCTCTAGCACATATTACACATATAATTCGACTTCCACTTCTTAGAGTCGTTTATGATCTTGACCTAGAGAGGCCTGCTATATTTATTATTTTTTTATTCATCTAAATTTATTTTTATTATTTGTATTTATATATGTATATATATATTTTTCATATATTATTCCTGTATTGGTAATTGTGATTAACATATTAATTATAGTATTGAGAGTTTACCAGTCCACTGGTGCCAAAGTTTATCTGATTATACATAGATTATATAAAAAATCTGTTCCTTGGATAGCATTAATTGAATGACTTTTTAAGATTTTTTGAGATTTTTTAAGTATTTTTTTACACAATAATTTTTTAACCTATTTTGAGATAGAACTACCCTGACTTAAATTAATCCCCCTATGATGACCATTAAGCAAAGTCCAATTAACATAATAACATTGTATCAGATTAAATAGTTCCATCATTATACTATATATATAATATGCCTTCTCTGGACCTCATCCAAATAATTATACAAAATACCCCCCGAATTCCATATTACATAATGCCTGATCAATTATTTTTATTATTTGTAATATAAAATAACCCCGTTTTTAATTAATTCTTTTTATCGGTATTTGCATAGACTAGTCCTTATTGACATATATTATATATGAATCCCCCTTGAGATTAATTACATATATGCCGCCAACAAATATGCTACTTATGTGAGTAAGTGAGCATTGGGAGACGGAACTTGAGCACACAGGTTTCCTGTCTCTTTGTTTACCATCCAATAGCCCGTTTTTCAGTAATACAATTCTGCCTAGCAACAGATGATATTCAGATATCCCCTCTTTTTCTTTTTTCTATTTGCCAAATAGCGAGTAGATTTTTTTAATGTTATGCCCGTACAAAATATGTTTGCCTAGCAATAGATGACATTACATGGCCCCTTGCGATGATTGGCCGGAGAATTTACATTTGCACATTCCTCCACTAAGTTGCCTGGTAACCGCTTAATACTTAAACAGATGGAATGGACGTGGTCAACGCTTCTCCAGATGACGTCAGTGTGACGAAACGCGTCGAGAACGTGACCACATCACTTCCGTCTGAACGATCCCGAGGCTAGGAACGCATATCCGGCGGTTGGGACGCACGCTGATCCCAGGCGAGCACCGCGAACGAGGTAGTTGCGGACCCTATGCCATACGGATGCGCTGCATGTTGATTTTATGTGAGTACATGTCTTTTTTGGAATCTAAATAAAAGTTTTAAAGGCAATCCTGCACTATCGGAGGCTTCTGTTTTTCCCCTTTTTCATATACCCGGGAATTGTACTGGAGCTCTCTCCCTGATGCTTTAACCCCTATGTGTACCGGAGCAAGGAGTGGATACGAGTGGTAATAGGAAGGATAGGACGGAACCAGATTGCCGGTGTATGGGAGCGATCCCTGTTATCGACCCGCCATTTACCCCTGTAGGGGTACGGACATCCGGTAAGCACAGGACCCCAGGAGAGGGGGAGCACCCTATCTTCCGACCACTCACTGCACTCCCGGCTTCATAGAAAAAAAGAGCACCTTACTCCATCCTTATATGGACTATAGAACTTTATGATTTCTGTACCAGCTCTGATTGCACTATTTTTGGACAATTTTAAAATACACAGAACCTGCTTTTTGAGCCTTTGAATTTATATGGTTCTCACTTTCACAATTTATATAGTTATTTGCACGGCTGCACTTATTTATTTACTAGTGTTTATATTGTCACCAGTGTGGGATGCACATAGTTCACCCACTTATTTATTTTCATTGCTTATGAGTATGCAGTTGCACTTTATTGAATAGATGGTTATGACTATTCGGAATGCACCTTATTTAGTTTGATTAGTGCACTATATTTATTTTTTAGCACCTTTGCACACTAACTCTCTATATCACCATAATTTATTAATACTATCTTTATATGCTTTTATATTTTTATACCTACATTTACATATTTTTGCATATTTATGTTGAGTCTCAATAAGAATATTAGGTATTGAACACATTTATTTATTTATTGATTTGGTATCCGCACATAGTGTTAACTTTACACACATATTACACACCCATTGTGTTTTTATATTTTTTTTATTATTACTTATATAGTTCTCATTCCCACATACATTCTATGTGCATTTGCATGTGTTGAACTTGATCTTGAACTATAGGAGCCTAACCCAGATTTCCCATTAACCTACTTACCTGGCAGCGCCAATCACTTCCCTTTTTGACATTTACACCTGACGCTCCCCCATTGGGGGTGCATCTTTTGGAGTGGGCAGCAGCCATTAGTGTTTTATTTATAGAAATTTTACGCACTATTTTATAGATAGCTTATCCTAAGCGCGGATCTTTCTTCTTTTCTTCATACTTTCCATGTAATCTGGGGAGAGAGGAGATTTACTGCATCTGGCCCTTTGACTGCAAACGTGAACATCCTCTACTGCAGTTTGAAGACCCTCAGGATATCTTATGAGCCTATCTGACCCTTTTGTCATATGACAAGTTGGGTTTATTTGTTCCGGTGATCATATCTGTATCATATCTCAATCATATCTGTCTGTAGAGATCCCTCATGTGCCCACTTGAAGGTCTGCATCACCTCCTTTGAAAACACTCTGACATCTTTCTTGTGGAATGGATTGTGGATGAGCAGGAGGATCTGCTGTCCAAGGCTGAAGCTGTCAAAACTTTTACTGAAGGTTTCAATCAGTTTATTTATGAAATCAACAAAAGAAGAAACATCTCTCTATCCTTGAATATGTTCTTTCACCTTTGTGAAATGCAAGCACTCTCCTTGAAGATCTTCCCTAAACAAATCAAGTTTTCTCTGGAAGGAGCAGACAGCGGTCATCAAATCAAAGATGGAATTGTTATTGCCCTGGAGCTTTTAAATTGAGTTAATTAAGGTGTGATGTTATGTCCACTAGGAAAGCAATATTATCCAATGTGTTCTTATCTTGTATAAACAGTAAAAACTGTTTTGCTTTCTGGCTTTCGAATTGCAAGAAAGCTGCTACTTCTGTTTGATGGACCATAAGAGTTCCAATACACTGCCTTTACTCAGCCATCTAACATTGTTGTGAAGTAAAAGGTAATTTGCATTTGCCTCAACTTGTTTAAGAAACTCTCTTAGAAAACAATGTTGATGGGATGAGGATACCCTGAGGAAATTGATGAGTTTTTCATTGTGTCCATGATTTCTGCAAACTTTTCTGATAGAATGACACACAGGACAGTTACATAGTTACATAGATAGTGAGGTTGAAAAAAGACATCAGTTCATCCAGTTCAACCTATGATGTGTGTGTGTGTGTGTTTGCTGTTAACTGTACATTGTATACTCCTGTATGTTGTGGTCTCTAAGGTGCCCATCCAATAGTCTTTTGAAACTATCGATGCTCCCCGCTGATACCACTGCTTGTGGAAGAGAATTCCACATCCTTACCGCACTTACAGTGAAGAACCCCTTACGTACTTTAAGGTTAAACCGCCTTTCCTCTAGGTTTAGTGAGTGGCCACATGTCTTATTGTATTCCCTGTCTCTGAATAGTTTGTTCCTTATGCTAGGGTCGCCAGTACAGTATTTGTACATTGATATCATATCCCCCCTCAATTGTCTCTTCTCCAGAGAGAATAAGTTCAGTGCTTGTAGTCTTTCCTCATAGCTTATGTCCTCCATTCCCCTAATTATTTTTGTTGCCCTTCTCTGGACTCTTTCCAGTTCCAGCACATCCTTCCTGAGGACCGGTGCCCAGAACTGGACAGCATACTCCAGATGTGGCCTCACCAGAGTCTTGTAGAGTGGGAGAATAATCTCTATTTCTGGAGTGAATCCCCTTTTTTATGCATCCCAGTATTCTGTTGGCTTAGCTTGCAGCGGCTTGGCATTGCATGCCACTGCCAAGCCTGTTGTCTACCAGTACCCCCAGGTCCTTTTCCATCCTAGACTCACCCAGAGGTTCCCCCCCTAGTGAGTAGCTTGCTTTCTGGTTTCTGGCACCCAAGTGCATTACTTTACATTTTTCAACATTAAACCTCATCTGCCATGTAGTTGCCCACCCCATTATTTTGTTCTGGTCCGCTTGTAAGGTTTCCACATCCTGCATAGAAGATATTGGCATGCTTAGTTTAGTATCACCTGCAAATACTGAGATTGTACTAGATATCCCCTCCTCTAGATCATTTATGAATAAATTAAACAGGATTGGTCCAAGGACAGAACCTTTACATCAGGCGTCTCCATCACAGTACCACCTTACTTTAGGCATTCCCATCAGAGTGCCCCCTTTCATTAGCTGTCCCCATTAGTGTGCCCCCTTAACATAAATTGTGCCCATCAGAGCGCCCCTTAACATAAAACGCGCCCATCAGTGTGATCCTTAACATAATATAAGTGGCATGCTGATGGGAACATTTTATGTTAAGGAGCACTCTGATGGGCACATCAAATGTGCCATCAGCGTGCCCCTTAACAAAAATTTTGTGCCCATCTGTGTTGCACTTAACATAAAATATGCCCATCAGCATGCCTCTTAACATAAAATTTGCCCATCAGAGTGCCCCTTAACATAAAATATGCCAGTCAGTGTTGCTCTTAATATAAAATATGACCATCAGCCTTAACATAAAAAGTGCCCATCAGGGTGCCCCTTAAGATAAAATAAGTAGCATGCTGATGGGCACTTTTTATGTTAAGGGGCACTCTGATGGGCACATTTTATGTTAAGGGGCACCCTGATGGGCACATTTTATTTTAAGGGGCACTCTGATGGGCACATTTTATGTTAAGTGGCACTCTGATGGGCACAAAAAAATGTGCCCATCAGTGTGCCCCTTAACAAAATATGCCCATCAGTGTGCACTTTATCAAATTATGCCCCTTTAGCAATCCCCTTATCAAAAAATATGCCCACATACCTTCAGGGCAGGAGTCAGCACAGGTGGCAAACTGCAAGGGGTGGAAGATGTGAGAGCCAGGAGTCAGGAGCAGCAGGGGGCGGGGCGCGCACGTGGCGTCATGCCCTAACCCGCAGCCCGGCCAGGAGTGAGAGCTGGGAGTGAAAGCCTCAGTCAGGAGCAGGGGGCAGGTCACACACACGGGACGTCGCTGGTTGCTGGGACACTCATGGTCCCAGCAAACCAATGACTGCTGAGATGTAGCTCTACACTGTCAGCCTGATGGTCTGTGCTCGGACTGCCATTTATTGACAGCTTTCATAAGAGAACACAGTGAAACATCTGATTTGTCCTTTATCATTTCTATTTCCTAGAAGAACTCTGACACTTGATTTGTAGAATCTCATATGAATAAAACATGTGAATACATTGAAACGTGAGGTTATTACAGTTAAGAGTTAGTGAGAATTTTCAGTTAAAACCAATTACCTTCCATTAACATCCCAAAGGCCCGGAAAAAGAGGAATACGGGATCATTAACATACTCCTTGAGAACTTCATTAGAGGAGGTTTGAACATGATGAAAGTACTTTTCCTGGCAGTAGTAATTGATTAATGCCTAAAAAGAGGAAACAATTAGTAGAGTAATCTCTCTATACAGATCCCTGGACAATGGATTTCTTCATGTGCCTACTTCCAAATGTCTTTACACTCACGTTTTGAAAGTCCATATTCAACTTCATTGAAGCTGACCTGTAGATATGGATTTCAATACATAGTTACATTGGTCTAGCTTGGACCAGTGTAAGTATTTATATACCATACCTGAGGGACTGCTGTGGGAACACAGAATCACTGTACTCATTGTCACTACAACGATTGCCATAGTCTTCCAGGTCCTGTGCGAAGAGGCTGCCCTGCTGTGTAGTAACCACAGGGGTTTCTTCACTTGGCACAGGCACCATTCACAGATCGCCTTGAATTCTGAACACATCTCCATCTCATCCAATCAGAGAATGTGTTGCATTGAATGAGAAAGGAGGCCAATGCCAAAAAAGTGAATCCCTGTGGTTACTATGTAGCAGGGGACACAGAAGACAGCGTAAATCACTGTAGTAACGTTGACAACTATAGTAATTCCCCACTTCCACAGCAGTACTACAGGTATGGCATGTGCATACTTACCTGTATATTGTATATCATATATGTATGTTGCAACGCTAGCAATAACAAAATAAATTGCTGAAAACAAAAGTCCATATCAAAATAAATCTGGCAAAGGTAAATAAAGTATATGAAATAGTCTAAGTCATGCTATTCCATATATGTAGACACCACGTGAATCATCACTACTGAAAAAAAACACACTCTTACCAGACTGAAATGACCGACTACAGAGTCTCATCCGTCTGTTATAAACACTTCCACTGGGGAACATTCAGTTCACACCCATTGGTTCCAATATGTCAGTCTGGCTTTCTCTCCAAGATTAGTAGAGACAATGGTGACCATATGTATAAGCTGATATCCACATGTTATCAAAGCAAGGAAAGCCACATGGTGTACACCGGCTAAAAACCTTAATGCAAACACACACATGATACACATTCTACTCACATGATAAAAAAACAGGTAAGCGCATAAAAATCACAATTTCAAGCTGTACAGCAAAGGTTCCAACACCAAAAAAGCGTGGAAGTGTCGCGTGCGTAGGCTTGGCCTAATGCATTTCATACAATAGGACATCACCAGGGGGATCCACGCGACGCGACCCCCCGCACTTATTTATAATATATTCAACAAGGGGAGTGACCCCATTCCAAACTACAAAATAAAGCACCGCTGGGTGCGCAAATGAAAGTAGTCACTTCCAGCGCTAGGAGGTCCTCTGTGATGTGGAACAACAAGGACAGTGGTAACACCAAAGGCTCAGGCAGATGCTGCCCTCCTCGGACAGGGTGGTCTGACTGGTACTACAGAGTCAAAATGAATATGGAAGGCGCAAGCACCTAGTGCATTACCAAAAAAGATTTATTTGATAATAAGGACAATAAAAAATGGGTACTCACAAAAGTGGTAAAGGAACAAGCCATAAGATAAACATACAACGCTGAATAGTGGGACTACACATGTCGCAATCACATTGCGGGGTAGGATAGTATAAATATAATTGAAATGATACAGTTACTACTATTGATTACAAAGATAAACTAGGCAACCTACTTGGATGTTGGATAAAAAAAAAAAAAAGTTTTTTTTAATATATATATATATATATATTTTTTTTTTTTTTTTGGAGAATCTTTTCCTTTCTTCCCATAATAATACATATAAATAAATAAATAAATATACATTTTAAATGTAAAAGAAAAATCGAGAGACTAGAAAGAATGGCAAAATATTAGGGAAAATACAACAAGTTAAGAATAATGGCATTAAAAGTAGAGATGGCCTTGCAGTTCGCCCAGCGGTCGGTTCGCGGCAAACTTTGCTCATTCGCTGTCCGCCGATCATGCAAACATATGGCGATGTTTGCGGCCGCCATATTCTTTTACATTGTGAAGAACTTTAACCCATGACACATCCATCAGGTGGTACAGGACAGCCAATTGAGACTTTTCAGCACATGGACATACCCCCTACCTTATAAATAGACCTGACCTGGCTGCCATTTTACATTCTGCCTTTTGTCAGTGTAGGGAGAGATTTGCTGTGTGGAGCAGAGACAGATTGTCAGTGACACAAATCGCTCGGTAATAGGTCCACAAAAGTCCTTTTAAGCATTGGTATAGGTGTACTGTATATATTCTCTCTTTTGTCAGTATAGGGAGAGGTTGCTGTGGGGAGCAGGGACAGACAGTCAGTGACACAAATCGCTCGGTAATAGGTCCACAAAAGTCCTTTAAAGGACTGGTATAGGTGAACTGTCTAAGTGTCTATATTCTGGGACGGATGCCTAGCCCGTGAGCTCCGCACCGCTCCGGTCTTTTGTGAGCGATTTCAATTTTTTTGCGCTATAAGCAAAAAAAGAGCGACAATTCTGAAAAAAAAACAATATTTTTCACATTCTGCTATATAACATTCTCAAAAAAAAAATTTAAAATCAAAATCTTTAAACATTTTAGGCCAATTTGTTTTCTGCTACATATTTTTGGTAAAAAATATTGCAATAAGCGTATTTCGATTGGTTTGCGCAAAAGCTACTAACTACGGAAAAAGATTTATATCATTTTTATTGTTTTTTTCTTTTTTTTTACTAGTAATGGCGGCGATCTGCGATGTTTTGTGGGACGCGACATTGCGGCGGACAGATCGGACCCCTAACTAACATTTTCTACACTTTTGGTGGTACCAGTGACATTACTACAGTAATCAGTGATAAAAATATGCACTGTTACTGTAATAATGACACTGGCAGGGAAGGGGTTAACCTTGTGGGTGATCAAGGGGTTAAATGTAAGCCCAGGGGAGTGATTCTAACCGTGGGGGGGGGGGGGGGGGAAGTGGGGCTTCTGAAATGACCATAGAGACATGTGATCCTATATAGAAGGATCACAGGGGCTCTATGATCATTGCAGGGAGAAGAACGGTCAGCTGTGTTTACAACAGCCGACCGTCCTTCTCTCTCAGCGGGGAACGATCGCGGGTGTCAGGTGGCAATCGGAGCAGCCTGACCTATGCATCGGCTTCCCCGCTGCCTACTGGGGGTGGAAACCCGCCACCAGTGGCGCGCACTTGCCCCCTAGCTCCCTGCTCGCGACTATGACTAGGTCTACATTGGTTTGCCTGGGGGAGCCACACTGCCGCAGTAAATAGGCGACATGTGGTCGGCAAGCGGTTAAACTATGAGCTTTATTCTACATCGTAGACCTTCTCCTATTGCACTTACATGGTTAACTTTAAAAAAGCACATTGGTGTAATTACAGAACGGATGTGGAACGTTCCTGGGGTCCATACCAGCTCCATACTGGTTACCAAACCTCTGAAACAGTCCTCCACTCCTTCGCCAAACAATCCGGTGTGCCGTGTAGCCACGCCCCAATGTTTCGTCACTTCCGACTTCTACTGTATTATTTATTTATTCATATATTTTAGCGTGAGGGATTAGCAGTATTTAAAAAAAAAAAAAAATATTAATATTAAACCCACAAGTGCTTTATTTTACCACTACTGTTCCTTTATACTGGCTTTTGAAATTTAAAAATGCAACAATTTAGAAATTGGATGAAAGGTTTGTGACGGACTGCCTGGCACCCCACTTGGGTGCTTCCACCAAACCATACCTCTGCCCTCCAAACCCTTCCAGCAAACCTAAAAGCTAATACCAGCCCTTTACCCCAAGCATCATACACAGACAAGATGATGTTTAGGTAAAAACCAAAGGAATGACTCTTTATTAAAACTCATACACATACTTTATACCCCCCAGGATAACATTCCCTTCTTGGGGATATTAGCATGACAATGCAAACTTCAAACAGCAATCCAATTAACAGCTAACAACTAACAGTGATCCTAATTAAACAGTAATCGAATTGACAACTAGTAACTTAGACAAGCCTAGGTGACTCAGGTCAGTGCCCACCCAGACAGTTCGGCACCAGTTCCCCAGAAAGAAAACCCAGGGCTGTCCTAATCTCATTAACCAGCTTTCACTTGTGTAATCTGTCCACTAGACAAGTCATCATAAGACAAAACTCATAGAATGTACAAGCAGTCTGAAAATGTGGAATTCTTTATCTTCATAGATTTCTTGAGGGATATTGTTGATAAATATTTCTGTTTCAAGTGGAGGAGTTTCTCCAACCCAGTCTGCAGGAGGGCCGCCATATTTCCTCTGACCATTAACCTGTACAAGATTAATATTAGACCTTTCCATCCACTCCATAACGGAAGCTTTATTGTCTTTATTCAGAGAATTAATCCAAGCCTTGCTCTCAGCGTTTGATGTTGTTGTCCATCATTAGAGAATGATCTGCTCTCTCCATGGGATCCGGACTAAACTGAGCTATTTTCCATGCTCTGACCGGGAGAAGCAGACAAAATCCCCAAGATCCTCCATGGGCCATAATCAGTGGGTAGAAGGCAAGCCCCTAGTCCCCAGTTCCAGTTGGGTCTGTCACAATTTAGCATTGGGAAGCACTTTTTGAAAGATAAGTAGCACATTTTATATACAACTATATAGATAAGAATGAAATTGGGGGACAAATAAGAAGGAAAGAGGGACAGAGGGACTTTGTGATCTATGGACCACTAATGGTCCACGAGAAAATGTTAGTGGTACCTAGGGGCTCAATGTTGTTTCCAGTGTTGTTCTCAATGCACGCTGACAGTCAATACTGGCAGGGCGCATTATTACCAGATGCCTCCCCTGTAGTTCTGACTCCTGTGAACTCAGAGGGAGAAGCCAGGAGTAGTGCAGAAAGTGGAAGGTGTAGAAGGAGGGGTCATCCAATGGCAGCGCTAATCACTGACTAGGAGGTGAGAGCACATGGCTGGATAAGGAGGTGAGATTCAATGATAAATCTGTGTAAGGCAGAAGTGTGATAGTTACATAGTTATATAGTTAGTGAGGTTGAAAAAAGACATAAGTCCATCCAGTTCAACCTATGATGTGAGTGTGTGTTTGCTTTTAACCGTACATTGTATACCCCTGTATGTTGTGGTCTCTAAGGTGCCCATCTAATAGTTCTTTGAAACTATCAATGCTCCCTGCTGATACGACTGCTTGTGGAAGAGAATTCCACATCCTTATCGCTCTTACAGTGAAGAACCCATTACGCATTTTAAGGTTAAACCGCCTTTCCTCTAGTTTTAGTGAGTGGCCACGTGTCTTATTGTATCTCCTTTCTCTGAATAGTTTGTTCCTTATGCTTGGGTCGCCAGTACAGTATTTGTACATTGAAATCATATCCCCCTCAATCGTCTCTTCTCCAGAGAGAATAGGTTCAGTGCTTGTAGTCTTTCCTCATAGCTGATGTCCTCCATTCCCCTAATTATTTTTGTTGCCCTTCTCTGGACTCTTTCCAATTCCAGCACATCCTTCCTGAGGACCAGTGCCCAGAACTGGACAGCATACTCCAGATGTGGCCGGACCAGAGTCTTGTAGAGCGGGAGAATAATCTCTTTATTTCTGGAGTGAATCCCCTTTTTTATACATCCCAGTATTCTGTTGGCTTTGCTTGCAGCGGCTTGGCATTGCATGCCACTGCCAAGCCTGTTGTCTACCAGTACCCCCAGGTCCTTTTCCATCCTAGACTCACCCAGAGGTTCCCCCCTAGTGAGTAGCTTGCTTTCTGGTTTCTGGCACCCAAGTGCATTACTTTACATTTTTCAACATTAAACCTCATCTGCCATGTAGTTGCCCACCCCGTTATTTTGTTCAGGTCCGCTTGTAAGGTTTCCACATCCTGAATAGAAGATATTGGCAAGCTTAGTTTAGTATCATCCGCAAATACTGAGATTGTACCAGATATCCCCTCCTCTAGATCATTTATGAATAAATTAAACAGGATTGGTCCCAGGACAGAACCCTGGGGGACCCCACTTTCCACACCCGCCCAATCCGAGTACTCCCCATTAATCATCACCCTCTGGACTCTCCCCTGAAGCCAGTTCTCTATCCAGGTACTCACCTTATGGTCCATACCTACCTTCCTTAGTTTGTACAGTAAGCGTTTGTGGGGAACGGTGTCAAAGGCCTTTGCAAAGTCCAGATACACCACATCCACAGGCTTTCCTTTATCTAGGTGGCAGCTCACTTCATTGTAGAAGTATAATAGATTGGTTTGGCAAGAACGATTTTTCATGAATCCATGCTGATTACTACAAATAATACAGTTTTCATTACTAAAGTCTTGTATGTGGTCCCTTAACATCCCCTCGAAAATCTTGCAGAC
Source organism: Pelophylax lessonae (assembly GCF_965119305.1). Lineage (NCBI taxonomy): Eukaryota > Metazoa > Chordata > Amphibia > Anura > Ranidae > Pelophylax > Pelophylax lessonae. The sequence continues at coordinate 261,028,357 of NC_138773.1, read as the reverse complement.
TACAGATGTTAGGCTGACCGGCCTATAGTTACCCTGGATACATCTCGGCCCCTTTTTAAATATTGGTACCACGTTGGCTTTTTTCCAATCAGCTGGCACCATACCCGTCTGTAAACTATCCTTAAAGATCAAAAATAATGGTCTGGCAATCACCTGGCTGAGCTCTTTAAGAACCCTCGGGTGCAAGCCATCCGGTCCCGGTGATTTATTTATGTTAAGTTTCTCTAGTTTAGTTTTAAGTCTATCTTCAAGTTTAAGTTAGCCATGGCGGTATTTCCTGAGGTGTGTTGTTTAGTTCGGCCTTACAAGCTGGGTTCGTGTAGCCCCCCGATTCTTTTGTGAAGACTGAAGAGAAGAAATTATTTAACACTTCCGCCTTTTCTCTGTCCTTAGTGGCCATATTTCCTTTGTCATCTTTTATGGGGCCAATGTGTTCTGGCCTCACTTTCTTACTGTTAAATATACTTAAAGAACTTCTTGGGGTTCTTTTTACTCTCCTCCTCTATATGTCACTCGTGTTCTATTTTAGCCGCCCTGATTTCGTTTTTACATTTCTTATTACACTCTTTGTAATGCTTAAATGCTGCCAATGACCCCTCAGTCTTGTATTTTTTGAAGACCTTTTCTTTAGCACTAATATGCATTTTTATGTTGGAGTTTAGCCACCCAGGGTTTAGTTTTGCTCTTTTAAATTTATTTCCCTTTGGAATGCACTGGTCAATCCCCTTGTTAAGTATGTTCTTGAAGCACTCCCATTTTTCCTCCATGTTCTTTGTTCCCAGGGTTCTATCCCAATTGATATTTTCTAGCAGCGAGCGCAGTTTTGGGAAATTGGCTCTTTTGAAATTCAGCATCCTTATATTACCCCTCTGCTTCCTATTACTGTAATTAATACTGAAACTTATTGACCTATGATCACTGTTTCCTAAGTTGCCCCGTATTTCTATATCCGTTAGAGGGTCTGTATTGTTGGTAATCAGTAGGTCAAGTACCGCATTGTTTCTTGTCGGTGCATTCACCATCTGACCCATGAAATTGTCCTGCAAAACATTTAGGAACTGCCTAGCCTTGGCTGAGTGTGCGGTTCCTTCTGCCCAGTCTATATCAGGATAATTAAAGTCCCCCATTATAATGACATTTCCCATCCTTGCTGCCAATCCTATCTGTAGAATGAGGTCCGCCTCCCCCTCCTCCCTCTGGTTGGGGGGCCTATAGCATACGCCCAATATTACCTTCCCCACCGTGCCTTCCCTTTGAAGCTCTACCCATAGGGATTCTGCCTCGTCCTTAGCTCCATTATTAATATCATCCCTCATATTTATCTGTATACTGTTCTTAATATACAGACATACCCCTCCCCCTTTTTTACCTTCTCTATCTCTGCGATAAAGGGAATACCCCTGAATGGTCGCCATCCAGTCATGAGCGCTGTCAAACCAAGTCTCTGTTATCCCCACAAAATCTAAGTCCTCCTCAAACATCAGTAGCTCCAGCTCTCCCATCTTGTTGACCAGGCTTCTGGCATTGGTATACAAACCTCTTAATTTTGACTGGTTACATATATCCTCATTTTATGTTTTTAGGCTGCTCTCTTGATTTTTCCCCATATCCACCCTGGGTATAGGAGCTCCGAACACCCTACCGCTAATGCCCCCATTTCTGCCCTCTGAAACTTGCTTTCCACTGGCTAATTCTACATCTGTACCCTCCCCCCCATCACCTAGTTTAAAAGCCCCTCTAACTTTTTGGCCATCTTCTCACCCAGTACGGCTTCACCCTCCCCATTTAGGTGCAATCTGTCCCTACCAAAGAGCGTGATGTAGAATGCATGGGGGGGGGGGGTTAGGGGGTGCAGAGAGCCAGAACCATGAGTATATAAGGCAGCGGTGTGATCCAGGGGGAGGGGAGGCAGAGAGCTGGAGCTTTGTGTATAAGGCAGCAGTGTGATTCAGGAGAGGGGGCAGAGAGTTGGAGCATTGTGTGTGTAAGGCAGCAGTGTGATCCAGAAGAGGGGGGCAGAGAGCTGGAGCATTGTGTGTATAAGGCAGCAGTGTGATCCGGGGGGAGGGGAGGGGAGGCAGAGAGCTGGAGCATTGTGTGTATAATGCAGCAATGTGATCCGGGGGGGGGGGGGGGGCAGAGAGCTAGAGCATTGTGTGTATAAGCCATGTAAAGGTTGGCGGCCACTGATCTAAGGCTGGCCATACATGTTCAATCCTCTTGTACAATTTTCCTTTAGATTTACCAAACAAATGTATAATATGAGGTCAAGACTAAACAACTTTCAATTGACTCCAATTAGGAAGGTCCTTACACTACAATGATTAAGGTAAATCTAAAGGAAAATTGTAGAAGAAAATTGAACATGTATGGCAAGCCTCAGAAGTTAAGTAAGCGGTGACAAAAGTCTCTTCCTCGCCCTGATACAGGCATAGAGCAAGATAGGATGTTCATACATATATGACACCATAACTGCATCCTTAGGTTCAACATTCGGAAGGAAGGGCAAAATATGACTTAATAAAAGAGGTATGTCAGCCAAACTATGCAGACAGTAATAAAATATTTACTGTATACCAGCTATTTTCTGCTATAATCCAACTACTGTCTTCTTTGCAGGTGTTCTTTGATACTTTCCTAGTGAAACAAGAAGTAGCATGTGTTTGTAAATTGTATTAGTCATTTTCAGATAACAATGTGAAGGACAGGCCTGTTGCAGCAGTAAAGCATGACCAGGCAAGTAATCCGCTTGACCTCAAAGCACATTCTTCAGACGTACTGTCAGACGTGCAAGTTCAGAGGTCAAGTCATGTCAGTGACACAAGCCACAGGATAAATACTCCACTCACGAAGGTACATGTAGACCATTATTATTATTATTATACAGGATTTATATAGTGCCAACAGTTTGCGCAGCGCTTTACAATATGAGGGAAGACAATACAGTTACAATACAATTCAATACAGGAGGAATTAGAGGGCCCTGCTCGTTAGAGCTTACATTACAAAGTAAGATTACAAAAAAAAAAAGTTTTAGAGTATAGCTTTAACTGATTGTTATAACAAATAATTATGAGCCCATCATACAGAATTAATTGCAAATTGCAACATGATTTTCACTTTTAATTTTTATTTTTTTGTGCTCCATTCTCCTAATTCCTTTCTCCTATATTCTTCCAAATGTCCCTGGTCCAAGGGTCAAACTGTGCTCTGAGCTATTATTTGGCCTCGACAGCCAATTCCTACTTAAAACAACTCTGATCCGGCAGAACATCAGGTTATCACTTTAAAATGAGGAGCTGTTGAAATCTCTAAATACAACGAGCTGCCACTTGCCAACACCACTTACCCCTATCCTGTGCAGTGACAGAGCTGAGAGTTAATATGTAGTACAGGGTTTGAAACCGAGAAAATATTTGTTTCTATGCTCACCCTCTCACTATGTTCATGGTGATTGGCAGTAGACTCTGACAACATAAACATAAAGAAAGATGCTTTGCTGGCTTTCTAAAAAAGCTAGCTACCTGGGTGTTTTGCATATTTTATGTCACATACAGCTAGCATTAGTCCATAATATCAGCTTCCCATAGCTCCCAACTGTCTCTGAATTTGAGGGACTGTCCCTGATTTGAAAAAAAGTCCCTCTGTCCCTCTTTCCTCCTCCTTCCTTTGTCCCTCATTTTGGTCTGATCTATATAGTTGTAAATAAAATGCACTATTTATCTTTTAAAAGCTGTCTCCCGATGCAAAAATGTTTCATCAGATTTCTAAATGGTTGCATTTGTAAATTTAAAAAGCCAGTATAAAGAAATAGAAGTGATAAAAAAGTACTTGTGGGTTTAACTTAGTGGTCTTCAAACTATGGCCCTCCAGTTGTTCAGGAACTACAATTCCCATCATACCAAGTCATGTCTGTGAATGTCAGAGTTTTACAATGCCTCATGGGATGTGTAGTTCCACAACAGCTGGGAGGGCCGTAGTTTGAGGATCCCTGGACTTTAACTAATAATTTTTTGTGTAGAATTGTTCTTTAACCTCCCTGGCGGTATGATTATGTCTGGAATTACATACCAAAAGCGGTACAATTGTTTTCATGGAAATTTGGCGTTATGTATTATAGGTCTATAATTCTTAGTAATTACTGACTTAAACCTGACCAAAACAAGACTCTAGTAGACATCCCAGATGTGATCAATTTGAAACACAAACGCATGAATTATAATCGAATCAATAATATTATTTTATTATTTAATATATAATATATATAATAAAATTATATTATTGATTAGATTATAATTCATGCATTATATATTATATATAGATATGTGTGTGTGTGTGTGTGTGTGTATATATATATATATATATATATACATATATATATATATATATACACACACATATATATATATATATATATATATATATATAATATATAACACATGAATTATAATTGAATCAATAATATAATTTTATATATATATATATATATATATATATATATATATATATATATATATATATATATATATGTGTGTGTGTGTGTGCATATTATATATATATATATATGCATATATATATATATATATATGCATATATATATATATATATATATATATATATATATATGCATATATATATATATATATATATATATATATGCATATATATATATATATATATATATATATAATATAATATAAAGTGTGTTTTGTGTTTTGTGCAACGTTTTTTTTTTTTTTTTTTTTTGAATTTCCCTCCCTAGTTCCGCTCCCATGCAGCATTGCTGCTGCAGGGAACGGAACTAGGAAGTGATCGTACCGACGGAGGGACGGAGGAGCAGCGGGACTCTCGGCTGGCGGTCTCAGCAATGAGAGATCATCGCTGGATCGCCAGGATAAGGTAAGAGAAGCTCCGCTGCGCTCTCTGCAATCCACCCCGAGCGTGACTCGGGGTTACCGCTCCTGATATGAAAAATCAACCCCGAGTCACGCTCGGGATTACCGCTAAGGCGGTTAAGGGGGTGTGGCAGAGTGTATGCCTTTATACTTTTGCTAATAGGCGTCCCTCGTTCTCATCTCAAAAAGTTGGGAGGTTTGGCTTCCTATCAACCTCAACATCCTTCCTATCTGCCTTACCATGGCAGTATTCAGACTGGGAGAGCGAGGGACAATAATAGGAGCCCATCAAGCTTTGCTGTTGGCATGTGTGCTGACAAGGAATATACTGAGAGAGCAGAGTAAACAGAGATGATGACATTATCTAATCAGCTGCTTGCAAACAGAGAAATTACACCACATTCCTTAAAGGGGTTGTAAACCCTTTTTAAAAAAAAATGAAAATAACAAACATGCCTATACTTACCTGCTCTGTGTAATGGTTTTGCACAGAGCAGCCCAGATCCTCTTCTGGGGTGCCCGGCTGGCTCTCCAGGCTCCTCCTCTTCATCGGGTGTCCTCACTCGTGCAGGCTCGCTCCCCAGTTCTGCTGTTGCATACATTGACACAGACTCAGCCCTGCCAATGGCTCCTGCTGCTATCAATCTGTCCAATGAGGAGAGATAGTGGCAGGAGCTTGTGCACATCGCTGGATAGGATTGGGCCCAGGTAAGAAAAAGGGGGGTCTGGGGGGGGAGCTGCAGCACAGAAGGTTTTTCACCTTAAAGGGATTGTAAAGACAGAAAGCTATTTTATCTGCATGCATTCTATGCATGCAGATAAAAAACCTTCTATGTGCAGCAGCCCCCCTTAGCCCCCCTAATACTTACCTGAGTCCCATCTAGATCCAGTGATGTTGCAGGAGTGTCGCGGCTGCCCAGGGCTCTCCTCCTCATTGGCTGAGACAGCAGCGCAGCACCACTGGCTCCTGCTGCTGTCAATAAAAGTCAACCAGCCAAAGGGGAGTGAAAGGGGGCGGGCCGGGTCATGGCTCTGTGTCTGAATGGGCACAGGAAGCTGTGGCTCTGGTGCCCCCCATAGGAAGCTGCTTGCTGTGGGTGCACTCAACAGGAGGGAGGGGCCAGGAGAGCCGAAGAGGGACCAGAGAAGAGGAGGATCTGGGCTGCTCTGTGCAAAACCATTACAGAGCAGATAAGTATAACATGTTGGTTATTTTTAACTAAAAAAATTAGACTTTAGTATCAGTTTAGTGCATAGAATGCATTAAGGCGAAAGACCTTGAGGCTTTACAACCACTTTAACCACTTGCCGACCGTTTACATGGAGCGTACTGCGGCAAAGTGGCTCATTATCATCCAGCGGCGTAGACCTACGTCGCTGGACTCCTCCCCTTGTGGGCGGCGCGCGTGCCGCCGGAGGCTCGCTCCCGCTGTATTCAGACACAGCGGGAGTCAGCCCAGGGGAGGAGAGGCGGTGATCATCGTCGGGGATCGAGTGAGGAGATCCGCCAGTTTGTGTAAACAAAGCGGGCGGATCTCCTAAGTGACAGGCAGGGACAGATTACAGGATTCAGCATAGCTGAACCTGCGATCTGTGCCTGTGTCACACAGTCCCCTCCCCCCACACACGTCAGTAAGCACCAGGCATACATTTAACCCCTTGATCACCAATAAAGTTAACCCCTTCCCTGCCAGTGTCATTATTACAGTAAAAGTGCATATTTATAGCACTGATTACTGTAGTAATGTCACTGGTACCCCCAAAAGTGTCAAAAATGTCAGTCAAGGGTCCGATCTGTCCGCCGCAATGTCGCAGTCCCGCAAAAAAATTGCAGATCACCGCCATTACTAGTTAAAAAAAAAACAATAAAAATGATTACATTTCCCGTAGTTAGTAGCTGCAATAACTTTTGCGCAAACCAACCAAATACGCTTATTGCGATTTTTTTTACCAAACATATGTAGCAGAAAACAAATTGGCCTAGAATGTTAAAAAAATTTTGATTTTTACATTTTTTGGGGGGGAATTTCATATAAAAAAATGTGAAAAATATTGTTATTTTTTCAAAATTGTCGCTCTTTTTTTGTTTATAGCGCAAAAAGTAAAAATCACACAGGTGATCAAATACCACCAAAAGAAAGCTCTATTTGTGGGAAAAGAAAGGGTACAGCATCGCACGACTGCGCAATTGTGCGTTAAAGTAACGCAGTGCCGAATCACAAAATATGGCCTGGTCAGGAATGGGGTAAAATCTTCCGGTCTTAAAGCGTTAAAAATACGCTCATTGAGAATTTTTTTTGTCAAAGACATGTAGCTAAATACATTTTTGCCTAAATATATGACAAAAATTGAATATATTGGATTTTATTTAATTGTCAAAGTAGAAAAATATTGTTATTTTTTTCAAAATTGTCGCTCTTTTTTTTATTAATATCACAAAAAATGAAAAGTGCAGAGGTGATCAAATACCACCAAAAATAAGCTCTGTTTGTGGGGAAAAAAGGACTTAAATTTTGTTTGGGTACGGCGTTGCATGACCGCGCAATTGTCAGTTAAAGTCGCACAGTGCCAAGTTGCAAAAAGTGCCCTGGACGTAAAGCAGGAAAATCCTCCGGTCCTAAAGTGGGTAAAGCCCAACTCTGGGCTTCCTCCTTCTGCCCCCTAGTGCTCCCACCCTCTCCTCTCTAAGGCTTCTTATCTTTTATAGTTACCTTTTTTAAATATATTTAGGTCCATCACAACACAAAGGGTCCTGAAGAGAGCAGTGCTGGTGTCAGCACAGCTCTATGGCATCATTATATGTAAGTGGATGGTGCCATCATGATGCCCCCTCAGTGGGCAGTCCCATGACCTCTTGAACTCACAGGATGTCCTCATTCTTTGGAGTTACATGCCACTGGGCATTATTCAACCCAGAAGACTGAGGACATCTAGGGCAAAAATAAATTACTGCAGGGGGCTGCACTTGAGAGAAGGTAAATATTGCAGGTGGAGCAGCTTTTTTGTTTAACCACTTGCCGACCACCGCCCGACTATATACGGTGGCGGTCAGCCCCTCCCAGGCAAAGTGACGTACTGGTACGTCACTAGCCTGGGAGCGAATAGGGGGCGAGCGCGCGCCGCCGGAGGCACGCTCCCGCCCCCGCTTATACCCGAAGAAGCCGGCGCGTGTGACCGGCAGACCCGATGTCCGCCGGTCACTCGCGATCGTCGGGTGGAGAGGGAGAAAGGCAGGCGGCTGATGTAAACAAAGCCGCCTGTCACTCTCCCCTGTGTAAAAGCACAGATCACTCGGTCCTGCTATGTAGGACCGTTGATCTGTGCTGTTACACACAAAGCCACATCCAATCTCAGTAAGAAATACACCCCTAGGGACACACTTAACCCCTCCCTCTCCAATAAAGTTAACCCCTTCCCTCCCAGTGTCATTTTTACAGTAACAGTGCATATGTATAGCACTGATTACTGTAGTAATGTCACTGGTATCCCCAAAGTGTCAAAAATGTCAGTCAAGGGTCCGATCTGTCCTCCGCAATGTCGCAGTACCGCAAAAATAATCGCAGATTGCCGCCATTACTCGTTAAAAAAAAAACAATAAAAATGACAAAAATCTTTCCCTTAGTTAGTAAACGCAATAACTTTTGCGCAAACCAATCAAAATACGCTTTTTGCCATTTTTTTTACCAAACATATGTAGCAGAAAACACATTGGCCTAAAATGTTAAAAAAAATTTGATTTTTACATTTTTTGGGGGGAATTTCATATAAAAAAATGTGAAAAATATTGTTATTTTTGCAAAATTGTCCCTCTTTTTTTGTTTATAGTGCATGATCAAAAAATCGCACAGGTGATCAAATACCACCAAAAGAAAGCTCTGCTTGTGAGAAAAAAAGGATGTTAATTTAATTTGGGTACAGCGTCGCACGACCACGCAATTGTCCGTTAAATTCACGCAGTGCCGAATCGCAAAATAGGCCCTGGTCAGGAAGGGGGTAAAATCTTCCGGGGCTTAAGTGGTTAAAAAGACTTTTATGGTACCATTTTAAAAAAAAATCTATCTGGACAGAATTAAAAAATGTTTAAATATGTGTATCTCGACTTTGCAGTCAGCTGTTTGCACAGAGCTCATATTTAACAAGACGTTTTTAAAGGAAAGATGACATAAAGCACAGATCAATCACGATCAGCTTTCAGTGGGCCATAAATATTCCATTTTCAATGTGTTAAACAGATAATCCATAGAAGATAAAAACATTTGTGTAGTAAGAATATCATGTTGAATAGTAATTCGGGTGACATTCATTATCACTGATATGAAATGTTTTTGAAGCGTTCTCATTTATCTCCTGGATGGAGCAGATTATCAAACCATATTCAGGCTGTAAGACACCTCAGTAAACACATTAAATGGCATAGTAATAAAAAAGAAAAAATCCCGGTGTTGGGTAAATTGATCTGGGATTTGTAGGGGATTGAGAAAATCAAGAAGCGTCAGGAAGATCAAATTTTGGGATTTGCCTTCAAAGAATCAGCTTTACTTAGTTTCGATGTTTACAGAGAATCACAAATTTATTCACTTTACTGCTACTGCTTTATTTTCACAAAAAATATTTTCTCCTAGATTTGTTGTTGATTATTTCTAACAAAATCATATAGATGGATGTGCCAAGTTTAGGTAGCTGTCAACATACAGTGCAACAGACACTTTCTAATACAGGTATACTTTAAACACGAAGGCATAAATGCTTTTGCTTTGTTTCAGAAACAATTTTTCCTTTTTTTTTTTTTATACGGTTAACCACTTAAAGACCAGGCCTATTATTACACTTCTCTCCTACATGTAAAAAAGAGTGTTTTTTTTTTTGCTAGAAAATGACTTAGAACCCCAAAAATGTATACCTTTTTTTCGCAGGACCACTGTATGAAAAACCCACTGAAAACAGGCCACCAGATTAATAGACTAGCATGGACAACCCTCGTATACCTAGTCTCATATACCTGGTCCGGGTAGAAACAATGCCCCAGGTCAGCAATATCAGCCAGATCCCATACTGTTTAGGAATAATATTCCTAAACAGTATGGGATCGTATACTGCACAAATCTGGCCTTTATGAAAGAGTGGCAAGAAGAAAGCCATTTCTTAAAGATATCCATAAAAAGTGTCGTTTAAAGTTTGCCACAAGCCACCTGGGAGACACACCAAACATGTGGAAGAAGGTGCTCTGGTCAGATGAAACCAAAATCGAACTTTTTGGCAACAATGCAAAACATTATGTTTGGCGTAAAAGCAACACAGCTCATCACCCTGAACACACCATCCCCACTGTCAAACATGGTGGTGGCAGCATCATGGTTTGGGCCTGCTTTTCTTCAGCAGGGACAGGGAAGATGGTTAAAATTGATGGGAAGATGGATGGAACCAAACACAGGACCATTCTGGAAGAAAACCTGATGGAGTCTGCAAAAGACCTGAGACTGGGACGGAGATTTGTCTTCCAACAAGACAATGATCCAAAACATAAAGCAAAATCTACAATGGAATGGTTCACAAATAAACATATCCAGGTGTTAGAATGGCCAAGTCAAAGTCCAGACCTGAATCCAATTGAGAATCTGTGGAAAGAACTGAAAACTGCTGTTCACAAACGCTCTCCATCCAACCACGCTGAGCTCGAGCTGTTTTGCAAGGAGGAATGGGCAAAAAGTTCAGTCTCTTGATGTGCAAAACTGATAGAGACATATTCCAAGTGACTTACAGCTGTAATGGCAGCAAAAGGTGGCGCTACAAAGTATTAACTTAAGGGGGCTGAATAATTTTGCACGCCCAATTTTTCAGTTTTTTATTTGTTAAAAAAGTTTGAAATATCCAATAAATTTTGTTCCACTTCATGATTGTGTCCCACTTGTTGCTGATTCTTCACAAAAAAATTACAGTTTTATATCTTTATGTTTGAAGCCTGAAATGTGGCCAAAGGTCGAAAAGTTCAAGGGGGCCGAATACTTTCGCAAAGCACTGTATATTATTCTTATTATAGTGAAAGCCTATGGGAAAATTTGGCACCCTAACTCTTCCCACAGTTTTTACGCTACATAGACAACTAATATACGGAAACGAGCGGATCATTCCCAATCGCATTGCTATTACTTTTTTGGAAGGTTTTACTGAATGGTTTGCGAAATATCATCGTTTTTGTGGCAAAATTTGGCAAAATTGGCCTCATAGGAATGAATGGTGGAATGTTCTGGAATGTTTAAAACAAAACCGTTTGTTTCCAACTGCCAACATTTCTTAACTGCTGCCACACACACACACACACACACACAAACACACACACATACACACACCAAACACACACAACACTTAACCACTTGCCGACCGCCGCAAGTAAATTTACTGCGGCGGTCAGCCCCTCACAGGCAGAGTGACGTTAATTAATGTCACTAGCCTGGGAGGGTCTGGGGAGCGAGCGCGCGCCGCCGGAGGCGCGCCCCCGCTCCCGCGCGGTCACGGACCCCCCCGCGCGTGTGACTGGCGGACCCGATGTCCGCCGGTCACTCGGCGATCGTCGGGGGAGAGGGAGAAAGTCAGGCGGCTTGTGTAAACAAGCCACCTGTCATTCTCCTCGGTGTAAAAACACTGATCAGACGGATCTACTATGTAGATCCGTTGATCAGTGTCCTTACACCTCAAGCCACAGCCAATCACAGTAGAAAGCATGCCCCTAGGGACACACACAACCCCTCCCTCCCAAATAAAGTTAACCCCTTCACTACCAGTGTATTTTTACAGTAACAGTGCATATATATAGCACTGATTACTGTAGAAATGTCACTGGTAACCCCAAAAGTGTCAAAAATGTCAGTCAAGGGTCCGATCTGTCCGCCACTATGTCGCAGTACCGCAAAAAAAATCGCAGATCGCCGCCATTACGCGTTAAAAAAAAAACAACAAAAATGACAAAAATCTTTCCCTTTGTTAGTAAACGCGATAACTTTTGCGCAAACCAATAAAAATACGCTTTTTGCGATTTTTTTTACCAAACATAGGTAGGATAAAACAAATTGGCCAAAAATGTTAAAAAATTTTGATTTTTACATTTTTTTGGGGGGGAATTTCATATAAAAAAATGTGAAAAATATTGTTATTTTTGCAAAATTTACGCTCTTTTTTTGTTTATAGCGCAAAAAGTAAAAAGCGCACAGGTGATCAAATACCACCAAAAGAAAGCTCTGTTTGTGGGGAAAAAAAGGGCGTCAAATTTGTTAAGGTACAGCGTTGCACGACCGCGCAATTGTCCGTTAAAGTCACGCAGTGCCGAATCGCAAAATACCCCCTGGTCGTTTAGCAGGAAAATACTCCGGGGCTTAAGTGGTTAAACACACACACAATACACATACACGACACACACACACCACACACACACACACACACACACACTCACACACACACCACACACACCATAGGTTGAACTGGATGGACTGATGTCTTTTTTCAACCTCACAAACTATGTATGTAACTATGTAACACACACACACATGCACACACCACACACACCACACACACACGCAACACACACCCACACACCACACACAACACACACACCACACATACACCACTTACACACACACATGCACACACACACACACCACACAAACTGCTGCCACTCCCACACACACATAGTTACTCCGCCCACTCCAGCTGGAGACTACCGGAGGTGGCAAGAACACTTCACACAATTTCCCCATAAATTGTACGTTTTCTAGTTTACATTTGTTATAGCACATCTTTAGATCATTTTATTATTGTTTTTTATTTGAGATCACTTATTAGCGCTGCACTTATTGTTTCCATATCTCTTTAAAGGTTATACAATATATTCACCTTTTGGTGCTAGCTGCTGTCTTCATATCTCACCAGCGCTCACTTTCGTACTCCTGGAGGCTTCTTGTACTGCTTCTTCATCCTCCAGCCTCAGCACTGCTGTACAGTGGATTGCAAGCGGGTGATACAAAGTCCAATCCAGACACCAGCACTTACATTTAGGGATGTATAGTAATGTGTGTCTCCTATATCTGCCTGGAATTCAGCTATACATATTTGATTATAACATACAAAGTTTCCTATGGAGTTAACTTTCAGCAAAAAAACTCCTGACATTGAAAACATATGTATCTTGTAAATGGGGCCCATACAGCTGTTCACTCCAAATAATAACACATTTTTTTTGGAAACTAGGGTGTCTCAGGTCTTCTCAATAATAGATCTAATTTACCCCTTGCAGCTTTAAAAACAAGGTATGTCTCATTTTCTTACAAGAAATGCTCCAGCTGTCACATATAGCTTGGTTTCTTATATCCTTGATATCTATATTGATATTTTTCATACCCTATATTTTAGACACTTTCCAGGTGTTAGTTTAAAATTTTGCCTGAGGATAATGTGTGTAAAAGTGTGTTCTCTGAATACTTTTCCTTGTTCTGTAACTTAATCCTGACTTGGGCAAAAATACCCTAATAGAGTTTTACAGATGACATCATTCACATTATGAATAATAATTGACAATATTTCTGATGGATGTTGAAGGTGTCTTTTATGGCTTCAGTTGGGGGATCTCCATTGTTGACATTTGATGAGTAAAATATGTGAGCAATTTATGAAAATTCCTGTTCCAGATGGATAAGCCCCTAAATGGCCCAGGTGCAGAGGGTTAATTACACTTTACAGTTGTACACTAGGAAATATTTTCTTGCTACATTTTTACACCGCTTCTTGGGTTATATACTGATTATATTAGTCAACAAAAAAAAAAAAAAATAGTAAGTACTGTAGATGTTTGAAATAGTGGCCTTACTTAGCTAATGCAAAAAAAAAAAAAAATACATTTTAAAAAACTGTATTTGCATTACATACCTCAAAAAAATAGAACTCAAAGTAACACAATTTTCATGTTTTCAGTTTTGGGCAGAGTGACGAAGGGTTAGAACCCCTGCCAGGTTTTTATTCCTGTCTGTGACAACATTTGGGACATTTACCCTCACTATTTGTCTTGGTGACCATTATAGAGGGAGAGAAGGAAAATCTGAAATGTTACAGCTGTTACTGGAGTGTTCCTGTTCCAGCTATCACTCACTTCATTTATTTTTCATAGGTGAGATGAATATCCCCTTTCTGACAAGGAGACAGACAGCTGTAGGAACTTTGCAAAATTTGTAAACTATCCCAAACAATTGCATTCTCACTTGAGACTTGACAGATACCACACCAGAGGTAAATGGCGCTGTATTTCAGTAGATATTAAGGGGCACTATATATAAACGTTAATATTCCAACACAGGGTATTCCAAAATATTTATGATTGTATTACCCTTTTCACATCACAATGATTGTAAATAATACATATAAATAAATATAATAAATATTAAAAAGTGCAAATAGTGCAGTAAAGTGCTAAAATGTGATGTGGCCAATAAATTATTAATTAATAAATATAATATAGTGCCAATAAATATAAATATAAATATGAGGGAATGTAAGGTGCTTAGTGAAAGGTGACAGATGTATAAGTAAATGATAGTATCCCAAATATCTCAGCAAGTGATCAGTGGATGTGGATAAGTCTAAAGCTGATAATATTGAACAAATGACTAACATGATCAATAAATATATGATTAAGTGATGTAGTGATGGTTCATTTTATATAAATGATATATAAGAGACACATATATGAAGAACCACAGATTTGGTAAATATAAATACGCTGCTCCTGATGACGTCACTCTGACGAAACGCGTAGAGCGTAATCACGTCATTTCCGCTACCTTGGAACGCACATCCGTCATTTGGAACGCATAGCGTTCCGGAAGTAAACTGCAAACGAGGAAGTTGCGGTCCCTATACTATTGCATGCACGCTTACCTACTTGTTATGTAAGTACCGTTTTTTATTTAATAAACTCAGAACCTTACAATACTTCACTATATGAGGCTCTTCTTCTTATATATGATCTGGAAAATTGCCACAAACATTTGATGGGATGCTGAGGTTGTATTGATTATATTATACTAAACATATGGGAGAGATGATCCAGTGGAGCCACTGAAGCCACCAGTACCTTGGCCCTGTCTGGCAGAAGGAAACCCTGTGTAACATCACGCTGGTTACCCCTGTAGGGGTATTTAGCTCCAGTGAGTTTATTTCACCGATTAATCACTTTGATGGACTAATATTGCTGAATTTTATTTAATTAAACTTGAGTCACTCCTGTTCACTTTATTGACCACCCTGCAGAGCAGGTCCCTGCAAATACAGTTGGGCAGGCTGCACCAAGTCACTTCATATCATATTTACCAAATCTGTGTTTTTTCATATATTTGTCTCATATATAATTTATATAAAATTAACCGTCACTTTATCATATATTAATTGATCACGTTAGTCATTTTTTCAATTTTACCAGCTTAGACTTATCCACATCCACTGATCACTTGTTGAGATATTTGGGATACTATCATTTACTTATACATCTGTCACCTTTCACTAAGCACCTTACATTCCTTCATATTTATATTTATATTTATTGGCACTATATTATATTTATTAATTAATAATTTATTGGCCACATCACGAATGAACACTTTACTGCACTATTTGCACTTTTTAATATTTATTATATTTATTTATATGTATTGTTTACAATCATTGTGATGTGAAAAGGGTAATACGATCATAAATATTTTGGAATACCCTGTGTTGGAATATTAACGTTTATATATAGTGCCCTTTAATATCTACTGAAAGACAGCGCCATTTACCTCACCAACCCCTTTAAACATTACTAAATACAATCCACTGGATCGTATTTTGAGGTAGGCTGCAGCCTTTAGTTATTCCACAGCCCGGATCTCTTAAACTTTTTAGATACCACACCAAGGCTGTAGATCATTTTTTTTTCCTGCGGGGGGTTCAGCCTTGAGTACCCAGAGAACAATAATTATCATGCCTGCCACATTGTGACAAATTGTGGTGTGTAAATATATACAGTATATACAGCGCCCCCAGCAGGCACATCTGTTAGTGAAGAAAATAGTAAACACGGCTTCAATGTAAGCCAGGACCTTGACTGTCAGCTTCCTGGATGAGACAGGTGGTCTTCCCAGTGGCAGTGGGGCTCCCACAGCTGATAGGCTACACTAGCTTAGCTACTGTGAAATTGACGGATCCTCTGGGGGGGGGGGGGTTGTACCTCCCCTGACCCCCCCTTATCTACGCCCCTTTACCACACTGACTGGCCTGTGTATAACCTACAGTATATACTAATATACTTTGATCCTTTTTTTTAGGTATTTTATTGAACAAACAAAACAATATATAACAGAGAAATAACAGGAAGCATGTCAATTGAAGAGCTAAAAAAGACACACACAAGACTCCATTTCACAACAAAAGCCATGACAAAAATAACATACATAACTGTCAGCCGAAACATTAGTATAGAACCCTCCCAGCCCGAATAAAAAATCTTCCAGAGGCTGTAAAACCATTGGCTATGCAGAGTCAGAAACTGAAGAAGTAGTCCGGTCAGAGTCCACCCAAAAAGACCAAATTTTCCGGAACTTCTTGGGGCAGCCTCTGGCCTCATACGTCATTTTATACAGAGGCAATGCCTGATTAATGAGTGCAATCCATAATGGAACGTCAGGGGGAGCAGTAGATTTCCATCTAGTAGCTATAGCCTTCCTAGCATAAAAGAATGTCAAGCGGAGAAACAATTTAGTACGAGCAGGGACGTCCTCGTCATCCACATAACCCAGCAGACAACGAAGGGGGCTACAAATATTGGATAACTGAGAGATATCTGCAATAAAAGCTGTGACTTCTGACCAAAAGGCCTGGACAGGTGGACATTCCCAGAACATATGAAAAAATGAACCATCAGCAGCAGTACACATACTTTGATCCTTGTTTAGGACTAGTTTTAGTTAGAAGTGGACTAGTACAAGGATAATCAACCTTGACATACAATGCAAGCAAGAAAAATGTGCAATTTCATGAAAAAAAAAAGTATGCATACTATTAATGTTTACAAGTTATCAGTTGTAAATTAGATTCAACTCACCCCGCTACACTCTTCTCCTCCACCATCCACATTATGTTTTCAGACATCTCTTCCAGTTCACACTTTGTTCTCTAGTGCCCCCCTCTAGAAGATTCAAGATTTGTCATATATTAATCACGGTACACATTTTATTTTATTAATTAAGATTGCACATCATCAATTGTCATATTTATTTACAGTCTAAATCATGATGATTATTGATTATTTATTGATTTTTTTATATATATTTAAGATTCATAAGTGCACATATTTATTAGTATTAAAAATATTTAAGAGTTTACTTCGAGATCGCAAAACGCATTTACCACCTTTGAAGCACAGTACCCCCCCCCCCACCATTGACCTCAACCCGACAGAACACCTTTGGGATAAATAAAAGCAGAGACTGTGAGCCAGGACTTCTCATTCAACATCAGTGCCTGACCTCACAAATTGGCTTCTGGAAGAATGGTCAAACATTCCCATAGACACTCCTAAACCTTATGGACAGCCTTCCCAGAAGAGTTGAAGCTGTTATAGCTGCAGAGGGTGAGCCAACTCAATATTGAACCCTATGGACAAAGACTGGGATGCCATTAAAGTTCATGTGCGTGTAAAGGCAGGCGTCCCAATACTTTTGACAATATAGTGTATCTGTATATAGCTATAGTGTAGCTTTCCAACAGCCTCCTATACCCCTAGCCTCATAATCCATTTTTTTACAGTTCAGTTTAAATGAGCTTGTTTAGTAACAGCATACATATTCTAATGAAATTAGCACACCGACAGTAAATTAAGCTGCAAAATGGACCTTATAGCAGCTTACAAATATTCAGCATAATACCGGTCCTATACAGCAGGTGCCAAAGGTGCCTGATTGCCCTATCCAGGCCTGATTTGGGCCAATCGGGTTTGTTAGAACAGGCATATAAATTCCCCTTCACCCATAATATTGTAGAGTCCTAATTTAGTACAGTTGTGGAATTTTTCCCAGCTAAGGAAAATGCAGACTCTACCTGTTCTTGAAATAACTATAGTTACATTTTGTTGTGTCATAAAATTGACTCTTCTAAGTAAAAAAAAAAAAAAAATGAAATGATGAAACCTGTGGATGTGCAGAAAACTGACAGTAATATTTTGTCTACGGTGGTCTGTAAATGTTTCAGTTCATGTTACATGAAATTACATTTGTTCCCTAACTGCAATATGTTACATGCTTCAGGGTCATTAAGATTTGTCTGCGAGCAAGAAGGAATTGAAAGCATTCTTCGTTGTCAGATAACTAATAGATGTTACTTATACGCACTACGTAATTTACACAACCCCTTTATTCAGCACACAGTTTCAGATACAGCCCTGACCAAGTCCACAAAGTTCTGTTTATATTTAAAGCGTTAAACCCAAAACCAAAAATGTAATATGATAAAAACATGTGCTTAATCCTCTTAAAAGTCAGAAAGTATGAAGAGTTCAACACATAAGCAGCGCTCAGCAAACCCAATGAAAGAGTTCACATATAGAGTCCACCTTTGTGAATGAGACAAAATCCACAGGAGAATGGTATCCACGGATGAAGACACAAGAAAAGACTTCCACCACACCACGTGTCCCCCTTAGGTATTGCTCACTCACCAGAACTCTTTGTAAGAAGAGCCTTTAAATATCCTCAAGATACACCGGATGCCGACCACTTTGCGATCCTTAGGCTCAGAATCTCCCCAATCTGCATACCATACACTAAGCGATCCACATACTCCAGCACAATCCAGTATATCGGCAGTAAATATATAAGCAAAAGAAGGGGCTCATAGGGCAGTATGTCAACATACATTTTATTGCTAAAAAATTCACCCTAACCCTCAATCTATGCACTTACAGCAATCTAAAACAAAACTCTCATTGTACAAACAAATCAGCTGATCGAGACCTCACCGCTCCGCTCCTCTGTAACACTGTACCGATCTCAGTCCTCAGCTTACAATCGGCAGGACATGGAGGTGCGTCTCTTGCAGCTAATCAGTGATGTTGTCGGGGTGTCTGCATGCTCAAGCCCTGACATGTTTCGCCATTACACTGGCTTCTACGGAGGGCCACTATCCCCCCATGGAACCCTTTACATTACACAGCCCCCATCCCCCATGGAACCCTTTACATTACACAGCCCCCACCCCCCTCATGGAACCCTTTATGTTACACAGCCCCCGCCCCCCCTTAGAACCTTTTACATTATACAGCCCCTGCCCCCATAGAACCCTTCACATTACACAGCCCCCGCCCCCAATAGACCCCTTACATTACACAGCCCCCGCCCCCCCCATAGAACCCTTTACATTATACAGCCCCCCCATAGAACCCTTTACATTACACAGTTTCCGCACCCCCCCCAATGGAACCCTTTACATTACACAGCCCCCCAAATAGAACCTTTTACATTACATAGCCCCCGCCCCCCTCCATAGAACCCTTTACATTATACAGCCCCCCAATAGAACCCCTTTACATTACACAGCCCCCCCCCCATAGAACCCCTTTACAATACAAAGCCCCCGCCAATAGAACCCCTTTACAATACAAACTCCCCCAACAGAACCCCTCTACAATGAACCCCCCCCCCCCCAATATAACCCCTCTACAATGCAAACCCCCCTATAGAACCCCTTTACAATACAACCCCCCCCTATAGAACCCCTTTACAATACAACCCCCCCCAATAGAACCCCTTTACAATGCAGACCCCCCATAGAACCCCTCTACAATACAAACCCCCCCAATAGAACCCCTTTATAATGCAGACCCCCCATAGAACCCCTCTACAATACAAACCCACCCAATAGAACCCCTTTACAATACAAGCCCCCCAAAAGAACACCTTTACAATGCAGACCCCCCCCCATAGAACAACTTTACAATGCAGACCCCCCCCCCCTCCAATAGTACCCCTCTACAATGCAGACCCCCCCCCCATAGAACCCCTTTACAATGCAAATGCAGACCCCCCCCATCCCCATCCCCGTTTAAAGCAGAGAATGTGAGAGAGACTCACCGTCACTCATGAACCCTGAATACACAGCGGTGAGCGGGAACTGCCGAAGTTAACTGTGCTAGTTAATGAGCAGGTGATTGGTTGATAGGCGGTCCTAGCAACCAATCGCATTCTCATTAACTAGCACAGTTAACTCCGGCAGCGATCGCTGTGTATTCAGGGCTAGTGAATGACGGTGAGTCTCTCTCACATTCTCTGCTTTAAACAGTTCCTCCTCCTCCGCGCTCCTGTGTCAGTGAGCAGCGGAGGCAGTCCGGCGGCCGGCCCCGGGTGTCGCCCTGGTGCTCCCTGACACACCCCTAATGTGTGGCACCTGGGGCGGACCGCCCCTCGCCCCCCCTATTGGTACGCCACTGCAGCTTACTAACCCTTAGATATGGTGACTGCATTCGTTTTCTTTTTTAGGCTTTTTTCCCTCTGTTTCACCTGCGATCTGGCCAGTAGCACACGTCCTGTATTAGAGTGCCCCCCACTCTGGATGAAGGAGCAACAATGACACCTTTGGATAGCAGCAGTAATAATCTGCATAAAGAGGAATGTTAGATGTAATCTCATATTTAGATACACTAACAAATTGAAGTCAAACTCCAGCTCACAGTTATTAACTACTTCCCGCCCACTGTATAATAACATGTCCCAAAGGTGAGTATCAAATTAGTTGTAAAAATGAGTCCATGGACATGTGCAAAGAAAGAATCCAGCTTCCCAAGAGTATTCCGTGGGTTAACACCAATAAGAAATGGCTGCTTACCAGAATGAATTGGCCTCCAAATCAATGGAAAAGCTAAATAAACATCAGGGATAAAAATCCCAAACAACCCCGCATGGATGTATAAAGTCCCCGCGTTCCTTTGGTTTTGCTGTCACTCTGATAGGATGGAATCATATAAATTTGAAAAAACTCATAGCATGATACTGTATATACAATATTATTATAAAAGCAATTGCACTTACATAGTAGAAATAAAAACAAGCATGTCGTAATCATAAGCTGCAGCGGTATTTGTAGGGTTCTAAAACAAGCAGAGCGGCCGTGGAGCTTGGTGACGTCACGTCACGTTAGGTTCAGTTGCATATTCACCATATCTCCGCAAATTTTTTGCCTCCCCGAGTCCCCAACAGCCAAATCCACCCTTCATCATCTATTTACCATTTCTGACTTCCAGCAGTCATGTACACACCCCTTCTCAGCCATTTGTAAATCTCCACCCCAAGAACCTTGGCAAGTCTAAATACAACACCACTTCCAGCAGTTATATACCATTCCATCCAATATCACTCCACAGAAACAACATTTGCATCGCGAGTCATCTCAGCAGCTATGTATATCTTAATTTGCCTTCCAGTGAAATATACTGTATACCAGCATATACTGTATACCACTTGCTATAATAGGCAGAGATGTGCCCCTAATGTTGTCCGCATCGACAAAAAGCATTAGCTGGATATTAATGATCCTGGTGGCTTGTGGGCTGGAATAATCCTAGCATTGCTAGGCAGTATACAGATTTTTATACCTATTCAGTGCTGCTCTGCCACTTGCGTTGTATTGTCTGAAGCATTCGCTTCCTTACATTCATGTAAGTGTAATTTTAACTTGTTTATAATAACTCTATTGCGGTGAGCACTATGTTCCTTTTTTGTCTTCTTTGAGCTTGATTGCCCGGGTGTATCCCTTAGTGGCTGACTGTAGATTAGGTTGGTTTGCTGGGACCGGTGATTAACGGATATGTGCTAGTGAATTCTGCAGGTCGCATTACATTGAAGGTGTTTCCATTATTGGGTCTATCCAAAAGTGCCTGCCTAAATTCCTGGTTTGAGAAATTTGCGTATTTGTCCTTTGTTGTGAGGGTCAAAAATATAGGTTGAGAGAACACCCAAAAGGAGATGGTAGAGGCCTTTTCACCTGCAAGTGCGCATCGCCATTGTTTTACAAGTTTTGGACTGTTTTGGACTTATCCACATTTATTTTATGGTTTTTGGTGTCATACTGTTTTTTCTTTTTTTTTTTACTATTTTGAAGAATCTGATTATTTGCATCATTTACTTACTTTATTGATTGAATTAGTGCAACACTTATGTACTGTAAACACATTTCCTTCAGCATGTCCACATCTCTGACCATCTCTTGGAGCATATAACAGTCCCTGATTGTCTTCTGCACAAATGCTTTCTGTTATTACAGATGCGGAATATGTTAAAAAGTAAGAGGCAGAGCTAAGCTCCAGGTCACAGCATAAGTCAATGCGTACAGGGTACCTGTATCAAGGATTCCCCCCATGCAAGCCACAAACAGGTTGGAGGGTTTGAACTTTATGTTAGCTACTCTTCAATAATTTGCTCACCTAACTTCCAGGACTGCTTTACTGTAAGTGGGCCTGCCTCTGTAAGATTTATTTTTTAAAGTAATGTTGCAGTGCTGCAATGGTCAACAAGAAAGGATGGGTCCTAGGGTTCTGCATTCTTGTACCTATTGGTAGGGAATGGGGAACTCTTTAGTTACTTCCTATCTGTAGGATAGTTTTTGATAAGTCCCCAATAAGCCAAGTTACACAAAAAAACAGTACCCCATAGCAAGTAATCAAAATGTATCTTTCAGCTGCAAATCAACTATATGAGACATCAAAGTGGTAGTAAAGTCTTACTAAGGGACTAAAAAAGTGCCCCCCCTGCAGGTTTAAGCGATATTGTATGCACCGTATACTTGTAAGGTAAACTGGATGCCTAGCATCAGAAAGCCAGTGCTGATTTATTGTCATGCTCATGCTCGTGCACATTGAACACATGCTCATTTAATGACCAAAGGGCCAATGCTACATATATACTGAGCTAGTTTATTCAACGCATATTCGTGCGTGAATGCACACACATGCATGAGTACGTGCACATACCAATTAGCACTTGGTGCCCAGTAGCCTTTTTAAGCTGATCTATCACTATGAGCAGTGGCTGAATGGTTTTCACTTGTTCCTGTGTTCCCAAGATCTGATCTGCTGTATCCTGCTTACCTGTGTACGACCCGGCTTGCCTTTGGCTGCTGCTATCACACTCGCTCTGTTACATACCTGCTCTAACCTTGGCATGTTTACTGGATCTGATCTGCCTTCTGACACTGTACTGCATTGCCCGGCTGTTACTGACCTTGGCCTGTCTCCTGGGCTTGCTTTGCCAGTTGATTTGGTTCCTCGCTACCCGGTTGCTGCTGACTGCTGCTTGTCCCCTGGTTCTGCTTCCATCTCTTGCTCTGGTGCCAAGCTGCTCCTGCATCCTGTTCTGAGGACTTTGACTACCAACTCTACCCAGCTAGAGAGTAGACATCACCAGCCAACTACTATGGCACTTGCCCTTACAATCTCTGTCTCCACCTTCAGGAGTGTTAGGCAGGAGTTGCAAGAGAGGCCTCCACAACATTCCATTCTTCATCAGGTATGTGATAATACTTGTTAAAATATGAGAGACTTACCTACAGATGGAGTCATCTAGTGCTGGGCTGTCACAGCAGTCTCCGGTCCACGGTGCTTCCACGTTAACCCAGTCTTTCTTCCAGGTTCCAAATCTTTTGGTCGCTTGCATAACTGGGCTACGGTGATGTCACTCCCTCACATGCCCACGAGAGGCACTTCTCCATGGCCTGCAGAGGGGGCCATAAATGCGGACTGAGCTGCGCATGCAGGGCTCAGAACGCATTACCCACTGCTAGGCAAGGGGGTTATTTATGACAGAAGAGACCTCTAGGGTCTCTTCTATTTTAAAAACCCTGCCTGTCTGCAGGTTTTTACAGAAGACACTTTACTAGCATTTTAAGGGCCAGTTTATACCATGCCTACACAGGAATGCGCTGTGCATTCCTGTGCGGATCACATGTGGTTCGGTGCAGCATGATTTCAGCCTATTAATTTTGAAAAGACTAAAATCTCACTGTAAAGTACCAAAAGTAGTGCATGCACTACTTTTTTAGGCTTCATGCACACCGGTTTATTGTAAACAATGTTTCTCCTGACAGGAGAAAATCAGCGTTCACAACTTACCTAAACGCACTGCAAACGTATCGCATGGTACAAAAGTACCATGCGATCTGATGCATGCAGGTGCAGGCTAACCCGCTGTGTTTGCGACCTGTGTTTGGGGTGTGGATAACTTTGTAATGATACCCTCTGCAGATCGCAAATGGAGTGCATTTTGCATGCAGTGTGAATTGCACAAGAACACACAGCACTTTCCTGTGTGATCCATAGGCAGGTATGGTGTGAACTGGCCCTAAAGTGTGTAGCTTCTAAGTATATACAGTATATATTGTATATATGCTGTTGTGCTCAAACATGCCAGTTTAGCAACATATTTCATGTTATACAAATTCCTGTCGCCAATGACCAGACATTTGTAAGAGCAAGCACTGAAGGCAAGTTTAAATGAGCTAAATGTTAATAATGCAGAGGTGAAAAGGAGCTTACAATGAGAGGGGAAAGGTCCTAAGGTCAGCTAACCCAGAAGTTTACAGGTGAAAATGCATTCTTTTACAAGTCCATAAACAAGCTACAGGGCTAGGTATATTATTTTATGTACTGGGTTCATAACATGACCATAGAAGGCCAAATATTTTAACAAACTCATAATTACTCCAAGTAGTTCAGAGCAAGAGAAAGTGTAGCATTAGGTGATCTATAGAAACTCAAAAAAGTGTAAATCAGTCTGCACAGTCACAATGAATATACTCAATATGAATGTGAAAAAAATGAATACACATGAAAACAAAATAACAAGAAGGTTGCAAGCTAAAACACTTTAAGGCAATTCCACAATACCTTCAACAGTGATCTACAAATATAAATAGTGCAGCTCAACCTAATTAGTTAATACATCAAATATAATCCAATGATGAACTCTGTAAAAAAAAAAAAAAGTCCAATCACCAATGTGCATCAAGTCTTATAATTTTCTTTACCATAGCCATATATATGGCTACACCCCCGATACACGTTACGTCCCTGAAGTGATCCCGCGGCCATCTTACCAACGGTCTTCTACTGATAAAGTCTCCCCCAAGAACGCACATAGGAATGTGGAGCCATGTATATAATGTCATCCCCTTGCCATCTTATCAACCGACAATGTGCATGTAATATCGAGTGCTTGTTCCAGCATTGCTTTGCAAGTGGCATTTTGTTCTTAGCAGCGATAAATACAGTATATTTTAAATAGAGAGCACTATTTGCTGTTTTTTTTTTTATCTTGAATGGATGTCCCTCTTTGTCTGAGCTTCTGAGCAGAGGAGAACACCATGCTATTTGGAGGTTAACCTTTGGAAGGGTAAAGCGCATTTGACCTACAGTTTGCTCAGTGGTCATATTCTGGAGGTGAGTGGCCTCTCACTATTGTGGTGGAGGCATTTGGCACAATGGGTGTTGGTTTAATAAGAATATTGTAATACTTCATGCACGTTGGGGATTAGACTTTTTTTTACAGAGTTCATCCTTGGATTGTTTTTGATTTATTTCATATTCATTTTCATTTATTTCACTAATTAGGTTACCTTGCATTACTTATGTTTGTAGATGCATAAAAACTGGTAGGTGTAAGGGTGCTGAATAGGAGACAGAAGAATAAAAATGTGCTGAGGAAAAGACCTGGCATAGTTGCCAATATTTTACATGGTCGTGCTCATTTGTGCAGAAATGCACGCATTCACGTGCACATTCACGCACATCTGCTACCAGAACTGGCACCAAACACCATAAATAAGGTCAGTGGCTGCACTTCGATTTTGCTGAATGATCTCCAGCTACCAATATTTCTTATTCCTATGTTTCCTGTATTCTTTGAGTTACCTGTTACTGAGACCCTGGCTTGCGCTAAAGACTCTGCTTCTCTTGCTCTTGACTACCTTTCAGCTTGCTCTAGTGGATCCCTGTGAATGACCTCGGCTTTCTACTTGACCACGCATCTGCCTACTCCCTGGCTTTCTTTCCTGTGTATGACTCTGGCTACCATTCTGACTACACTTATTCATTCCAGTCCTGCCAGCCCAATCCTGCTTCTTCCTCGGGCACCACCTTGACTTTGGTCACTGCCCTGGTTCCGCTACATCTCCAGGGGCTATGGAGCTCTTGCCATCTATCCTGACAAACTATCCAGTTCCACTGTAGTGCAAGCAGCTTCCAGCAGATCTACCTAAGCGGCACCTGTGCTTCTTTGAGTCTAGCGTTCACTCTTCTCACCTTCAGGGGTGCTTGGCACTTAGCCACAAGGGAAGCCCTCTCATCAAATCGGCCTCAGAACAGGTGACAGTAGGATTTTATTGACAAATAATTTCTGATTGATTGTCCTTCGATGCAACCTTGTATATTGTCCTTTGCTTTATTAAATAAAGTCAAATTCTGTATGTAAATTTATTATATCCTGTATTAGATTTTAAAAGTTAGAATCGGCCTGATAGTACAGATGTCACAGAATAGCAGTTCCCTCCAGGTGTGCAAATCTTAACACACTTTTTTGGGTACCTTATCTAACCCTTGCTCCTCAGGCATCCTTTTCCTATCCGTTGGCCATTGAGGCCACCCATCATAGCGATGAGCCAATAATGTGGTTTAGGTGGAAGAGTCTGACTATCAATTTAGAGAGTTGGTCAAAAAACATTATGTCTCATTTTTGGGTTGATAAATAGGAAAATAAAAATGATATGCAAATTAATGGAGGTGTCTGTTATTCCATGATAGTGGCCTAGAAGAAGCCTAGCTCTAATTTTAGGTATGCTTTGAAGGTCAACTCCATTCTAAACTGTAAGTTTTGGTTTGTCTGGTTTTTCCACTTTTTAAAATCTTAACAAAAATGTAATAATGTTTTATCTATACAAACAGGAAAATCAAAAAGAAAAGTGCATATACTTTTACAGTGTGTTACAGTTCTAATGAGGCATAGCTGTACCAGTTATACTATAAATCTGGGTACTCTTGTATTTGGTAAACAGAGTAATGTAGTAGGAAGGTTGTAACAGTCTCCGTGGTACAGTAAAGACAAAAAGTGCTTCAAACTGTGTACTTTAAAGCTGGCCATATGTGTGGCCTCTCTCGCTCAGAAGTAGTCAATCCAATGCTTGAGTTCTGATGAAATGGTTTGTGGGAAATTTTTAATGATCAGTGGTTGCAGCCCATTGGAGGTGTGACAGTTGTCAGAATACAGGGGCACAGATTTATCCATCCACCTCGCTTATGTGGATGGGGAATCTGTTTTTTTTTTTTTATCTGCCTGGTCGCTGATCGAAGTCATATGTGGCCAACCATAGTCATGAAGATGGTATGTACACCATACAATAAATCTTCTCACACTACAGTGGTTAATATAATATACAATATTCTACTTTAAAATTAGATCTGGGATTGTCTCCAGTAAAGACTTGCAGGAGTCAGAATATCTAAAATTTTGGCAGATTGCCCATATTTTTTAATATGTGTCATAGTCTCCTGTTTTAAAAATTGTAGACATACAAGAGGAAAGAGACCCCCTAATGGGACTATAACGGGTACTAACTCATATGTATTCAAAAATTAGAAATTTTATTCAACACAAAAGTACATGAAATTTCAACAGGTAAACACAATAGTACAAAGAATTGCACAATTTATAAAACCTTGAAGATGGCGACTAGATAAAGTTCAACTAAAATTGTGACGATAACAACATGGAGGAACCTGATGTCTGGTTCTGGAGACCCTACGCGTTTTTAAACAAGTCTTCCTCAGGGGTCTTTAGACCATAGTTCCAATTTTTTTGGTTCTATAATAAAGAAACATATTTATTTACAATGTACCAGTAATTGCAATTTGTTTTATGTGAAAGAGATGTCAATTGTACTCTTTAGATACACATACCATGTATTGCGTCACAGTTTCAAACAGAAAGTCGCCTCTATTTAAAATCTTGATTGGTCAGCACCACATAAAGAGCAGCATACCCGGAATTGCTCCAAGGAACCTGCAAAGAGTGTCCTCACCCTCCCCAACACCATTGATGGACAGGTGTGGGTTAGAACAGCAGTGAGTGTACGTATGGGGGAAGGGGGAAAACTGGACCGTTCACAACATCACATGGGGTCCAAGAGATGGCGATACTTGAATATCCAGATTTCAACTTACAATTCTGAAAAGTTAAATAGTGTATATATATATATATAAAAAAAAAAAGAATGAGTGTATCATACTGATAATTTATGCAAGTAAAAACAATGTCACTGCCAAAATTATCAATCTTCACATGATTATATGTTCTTTTTATAGCATAAGTGTGTCTTACTCTGCATAACATAGAGACAGAGATATCTAGCATCCATAAATAATAAATAATTAAAATTTGTAATCTCTTCTATCAGATGTATCTTATCAACTTGCAATATGCATTCCACTACAGATGGTGTTCTGGAAGTTTTCCATTCCTTGGGGATCAAGCTCCTGGCCACATTCAGGAAGTATGCTATCAAGGATTTTATTTGGCACGTGTTTTTTCGGCCTTATTCCGCCCTTGAAGACAGACGTTGTCGACACATTTAAGAACCTCTCCATTACATACTACTGTTATATACTATGAGTGTTTCTGGTCTGGTGCCGCCCCCCGGATTTGTTGTGAATTTCTTGTGAATACAAGTTCTGTTCTCTGCAACTGGACTCTTACTGCCGCTTCACCATGCTGCACCCCCCCCCCCCCCCATTTAACTTTACTGTGTTTAGAAAAAAAAACAATCCCCTCTGGGTGTTCAATATACATTGCAAGGTTTTTCACAAACTTTGTAACAGATTCCTACTTTTTGTTGTTGTAAAGAAAAAGCTGTTTGGTTCAGAATGATTGCAGACTCTGAATAATCAGCTGATGCATGTTCTAATAAAGTAAGCTGCAGGGTCTAAATACCTTTAGGAAAATTGAACCCCTAGAGGGTATCTCGCTAAAACGTACATTTTTATTACAAGGGATGCCTAAAATTTGACTTGTTTCAGTGAGCCAATCATACAAGCAGGAAATTACATTCTTTCTGTACACCAACTGTTGTCATATTGCATTGAATTTAACAGTAAATTACAGTACTGCAGATTGAGAAGGAAAAGTCATTTTTAATCACATTAAATTACAACATGGCTTGAGTAGCAATCGTATATGATATATTGTTTTTAAATTTGCTATATTTTTAGGATAACTAAAAATTTTTTTCTGACGCAGACTTTTACAACTGTAACATACTTAGGATGAGGAGGAAAGGTGACAATAAGCGGGAAATAAAATAACATCTGTAGCATTGGAAAACCTAAAAAGCAAAATAGTTTTCACTAAAAAAATTGTAGTTTTTAAAAAATGATGATATGGTGTTTTTTTATCTCTTTTATATACCAGGTGTGCCTAGTAAAGTTATTTTTTAAACTTAGAAGCACCTTCCACATCTCAGCAAAAGACCTAGAAAGGACAAAAGGGGCGCCAAACTCAGTGCAGCGATAAAACACCTGGATTTAATAAATGCACAATGAATTGGTAAACTCACATTTGGTGAATAAAAGTATATAAGTATACTTGATAGCCATGCTCAGATGTTCCCTGAGGTGAAAGCGGGTCAGTATCACATCACAAACAGTACTGTGGTAACTGTAGCCAGAGCTGCTGGAAGTGGCCAGCCGGAGAAAAACCAGGCTGGTAGTGACATCAGCGGGGAAGCGTGATGCTGTGGATGGTGTGTGGTAATACATTTTGAAACTTCCTGTTTTTTTCATCAGACCTCGTCAGACCTCTACATCTCACATTGTGTAAATTGCTTAACCCCAATACCACCCCCCCCCTTATTCCCTAGTGTGGGTTTATTTTTTTCTTTGACCATTAGGGGCTATTATTTAAGGGAGAGTTCATCTTTATACTCCCTTTCTTAACACCATTTTGTATTTCACAGCTTTTCTTCCCCTCAGGGAACATCTACAGTATAGTCCCTTCTATTGCTATATATATTTTAATGGGGGGGTCTCTCCTGATATGCATTGTTTGCGTTTCCAAATTGTCCCTGGTTTAAGCTGCATGCATATTGAACATCTATGACAAGTATTTTCACTGAATGTACAATACATACGGAGTTGGATATTTGTGTTTACCTGTCTGATTGATTATATATGTATGCACCTACATTATGTTCATTCTCATTTTGCTTATATTTTGTAGAGTTTCATGCCAATTCTTCCTGAGGAAGTGGGCCTTGTCCTAGCCAAACCTCCTACATGTCCAAGATATACCTGTGCTCAGATCTCAATAGATTGTACATGCATATCATCTATCAGGTGCTAAAGGGGTGTTACCACATGTTAACAATACATGTGAGAAATACTGGATAAACCCTCTGCACACGGCTATATACCTTTTTGTTTTTTGTTTTTGTTTTTTTTTTAGCAAACAAAAAACAAGTATTTTTTTTTCTTATATATAAATATATTGCAATACATGTTTCAGCTGGCCCACTGCTTTGAATTAATCCCTCCTGGCCAGTCCTACTTTACTCTGCCAACTCAAATGCTATGGTGGACACAATGTCAATATGGGGCAAACAGACACAAAGGCCAGACTTATACCTAGTCACCCCCCCACTTTGTGTCTGTTTGCCCCATGTTGGCAATGTGTCCACCGTATCCATGCACACTATTTTAGTCTAGAAGTAAGTTTGAAGCTTCAGCTTCTAGGAGCAGAAAAAATTTTTTTTTTGGCGTTTTTGGGAATGATTTACCAGCAAAAAGAAAAACTGAAGGCTCCTAACTGCTGATAAAATGCTGCTAAAAGTTGGCACAAAAATGCTATTATGAGTATTTTTCATCCAGCATGTTTCTGACATTTTTTTTAGCTTATAGTGTGTATGGAGCTTTAGGACCCTTTTACACGGGTGAACCGATCGGGTCTGCCTGTCAGTATTTAAGGTAGACCCAAATGGACCGTCCAGTCTTCTCTATGGAGAGGGAAAATGCATTCATTGACACCTACCGACATCTGATCCTATCGTCTCCACTGAAAACAAACAGATGAGGCTCTGTTCCCCATCTGTCTGGGAGATCAGATCAGGTGACAATCAGATGTAAACGGACACTTGGTCCATTTACATCAGACTGCCCATGGAGGAAAGCAAGCTTTGTCTGTGTCCTCTCTGGATAAGCAGAGTGGACACAGACCTGCAACCTGCCTGCTCAGGGGGGATCAATGGACAGATTCCCCAGCTGAGCAGGTGGACTGCAATGGAGCCTGCCAACACGTGAAAGGGGCCTTAGTGGCTTTGTGAGTATGCACCTAATGGGAGTTTTTCATAGTCTGAATTTAATGACACTTTGACATATTCATACAATATGTGGTAACATGTGCTACTTATTTGAGTGCAGAAGGATGACTGAAAGTAAAGTTTTAGCTAATGAACATGGTAGAATTTCCGCTAAGTACAAGTCTCGAGGTGCACAGAGGCATTTCACATAGTTCAAATTCTGCCCAGGGAGCAGCCATGTGCTGTACATGTTTAACTACAAAATTACTGAGGCCAAACTAAACTTTATAGGCAGATTTACACCTGGGAAACATATCTGCAGGATAGGATCCAGTTAAAGACGACATGATCTGCACAGAAATTAGCTGGCTAAATGCTGAGTTTGTAATGCACCATTCTCTTACTTATTAAAGCTGAAGTTTGATCAGCCTATTACTTGTTTCTCTGATTTATCCTTTCTTTCTTCATCAACATGCTATTGAGATTTAGAAGTAGAACCTTTTTGTTTTCCTTTATACCCTTTTTTGAGCCCAGTGTGGCAATCACTGGGTTTCTGGGTTTCTGAGCACCTCTCTGAGACCCCAAATGCAGGTCGACACCTCCAGAAGCAGGGACAGACTAGCATTTCACTTCCAGGGCTGAATCAATGGCTAAAATAGGGGATCAAGAAAGGATATTGGGTGCCAGTCACTTTTGAAAAGTTTATGGGGGGGAGGGTTTGGGGTCCCAGATACCGTAACATATCCCTTACGGACTCTCCAGATCCAGATAAATATCCAGCTTCACAGTGCCAGAAACTTTAAGCTAACCTGGCAAAATCAGGTACCCGATCCCCCAAAAAAATTTCTAACAATTAAACAGGAGGTTGGAGGGATGCAAAGAAACAGGACTTCCATTTTGGGTGAAATTAGACCTCTTACTGCCTGCGTTATATCACAGGCTAACGCGCAGTCCCACATTGCCCGGAGGGCATCTATTGACGTCCTCCCATGATCATGCATCCGCAGGGTTCTATGATCACAGATCAGGGTAATGAGCAAATCACAGTGGCTCTTTATCATGTGACCAGCTGTGTCCAATTGCAGCTGATCACATTGTAAACAGGATTTGCCAGTTATCGGCAATCCTCTTCTCAGGCTGACAGTACATGAGGAGGGGAGAGCCGTTAACTGGCAAATCCACACAGGGGACATCTACACTGATAATCAGGGCAGTTGAAAATTAGCCTGGGCAGGAAGGGAGTGAAAGTGCCCAGTAGGCAAGTGGTTAAGGGAAGAACCAGGTGAAAAACTATAAAATCAGTGTGAACTAACTACAGCCCAGCCTAAAACGAAATAGATATAGTAGCCCCTGTTTAGGACAAGGGGGCTACATGAGCTTCTCCAAGCAATGCATGCAGATTATGGGTGGTGAGAGTAGCTGTACATACTGTAGCTTCCTGAACATAGCAGACTGCCTTAGGTAATGTCACGTGACACTTAGCTCCCATGATTGAATTAACTGAAATTCAATGAATGAAAAGAATGGATCAGGAACAGTAAGGCTGGGAAAGAAAGCACTAGATGATGCTGGATGACCTCCAGCCAGCAAAAGAGGCAAGCTCTTTTTGACTCATTGCAATTTCTCACAGTGTGCAGTCAAATCAGTGTGAGCAACTTCAGTACAGGAGGGGAGCCATTAGAACTGTGCATGACTGATGTTAAAGTTGTAAAGAGTTCAGCTTTAACAATACATACAGCAAAAAAAAAATATGCAGTATACTAGGCAGGGCAGGCTATTGGAGAATTTCTACTGAGTTTAGAGCGTTGATTTCCGGAGAGCAATACACATGCAGATCGACCTTCAGAGAGCATTGGACAGGTGGTAAGGAAGCGTTGCATCACTCCTTCACCATCGGCCCTAACCCCTTGAACGCTACACTAGCATTGCGCATTGTTGCTGGGTGCATGCAGAGCAGCCCCATTTACTTGCATGGGTTGTGTTTGTCGAGCGTGACATCTGCCAAAAGTGACAAGATAGCATTCGCGCTGCATACGCGAAGCAATGCATGGCAGCCCTGGCATGTGTACACTAGGGATGATCCAACGGTTCGGGTCGACCATCGGTTCGACCCGAACATTGGCTGTTCGAAATTCGGCCGAATTACGAACCTTTTGCGGTAAAAGTTCGGAATTCGGCCACTAGAACCGCCCAAAATGCAATGGGACAGGAACTGGGCTTTAAAAGCCCGTGATTGGCCCAGAAACATCAGTAAAAGCCGATTGGAGTGACTAGGGGGTCCAGAGGCCAATCAGGAGTGAATACGCCCCCCATAGGCCCCCCAGTATATAACATAGCCCCACCAAATCTCTAGCACTGTAATAGAGAGGCTGTGGAATAGAGTGTAAAACAAAGATATATCAGCGCAAGCAAAAGGTAAAAATAAAAATAAAAATAAATATTTAAAGCAGCTGACACCAAGGTAAAATAGATAAAACTCAAAGTTCAGACTAATCGTAAAAAAAGTGCAGCGCTAAAAAGGGGTAAAAAACAGATCAATGGATAAAAAACGAGAGTCCTTGAATGGCACAATCTATTTCATAAAAGAATAAAATCAATAAATAACATATGGGAAATGAAAGTCCAAGATGAGATTCCATTGAAAGTGCTCAGTGCTCCATAACACACAGAAACAAGTGCTCTCAGTCGGTGCAATCCTTCACCAGTGATGCCAGCCTCTCACCTGAAGGCTGTGAATAAACAGCCTCAAACACAACACTCTCCGCAATGTAATAGCTCCCGACCAGGACAGCAATCTCAAAGGACATCCCTTTGTTTCAGGTATCAATCACAGTGTATCCCCATGAAGAATGAAAAGCGTATGAAGAAGTCCCGCCCACGGACGATACGCGTGCGGAAGGGGGAGGAGATTGTGACGTCACTCGCAGTCCCTGTCGGCAGAGCGCTGCTCTGACCGGAGATCAGCTGTTTCCTTTACACTGCTCGTGTTTCATTTATACCAAGTAAGAGGCTGTCTATTCATTACCAATAAAACTTTATGTTTAAAACGTAATGCACTATGATCTGCCCTTTTCATTCTTCATGGGGATACACTGTGATTGATACCTGAAACGAAGGAATGTCCTTTGAGATTGCTGTCCTGGTCGGGAGCCATTACATTGCGGAGAGTGTTGTGTTTGAGGCTGTTTATTCACAGCCTTCAGGTGAGAGGCTGGCATCACTGGTGAAGGATTGCACCGACTGAGAGCACTTGTTTCTGTGTGTTATGGAGCACTGAGCACTTTCATTGGAATCTCATCTTGGACTTTCATTTCCCACATGTTATTTATTGATTTTATTCTTTTATGAAATAGATTGTGCCATTCAAGGACTCTCGTTTTTTATCCATTGATATGTTTTTTACCCCTTTTTAGCGCTGCACTTTTTTACGATTAGTGTGGAATAGAGTGGAAGCATTTCTGTTCCTCCTGTTGCTCCAGTGTCATTTTGCAATTATTAGTGTGAGGAAAGGGCTATGCAGTGTAGTTAGGGTACTATATACCACTATAGTTAGATTCAATAATCTAGTTTTTGTAGGGAAAGCTTTAAGTGTCAGGGTGACCGTAGTGTAGTTTAGGGTGAACTGACTCTGCTATGCCAGGGTGACCGAACTCTTCCATGTCAGGGTGACCGTAATGTAGTTTAGGGTAAACTGACTCCGCTATACCAGGGTGACCCCAGTATGCAGATTCTGAGTTAGGGGCATACATATATACATACATATATATATATATATATATATATATATATATAGAATCAAAAAACACCATTTTGAAGCCCTAAATGCCCCTAAAAAGTGCCTAGGGTTCTGGGTCATGCCCCAGGGACTATTAATCACACAAAAAAAGTTATTAAAAATTTTTGTTTTTGATAGAGAGCTTCACAGGTACTCTTTTTAGACCCCCCAGACACTAAATCCAAAGAAATCTAATTTTTTTTTTTCAATAATTTTTTCAATAATTGGCTCTCTATCAAAAACGACAATTTTTAAGAACTTTTTTTTGTGTGATTAATAGTCCCTGGGGCATGACCCAGAACCCTAGGCACTTTTTAGGGGCATTTATTTGGTTTTAGGGCTTCAAAATTGTGTTTTTTGATTCCAAAAGTTCAGGTCCCAATGATTTCAATGGGGTTCTGGAATCCGAACCAAACTTTCGGGAAATTCGGGTGTTCTGGTCGAACCAAACTTTTCAAAAGTTTGATCATCCCTAGTGTACACCCCCAGCCGCTGACTCTGCAGCAAAAGGGAGTAGCTGTTAGAGTTTCATTCTCATACAAAAGCAAACTGAAACAGCTCAATACATCTGAAATGCTTGATGCAACTCATTGTACAACCGAAAGACAGATCAAAGCAACTCAAACGCAAGTCAAACCGACTCCAGTTTACCTCAAGCTTTGCTGTATTTGACCTGTGGTCAATTTTACATAAGCTCCTATCTGGGTCAGGGAGTCACCAGATAAATCAGAATAGATCCCTACCCTGTTTCCAGTATTATCTTTTATCATTATGCATTACTTTATAAGCGCTCCTAAAAAAAGCCTTCTACTCTCTGCGACAGTCTATTGTGGTTACAGGCAAAATATAAAAAAATAATTATGAAAGTAATTAGAAAAATATGTAGGTAGACCAAAACCGCCAACGTGTAAATCACCATATGTAATGCTAGCCACAGTCTGGAAAGTATTATTTTCTATTACCAATGTCCTACATTTCTGTGAATCATCATGTGCTACAAGTTGTATTGTGAAAAAAAATGGTGTGCTTGTTCTGAAAGGAAACGTTAAGCATATATGACAGTCACTGTAAATAGCGTCACCCGCTCCACTCGACGCATTGCGTCACTGGTCACGTGACTTAGAGAGAATAAACATGACCAGTGACTCAACGTGTCAGGTGGAGCCGGTGATGTCATTTCTGGTGACTCCCGTATATGGAAGTGCGGTGAGGAGGTGACACTGCTACTCTTTTTACACTGCTATTATGCAAGATTTTATTTGATCTTAATGTGAGCACATTTGGAATATTTTAATAAAATTGGTTTATACTTGGCAATATTGCGCTATGAATTTCTGTTTATATTCTGAGTGATACCTGAACTGATCTTAAAGTTTATTTATAATCTGCAATCAAATTTGAGAAAACTCCACTATATATTAAAGGGTTCCAAATCACAGAGAATACCTTTTTAAAAATTAATATTTTTTTTTCGTATTTCTTGTTTTTTATAATTTTTTTTTTTTTTTTTTTTAGGAGGTGTCATGACAGACTGCTATCTAGACTCTATCTAAGGACAGACTAAGTTTTTTCTAACTAACATTCACTATAAGAGGCTAGCTATATACAGTATTAATTAAAAAAATGAACCGCCTTGTGCTTAGTGTAAAATAACTCAGTAAAAGAATATCAAATGTGTTCTGAAATGAAATGAGGGTCGCTGCACATTCAAAAGTCCAAACATAAATAGAAATGCACTTATTTTGTTATTGCACTTCTACATTTTTTAACCCTGTGTTAGGACAGACGGTGGTCGTGTTTACTTTACAACTGACAATGACATCTACCAGCTCAGTACAGACAGGATTAATAATGGAAAACACAGCTCCCCTGCCCCCTCATGAACAAATATAATGAATTAGGATTAGGACCTGACATTCACAATATCTGGCCTCCCACAGTACACAGAACATGGAAATGCAATAGTTTTAGTAAATATAAACTGCTAAATACCTTTTCTCATCAGCGGTTACAGCAGTGGCTGGTGTATATGGGGCGCAGGGGCGCCGCCCCCCCCCCCCATCCATGCGTCCGGCCCCCTAATCTGCATGCAGGGCGCCGGACGCATGGAGCTTAATGGGTTTTTTTTTAAACACCTGATTAGAGCCAGAGGCTCTAATAGGGCGATGCAAAGGGTGGGCTCGGGGCGCAGAGCACTGCGCCCCGAGCCCACCCATTGTGTGACCATAGCGAATGAAAATTCGATATTGCCACACCGATCCTCCTCCTGGCCAATCAGGAAGCGCGTCCAATACGCGCTTCCTGATTGGCCGCAAGGCAAACCCCTTGCCAATAGCCGAGGAGGAGGCGGGAGCGGAAGGACACGTGGAGACGCGCCGGGGGACAGAGTCAGAAAAAGCCGCCGCCGACAGGGACTGAAGAGAAGCCGCCGGCAGGTAAGTGCATTGGCCTCGAGGGGGGGGAGGGGAAGTCCACACTGCATTGAAGGGGGCACGCTGTTGTGCTCTGCATTGATTGGGGACAATGCTGTGGCGCTCTGCAATGATTGGGGACAATGCTGTGACGCTCTGCATTGATTGGGGACAATGCTGTGGCGCTCTGCATTGATTGGGGACAATGCTGTGGCGCTCTGCATTGATTGGGGGGCACGCTGTGACATTCTGCATTGATTGGGGGGCATGTTGTGGCACTCTGCATTGATTGGGGGGCATGCTGTGGCACTCTGCATTGATTGGGGGCAATGCTGTGGCATTCTGCATTGATGGGGGCATGCTGTGGCCCTCTGCATTGATGGGGGGCATGCTGGTCACTCATTTTTCTGTTTGCAACCCCCCCCCCCCCCCACAAAATTTTGAGCACCAGAAGCCACTGGGTTACAGCAGTCTTGTGACTTCTATCAGTGTCTGGTCTTGTAGGAGGAGTTTCTACTCTGATTGTCCTATAAGGCTGCAGGACCCCTGACCCTTTGTCTGGAAAGTGTTGATTGTCCCTGCGCCAATCACATGCACCCTCCTAAGAAAAAAACAAAGAAACTCTCTAGCAATACACACCAAACTGAGCATGGGCAGAGTGACTCCAAAGGCTCTGTTCTATCAGCAGAGAGATTGGGGACAGTAGAAGAAGGGAAGGATAAGAGAAGACAGGATCAAACAGCCTTTTTACACAATGTGGAGGATTAACCCCTTAGGTTCCACAGTGACTATAACAAGCCTGCTTTAGTTAATATACACACTAATTTTACTGTTGTGGGTTTAGTAACACTTTAAGACAAAAATTGTCTATAGTTAATTTCATCACGGTGAGTAAATAGAGCTGTCTATACAACTGCCTGTTTCATTTATTTTTACTAAAGCTACAACATGCATGATACAAAAACATATATCCTTCAGAATTTTTCTTTAGCGCACGAGGGAGGTTCAAACTTCAAAGTAGGAATGTAAAAAATGTTCACCTGGTCTGTATAGGCAGCATAAAGTTCTGTTTGATGAGTGTTTAATGTTAAATATTTCATATGGAGGTGGGGAGGAGTTAAAAATATTTTATGTTATATGCTTTGGAAGGCTAAAAATGTCAGCTATGCTAATAGCCTTACAAGTATTTAGATTCTAATCTTATGCAGGAAAGCTTTATGGGACAGTAGGCAGGATTCAATAACCACTTAGCATTTTTACTTAAGTAAATAAAATAAGAAGCAGACACCTGTATTATTTGGAAAATATATAGGCCGCGGCCGTTTATTATTTATTTTAAAATAACTTCAATAAATAAATATATAATTAAAAATTTAAACACACTCAACAGCCTAGCCACCACAGCTCAGGCCGGATAAATAACATCACATTTCAAGCATCAACTTCCACTCATAAACATATAAAATTGCCCTTTTGCTATAGCAAAAAACGACACCACTTACTTATTATATATCTATATATATATTTATTTATTTTTTTTTTTTTTTTTTTATTTTTAACAGCCGCGACAAAAAAGGGGGGGGGGGATGGGGAATTCACACTGCTAAATCTTCTGAGGCGAATGAGCCCCTCTGAGGAGAGCTCTACCTTATATAGGGGCTCAGAGGGCTCTAGAAACTTCTACCCTATACCTATTCCTATAGGTGCTCTGACCCCTGCAACACCACGCCCACTATTTCTATTCCCTCAGGATACCTTAGGAGTCCCTCCCTCTTTACCTGAGGAGAAAAGGAGGGAGAATTACCTTATGAACTATTCTACCTATTTCCCCAGCCACTCTCCCATGAGGAAAAGGGGGCTTATTACTGTTCCCCTTTTCCTTTCATGGGACAGTAGGCAGGATTCAATAACCACTTAGCATTTTTACTTAAGTAAATAAAATAAGAAGCAGACACCTGTATTATTTGGAAAATATATAGGCCGCGGCCGTTTATTATTTATTTTAAAATAACTTCAATAAATAAATATATAATTAAAAATTTAAACACACTCAACAGCCTAGCCACCACAGCTCAGGCCGGATAAATAACATCACATTTCAAGCATCAACTTCCAAAAGACAGAAGGGGGAAAACTAACCCCTTCTGTCACCAACGACCCCGCACCGCGGCCATATCAACACAATCCGACAGGTCTGCGTTAAAAACATCCAATCCTATCTCGGAAAGATGTACCCCATCATCCCTGTACAATCCTTCCGTACCCCCTTCCAATTCCCTATGTCTGAAAGACATAACACCTATATTAGGCAAAAGTTTAGCCAATGACCTATTAATCCTTCTTCTTATCCTTTCAAAACTCTTCAAATAAGGTGAAAATAACCACCTCAGCCTTTGAACGATTTCAGAAAAGATAATAACAGTATTTGGTGACGACAACCCAAAACTAAAAAGATCATCCCTGATTCTGAAAATCAATTCCAAAGTTTTTTCCTGCCCAATATCGTTTCCTCCTAAATGCACGATAAGTGCATCCGGAGGAGGAAACAATGATTGTAACCTGTTTAACTCAAATAGTAGGTCAGCCCAAACCATGCCCCTCCTACCATACCAGTATACTTTGAATTTCTCTGGATCCATTCCCAAATTCTCAGAGTAAACCCTCTGTCTTGCCCTCTTGAACGCCCAAAAGATATACGAATGCCCGACAATCCAAATGATCCTTTTTCCATCTGAAAAGAATCAAACAAATGAATTAGGTCGGATGTATAATTGATAGCAATCTGACTTCCACCTTCCAACCTTTTTTATTATTGAATCTTCCAATCCTAATCTAGATGCCTCAGTGGCTGCCCCTATCCGAAAAGAGTGTGATGTCAAATGCATTCCTGTTAAATTTAGCTTGACCACACATTTCTTGAAAACGCTATTAAATTGATATTTAGATAAGTTTGCACCTGATGCATGAATAAAAAGAGCCTTTTCACCAAAACTTGGTCTTAACTCAAGATACTGTTGCAATGACTTAACTGGGCATATGAGAGAACCACTGAGAGCATTTAAACAAATAACACATCCTTTACCTACCTGGTCTGTTTTTGACCTTCTTAACCTTATCCTCACTAAGTTACCCTCCAGACTTACCTCCTTTCTTAAAATATTTAATAACTCTGAAATCCGCAAAGCTCCAAAAAATGCTAGAGAAAAGGCTGCTTTAAACAGGGCAGCTTCGAAAACAGAAAAACAAACCTCACCTGTGGCCATACATAGGTCCAAAAGAATTTTTGGTGTAATTGGACTACGCTTATCACTGCTATAACTCCTCCTCCTATATCCTTTAAGCGCCTGCTTAACTGTAAAAAACGACACACAAGATGGTAAATTTCTCATTTTTTGAAAAAACGAAACTCCGGCCAAGATTTTATTCACGTGTGCCCAGGAGTAATTTTTCTTGA
Source organism: Pelophylax lessonae (assembly GCF_965119305.1). Classification (NCBI taxonomy): domain Eukaryota; kingdom Metazoa; phylum Chordata; class Amphibia; order Anura; family Ranidae; genus Pelophylax; species Pelophylax lessonae. The sequence goes on along the minus strand of NC_138773.1, from coordinate 260,987,428 downwards.
ATAAACTATTTAAGAACAACATTACAAGTCCTTCAGAAAAATTATGTTCATCTTCTTTTAGCTCCTTCAGAAAAGAAATCCACATCAGCCAAGCTGACTGGTAACCTGCCATGGTCGAAGGGGCTATGGAGTGTTTGATATTCTCTGTAACCAGACTTATATCAACTCCCATAACTTCCTTGGGAATTTGGTACCCACTGGATCCGCCTCTGGTAATAGTTGGAAAAATCTGCTCATCTGTTGGCGAGATAGCGCATCTGCCATGTCATTGCTCTTACCAGGCACATGTCGAGCCTTAAGCCATATATTATATTTCAAACATAAATAAATCATATATCTCAAAAGAGCAATGACTGGTGGAGACTTGGATGTTAAACAATTGATAGCGTACATTACTCCTTTGTTATCCGTACTAAGCAATATCCTTCTATTACTAAATTCTTTTCCCCATATTTCCAGAGCGACTATTATGGGAAAAAGCTCCAGAAGAACTATATTTTTCAATAGACCTTTTCCTCTCCAGCTTTGGCTCCAGCGATCTGCGCACCAATGGTTTCGCCAGATCGCTGCAAAGCCTACCGAACCAGCAGAGTCAGTAAATAATAAAAATTCTTCATCAATAATGAATTCCTTCTGCCATAAACTCCTCCCATTGAAATGTTCTAAAAACTGAAGCCAAACTAACATGTCTTCCCTAATATCGCTGGTCACCCTAATATGTGAAAAAGGGGATTTTAGCCCAGAGATTGCCAGGTACATTCTCCTGGAGAATGCCTTTCCTACCGGCATGATCCTTGAGGCGAAAGCCAGTAGGCCCAAAAGAGATTGAATCTCTTTCAAACACACTTTCTTTCTCCTAACCAGATTAATTAACATACCTTTAATCCTTTGAATTTTTTCTTCCGGCAATCTGAACTCCAGCGCCGCCGTGTCTATTGTAATTCCTAGGAACTCCAGACATGTGGTGGGATACACCGTCTTTTCAACCGCCAATGGGACTCCAAACTTACTACAAATATTGAAAAACGTATTTAATAATTGAAGACATTCTAACGATTCTGCTTTACCCATGAACAAGAAGTCATCTAAGTAGTGAATCATAAAGCTAGAACCTGCGACTTTCATCACTACCCATTCCAAAAAACAAGCAAAATCTTCAAAATATTTACATGAAACTGAACACCCCATCGGGAGACATTTGTCAAAGTAGAATTTGTCCTTAAAGAAAATTCCCAAAGAGTTAAAACAAACCGGGTTAATGGGGAGTAGACGGAAAGCGGATTTTATGTCCGCTTTAGCCATTAAAGTCCCTGCACCTAAAGCCCTAAGCTTTTCAAGAGCATCCTCAAATGAAGCATATGATACTGATATTAAATTTGGGTCTATCTGGTCATTTAATGATTCCCCTTTGGGAAATGAAAGGTGGTGAATTAATCTGAAAGAACCTTTCTCCTTCTTTGGGACAATACCTAATGGGGAAACTCTAAAATTTTCAAAAGGAGGTGAAACAAAAGGACCTTCCATCCTTCCTTCCAAAATTTCTCTATCTAATTTTGCTTGGACCACACTAGGGAACTGATCAACTGATTTTAAATTGTTAAACTGCCTACAACCTAAACCTGAAAAGGAGGGCAACAAGAAACCCTCCTCAAAGCCCTCAAACAGTAGTTGTGCCCTCACCTTGTCTGGGAAAACTAACAGGTAGGGCAACATTTTTTGTAATTTCACTGGGGAGGTTGCCTTTTTGAAGGTTCTGTTGGTTGTTAGCGGACAGTTTCTTAAAACATTTTGACACCGGGTGACTTCCCCCGCAAAATGCACATTCATGCCTATATCGGCATGTATGGGGCCATTTACACTGTCCATCATTATAGTTAAAGCAGATCCCTTTTCTATATGTAGTGGTGGACTGCTGCGAGGAGGGACCAGGCTGCTTGACATAACCTGATTTCTGGGGTAGAAAAAGGTTAAGCCACAATCCTACGTCCTTAATCCCCCATCTTAAATTCCTGTGCACTGACAGTTTCTGTCTAAAAGCCTCATCGTAACTATACCATCCAAAACCACTGAAGCTCTTGTACGCTTCTAAAATAATATCCAAGTGTTGGAAAAGTCCAACACTCTTTTCAGGTGACTTCTCACAAAGAACTGCAGCAAAAATAAAAAAGGATTGCAGCCAATTGTTAAAATTCTTAGCAACAGGCCTTTTCCTATCCTCTTCTGACTTATCATCTTTTTTGTCACTCTTATTAATAAATTCTCTAGCTGATGGCAGAAGAGATAGTATATCCATAAACTCACCTCTCCAAATCTTTTCTTTTATTCCCTGTGATAGATGGAAGCCCAGCGGTGACACCTCACAAGGTATAGCTTCCTTAAGACATGTTTCAGGAATATTTTGTGACCTTGCCACCTGTCTACCATCTAATTCAACTAAATCCACCATACTCTCCTGCATGCTCCTGTCTTTCGCTAAGCCCCCACAAGGTGGCGCCCATACTTCTGCTGCTGACAAAGCTGGCTCTGCAACCTGGCTATTCTGAACCAATCTACTGTTTTGCTGCAGCTCCCTAACATCTCTAGACAATTTAAATAACATTTCAGATATATTGGAGAGAATTGGCAGCGTTGTCCACTCACCATTCTCATTATTCTGCTGTGTTTGTAGTCTCTCCTCCAGCTCCTCCCCGACCACCGGGATTGCTTGACCTTCCACCGCCGGCTCTTCAGCTCTTCTTCCGCTCCCGCCCTGTATCTCTTGCCGCGGAGACTCTTCCGGCACCGGAGCTTGTCTTCCACGACCGGAGCCTTCCTCATTTCTTCCGCTCCCGGCGCCGCTTGATGACGCTGACTCCCGGTCACTGCGCCTGCGCTGTGTCCCGGTCCCGGGCCTTCTCGCGGGAGGTCTCGCTGGTGACTGTGAGTGCCGCCTGGCAGGCGTTCTCTTCCTCTTCGTCCGTCCCTCCGACATGACGGTGCTTCTTCCCACTTGACCCGGACCTTCTTCCATCTCAGCCGTATCTTCTTCCGTCGGCGGGGCATTCAAAGCTGGAATCACCTCCGCCCGCACGTCCGCAGCAGAATTTCCACCGGCTGCTTGTCTCGCATTCCTTGGTAAGCTTAAGCACATTCGTAACCACTCTTCACCACCGTCCTCCCCTGCTCTTTCTATAATTTGTCTCAATAGGCTCATCCTCTCGCCTCAGAAGTCTCCTATACTCCAAAAATTGGCAGCTCCTGAATTCACACTGCTAAATCTTCTGAGGCGAATGAGCCCCTCTGAGGAGAGCTCTACCTTATATAGGGGCTCAGAGGGCTCTAGAAACTTCTACCCTATACCTATTCCTATAGGTGCTCTGACCCCTGCAACACCACGCCCACTATTTCTATTCCCTCAGGATACCTTAGGAGTCCCTCCCTCTTTACCTGAGGAGAAAAGGAGGGAGAATTACCTTATGAACTATTCTACCTATTTCCCCAGCCACTCTCCCATGAGGAAAAGGGGGCTTATTACTGTTCCCCTTTTCCTTTCATTCTGAAAACCAGTTTAGAATATCTCATCCCCATCCCCATTTTACAGTCAAACCTTTTTAGCATGAAAATTAAAGGGGCAGTTTTTGCATAAATCTATAAATAACCCCTCCAACACAAATGTAAAGAACTGGCCGCATGCAGTTCCTCCAATGATTGTCTCCCTGATCTGCTCATACTGTTTGCCTGTGATCACAGCACGAGCAATGATAGGAGGAAAGCACTGGACCATACCATTTCTAGTTGGTCACATCGGGACTTCATAGCTAAAATATATAGCTACAAACTAGGCAGCAAATTAAGTGGAAAACTCCAGCCTATACCATATTGTTTTTTGACATTACAAAAGTATCACATTTATCACCTTTTGATGTTATCATTATTAATTCTGTACTCTAGACAGAGGGGGGCTTTGTCGTTGGCTGAAATTGGCACTAAAGCACAAGTCCCTACCCGCCGCTGCAGCCCTGCTTGAACACTGTCTCTCCTGCTGAGGCTGAACCTTCCGCGATCTTGTGCCTAGGCATAGACCTTTACATCCTCAAGGAAGGAATGTCCACACAAGAAATAGTTTGCAGCACTTTGCTGGTGGTGTTCAGAAGAGGGCAATACAGTCACATCACAGGAACATACATTCCGGAGTCGCTTGATATTATACAGTCAATCATATTTAGTGGATGATCTGCAGCAGTCACAAGTGAAAGCATGTGCAGCATTTTAGCAGCCATCTCCCTTTCAATATCTCCTCTGTCCAGGATCATTAGTACTCTCAGGACTGTGCTCTCTGTAGTTACCTCCTTGCTAGGTACAACACTACCAGCGACCCTTCAGGGAAGCAGCCTCACACAGGGATCTCCAGATCATACAATCTACCCTAGCCCCTAGCTCCATTTTTTTCCCCACAAATAGAGCTTTCTTTTGGTGGTATTTGATCACCCCAATGTTTTTTTCGTTTTTGCTAAACAAATAAAAAAAGACCAAAAAGTTTGAAAAAAAAAAATGTTTTTTTGTTTATGTTATACAATTTCTTAAATAGATAAGTTTTTTCCTGCACTGTTGAGCACTGATGAGGCTGCACTGACAGGCACTGATGAGGAGGCACTGATGGGATGGCACTGATGGGTTGGCACAAATATGCGGCACTGATAGGCAGCATTGATTTGCAGCACTGATGGGCACTGATATGTGGCACTGATAGGTAGCACTGATATCCAGCATTGGTGGGCACTGATAGGCGGCACTGCTGGGCACTGATAGGCGGCAATGATGGGCACTGATCGGTGGACCTGATGGGCATTGATAGGCGGCACTGATGGGCACTAATAGGTGGCACTGATGGGCACAAATAGGTGCCACTGATGGGCACTGATAGGCAGCACTGATGGGCACTAATGGGCACTGATAGGCGGCACTGGTGGGCAATAATGGGCACTGGTGGGGGGCACTGATAGATGGCAATGATGGACACTGGTGGGCAGCACTGATGGGGAGGGCACTGGTAGGCAGCACTGATGGGGAGGGCACTGGGGGGCTCCCTGAGCCCTGGTTGCCATCCCTGGTGGCCATGGTGGGCATCCCTGGGGTCATGGGTGGGCATCCCTGGTAGTTCTAGTGGCACCCCCCCCCCAAGGATCTGCACTTGTAATCAATGCTCTGATTACCAGTGCAGACCCCCCCCCCCCTGTCAGGAGAGCCACAGATCAGCTCTCCTCTACTCGTGCCTGCCAGGCACGAACTAAGAAAAGCCGATCAACGGCTCTTCCTGTGTACTATGTGACCAGCTGTGATTGGACACAGCTGGTCATATGGTAAAGAGCCTACATCAGTAGGCTCTTTACCGAGATTGGAGTTGCGGTGTGTCAGAGTGATACGCCGCATCACCGATCGCCGTCATATGACGTCCGGTCAGGATAATGCAACCACTTCCAGGCTGGAAGTGGTAAACCCCGAACTTCTCTTTTAAAGGTCCTGCTACTGACAGCTTGGTGCCAGATACCACAGTGTATCTTCAGAGCAAGGTCCTAGTGGAGTCCATGTCTCGAAGGGTCAGGGATGTTTTGGTGGCAAAAGGAGGACCTACTCAGTATTAGGTGGGTGGTAATTTTATAATGGGTGATCATTTGGTCATGGCTGATCAGTGTATGTTTGTTTCTGTTCAGCCTGGAGGGGCACAGCAGTAACTTTTCTTTAGAAGAGAAAAATAGAGGAAAATAATTGAAGGTGGCTGTAATAAATCAAAAGGCAGTGCAATTGTGATTTCAAATTTGAAAAATAAATAAGAAAAAAAAAATATTTTTGTCTATTTGCCTGACTGATTCTCACAAAGCAGATATTTCAGCATGGTTGTGCCTATATACAGAATTACCACAATTAATACATTACAATATGCTGTGAAAGTCTACAAAATCAACAAGATACTTGGATTTTCCAGAAACAGATTTTATTAGAAGGAAAACAGCAGCACAGGTTGCCGATAGAGGGAAAATCTGTACTAGAGAGAGCTTAATTGTGCTAATAAAGGAGAGGGCAGGGACTAAGCAGAACACTGAGGAGATCAGGTGGAAGAGAATAGGAGACTTCTTTTGAATGTGAAAAGTAAGTGTTCCATTCCCTTCCCCTTATTTATACACTCTGTTCCCCATATATCCCCTCTTAGGGTTTGTTTACACATCACTTTAATGGGGTACAATTCCTGTTGCTACATGTGTACACCCTGGCCACTGCCTTTGTAGCTAAGGAGAAGCAGCTGGGAAGGGGGATTGGTAAAAACGTAGCTAAAGCTGGATACACACTATCCAACTTTTGTGGTTAGATTTCCTTCAGATTTACCTTTTCTATGTAGTGCAAGGGCCTGCCAGAGTGCATACAAATTGAACATGTTTAGGTTTGACCTCATATTATATGGTTTTGGTAAGTCTAAAGGAAAAAGTCTTCAGAAAATCTTATAGTGTGTATGGCCCATTAGGCGCATGTTTTCCACCCCCCTCCTCAACTGCAAGTGAAAACAAGCCCTTAAACAATGAGATTTCCTCTAAGTTTTTTGTTCTTATGACAACTCAAAAAATATTGGATTTCCCATAACTTTCTGTATTGGGGAAGTACTCATTAGGACCAACAGAGGGGTAAATCTCCCCAGTGGGGACATAGACAACAATAAAAACCCAACATGGGTTATAACCTTTCCCCACACTATGCAAATGCTCTGCTTATAGAACATACAGTATACAAAGCTTTTGGTTTAGACTTGAGGTTTTCTTTAACCTAACAAGTTGAAACCCAAGTTGTATGCACATATGGTGCAACCTTATGGTTTTATGGCAACCTTACACAGAAGTAAAACTGAAAAAATACCGGTGCAGCAAAGCTGACTTTGTGGTATAAACAGAGTAAAGGAAGGATCGAGGGCAGGGGTCTCCAAACTTTCTGTCCTTCAAACCTTAGGATAGCCGGACTGTGGCCAGTGATAGAAGAAAATGTCCTGGCATCAGTGGGATTAAACAAATGCCCCATCATTAGTGTTAGGGGGTGGAGTAGTGACCCATGATTGGTATCAATGGGAGGAACAGTGCCTTATTGTTGGTGTCAGTGGGAGGAATAGTGCCCCATCATTGGTGTCAGTAAGAGGAAGAGTGTCCCATCATTGATAGCACTGGGAGGATTATTGCCACATTGTTGCTATCAATGGGTGGAATAGAGCTCAATCATTAGTGTCAGTGGGACTAATAGTGTCCCACTGTTGGTATTAATGGGAGGAATAGTGGCCAATTATTGGTGCCAATAGGAGTAATAGTGTGTCATAGTCAGTGTCAGTGAGAGGACTATTGCACCATTGTTGGTGTCAGTGGCAGAAACCATGCCCCACTGTTGCTGAAATTGGGGGGAATAATGCCCCTAGGGCCAGATAAAAGCAAGCAAAAGGCCACAGTTTGGAGATCACTACCCTAGGGTAATTACCCCATTTGTCTTGATTTCTAAAAACGGTCCCTTTTAGTGGGACCCCAGACAAAAATGTGTTGGGTAACTACACAGACTACATGTATACTGCAGTTCACAAACTGAGGGGGACATTTAACTATTGAATTCCTAGTTGACAGTCTGTGATTTATTACTGCGCTGCAGGTGCAGGATGTATTTCAGGTCAATGAAGGGAAAAAGGTCAGGCAGCTACTGTTGTAAAAAGCAAATGCAGTAGTCTCTGCTATGAAAGGTTGACCTGGAGATGGCAATAAATTCTCCAATCTAAAAAGTTAGTGGTGGCATCAATAAACACAGACAGGTTAGGGAAAGAAAGGGCAAGTACTGTATGGTTGTAAAGGTTGCATTTTCTTAAAAAGGTAACTCCAATTTCGTGGGGAAAAAAATCAGCAAATAAAGAAAAAACAATATAGCGTATACAATTGCTACACAAATCATTAAATTACTGAATCCCCTTTAGATTAATAGGTACAATGCCCGGCGGGTGTGGAGATGCGATTCGGTGTACATCTTGTGGCATGTATATGTTCCTTGATCTGGCGATCGAGGGTGAATACAGCTAAACAAAATGTAAGCACGTTGCTTCCCTGGAAGCTCAGGTCCTGAATATAGGGAAGCAACTGGCAACACTGAGAAGAATCTCCATACTGAAGGAGAGCTGGGAGCGTACCCGTCAGGTGCAGGCAGGGGCCTGCACAGAGGAGGGCAGAGATACAAGGGTCCAGGCATCAGAGCAGAGTATTTGGGTGACAGTTCTGGGCTGGAGCACCCCAATAAATACGCCCTGTTGCATGATGTTGGGGAAACCAGCCAGGGACCAGCATTGCTGGAGTAGAGAAATGCCCCTAGCTGCCAGGGGAAGAACTCCTCCAGTGAGGGCAGGAGAAAGGGAAAGGAAAGACAGGTTCTGGTGGTAGGGGACTCAATTATTAGAAGGACAGAGTGGGCAATCTGTCACAAAGACCGTAAGTGCCGAAATGTCTGTTGTTTACCGGGCGCTCGGGTTCGGCATATCACGGATCTGGTGGACAGATTACTGGGTGGGGCTGGGGAAGACCCAGCTGTCATGGTACATGTGGGCACCAATGACAAAGTCAGAGGGAGATGGAGAGTCCTAAAAAACGATTTCAGGGACTTAGGAGCTAAGTTGAGGAGTGGGACCTCCAAGGTAGTATTTTCAGAAATACTACCTGTACCTCGAGCCACACCAGAGAGGCAGCCGGAGATTAGGGAAGTTAACAAGTGGCTGAGGAGCTGGTGTAGTAAGGAGGGTTTTGGGTTCCTGGAGAACTGGGCCGACTTCTCAGTCGGCTATCAGCTCATTAGTAGGGATGGATTGCACCTAAATGGGGAGGGTGCAACTCTACTGGGTGAGAAGATGGCCAACAAGTTAGAGGGGCTTTTAAACTAGGTGATGGGAGTGAGGGTACAGATGTAGAATTAGCCAGCGGGAAGCAAGGTTCAGCGGGCACAAATGGGGACGTTAGCGGTAGGGTGTTCAGAGTACCTAAATCCAAGGTGGGTATGGGGAAAAAATCACAAGGACAGCCTAAAACCAACATCAAACGAGGATATAGTATGCATCCGATCAAAAGTACAAGGTTTGTATACCAATGCTAGAAGCCTGGCCAACAAGATGGGAGAGCTGGAGCTGCTGATGTATGAGAAGGACTTCGCTTATGTGGATGTCACCATTTGAAGTCTCCTTCAGAAGCTCGTGTGACAGGTTGCCAGCATAGGAGCACAATGGGGAGACAGTGCTGTCACCCCATAATAAGAAGTGCCTGAACAAAGACCTTTCTGGGAAGATCACCAGGTTTTTGTTAAATAAATGTTGCAGATTTAAATAGGAAAAAAACATACTTTTAAAATTAAATTAACATGCTTAAGTTTATATGAAATTTTTTTGACTGGATATGCTTTAAAGTGTTACTAAACCCACAACAGTAAAATAAGAATGTATATGCAGTAAAGCATGCTTGTTATACTCACTGTGGAACCTAAGGGGTTAATCCTCTGCATTGTGTAAAAAGGCTGTTTGATCCTGTCTTCTCTGATCTCCCTCTTCTTCCACTGTCCCAAATCCATCTCCTAATAAGACAGAGCCTTGGGGACACTCTGAGCATGCTCAGTTTGTTGTGTATTGCTAGACAGTTTTTTTTTTTTTTCTTGGAAGGGTGCATGTGATCAGCAATGTCCAAACAGAGGGTCAGGGGTCTTGCAGCCTCATAGGACAACCAGAGTAGAATGAAAACTCCTACAAGCTTTAACCAGACACTTAGAGAAGTCACAAAACTGCTACATACTGCTGATGAGAAAAGGTATTTACTAAAATAAATGCATTTCCATGTTCTGTGTACTGTGGGAGACCACATATAGTGAATGCAGGCTCCTGGGTTTAGTAACTAACTATACATCTGAATACAAGACACCGGTACTGTGAATTTTAACCAAATGTAATACAATTTTAAACCAAATGTAAAAATGATATCAAATACTAGATGTGTGTCATCTGCTATTAGAGATATAGTTTTTACTAGGTGAAGAAGACTAACTCCAACATGAAACGCACAGAAGCCCAGTGGCAAATGAATATGAAGCTCAGCTTCCAGAGGTGAATTCCTCAGTGACAGCTCCATTCTACAAAACTATTTTTGCCTCCAGGTTTCAACTTGGAATGACACTACAGTCCTGTCCACAGCTGGCTCCGGTATTAAAGAGCACCATACACCTAAACATACAGACAAATATTTTAAATGCTACAAACATCTGCATTTTATGAGCAGGGCTTAGTAGTTCTACTTAGGAAAAATGGCAAATGGAATTTTTTTTTTAAGTACCCATCTAAAATGTAGTTTTAAAGATGGTGCCATTTGGAGATTTACTGTATGTTCTTTACTTTCCTATATTGAGTGGAAGGCAATTTACTAGCTTTAATAGACAGGCCAAAAGTATAAAAATATAAAAGGAAAGACTACACTTACAATCCACATATTGATTGACAAGGATGACTACAAACAGGCACAGCTATAAGAAATTTAATAATTTCTACAAATGGATTTCACAGTGAGTCAGCGAGTCTTAGCATGCTAGCCAGTAGATGATTCATTGAATGGTCCTATTGTGTATTAAGTTATGTGGTACACTGTACTGTCATGGTTGTCTACCTGAAACAAAAAAGATATTGGGGGGCACACCCTAAACACACAATTCTCAGGTTGGTGCTGCTAAAAGACCAATATACAAAGTGAACAATATAATAGCGCACACATACACAAAAAGTAGTTTTCAAATCTTGCAAGGCTATTTAAAAACACCTGCTCTTATAAAGTAAATATGGGGATTTAGTTACACCATATGGCCATACTGTGCTTAAGCCCACCACTACGTTAAAGTACCCCATTTTCAGTGGGTTCTACACTATTTATAGAGAAGATTATCCCACTTCTCAAAACCATAGGGCAATACTCATTCCTGTCTTGGGAGAAGTTTGCATGCTGCAGATTCCTCTGCTAAAACTGCAATAAAGGGACACCTCCTGTAACTACTCACAGGTGGACCATGCTAATGAGGTCTTGGTGTGGGATATTGTCGGGCACACCCTAAGGCCCCATTCACACTAGTGCGACTTGTCCCGTGATTTTGGACCGCAAAATCGCATGACAAGTTGTTTTCCATTTTCAATGAGCCCCATTCATATCAGTGCGTTTTGAAGTCGCGCCGACTTCAAAGTAGTTCCTGCACTACTTTGCCCCGATTTTAATGCGTTTTGAGGCATATAGCCTTGCCATTGCTTTCAAAATCGCGGCAAAGTCGCGGCAAAATCGCGCCGCAAAATTGCGGCAAAATCGCGGTAAGATTGCGTCGCATAAGTGTGAAAGGGGCCTAAACGCACAATTCTCAGGGTGGTGCTGATATATTGGTCTTTTAGCAGCACCAACCTGAGAATTGTGCATTTAGGGTGTGCCCCCCAATATCTTTTTTGTTTCATGTATAGTCCTGACCAGACTTATGGGTGGAGCACCCCACTCTCCCACACCAAGACCTCATTAGCATGGTCCAGGCAGTGACTGCCTGACGAAGGAGCACGGATGCTCCAAACGCGCGAAACCCCTATCTTTTTTCCACCAGGAAGTGATGTTGGTCAGACCGGAAGCAGGTAGCCGGAGCCCTGCTGCGAACGCTCCGCTGCCGCCGCTGAATCCTACGGACAGGCTGCCGAACAACAGCATCCCCACACCACCGGCACTAAACCACCCTCCTCTACGGCACTTCCCCAGGAGAAGAAGATGGATGAGCCCACTACACCCATCGTACCTGTCTAACCTTACCTCAGAGTAAGTTGTAACATTCATTATTGCTTAATAAATTTATGCTACACTAAGCTGGTGCCACTCTTTCCTGCTTTCTATTCCTCAGAGCCTCTCCTCGCTCCAGTTGGCAGCCGCCGAACGTGGCCCCCCCTCGAATAACCTTTTGGATCTCCCTCTCCGCTGCTCCATACCCATTTCTCCTTCTCATCCCCCTCCCTTGTACCACCCAGCTATATTAGAGAGCGCCATGACATCACCCACATCCATGGGCTAGGAGCTGGCCCAATGTTCCTGTACCTAGTTTTACCCTACTAGAGTCTCAAAGGAGCAGTTGAACCTAGTTTTATTATTTGGAAGAGGAGAACGTACATTTTGTAATATGGCATATACTGTGAGACGTGTCAGTCAATCTACAAGTGATATTTTCAATGTAGGTAGAGCCTGGTGGGTTGTGTCAGCCCCTGGCTTCTCATATTTATTTGACAATTCAATAGCAATAGCTCTTTGCCATAATTCCCAGCCCTGTTCTTGTCCACCTTTTATCATGTTACACATGCGTTGTCTGTATGTTTGCCTTTAAAACATTTTGTCCCTACTTCACTCTGTAGCTAGGGGATGCTCTGTGTTGTTAGTCCCACCTTTCTTCTATATGCTTTAGCCTCCAATCACCACATGTACTGTATTCTGCGAGAGCCAGACACACTGGGAAGATTTACTAAAACTGGTACACTCAGAATTTGGTGCAGCTGTGAATGGTAGCCAATCAGCTTCTAACTTCAGCTTGTTAAGTTAAGCTTTGACAATAAAACCTGGAAGCTGATTGGTTTCCATGCAAAGTTGCACTATATTTTGCACTCTCCAGTTTACGTAAATCGCCCCCAAAAAATTCCCCTTTTTGAATCTAAAGCCTATGGGGCCTTAAAGCCTGGTACACATGGGCCAAACATTGGCCAGTATTGGCTAGTTCAACAGAAACGTCCGACATTCAGCCCCTGTGTACAGCCTGTTCAACAGAAGGCGGCTGAACATTGGGCTTCTGCAGAACTGACATGCCAGAAAAACATCTGCCGATCGGCATGTGATCACTGCTTGCCACCAATGGCTGCGAGTGCTGACCGGTGTGTTCTGGCAGTCCCCTTTCAGAACACCATAGTTCAGTTGGGAGATTGCTGTACTAACATCACATAGTTAGTACAGAGACCTCCTCACCAGCTCCTCAGTTCTTTTCGCTCAGCCCCCTGAGCTGGTTAAAAAAAAACTCACAGGGGTTAATTTACTAAAGGCAAATAGACTGTGCACTTTCCAAAGTGTAGTTGCCCTCTAGAAATGCAGTTGGTCCCGGTCTTCGTAACTGAGGAAAGCTTTATTTTGCAAGGATACCAAATCAAGTGCAAGATAAACTAAAAAAGCAGCATTTTTGCTTGCAGATGATTGAATGATGGAAGTCAGCAGAGCTATGCTCATTTACTAAGTTCTGGAGCAATTGCTCTTGTAGAGTACAACTGCACTTTGCAAAGTGCACAGTGTAGTTCCTTTAGTAAGTCAACCCCATAGTGTCTACAGGCAAAGGATCCATCTGAGTTTATTCAACATCATTGACAACCTTATTAGTAGAGATTTAAAGGATGAATAACAGGATCTCTAAAGCCCATTCACCATTCACCACACGATGCATTGTGTGAAAACAGCTATACGAATTATCTGAATAGCGGAGAGGTTGCAGGCAAGCAGCGTAACACTAGCAGTGGCATCTGTTAACTCTCACAACACTGGAAGATAGCCTCTTAGGGCAAAATCCAGTGGTTATGTAGGAGACTTTGAAGGACATTTTTTTGCAAGAAGTAGCTGCCCTCTAGGTAATGGAATACACACGATTACACATAACATGTGTTTTGTGATGTATCCCAAAAAATATTAAACTTCAGCTTTAATATTTTCAAGAATGTGTTAAATAAAGAAAAAGTGTCTCCTCTATTGACCATGGAATAAAGAATGGTGGATGCCATTAACTTATGTCAATTTCAACTTATTTCACAACAAATTTAATATTCTTTAGGCACCAGTACCTTTGGCCTCAACTATACCAAAGCCAGTAAACATATACTGGAGATATAAAATACCACTTGCAGAAAACTTACTATATACTGTACATTTCCATCTTGGAACCACAAATTGAGTTGCATTATTAATTATGTTATGTTAATTATGTTAAGGCGCAACACAGTGTGCTCTAATAGAATCTGACACATTAAAAATGGATACACTACAAACATTTTATTAAAGCTTTGTAATGATGTAACTGCAGTGTTAGAATGATATAATTATTATGTTGCATTGAGCTTTGCAGGTTAAAGCATATATACTAGTCTGGAGTTTTCAACATGCTGTTGCTTTCATTAAAGCTTATGCATTTTCTCTTTTAATACCATGAAGGAGACCACAAGAAAGACTTGACAGGGGTATATTAGGAGCACTAATATGAACGCTAGTGGGGAAAGAATAGCGTATCCTGTGTTCAAAATGACAAAAACCACAGATTTTTTAACCAAGATTGTTAACCACACAGGACAGTTTTTTACGCAAAGTGGAAATAAATGTAACTTGTAAAAAACTACGAGCAGGACCTTTTTTTTTTTTTTTTGGGAGAAGAGATATGCTATGTCTCTTCAGCAATAACACACACTTACCTGCCAGGGCGCTGTCTTCTGTTGAATGTACACTGAGATGTGAATGCGCAGCTCAGAATGCATTCCTGTTACACTCCAGCTGTGCCAGAACAACCGACTCCCGTGCACGAGTGCGGGATGGGATCATCCTCCGCCAGCCAATCAAGAGGCTGAATACCCAGCAACCTGAAGTTGCCTGGAAAAAGATGACAGTGGCCAGCTGGGGATGTATCTGGTACACCACTGGAAGGTAGAGGTGAGTATTTTAGGGAGTTCCATTCCAAACTGTAGGAACTATTGGCTGTAATGATATAAAAGAAATGGCAACTCACATGACCAAAATAAACAAATTACTTTAGAATATAGTGTCCTCACTAGTGTTGAGCGAACACGGACTGTATTATTCGTGTTCGTACCGAATAATTGGATTTTTTTTACCCGAACACGGACACGGACACTTTACTGTATGTTCGGGTAAAAATCCGTGTTCGGTCGTTTTATTTCCGGGTTTTGCATGCTTTGGCGCTCTTTTCATGGCGGGCTTTCAACAGCCAATCAACAATCGTTTAACTGGTGTGCCTTAAGCCATCCCAGCCATGCCTGCAAATGTCTTAGTAGCTGTGATTGGCCGTCTGAAGCATGTGACCAAGTCTTTATAAGTTCGAGGCAGCCGCCGCAGCAGCGTCATTCTGCTGCTTAGCTAAGGGACAGAGCACACATCAATGTGCTGGCTGCTGATTAGGGAAAGATAGGCAGGAAAAAACCATTTGTGTCCGGATAGAATTGAGGGACAGGTCGGAGTGTTTAGGCAGGGCGAGTTGTAGGCATTTTAGGGATAGAGTCTGCTGAATTATAGGGTCAGTGTCTTCTACAAACTACAATCGATATTGCTGTGTGGGGGGTGGGGTGAATCTGCACTCAATCCTGATCTACGATCTCTTCTCAATCCTGTTAGGGACAGAGTCTGCTGAATTTTAGGGAAACTGTGTTCTACAAACTACAATCGATATTGCTGTGTGGTGTGGGATTGGAGATAGGCAGGTGTCAGTGATCCATATCCATTTTTCTGTGTGTGAGCTGCAGTGAACACAATCTTTTTGGGCTGCAGTGAACACAATCTTTTTGGGCTGCAGTGAACACAATCTTTTTGGGCTGCAGTGAACACAATCTTTTTGGGCTGCAGTGAACACAATCTTTTTGGGCTGCAGTGAACAAAATCTTTTTGGGGTGCAGTGAACACAATCCTTTTTGGTGTGCAGTGAACACAATCTTTGTGGGGTGCAGTGAACAAAATCCTTTGTGGGGTGCAGTGAACACAATCTTTTTGGGGTGCAGTGAACAAAATCCTTTTTGGGGTGCAGTGAACAACATCCTTTTTGGGGTGCAGTGAACACAATCTTTTTGGGGTGCAGTGAACAAAATCCTTTGTGGGGTGCAGTGAACACAATCTTTTTGGGGTGCAGTGAACACAATCTTTTTGGGGTGGAGTGAACAACATCCTTTTTGGGGTGCAGTGAACAAAATCCTTTTTGGGGTGCAGTGAACAAAATCATTTTTGGGGTGCAGTGAACACAATCTTTTTGGGGTGCAGTGAACACAATCTTTGTGGGGTGCAGTGAACACAATCTTTTTGGGGTGGAGTGAACAACATCCTTTTTGGGGTGCAGTGAACAACATCCTTTTTGGGGTGCAGTGAACACAATCTTTTTGGGGTGCAGTGAACACAATCTTTGTGGGGTACAGTGAACAGAATCTTTGTGGGGTGCAGTGAACACAATCTTTGGGGGGTACAGTGAACACAATCTTTTTGGGGTGCAGTGAACACAATCTTTGTGGGGTGCAGTGAACACAATCTTTTTGGGGTGGAGTGAACAAAATCATTTTTGGGGTGCAGTGAACAACATCCTTTTTGGGGTGCAGTGATCAAAATCCTTTTTGGGGTGCAGTGAACACAATCTTTTTGGGGTGCAGTGAACAAAATCCTTTGTGGGGTGCAGTGAACAGAATCTTTGTGGGGTGCAGTGAACACAATCTTTGGGGGGGTACAGTGAACACAATCTTTTTGGGGTGCAGTGAACACAATCTTTGTGGGGTACAGTGAACACAATCTTTTTGGGGTGCAGTGAACACAATCTTTGGGGGGTACAGTGAACACAATCTTTTTGGGGTGCAGTGAACACAATCTTTGTGGGGTGCAGTGAACACAATCTTTGGGGGGGTACAGTGAACACAATCTTTTTGGGGTGCAGTGAACAACATCCTTTTAGGGTGCAGTGAACACAATCTTTGTGGGGTGCAGTGAACAACATCCTTTTAGGGTGCAGTGAACACAATCTTTGTGGGGTACAGTGAACAGAATCTTTGTGGGGTGCAGTGAACACAATCTTTGGGGGGTACAGTGAACACAATCTTTGTGAGGTGCAGTGAACACAATCTTTGTGGGGTGCAGTGAACACAATCATTGTGGGGTGCAGTGAACTCAATCTTTGTGGGGTACAGTGAACACAATCTCATACTTCTGAAGATTTGAGGGTGCTGCCTGTTCCATACTCCCCCTACTCCTCATCTAGCCTTTTAGGGGTACAAACAATAGTAATTGGGGCCTAGTGTGGTTGTGTACGTGTGATATACATACACTTTTTTTGGATCATATTTTCTATTCCGCTATTTAATCAAAAACCTTTGGGGATCAGTTAAATTGGGGGATAGTCTGTGTTGGTACGTGTGAGAGAGATCCACCTTTCCAAGTTTTTGGGGTTCATCTCATACTTCCGGAGATTTGAGGGTGCTGCCTGTTCCATACCCCCCCTACTCCTCATCTAGCCTTTTAGGGGTACAAACAATAGTAATTGGGGCCTAGTGTGGTTGTGTACGTGTGATATACATACAATTTTTTTGGATCATATTTTCTATTCCGCTATTTAATCAAAAACCTTTGGGGATCAGTTAAATTGGGGGATAGTCTGTGTTGGTACGTGTGAGAGAGATCCACCTTTCCAAGTTGTTGGGGTTCATCTCATACTTCTGAAGGTTTGAGGGTGCTGCCTGTTCCATACTCCCCCTACTCCTCATCTAGCCTTTTAGGGGTACAAACAATAGTAATTGGGGCCTAGTGTGGTTGTGTACGTGTGATATACATACACTTTTTTTGGATCATATTTTCTATTCCGCTATTTAATCAAAAACCTTTGGGGATCAGTTAAATTGGGGGATAGTCTGTGTTGGTACGTGTGAGAGAGATCCACCTTTCCAAGTTTTTGGGGTTCATCTCATACTTCTGAAGATTTGAGGGTGCTGCCTGTTCCATACCCCCCCTACTCCTCATCTAGCCTTTTAGGGGTACAAACAATAGTAATTGGGGCCTAGTGTGGTTGTGTACGTGTGATATACATACACTTTTTTTGGATCATATTTTCTATTCCGCTATTTAATCAAAAACCTTTGGGGATCAGTTAAATTGGGGGATAGTCTGTGTTGGTACGTGTGAGAGAGATCCACCTTTCCAAGTTTTTGGGGTTCATCTCATACTTCTGAAGATTTGAGGGTGCTGCCTGTTCCATACCCCCCCTACTCCTCATCTAGCCTTTTAGGGGTACAAACAATAGTAATTGGGGCCTAGTGTGGTTGTGTACGTGTGATATACATACACTTTTTTTGGATCATATTTTCTATTCCGCTATTTAATCAAAAACCTTTGGGGATCAGTTAAATTGGGGGATAGTCTGTGTTGGTACGTGTGAGAGAGATCCACCTTTCCAAGTTTTTGGGGTTCATCTCATACTTCTGAAGATTTGAGGGTGCTGCCTGTTCCATACCCCCCCTACTCCTTAATCTAGCCTTTTAGGGGTACAAACAATAGTAATTGGGGCCTAGTGTGGTTGTGTACGTGTGATATACATACACTTTTTTTGGATCATATTTTCTATTCCGCTATTTAATCAAAAACCTTTGGGGATCAGTTAAATTGGGGGATAGTCTGTGTTGGTACGTGTGAGAGAGATCCACCTTTCCAAGTTGTTGGGGTTCATCTCATACTTCTGAAGGTTTGAGGGTGCTGCCTGTTCCATACTCCCCCTACTCCTAGCCTTTTAGGGGTACAAACAATAGTAATTGGGGCCTAGTGTGGTTGTGTACGTGTGATATACATACACTTTTTTTGGATCATATTTTCTATTCCGCTATTTAATCAAAAACCTTTGGGGATCAGTTAAATTGGGGGATAGTCTGTGTTGGTACGTGTGAGAGAGATCCACCTTTCCAAGTTTTTGGGGTTCATCTCATACTTCTGAAGATTTGAGGGTGCTGCCTGTTCCATACCCCCCCTACTCCTCATCTAGCCTTTTAGGGGTACAAACAATAGTAATTGGGGCCTAGTGTGGTTGTGTACGTGTGATATACATACACTTTTTTTGGATCATATTTTCTATTCCGCTATTTAATCAAAAACCTTTGGGGATCAGTTAAATTGGGGGATAGTCTGTGTTGGTACGTGTGAGAGAGATCCACCTTTCCAAGTTGTTGGGGTTCATCTCATACTTCTGAAGGTTTGAGGGTGCTGCCTGTTCCATACTCCCCCTACTCCTCATCTAGCCTTTTAGGGGTACAAACAATAGTAATTGGGGCCTAGTGTGGTTGTGTACGTGTGATATACATACACTTTTTTTGGATCATATTTTCTATTCCGCTATTTAATCAAAAACCTTTGGGGATCAGTTAAATTGGGGGATAGTCTGTGTTGGTACGTGTGAGAGAGATCCACCTTTCCAAGTTTTTGGGGTTCATCTCATACTTCTGAAGATTTGAGGGTGCTGCCTGTTCCATACCCCCCCTACTCCTCATCTAGCCTTTTAGGGGTACAAACAATAGTAATTGGGGCCTAGTGTGGTTGTGTACGTGTGATATACATACACTTTTTTTGGATCATATTTTCTATTCCGCTATTTAATCAAAAACCTTTGGGGATCAGTTAAATTGGGGGATAGTCTGTGTTGGTACGTGTGAGAGAGATCCACCTTTCCAAGTTGTTGGGGTTCATCTCATACTTCTGAAGGTTTGAGGGTGCTGCCTGTTCCATACCCCCCCTACTCCTCATCTAGCCTTTTAGGGGTACAAACAATAGTAATTGGGGCCTAGTGTGGTTGTGTACGTGTGATATACATACACTTTTTTTGGATCATATTTTCTATTCCGCTATTTAATCAAAAACCTTTGGGGATCAGTTAAATTGGGGGATAGTCTGTGTTGGTACGTGTGAGAGAGATCCACCTTTCCAAGTTGTTGGGGTTCATCTCATACTTCTGAAGATTTGAGGGTGCTGCCTGTTCCACACCCCCCCTACTCCTCATCTAGCCTTTTAGGGGTACAAACAATAGTAATTGGGGCCTAGTGTGGTTGTGTACGTGTGATATACATACACTTTTTTTGGATCATATTTTCTATTCCGCTATTTAATCAAAAACCTTTGGGGATCAGTTAAATTGGGGGATAGTCTGTGTTGGTACGTGTGAGAGAGATCCACCTTTCCAAGTTGTTGGGGTTCATCTCATACTTCTGAAGGTTTGAGGGTGCTGCCTGTTCCATACTCCCCCTACTCCTCATCTAGCCTTTTAGGGGTACAAACAATAGTAATTGGGGCCTAGTGTGGTTGTGTACGTGTGATATACATACACTTTTTTTGGATCATATTTTCTATTCCGCTATTTAATCAAAAACCTTTGGGGATCAGTTAAATTGGGGGATAGTCTGTGTTGGTACGTGTGAGAGAGATCCACCTTTCCAAGTTGTTGGGGTTCATCTCATACTTCTGAAGGTTTGAGGGTGCTGCCTGTTCCATACTCCCCCTACTCCTCATCTAGCCTTTTAGGGGTACAAACAATAGTAATTGGGGCCTAGTGTGGTTGTGTACGTGTGATATACATACACTTTTTTTGGATCATATTTTCTATTCCGCTATTTAATCAAAAACCTTTGGGGATCAGTTAAATTGGGGGATAGTCTGTGTTGGTACGTGTGAGAGAGATCCACCTTTCCAAGTTTTTGGGGTTCATCTCATACTTCTGAAGATTTGAGGGTGCTGCCTGTTCCATACCCCCCCTACTCCTCATCTAGCCTTTTAGGGGTACAAACAATAGTAATTGGGGCCTAGTGTGGTTGTGTACGTGTGATATACATACACTTTTTTTGGATCATATTTTCTATTCCGCTATTTAATCAAAAACCTTTGGGGATCAGTTAAATTGGGGGATAGTCTGTGTTGGTACGTGTGAGAGAGATCCACCTTTCCAAGTTGTTGGGGTTCATCTCATACTTCTGAAGGTTTGAGGGTGCTGCCTGTTCCATACTCCCCCTACTCCTAGCCTTTTAGGGGTACAAACAATAGTAATTGGGGCCTAGTGTGGTTGTGTACGTGTGATATACATACACTTTTTTTGGATCATATTTTCTATTCCGCTATTTAATCAAAAACCTTTGGGGATCAGTTAAATTGGGGGATAGTCTGTGTTGGTACGTGTGAGAGAGATCCACCTTTCCAAGTTTTTGGGGTTCATCTCATACTTCTGAAGATTTGAGGGTGCTGCCTGTTCCATACCCCCCCTACTCCTCATCTAGCCTTTTAGGGGTACAAACAATAGTAATTGGGGCCTAGTGTGGTTGTGTACGTGTGATATACATACACTTTTTTTGGATCATATTTTCTATTCCGCTATTTAATCAAAAACCTTTGGGGATCAGTTAAATTGGGGGATAGTCTGTGTTGGTACGTGTGAGAGAGATCCACCTTTCCAAGTTGTTGGGGTTCATCTCATACTTCTGAAGGTTTGAGGGTGCTGCCTGTTCCATACTCCCCCTACTCCTCATCTAGCCTTTTAGGGGTACAAACAATAGTAATTGGGGCCTAGTGTGGTTGTGTACGTGTGATATACATACACTTTTTTTGGATCATATTTTCTATTCCGCTATTTAATCAAAAACCTTTGGGGATCAGTTAAATTGGGGGATAGTCTGTGTTGGTACGTGTGAGAGAGATCCACCTTTCCAAGTTTTTGGGGTTCATCTCATACTTCTGAAGATTTGAGGGTGCTGCCTGTTCCATACCCCCCCTACTCCTCATCTAGCCTTTTAGGGGTACAAACAATAGTAATTGGGGCCTAGTGTGGTTGTGTACGTGTGATATACATACACTTTTTTTGGATCATATTTTCTATTCCGCTATTTAATCAAAAACCTTTGGGGATCAGTTAAATTGGGGGATAGTCTGTGTTGGTACGTGTGAGAGAGATCCACCTTTCCAAGTTTTTGGGGTTCATCTCATACTTCTGAAGATTTGAGGGTGCTGCCTGTTCCATACCCCCCCTACTCCTCATCTAGCCTTTTAGGGGTACAAACAATAGTAATTGGGGCCTAGTGTGGTTGTGTACGTGTGATATACATACACTTTTTTTGGATCATATTTTCTATTCCGCTATTTAATCAAAAACCTTTGGGGATCAGTTAAATTGGGGGATAGTCTGTGTTGGTACGTGTGAGAGAGATCCACCTTTCCAAGTTGTTGGGGTTCATCTCATACTTCTGAAGGTTTGAGGGTGCTGCCTGTTCCATACTCCCCCTACTCCTAGCCTTTTAGGGGTACAAACAATAGTAATTGGGGCCTAGTGTGGTTGTGTACGTGTGATATACATACACTTTTTTTGGATCATATTTTCTATTCCGCTATTTAATCAAAAACCTTTGGGGATCAGTTAAATTGGGGGATAGTCTGTGTTGGTACGTGTGAGAGAGATCCACCTTTCCAAGTTTTTGGGGTTCATCTCATACTTCTGAAGATTTGAGGGTGCTGCCTGTTCCATACCCCCCCTACTCCTCATCTAGCCTTTTAGGGGTACAAACAATAGTAATTGGGGCCTAGTGTGGTTGTGTACGTGTGATATACATACACTTTTTTTGGATCATATTTTCTATTCCGCTATTTAATCAAAAACCTTTGGGGATCAGTTAAATTGGGGGATAGTCTGTGTTGGTACGTGTGAGAGAGATCCACCTTTCCAAGTTGTTGGGGTTCATCTCATACTTCTGAAGGTTTGAGGGTGCTGCCTGTTCCATACTCCCCCTACTCCTCATCTAGCCTTTTAGGGGTACAAACAATAGTAATTGGGGCCTAGTGTGGTTGTGTACGTGTGATATACATACACTTTTTTTGGATCATATTTTCTATTCCGCTATTTAATCAAAAACCTTTGGGGATCAGTTAAATTGGGGGATAGTCTGTGTTGGTACGTGTGAGAGAGATCCACCTTTCCAAGTTTTTGGGGTTCATCTCATACTTCTGAAGATTTGAGGGTGCTGCCTGTTCCATACCCCCCCTACTCCTCATCTAGCCTTTTAGGGGTACAAACAATAGTAATTGGGGCCTAGTGTGGTTGTGTACGTGTGATATACATACACTTTTTTTGGATCATATTTTCTATTCCGCTATTTAATCAAAAACCTTTGGGGATCAGTTAAATTGGGGGATAGTCTGTGTTGGTACGTGTGAGAGAGATCCACCTTTCCAAGTTTTTGGGGTTCATCTCATACTTCTGAAGATTTGAGGGTGCTGCCTGTTCCATACCCCCCCTACTCCTCATCTAGCCTTTTAGGGGTACAAACAATAGTAATTGGGGCCTAGTGTGGTTGTGTACGTGTGATATACATACACTTTTTTTGGATCATATTTTCTATTCCGCTATTTAATCAAAAACCTTTGGGGATCAGTTAAATTGGGGGATAGTCTGTGTTGGTACGTGTGAGAGAGATCCACCTTTCCAAGTTGTTGGGGTTCATCTCATACTTCTGAAGGTTTGAGGGTGCTGCCTGTTCCATACTCCCCCTACTCCTCATCTAGCCTTTTAGGGGTACAAACAATAGTAATTGGGGCCTAGTGTGGTTGTGTACGTGTGATATACATACACTTTTTTTGGATCATATTTTCTAGTCCGCTATTTAATCAAAAACCTTTGGGGATCAGTTAAATTGGGGGATAGTCTGTGTTGGTACGTGTGAGAGAGATCCACCTTTCCAAGTTTTTGGGGTTCATCTCATACTTCTGAAGATTTGAGGGTGCTGCCTGTTCCATACCCCCCCTACTCCTCATCTAGCCTTTTAGGGGTACAAACAATAGTAATTGGGGCCTAGTGTGGTTGTGTACGTGTGATATACATACACTTTTTTTGGATCATATTTTCTATTCCGCTATTTAATCAAAAACCTTTGGGGATCAGTTAAATTGGGGGATAGTCTGTGTTGGTACGTGTGAGAGAGATCCACCTTTCCAAGTTTTTGGGGTTCATCTCATACTTCTGAAGATTTGAGGGTGCTGCCTGTTCCATACCCCCCCTACTCCTCATCTAGCCTTTTAGGGGTACAAACAATAGTAATTGGGGCCTAGTGTGGTTGTGTACGTGTGATATACATACACTTTTTTTGGATCATATTTTCTATTCCGCTATTTAATCAAAAACCTTTGGGGATCAGTTAAATTGGGGGATAGTCTGTGTTGGTACGTGTGAGAGAGATCCACCTTTCCAAGTTGTTGGGGTTCATCTCATACTTCTGAAGGTTTGAGGGTGCTGCCTGTTCCATACTCCCCCTACTCCTCATCTAGCCTTTTAGGGGTACAAACAATAGTAATTGGGGCCTAGTGTGGTTGTGTACGTGTGATATACATACACTTTTTTTGGATCATATTTTCTATTCCGCTATTTAATCAAAAACCTTTGGGGATCAGTTAAATTGGGGGATAGTCTGTGTTGGTACGTGTGAGAAAGATCCACCTTTCCAAGTTTTTGGGGTTCATCTCATACTTCTGAAGATTTGAGGGTGCTGCCTGTTCCATACCCCCCCTACTCCTCATCTAGCCTTTTAGGGGTACAAACAATAGTAATTGGGGCCTAGTGTGGTTGTGTACGTGTGATATACATACACTTTTTTTGGATCATATTTTCTATTCCGCTATTTAATCAAAAACCTTTGGGGATCAGTTAAATTGGGGGATAGTCTGTGTTGGTACGTGTGAGAGAGATCCACCTTTCCAAGTTGTTGGGGTTCATCTCATACTTCTGAAGGTTTGAGGGTGCTGCCTGTTCCATACCCCCCCTACTCCTCATCTAGCCTTTTAGGGGTACAAACAATAGTAATTGGGGCCTAGTGTGGTTGTGTACGTGTGATATACATACACTTTTTTTGGATCATATTTTCTATTCCGCTATTTAATCAAAAACCTTTGGGGATCAGTTAAATTGGGGGATAGTCTGTGTTGGTACGTGTGAGAGAGATCCACCTTTCCAAGTTGTTGGGGTTCATCTCATACTTCTGAAGGTTTGAGGGTGCTGCCTGTTCCATACTCCCCCTACTCCTCATCTAGCCTTTTAGGGGTACAAACAATAGTAATTGGGGCCCAGTGTGGTTGTGTACGTGTGATATACATACACTTTTTTTGGATCATATTTTCTATTCCGCTATTTGATCAAAAACCTTTGGGGATCAGTTAAATTGGGGGATAGTCTGTGTTGGTACGTGTGAGAGAGATCCACCTTTCCAAGTTGTTGGGGTTCATCTCATACTTCTGAAGGTTTGAGGGTGCTGCCTGTTCCATTCCCCCCCTACTCCTCATCTAGCCTTTTAGGGGTACAAACAATAGTAATTGGGGCCTAGTGTGGTTGTGTACGTGTGATATACATACACTTTTTTTGGATCATATTTTCTATTCCGCTATTTAATCAAAAACCTTTGGGGATCAGTTAAATTGGGGGATAGTCTGTGTTGGTACGTGTGAGAGAGATCCACCTTTCCAAGTTGTTGGGGTTCATCTCATACTTCTGAAGGTTTGAGGGTGCTGCCTGTTCCATACTCCTCCTCCTACTGCTCAACCATCCTTTTAGGGGTACAAACAATAGTAGTTGGGGCCTAGTGTGGTGGTGTACGTGCGAGATACATACACTTTCTTTTTGATCATATTTTCTATTCCGCTATTCAATTAAAACCTTTGGGGATCAATTCAATTGCGAGATAGTCTGTGTCGGTACGTGTGAGATCCACCTTTCCAAGTTGTTGGGGTTCATCTCATACTTCTGAAGATTTGAGGGTGCTGCCTGTTCCATACTCCTGCTCCTACTGCTCAACCATCCTTTTAGGGGTACAAACAATAGTAATTGGGGCCTAGTGTGGTTGTGTACGTGCGAGATACATACACTTTTTTTGATCATATTTCCTATTCCGCTATTCAATAAAAACCTTTGAGGATCAATTGAATTGCGGGATAGTCTGTGTCGGTACGTGTGAGATCCACCTTTCCAAGTTTTTGGGGTTCATCTCATACTTCTGAAGATTTGAGGGTGCTGCCTGTTCCATACTCCTCCTCCTACTCCTCATCCATCCTTTTAGGGGTACAAACAATAGTAATTGGGGCCTAGTGTGGTTGTGTACGTGCGAGATACATACACTTTTTTTGATCATATTTCCTATTCCGCTATTCAATAAAAACCTTTGAGGATCAATTGAATTGCGGGATAGTCTGTGTCGGTACGTGTGAGATCCACCTTTCCAAGTTTTTGGGGTTCATCTCATACTTCTGAAGATTTGAGGGTGCTGTCTGTTCCATACTCCTCCTACTCCTCATCCATCCTTTTAGGGGTAGAAACAATAGTAATTGGGGCCTAGTGTGGTTTTGTACGTGCGAGATACATACACTTTTTTGGATCATATTTCCTATTCCGCTATTCAATAAAAACCTTTCTAGGGCAAGATCTTAAATTACAGAAATATGAGGAGACCGTCAAATAAGGGCCGTGGCCTGGGTCGTGGTGCTGCTGGTAGAGCTCCTGTTGCAAGGAGAGGACGTGGTCGATCTGTGCCAGCTACACGCACAAGTGAAACACCTTCCTCAAGTGTGAGTAGGCGACAGAACCTGCATCAGTATTTGGTAGGGCATCAAACGCCCCTAGAAGTGATGAGGCCAGAACAAGTTGAGGCGATAGTAGATTGGTTTGCTGCTGACAGTGCCTCCAGTTCCTTCACATTGTCTCCCACCCAGTCTACTGCAGAAAGGTCAGAGTTGGCACCTGCAGCCAATGTCCAACCGTCTTTCACCTCACCCCCTTGCAAATCAGGCCAGCAGTCTGAGCCCCAAGCCATACAGCAGTCTCTTATTCTTTTTGAGGACTCTGTCAGCAGGGTTTCCCAGGGCCATCCACCTAGCCCTGCCCCAGAAGTGGAAGAGATTGAGTGCAGCGATGCCCAACCACTTATTTCTCAAGATGAGTACATGCAAGGATCATCGCAGCACGTCTCCGATGATGACGAAACGCAGGTGCCAACTGCTGCGGCGTTCAGCATTGTGGAGACCGACAAGGAGGGCAGGGGTGAAGACTGGGTGGAAGATGATGTGGAGGACGATGAGGTCCTCGACCCCACATGGAATGAACGTCATGCAGGTGACCTGAGTAGTTTGGAGGAAGAGGCGGTGGTCGCACAGAGCCACCAGCACAGCAGAAGAGGGAGCAGGGTGCAGAAGCGGAGCGGCCGTGCCCTAGACACTACGCCCGCTACTGCCCAACGCAGCAAGGGAACGAGCGCACCAAAGTCAGCTCAAAGGAGTTCTCTAGCGTGGAAGTTCTTTAGAAAATGTGCTGATGACAGGACACGAGTGGTTTGCACCCTGTGCAATCAGAGCTTGAAGCGAGGCATAAACCTTCTCAACCTGAGCACAACCTGCATGATCAGGCATCTAAGTGCAAAGCACGAGCTGAGTACACACCTTCAAAACCAAGAAACGTCTCTGGCTCATCCTGCTTCCTCTTCTGCTGCAGTCTCGGCCGCTCCAGCCACATCTGTAGTGATACCGGCACCTGCCACCCCGCAAACAGACGATCTGTCAGCAACACCACCACCTGGGTCACCAACAACCATCTCCACAATGTCCCGTGGAAGCGTTCAGCTTTCCATCTCCCAAACACTTGAGAGGAAGAGGAAGTACCCCCCTACCCACCCGCGATCCCTGGCCCTGAATGCCAGCATTTCAAAATTATTGGCCTTTGAAATGCTGTCATTCCGTCTGGTGGAGACGCACAGTTTTAAAAACCTTATGTCGGTGGCTGTCCCACAGTACGTCGTGCCCAGCCGTCACTACTTTTCCAGGCAAGCCATCCCTTCCCTGCACAACCAAGTGGGGGAAAATATCAGGTGTGCACTGCGCAACGCCATCTGTGCCAAGGTCCACCTAACTACGGATACGTGGACCAGTAAGCACGGTCAGGGGCGTTATATCTCCCTAACGGCACACTGGGTAAATGCAGTGGCGGATGGGCCTGAGGCGGATAGCAATTTGGCGCATGTCCTTCCACCACCGAGGATTGCAGGGCGCTTCAGTTTGCCTCCTGTTCCTAACTCCTCCTACTCCGCTTCCTCATCCTCTACCGCCTCCTCATCCGGACAGCGTAACACCTTCACCACCAACTTCAGCACGGCCAGGGGTAAACGACAGCAGGCAGTTTTACAACTTGCCTGTTTGGGGGACAAACCACACACCGCGCAGGAGTTGTGGAGGAGCATGGAACAGCAGACAAATGAGTGGTTGCTGCCAGCGAGCCTCAAGCCCGGCCTGGTGGTGTGCGATAACGGGCGAAATCTCATAGCAGCTCTGGGCCTAGCCGGTTTGACGCACATCCCTTGCCTGGCGCATGTGCTGAATTTGGTGGTGCAGAGGTTCCTTAAAAACTACCCCGATATGTCAGAGCTGCTGCAGAAAGTGCGGGCCGTTTGTGCGCACTTTCGGCGTTCTCACCCTGCTGCTGCTCGCCTGGCAGCGCTGCAGCGTAACTTCGGCCTTCCCGCTCACCGCCTCATATGTGACGTGCCCACAAGGTGGAACTCCACCTTGCACATGCTGGAAAGACTGTGCGAGCAGCAGCAGGCCATAGTGGAGTTTCAGCTGCAGCACGCACGCGTGAGTCGCTCTGCGGAACAGCACCACTTCACCACCAATAACTGGGCCTCCATGCGAGACCTGTGTGCCTTGTTGCGCTGTTTTGAGTACTCCACCAACATGGCCAGTGGCAATGACGCCGTTCTCAGCTTAACTATCCCACTTCTATGCCTCCTTGAAAAAACAATTCGGGCGATGATGGAAGAGGATGTGGCACAGGATGAGGAGGAGGAGGAGGATGAAGAGGTAACATTTCCAAGGCTTTCAGGGCAGTCATTCGCAAGGGGCTCCGAGGGTGGGTTCCTGCACACGCAAACGCCAGGGACGCAATTGTCCAGCAGGGGCACAGTTCTGGAGGATGAGGAGGATGAGGAGGAGGAGGAGCTGGAGGAGGAGATGGAACCATGTTCACAGCAGGGTGGCACCCAGGCCAGCTCATGGCCATCACTGGTGCGTGGCTGGGGGGATACAGAGGACACGGACCATACACCTCCCACAGAGGACAGCCTTTCGTTGCCTCTGGGCAGCCTGGCACACATGAGCGATTACATGCTGCAGTGTCTCCACAACGACCGCCGAGTTGCCCACATTCTAACTTGTGCTGATTACTGGGTGGCCACGCTGCTGGATCCCCGTTACAAGGACAACGTACCGTCCTTAATTCACTCACTGGAGCGCGATCGCAAGATGCGCGAGTACAAGCGCACGCTGGTAGACGCCATGCTGCTGGCATTCCCATCTGACAGCGGGGCCACAGTGGAAGCACAAGGCAGAGGAGGAGGAGGAGGAGGTCGCCAACGCAACCAGGGCACCGCCAGCACCTCAGAAGGCAGGGTTAGCATGGCCGAAATGTGGAAAAGCTTTGTCAGCACGCCACAACAAACAGCAGCACCAGCAGCTCAGATGGAACGTCTTAGCAGGAGGCAGCATTTTACCAACATGGTGGAGCAGTATGTGTGCACACGCCTACATGTAGTGAATGACGGGTCTGCCCCCTTCAACTTCTGGGTCTCCAAATTGGGCACATGGCCTGAGCTTGCCCTTTACGCCTTGGAGGTGCTGGCGTGCCCTGCAGCCAGTGTATTATCTGAACGGGTATTTAGCACGGCTGGGGGCGTTATAACAGACAAGCGCAGCCGCCTGTCCAGAGACAATGTGGACAAGCTCACGTTCATTAAAATGAACCAGGCATGGATCCCACGGGACTTTTCCGTACCTTATGCAGAATAGCAATGGATACCGACCTTACCCACCCATTGTTCCATTTTTGCTCTTTCTCACTCTTTTGGGGTGTACCCTCATTTAAAATTTTTGAAAAGAAGCAGTGTTGGCTACCTCGTCCTCCTCCTCAGGGCCAGATTAATGTAGGGGCTATTGGAGCTGCAGCTCCAGGCCCCTACCTTTTATATAGGCCCCGGGTTGGCCATATTCACTGTTACCGCTCTTCTGTCACTTGTAAACACAGAAGTCTGGCTTCTATGCTCGCTTCCCCAGGCAGCACCCTCAGAACCTCCCCACACAGCGTGAAGGCCGGACAAGGAGGGACAGTTGGCGATGCATGGATGTGTTTATGGGCTTCAGAGACAGCATCCCATGTTGAATTAGGCATGCATGGCTGCACCCTTCCTCCTCTGGGTGCATGGCAAGGCACGGCCCTTAAGGCCCTTCAAAATCCTCAGCACCAAGCCCATGATGCTGTTAATCCGGCCCTGGTCCTCCTCCACCGCCGCTTCCACCTACACCGCCCATAGGTGTGCGCAGCCTATTGCATTAAGGTGTGCACCCCAAAGTTGAAATACACATGCATGTGTTTGCCAGCAGGGAGAGTAATGTATCGGGGCCATGTACCTGTAGGCAAGGAGAAATAGAGCAGAGCAGGTCCCAGGGAGATCTTTCCCATCTCCTCACTGGCAATGCTATGTGCCCTAGGTGATTAGGGTGTGCCCAGGCACACCCAGCACACCCTGTGCGCACGCCTATGTCACCGCCACATCCACCACCACCTCAACCTCCCTCCTACTCCATATGGGCCTCGTCCTTCAGAGATGAAGAAGAACATTGTTTTATTTTTCTGTTTTTTTTTGTTGTTTTAAGTTATTTCCCTATCCACATTTGTTTGCAGAGCACTTGCCATGCTCTTAATTACGTTTTGCTGCCATTTGCAGCACTCTAGCCCTTTCCTTTGGTGTTTTAGAGCCATTTTAGTGCCTTAAAGTTCGGGTCCCCATTGACTTCAATGGGGTTCGGTGTCCGGGAAAAGTTCGGTAAAAGTCCGGGACACGGACCCGGACTTTTTTTTAAAGTTCGGCCGAACCCGTCGAACACGGACATCTAGGTGTCCGCTCAACCCTAGTCCTCACAAGTTAAATTTCAGGCCTACAGCTATATACACAAATTAAATATCTTTAAGGGCTGGGAAAGGATTTGTATCTCTGTTTATCCAGTTCAGATATTTACTCTGCTCTGCCACACAACACAGCCCTGTCTGGCAGGGAAGGGGGCCTGATTTTTTTCTGCTACATTTAAACAATACTTAAAACTCTTTGCCCTCCCCAGCCTTTAACTTAACAGTGAAAGGAGAAGCATCTGAGTGCTTGCTCCCTGCCAGAAAAGCTCCAAATGCATAATTGCGATCTGGAGCTTTCTGATCATGTGACCACTGTGACTGCCATTCACAGCTGCCACATGATCTGAATGCCCACCTCCATCCTTCCCAGCATTTAAAACCTCTTGAAGGGATGGGAGGCG
Organism: Pelophylax lessonae; assembly: GCF_965119305.1. NCBI lineage: Eukaryota > Metazoa > Chordata > Amphibia > Anura > Ranidae > Pelophylax > Pelophylax lessonae. The sequence goes on along the minus strand of NC_138773.1, from coordinate 260,956,238 downwards.
GCGGCAGGAAGGGGTTAATTTGTACTTTTTTATCTGCAAAGTTCAACTTGTGAGAATCAAAAGATGAAGGCAGTAAAATAAAGCCTCCAATATTTTTCCATGCCTCAAGCAAACCAAATAATTATTTTCCTTGGCTGATGATACAAGTTTCCATTTAGGCAATAGGTAATGCTGGTTGTCCAATAAATCATTTAATTATGAGACTTCCATTACAGAGCATTTATATGTAAAAGGGAAGCAAACTTTAAAAATCAAGAAATTAGAGACACAAGGCAGTTCTGTGTAACACGATGACATCAAGTGAAGAAATAGGAATGATGGACATGGGTTTGGATTGATTTACTAAAGGAATAGTGAAGTGAAGCTAAGTAAAAATTCACCTAAAACAAAAAAAAAATTTGGTGATGCGCCTCCATCCCTGAACAACATCATAAAAACACATAAAGTAGCCCTTGGGACTTTACATGAGGCGCAACACACCCAACTGTTGGATAAATGGTATACAACTCTATTGATAAATATAATAGTAGTAAAAAACCATATCAAACATATACCATGCTGTAAAGCTGATTTGTTGTAGTTATATAATAAATTCCATAATGAAATACAGTTTTCCAAAATGTAATGCTGTTTGGTATACCTGCCCTATGGTCACTCTGCTAATATAAATATAACAAATTGTATATATTAAGGCTGCAGCTGTGAGGTTGGTTAAAAAAACCTATAATATTAATCCAGGGTACTACAGTGCTGCCTCTATCCACCTTTTTAATGTATAATCCTAAATATTAACCTCCTTTCTAAATGTGATATATGTGTGAATTCATCAAAACAATCCATAAAGCATAAAAAGCACATATTTAAACAATCCATAAAGCCTGAAAATCATAAATTCATAAATAAAAATTATAAAAGTTCATCTAAATATGCAGTGTAAATCTCTATTCCTATAGTCCATGCACATCTTAAAGGTGCTCAAATAAATTGCTCTGTGCAATATTCCAATATAAGTTGTACGATTTAATATGACAGCAAATGATTCATTGATTTATACAAGCATAGTTGAGATATGGATGGATGGTCTCTCTTGTACTACTCCTCCACTCTCCCAATGCAATCTTCAGACTCAATACCACATAATCATGATATAGGAACAGATGATAGAGATCTCCATAGTGTAGTATTGTTATACTTTATTAAAAGGTTAAAAAGCAATTGCACTTACATTTACAAAGTTGATAAAAAGCATAACTGAACATCAGATGGCTGCCCCAACATGTTTCGCCCCTCCCACTGGGCGTCTACAGACATCAGCTCCTGAGAAAGTGAACGTTGATTTACGAAATGTGTCGAGCCCAAAAATGCATTTTCTTTATATAGACTTTTGGAAAACTGTATTTCATTGGAGAATTTATTACGGTATGTAACTACAACAAATCAGCTTTACAGCATGGTATCTGTTTGATATGGGATTTTACTACTATTGTATTTATCAGTAAACTTGTATACCATTTACCCAACAGTTGGGTGTGTTGCGTTTCATGTAAAGTCTTAAGGGCAAATTTATGTGTTTTTAGTGAAGATGTTTAGAAAAATAAGAATTATAATCATTCAAATAGGACTTTATCCATTTTCTGTTCTTATACGGATTGGTACATATGAGTGCGACTTAACATAGTCAACGCAGATATTACAAAAGCAGTAAAGGTAAAACCGTATTAACATTGTGTGTAGGTAGATCCACAACCCACTGGTGATATCGCACATGACACCAGTCCATCCGAACACCCCTATTGGGAACAAACTCTGTCCGGGTGGGGGCATAACCAGTCATCACTAGGGTTGAGCGGACACCTAGATGTCCGTGTTCGACGGGTTCGGCCGAACTTTAAAAAAAAGTCCGGGTCCGTGTCCCGGACTTTTACCGAACTTTTCCCGGACACCGAACCCCATTGAAGTCAATGGGGACCCGAACTTTAAGGCACTAAAATGGCTCTAAAACACCAAAGGAAAGGGCTAGAGTGCTGCAAATGGCAGCAAAACGTAATTAAGAGCATGGCAAGTGCTCTGCAAACAAATGTGGATAGGGAAATAACTTAAAACAACAAAAAAAAACAGAAAAATAAAACAATGTTCTTCTTCATCTCTGAAGGACGAGGCCCATATGGAGTAGGAGGGAGGTTGAGGTGGTGGTGGATGTGGCGGTGACATAGGCGTGCGCACAGGGTGTGCTGGGTGTGCCTGGGCACACCCTAATCACCTAGGGCACATAGCATTGCCAGTGAGGAGATGGGAAAGATCTCCCTGGGACCTGCTCTGCTCTATTTCTCCTTGCCTACAGGTACATGGCCCCGATACATTACTCTCCCTGCTGGCAAACACATGCATGTGTATTTCAACTTTGGGGTGCACACCTTAATGCAATAGGCTGCGCACACCTATGGGCGGTGTAGGTGGAAGCGGCGGTGGAGGAGGACCAGGGCCGGATTAACAGCATCATGGGCTTGGTGCTGAGGATTTTGAAGGGCCTTAGGGCCGTGCCTTGCCATGCACCCAGAGGAGGAAGGGTGCAGCCATGCATGCCTAATTCAACATGGGATGCTGTCTCTGAAGCCCATAAACACATCCATGCATCGCCAACTGTCCCTCCTTGTCCGGCCTTCACGCTGTGTGGGGAGGTTCTGAGGGTGCTGCCTGGGGAAGCGAGCATAGAAGCCAGACTTCTGTGTTTACAAGTGACAGAAGAGCGGTAACAGTGAATATGGCCAACCCGGGGCCTATATAAAAGGTAGGGGCCTGGAGCTGCAGCTCCAATAGCCCCTACATTAATCTGGCCCTGAGGAGGAGGACGAGGTAGCCAACACTGCTTCTTTTCACAAATTTTAAATGAGGGTACACCCCAAAAGAGTGAGAAAGAGCAAAAATGGAACAATGGGTGGGTAAGGTCGGTATCCATTGCTATTCTGCATAAGGTACGGAAAAGTCCCGTGGGATCCATGCCTGGTTCATTTTAATGAACGTGAGCTTGTCCACATTGTCTCTGGACAGGCGGCTGCGCTTGTCTGTTATAACGCCCCCAGCCGTGCTAAATACCCGTTCAGATAATACACTGGCTGCAGGGCACGCCAGCACCTCCAAGGCGTAAAGGGCAAGCTCAGGCCATGTGCCCAATTTGGAGACCCAGAAGTTGAAGGGGGCAGACCCGTCATTCACTACATGTAGGCGTGTGCACACATACTGCTCCACCATGTTGGTAAAATGCTGCCTCCTGCTAAGACGTTCCATCTGAGCTGCTGGTGCTGCTGTTTGTTGTGGCGTGCTGACAAAGCTTTTCCACATTTCAGCCATGCTAACCCTGCCTTCTGAGGTGCTGGCGGTGCCCTGGTTGCGTTGGCGACCTCCTCCTCCTCTGCCTTGTGCTTCCACTGTGGCCCCGCTGTCAGATGGGAATGCCAGCAGCATGGCGTCTACCAGCGTGCGCTTGTACTCGCGCATCTTGCGATCGCGCTCCAGTGAGTGAATTAAGGACGGTACGTTGTCCTTGTAACGGGGATCCAGCAGCGTGGCCACCCAGTAATCAGCACAAGTTAGAATGTGGGCAACTCGGCGGTCGTTGTGGAGACACTGCAGCATGTAATCGCTCATGTGTGCCAGGCTGCCCAGAGGCAACGAAAGGCTGTCCTCTGTGGGAGGTGTATGGTCCGTGTCCTCTGTATCCCCCCAGCCACGCACCAGTGATGGCCATGAGCTGGCCTGGGTGCCACCCTGCTGTGAACATGGTTCCATCTCCTCCTCCAGCTCCTCCTCCTCCTCATCCTCCTCATCCTCCAGAACTGTGCCCCTGCTGGACAATTGCGTCCCTGGCGTTTGCATGTGCAGGAACCCACCCTCGGAGCCCCTTGCGAATGACTGCCCTGAAAGCCTTGGAAATGTTACCTCTTCATCCTCCTCCTCCTCCTCATCCTGTGCCACATCCTCTTCCATCATCGCCCGAATTGTTTTTTCAAGGAGGCATAGAAGTGGGATAGTTAAGCTGAGAACGGCGTCATTGCCACTGGCCATGTTGGTGGAGTACTCAAAACAGCGCAACAAGGCACACAGGTCTCGCATGGAGGCCCAGTTATTGGTGGTGAAGTGGTGCTGTTCCGCAGAGCGACTCACGCGTGCGTGCTGCAGCTGAAACTCCACTATGGCCTGCTGCTGCTCGCACAGTCTTTCCAGCATGTGCAAGGTGGAGTTCCACCTTGTGGGCACGTCACATATGAGGCGGTGAGCGGGAAGGCCGAAGTTACGCTGCAGCGCTGCCAGGCGAGCAGCAGCAGGGTGAGAACGCCGAAAGTGCGCACAAACGGCCCGCACTTTCTGCAGCAGCTCTGACATATCGGGGTAGTTTTTAAGGAACCTCTGCACCACCAAATTCAGCACATGCGCCAGGCAAGGGATGTGCGTCAAACCGGCTAGGCCCAGAGCTGCTATGAGATTTCGCCCGTTATCGCACACCACCAGGCCGGGCTTGAGGCTCGCTGGCAGCAACCACTCATTTGTCTGCTGTTCCATGCTCCTCCACAACTCCTGCGCGGTGTGTGGTTTGTCCCCCAAACAGGCAAGTTGTAAAACTGCCTGCTGTCGTTTACCCCTGGCCGTGCTGAAGTTGGTGGTGAAGGTGTTACGCTGTCCGGATGAGGAGGCGGTAGAGGATGAGGAAGCGGAGTAGGAGGAGTTAGGAACAGGAGGCAAACTGAAGCGCCCTGCAATCCTCGGTGGTGGAAGGACATGCGCCAAATTGCTATCCGCCTCAGGCCCATCCGCCACTGCATTTACCCAGTGTGCCGTTAGGGAGATATAACGCCCCTGACCGTGCTTACTGGTCCACGTATCCGTAGTTAGGTGGACCTTGGCACAGATGGCGTTGCGCAGTGCACACCTGATATTTTCCCCCACTTGGTTGTGCAGGGAAGGGATGGCTTGCCTGGAAAAGTAGTGGCGGCTGGGCACGACGTACTGTGGGACAGCCACCGACATAAGGTTTTTAAAACTGTGCGTCTCCACCAGACGGAATGACAGCATTTCAAAGGCCAATAATTTTGAAATGCTGGCATTCAGGGCCAGGGATCGCGGGTGGGTAGGGGGGTACTTCCTCTTCCTCTCAAGTGTTTGGGAGATGGAAAGCTGAACGCTTCCACGGGACATTGTGGAGATGGTTGTTGGTGACCCAGGTGGTGGTGTTGCTGACAGATCGTCTGTTTGCGGGGTGGCAGGTGCCGGTATCACTACAGATGTGGCTGGAGCGGCCGAGACTGCAGCAGAAGAGGAAGCAGGATGAGCCAGAGACGTTTCTTGGTTTTGAAGGTGTGTACTCCACTGCAGCTCGTGCTTTGCACTTAGATGCCTGATCATGCAGGTTGTACTCAGGTTGAGAAGGTTCATGCCTCGCTTCAAGCTCTGATTGCACAGGGTGCAAACCACTCGTGTCCTGTCATCAGCACATTTTCTAAAGAACTTCCACGCTAGAGAACTCCTTTGAGCTGACTTTGGTGCGCTCGTTCCCTTGCTGCGTTGGGCAGTAGCGGGCGTAGTGTCTAGGGCACGGCCGCTCCGCTTCTGCACCCTGCTCCCTCTTCTGCTGTGCTGGTGGCTCTGTGCGACCACCGCCTCTTCCTCCAAACTACTCAGTTCACCTGCATGACGTTCATTCCATGTGGGGTCGAGGACCTCATTGTCCTCCACATCATCTTCCACCCAGTCTTCACCCCTGCCCTCCTTGTCGGTCTCCACAATGCTGAACGCCGCAGCAGTTGGCACCTGCGTTTCGTCATCATCGGAGACGTGCTGCGATGATCCTTGCATGTACTCATCTTGAGAAATAAGTGGTTGGGCATCGCTGCACTCAATCTCTTCCACTTCTGGGGCAGGGCTAGGTGGATGGCCCTGGGAAACCCTGCTGACAGAGTCCTCAAAAAGAATAAGAGACTGCTGTATGGCTTGGGGCTCAGACTGCTGGCCTGATTTGCAAGGGGGTGAGGTGAAAGACGGTTGGACATTGGCTGCAGGTGCCAACTCTGACCTTTCTGCAGTAGACTGGGTGGGAGACAATGTGAAGGAACTGGAGGCACTGTCAGCAGCAAACCAATCTACTATCGCCTCAACTTGTTCTGGCCTCATCACTTCTAGGGGCGTTTGATGCCCTACCAAATACTGATGCAGGTTCTGTCGCCTACTCACACTTGAGGAAGGTGTTTCACTTGTGCGTGTAGCTGGCACAGATCGACCATGTCCTCTCCTTGCAACAGGAGCTCTACCAGCAGCACCACGACCCAGGCCACGGCCCTTATTTGACGGTCTCCTCATATTTCTGTAATTTAAGATCTTGCCCTAGAAAGGTTTTTATTGAATAGCGGAATAGAAAATATGATCCAAAAAAAGTGTATGTATATCACACGTACACAACCACACTAGGCCCCAATTACTATTGTTTGTACCCCTAAAAGGCTAGATGAGGAGTAGGGGGGGTATGGAACAGGCAGCACCCTCAAACCTTCAGAAGTATGAGATGAACCCCAACAACTTGGAAAGGTGGATCTCTCTCACACGTACCGACACAGACTATCCCGCAATTCAATTGATCCTCAAAGGTTTTTATTGAATAGCGGAATAGGAAATATGATCAAAAAAAGTGTATGTATCTCGCACGTACACAACCACACTAGGCCCCAATTACTATTGTTTGTACCCCTAAAAGGCTAGATGAGGAGTAGGGGGGGTATGGAACAGGCAGCACCCTCAAACCTTCAGAAGTATGAGATGAACCCCAACAACTTGGAAAGGTGGATCTCTCTCACACGTACCGACACAGACTATCCCGCAATTCAATTGATCCTCAAAGGTTTTTATTGAATAGCGGAATAGGAAATATGATCAAAAAAAGTGTATGTATCTCGCACGTACACAACCACACTAGGCCCCAATTACTATTGTTTGTACCCCTAAAAGGCTAGATGAGGAGTAGGGGGGGTATGGAACAGGCAGCACCCTCAAACCTTCAGAAGTATGAGATGAACCCCAACAACTTGGAAAGGTGGATCTCTCTCACACGTACCGACACAGACTATCCCGCAATTTAATTGATCCTCAAAGGTTTTTATTGAATAGCGGAATAGGAAATATGATCAAAAAAAGTGTATGTATCTCGCACGTACACAACCAACCTAGGCCCCAATTACTATTGTTTGTACCCCTAAAAGGCTAGATGAGGAGTAGGGGGGGTATGGAACAGGCAGCACCCTCAAACCTTCAGAAGTATGAGATGAACCCCAACAACTTGGAAAGGTGGATCTCTCTCACACGTACCGACACAGACTATCCCGCAATTCAATTGATCCTCAAAGGTTTTTATTGAATAGCGGAATAGGAAATATGATCAAAAAAAGTGTATGTATCTCGCACGTACACAACCACACTAGGCCCCAATTACTATTGTTTGTACCCCTAAAAGGCTAGATGAGGAGTAGGGGGGGTATGGAACAGGCAGCACCCTCAAACCTTCAGAAGTATGAGATGAACCCCAACAACTTGGAAAGGTGGATCTCTCTCACACGTACCGACACAGACTATCCCGCAATTCAATTGATCCTCAAAGGTTTTTATTGAATAGCGGAATAGGAAATATGATCAAAAAAAGTGTATGTATCTCGCACGTACACAACCACACTAGGCCCCAATTACTATTGTTTGTACCCCTAAAAGGCTAGATGAGGAGTAGGGGGGGTATGGAACAGGCAGCACCCTCAAACCTTCAGAAGTATGAGATGAACCCCAACAACTTGGAAAGGTGGATCTCTCTCACACGTACCGACACAGACTATCCCGCAATTCAATTGATCCTCAAAGGTTTTTATTGAATAGCGGAATAGGAAATATGATCAAAAAAAGTGTATGTATCTCGCACGTACACAACCACACTAGGCCCCAATTACTATTGTTTGTACCCCTAAAAGGCTAGATGAGGAGTAGGGGGGGTATGGAACAGGCAGCACCCTCAAACCTTCAGAAGTATGAGATGAACCCCAACAACTTGGAAAGGTGGATCTCTCTCACACGTACCGACACAGACTATCCCGCAATTCAATTGATCCTCAAAGGTTTTTATTGAATAGCGGAATAGGAAATATGATCAAAAAAAGTGTATGTATCTCGCACGTACACAACCACACTAGGCCCCAATTACTATTGTTTGTACCCCTAAAAGGCTAGATGAGGAGTAGGGGGGGTATGGAACAGGCAGCACCCTCAAACCTTCAGAAGTATGAGATGAACCCCAACAACTTGGAAAGGTGGATCTCTCTCACACGTACCGACACAGACTATCCCGCAATTCAATTGATCCTCAAAGGTTTTTATTGAATAGCGGAATAGGAAATATGATCAAAAAAAGTGTATGTATCTCGCACGTACACAACCACACTAGGCCCCAATTACTATTGTTTGTACCCCTAAAAGGCTAGATGAGGAGTAGGGGGGGTATGGAACAGGCAGCACCCTCAAACCTTCAGAAGTATGAGATGAACCCCAACAACTTGGAAAGGTGGATCTCTCTCACACGTACCAACACAGACTATCCCCCAATTTAACTGATCCCCAAAGGTTTTTGATTAAATAGCGGAATAGAAAATATGATCCCAAAAAAGTGTATGTATATCACACGTACACAACCACACTAGGCCCCAATTACTATTGTTTGTACCCCTAAAAGGCTAGGAGTAGGGGGAGTATGGAACAGGCAGCACCCTCAAACCTTCAGAAGTATGAGATGAACCCCAACAACTTGGAAAGGTGGATCTCTCTCACACGTACCAACACAGACTATCCCCCAATTTAACTGATCCCCAAAGGTTTTTGATTAAATAGCGGAATAGAAAATATGATCCCAAAAAAGTGTATGTATATCACACGTACACAACCACACTAGGCCCCAATTACTATTGTTTGTACCCCTAAAAGGCTAGGAGTAGGGGGAGTATGGAACAGGCAGCACCCTCAAACCTTCAGAAGTATGAGATGAACCCCAACAACTTGGAAAGGTGGATCTCTCTCACACGTACCAACACAGACTATCCCCCAATTTAACTGATCCCCAAAGGTTTTTGATTAAATAGCGGAATAGAAAATATGATCCCAAAAAAGTGTATGTATATCACACGTACACAACCACACTAGGCCCCAATTACTATTGTTTGTACCCCTAAAAGGCTAGGAGTAGGGGGAGTATGGAACAGGCAGCACCCTCAAACCTTCAGAAGTATGAGATGAACCCCAACAACTTGGAAAGGTGGATCTCTCTCACACGTACCAACACAGACTATCCCCCAATTTAACTGATCCCCAAAGGTTTTTGATTAAATAGCGGAATAGAAAATATGATCCCAAAAAAGTGTATGTATATCACACGTACACAACCACACTAGGCCCCAATTACTATTGTTTGTACCCCTAAAAGGCTAGGAGTAGGGGGAGTATGGAACAGGCAGCACCCTCAAACCTTCAGAAGTATGAGATGAACCTCAACAACTTGGAAAGGTGGATCTCTCTCACACGTACCAACACAGACTATCCCCCAATTTAACTGATCCCCAAAGGTTTTTGATTAAATAGCGGAATAGAAAATATGATCCCAAAAAAGTGTATGTATATCACACGTACACAACCACACTAGGCCCCAATTACTATTGTTTGTACCCCTAAAAGGCTAGGAGTAGGGGGAGTATGGAACAGGCAGCACCCTCAAACCTTCAGAAGTATGAGATGAACCCCAACAACTTGGAAAGGTGGATCTCTCTCACACGTACCAACACAGACTATCCCCCAATTTAACTGATCCCCAAAGGTTTTTGATTAAATAGCGGAATAGAAAATATGATCCCAAAAAAGTGTATGTATATCACACGTACACAACCACACTAGGCCCCAATTACTATTGTTTGTACCCCTAAAAGGCTAGGAGTAGGGGGAGTATGGAACAGGCAGCACCCTCAAACCTTCAGAAGTATGAGATGAACCCCAACAACTTGGAAAGGTGGATCTCTCTCACACGTACCAACACAGACTATCCCCCAATTTAACTGATCCCCAAAGGTTTTTGATTAAATAGCGGAATAGAAAATATGATCCCAAAAAAGTGTATGTATATCACACGTACACAACCACACTAGGCCCCAATTACTATTGTTTGTACCCCTAAAAGGCTAGGAGTAGGGGGAGTATGGAACAGGCAGCACCCTCAAACCTTCAGAAGTATGAGATGAACCCCAACAACTTGGAAAGGTGGATCTCTCTCACACGTACCAACACAGACTATCCCCCAATTTAACTGATCCCCAAAGGTTTTTGATTAAATAGCGGAATAGAAAATATGATCCCAAAAAAGTGTATGTATATCACACGTACACAACCACACTAGGCCCCAATTACTATTGTTTGTACCCCTAAAAGGCTAGGAGTAGGGGGAGTATGGAACAGGCAGCACCCTCAAACCTTCAGAAGTATGAGATGAACCTCAACAACTTGGAAAGGTGGATCTCTCTCACACGTACCAACACAGACTATCCCCCAATTTAACTGATCCCCAAAGGTTTTTGATTAAATAGCGGAATAGAAAATATGATCCCAAAAAAGTGTATGTATATCACACGTACACAACCACACTAGGCCCCAATTACTATTGTTTGTACCCCTAAAAGGCTAGGAGTAGGGGGGGTATGGAACAGGCAGCACCCTCAAACCTTCAGAAGTATGAGATGAACCCCAACAACTTGGAAAGGTGGATCTCTCTCACACGTACCAACACAGACTATCCCCCAATTTAACTGATCCCCAAAGGTTTTTGATTAAATAGCGGAATAGAAAATATGATCCCAAAAAAGTGTATGTATATCACACGTACACAACCACACTAGGCCCCAATTACTATTGTTTGTACCCCTAAAAGGCTAGGAGTAGGGGGAGTATGGAACAGGCAGCACCCTCAAACCTTCAGAAGTATGAGATGAACCCCAACAACTTGGAAAGGTGGATCTCTCTCACACGTACCAACACAGACTATCCCCCAATTTAACTGATCCCCAAAGGTTTTTGATTAAATAGCGGAATAGAAAATATGATCCCAAAAAAGTGTATGTATAGCACACGTACACAACCACACTAGGCCCCAATTACTATTGTTTGTACCCCTAAAAGGCTAGGAGTAGGGGGAGTATGGAACAGGCAGCACCCTCAAACCTTCAGAAGTATGAGATGAACCTCAACAACTTGGAAAGGTGGATCTCTCTCACACGTACCAACACAGACTATCCCCCAATTTAACTGATCCCCAAAGGTTTTTGATTAAATAGCGGAATAGAAAATATGATCCCAAAAAAGTGTATGTATATCACACGTACACAACCACACTAGGCCCCAATTACTATTGTTTGTACCCCTAAAAGGCTAGGAGTAGGGGGAGTATGGAACAGGCAGCACCCTCAAACCTTCAGAAGTATGAGATGAACCCCAACAACTTGGAAAGGTGGATCTCTCTCACACGTACCAACACAGACTATCCCCCAATTTAACTGATCCCCAAAGGTTTTTGATTAAATAGCGGAATAGAAAATATGATCCCAAAAAAGTGTATGTATATCACACGTACACAACCACACTAGGCCCCAATTACTATTGTTTGTACCCCTAAAAGGCTAGGAGTAGGGGGGGTATGGAACAGGCAGCACCCTCAAACCTTCAGAAGTATGAGATGAACCCCAACAACTTGGAAAGGTGGATCTCTCTCACACGTACCAACACAGACTATCCCCCAATTTAACTGATCCCCAAAGGTTTTTGATTAAATAGCGGAATAGAAAATATGATCCCAAAAAAGTGTATGTATATCACACGTACACAACCACACTAGGCCCCAATTACTATTGTTTGTACCCCTAAAAGGCTAGGAGTAGGGGGAGTATGGAACAGGCAGCACCCTCAAACCTTCAGAAGTATGAGATGAACCCCAACAACTTGGAAAGGTGGATCTCTCTCACACGTACCAACACAGACTATCCCCCAATTTAACTGATCCCCAAAGGTTTTTGATTAAATAGCGGAATAGAAAATATGATCCCAAAAAAGTGTATGTATATCACACGTACACAACCACACTAGGCCCCAATTACTATTGTTTGTACCCCTAAAAGGCTAGGAGTAGGGGGGGTATGGAACAGGCAGCACCCTCAAACCTTCAGAAGTATGAGATGAACCCCAACAACTTGGAAAGGTGGATCTCTCTCACACGTACCAACACAGACTATCCCCCAATTTAACTGATCCCCAAAGGTTTTTGATTAAATAGCGGAATAGAAAATATGATCCCAAAAAAGTGTATGTATATCACACGTACACAACCACACTAGGCCCCAATTACTATTGTTTGTACCCCTAAAAGGCTAGGAGTAGGGGGAGTATGGAACAGGCAGCACCCTCAAACCTTCAGAAGTATGAGATGAACCCCAACAACTTGGAAAGGTGGATCTCTCTCACACGTACCAACACAGACTATCCCCCAATTTAACTGATCCCCAAAGGTTTTTGATTAAATAGCGGAATAGAAAATATGATCCCAAAAAAGTGTATGTATATCACACGTACACAACCACACTAGGCCCCAATTACTATTGTTTGTACCCCTAAAAGGCTAGGAGTAGGGGGAGTATGGAACAGGCAGCACCCTCAAACCTTCAGAAGTATGAGATGAACCCCAACAACTTGGAAAGGTGGATCTCTCTCACACGTACCAACACAGACTATCCCCCAATTTAACTGATCCCCAAAGGTTTTTGATTAAATAGCGGAATAGAAAATATGATCCCAAAAAAGTGTATGTATATCACACGTACACAACCACACTAGGCCCCAATTACTATTGTTTGTACCCCTAAAAGGCTAGGAGTAGGGGGAGTATGGAACAGGCAGCACCCTCAAACCTTCAGAAGTATGAGATGAACCTCAACAACTTGGAAAGGTGGATCTCTCTCACACGTACCAACACAGACTATCCCCCAATTTAACTGATCCCCAAAGGTTTTTGATTAAATAGCGGAATAGAAAATATGATCCCAAAAAAGTGTATGTATATCACACGTACACAACCACACTAGGCCCCAATTACTATTGTTTGTACCCCTAAAAGGCTAGGAGTAGGGGGGGTATGGAACAGGCAGCACCCTCAAACCTTCAGAAGTATGAGATGAACCCCAACAACTTGGAAAGGTGGATCTCTCTCACACGTACCAACACAGACTATCCCCCAATTTAACTGATCCCCAAAGGTTTTTGATTAAATAGCGGAATAGAAAATATGATCCCAAAAAAGTGTATGTATATCACACGTACACAACCACACTAGGCCCCAATTACTATTGTTTGTACCCCTAAAAGGCTAGGAGTAGGGGGAGTATGGAACAGGCAGCACCCTCAAACCTTCAGAAGTATGAGATGAACCCCAACAACTTGGAAAGGTGGATCTCTCTCACACGTACCAACACAGACTATCCCCCAATTTAACTGATCCCCAAAGGTTTTTGATTAAATAGCGGAATAGAAAATATGATCCCAAAAAAGTGTATGTATATCACACGTACACAACCACACTAGGCCCCAATTACTATTGTTTGTACCCCTAAAAGGCTAGGAGTAGGGGGAGTATGGAACAGGCAGCACCCTCAAACCTTCAGAAGTATGAGATGAACCTCAACAACTTGGAAAGGTGGATCTCTCTCACACGTACCAACACAGACTATCCCCCAATTTAACTGATCCCCAAAGGTTTTTGATTAAATAGCGGAATAGAAAATATGATCCCAAAAAAGTGTATGTATATCACACGTACACAACCACACTAGGCCCCAATTACTATTGTTTGTACCCCTAAAAGGCTAGGAGTAGGGGGAGTATGGAACAGGCAGCACCCTCAAACCTTCAGAAGTATGAGATGAACCCCAACAACTTGGAAAGGTGGATCTCTCTCACACGTACCAACACAGACTATCCCCCAATTTAACTGATCCCCAAAGGTTTTTGATTAAATAGCGGAATAGAAAATATGATCCCAAAAAAGTGTATGTATATCACACGTACACAACCACACTAGGCCCCAATTACTATTGTTTGTACCCCTAAAAGGCTAGGAGTAGGGGGGGTATGGAACAGGCAGCACCCTCAAACCTTCAGAAGTATGAGATGAACCCCAACAACTTGGAAAGGTGGATCTCTCTCACACGTACCAACACAGACTATCCCCCAATTTAACTGATCCCCAAAGGTTTTTGATTAAATAGCGGAATAGAAAATATGATCCCAAAAAAGTGTATGTATATCACACGTACACAACCACACTAGGCCCCAATTACTATTGTTTGTACCCCTAAAAGGCTAGGAGTAGGGGGAGTATGGAACAGGCAGCACCCTCAAACCTTCAGAAGTATGAGATGAACCCCAACAACTTGGAAAGGTGGATCTCTCTCACACGTACCAACACAGACTATCCCCCAATTTAACTGATCCCCAAAGGTTTTTGATTAAATAGCGGAATAGAAAATATGATCCCAAAAAAGTGTATGTATATCACACGTACACAACCACACTAGGCCCCAATTACTATTGTTTGTACCCCTAAAAGGCTAGGAGTAGGGGGAGTATGGAACAGGCAGCACCCTCAAACCTTCAGAAGTATGAGATGAACCTCAACAACTTGGAAAGGTGGATCTCTCTCACACGTACCAACACAGACTATCCCCCAATTTAACTGATCCCCAAAGGTTTTTGATTAAATAGCGGAATAGAAAATATGATCCCAAAAAAGTGTATGTATATCACACGTACACAACCACACTAGGCCCCAATTACTATTGTTTGTACCCCTAAAAGGCTAGGAGTAGGGGGAGTATGGAACAGGCAGCACCCTCAAACCTTCAGAAGTATGAGATGAACCCCAACAACTTGGAAAGGTGGATCTCTCTCACACGTACCAACACAGACTATCCCCCAATTTAACTGATCCCCAAAGGTTTTTGATTAAATAGCGGAATAGAAAATATGATCCCAAAAAAGTGTATGTATATCACACGTACACAACCACACTAGGCCCCAATTACTATTGTTTGTACCCCTAAAAGGCTAGGAGTAGGGGGGGTATGGAACAGGCAGCACCCTCAAACCTTCAGAAGTATGAGATGAACCCCAACAACTTGGAAAGGTGGATCTCTCTCACACGTACCAACACAGACTATCCCCCAATTTAACTGATCCCCAAAGGTTTTTGATTAAATAGCGGAATAGAAAATATGATCCCAAAAAAGTGTATGTATATCACACGTACACAACCACACTAGGCCCCAATTACTATTGTTTGTACCCCTAAAAGGCTAGGAGTAGGGGGAGTATGGAACAGGCAGCACCCTCAAACCTTCAGAAGTATGAGATGAACCCCAACAACTTGGAAAGGTGGATCTCTCTCACACGTACCAACACAGACTATCCCCCAATTTAACTGATCCCCAAAGGTTTTTGATTAAATAGCGGAATAGAAAATATGATCCCAAAAAAGTGTATGTATATCACACGTACACAACCACACTAGGCCCCAATTACTATTGTTTGTACCCCTAAAAGGCTAGGAGTAGGGGGAGTATGGAACAGGCAGCACCCTCAAACCTTCAGAAGTATGAGATGAACCCCAACAACTTGGAAAGGTGGATCTCTCTCACACGTACCAACACAGACTATCCCCCAATTTAACTGATCCCCAAAGGTTTTTGATTAAATAGCGGAATAGAAAATATGATCCCAAAAAAGTGTATGTATATCACACGTACACAACCACACTAGGCCCCAATTACTATTGTTTGTACCCCTAAAAGGCTAGGAGTAGGGGGAGTATGGAACAGGCAGCACCCTCAAACCTTCAGAAGTATGAGATGAACCTCAACAACTTGGAAAGGTGGATCTCTCTCACACGTACCAACACAGACTATCCCCCAATTTAACTGATCCCCAAAGGTTTTTGATTAAATAGCGGAATAGAAAATATGATCCCAAAAAAGTGTATGTATATCACACGTACACAACCACACTAGGCCCCAATTACTATTGTTTGTACCCCTAAAAGGCTAGGAGTAGGGGGAGTATGGAACAGGCAGCACCCTCAAACCTTCAGAAGTATGAGATGAACCCCAACAACTTGGAAAGGTGGATCTCTCTCACACGTACCAACACAGACTATCCCCCAATTTAACTGATCCCCAAAGGTTTTTGATTAAATAGCGGAATAGAAAATATGATCCCAAAAAAGTGTATGTATATCACACGTACACAACCACACTAGGCCCCAATTACTATTGTTTGTACCCCTAAAAGGCTAGGAGTAGGGGGAGTATGGAACAGGCAGCACCCTCAAACCTTCAGAAGTATGAGATGAACCTCAACAACTTGGAAAGGTGGATCTCTCTCACACGTACCAACACAGACTATCCCCCAATTTAACTGATCCCCAAAGGTTTTTGATTAAATAGCGGAATAGAAAATATGATCCCAAAAAAGTGTATGTATATCACACGTACACAACCACACTAGGCCCCAATTACTATTGTTTGTACCCCTAAAAGGCTAGGAGTAGGGGGAGTATGGAACAGGCAGCACCCTCAAACCTTCAGAAGTATGAGATGAACCCCAACAACTTGGAAAGGTGGATCTCTCTCACACGTACCAACACAGACTATCCCCCAATTTAACTGATCCCCAAAGGTTTTTGATTAAATAGCGGAATAGAAAATATGATCCCAAAAAAGTGTATGTATATCACACGTACACAACCACACTAGGCCCCAATTACTATTGTTTGTACCCCTAAAAGGCTAGGAGTAGGGGGAGTATGGAACAGGCAGCACCCTCAAACCTTCAGAAGTATGAGATGAACCCCAACAACTTGGAAAGGTGGATCTCTCTCACACGTACCAACACAGACTATCCCCCAATTTAACTGATCCCCAAAGGTTTTTGATTAAATAGCGGAATAGAAAATATGATCCCAAAAAAGTGTATGTATATCACACGTACACAACCACACTAGGCCCCAATTACTATTGTTTGTACCCCTAAAAGGCTAGATGAGGAGTAGGGGGAGTATGGAACAGGCAGCACCCTCAAACCTTCAGTATGAGATTGTGTTCACTGTACCCCACAAAGATTGAGTTCACTGCACCCCACAATGATTGTGTTCACTGCACCCCACAAAGATTGTGTTCACTGCACCTCACAAAGATTGTGTTCACTGTACCCCCCAAAGATTGTGTTCACTGCACCCCACAAAGATTCTGTTCACTGTACCCCACAAAGATTGTGTTCACTGCACCCCAAAAAGATTGTGTTCACTGCACCCCAAAAAGGATGTTGTTCACTGCACCCCAAAAAGGATGTTGTTCACTCCACCCCAAAAAGATTGTGTTCACTGCACCCCACAAAGATTGTGTTCACTGCACCCCAAAAAGATTGTGTTCACTGCACCCCAAAAATGATTTTGTTCACTGCACCCCAAAAAGGATTTTGTTCACTGCACCCCAAAAAGGATGTTGTTCACTCCACCCCAAAAAGATTGTGTTCACTGCACCCCAAAAAGATTGTGTTCACTGCACCCCACAAAGGATTTTGTTCACTGCACCCCAAAAAGATTGTGTTCACTGCACCCCAAAAAGGATGTTCACTGCACCCCAAAAAGGATTTTGTTCACTGCACCCCAAAAAGATTGTGTTCACTGCACCCCACAAAGGATTTTGTTCACTGCACC
The DNA here is from genome assembly GCF_965119305.1 of Pelophylax lessonae. Taxonomy (NCBI): domain Eukaryota; kingdom Metazoa; phylum Chordata; class Amphibia; order Anura; family Ranidae; genus Pelophylax; species Pelophylax lessonae. Next base: position 260,938,375 of record NC_138773.1, on the reverse strand, counting down.
CCACAAAGATTGTGTTCACTGCACACCAAAAAGGATTGTGTTCACTGCACCCCAAAAAGATTTTGTTCACTGCACCCCAAAAAGATTGTGTTCACTGCAGCCCAAAAAGATTGTGTTCACTGCAGCCCAAAAAGATTGTGTTCACTGCAGCCCAAAAAGATTGTGTTCACTGCAGCCCAAAAAGATTGTGTTCACTGCAGCTCACACACAGAAAAATGGATGTGGATCACTGACACCTGCCTATCTCCAATCCCACACCACACAGCAATATCGATTGTAGTTTGTAGAACACAGTTTCCCTAAAATTCAGCAGACTCTGTCCCTAACAGGATTGAGAAGAGATCGTAGATCAGGATTGAGTGCAGACCCCACCCCCCACACAGCAATATCGATTGTAGTTTGTAGAAGACACTGACCCTATATAATTCAGCAGACTCTATCCCTAAAATGCCTACAACTCGCCCTGCCTAAACACTCCGACCTGTCCCTCAATTCTATCCGGACACAAATGGTTTTTTCCTGCCTATCTTTCCCTAATCAGCAGCCAGCACGTTGATGTGTGCTCTGTCCCTGAATCTAAGCAGCATAATGACGCCGCTGCGGCTGCCTCGAACTTATAAAGACTTGGTCACATGCTTCAGACGGCCAATCACAGCTACTGAGACATTTGCAGGCATGGCTGGGATGGCTTAAGGCACACCAGTTAAACGATTGTTGATTGGCTGTTGAAAGCCCGCCATGAAAAGAGCGCCAAAGCATGCAAAACCCGGAAATAAAACGACCGAACACGGATTTTTACCCGAACATACAGTAAAGTGTCCGTGTCCGTGTTCGGGTACAAAAAATCCAATTATTCGGTACGAACACGAATAATACAGTCCGTGTTCGCTCAACACTAGTCATCACCCTTGGGTATGGTTCCTTCTTTATGTGTTCTTTTTTTTTTTTTTTAATTCACTTTGCAAAGGATACCCAATCGTGCAAGAATCTTTACCTCATTCCCTAAGCTAAGTGAAAATTAATTTTGCAAAGTGAAAACTCATTCTACTTTCTTAGTAAATCAACCCCTATGTGTTGCAAAGTATTGAAAAGTATTATAGCTAAAGTAATGGTATAAACACTGACCAACTAGCATTTTCAGAAGTAATAGGACATACATAAAAAATTGGCATGAGTTTTTATCAATCCCTAAGCCAGTCAAAACAAAAAGAGTTGGCTCTGGCTATATCTTAAGCCACAACCTCTTTTGCAACAGCAGCTATCAAAGCAAGTTGCCTATATAGCTCCCAACAGGGTCTGGTTTCAAAGGATCTAAAAGGTGGCAGCCCTATACAGGTATTCAATTTACTGCAACTGATTACCTAAAGGTAAAGTATTTGTAAAACCAACTGATAAACTAATATAACCCTAAACATGTTGTAGAAATATAAAAAGCCAATATTCAATATTTTTAAAGCAGAATTAAAATGTTTTTTTTTTGTAATTCAAAATGTTAATAAATGTGCACGCTTTTATACCTGCAATTCTGTATTACTTTTTGCATTGTCTACATTTCATAAGGTCCATATGCTATCTCGCCTCACAGGCTCATTCATATGCAAATCACTCTGTAGCTCATTCATAAGGACAGCTGAGGGAATCTCCTCCTTGGCTCCAGATGATTGTTTAGCCAGAGATCTCTTTTACTGCGGTGACTAAATCTTGGAAGAACGTGGCTGGCTGATAATAGGTGGGGGCAAATTAGAATGAAAAAATGTTATGTCTGCCCCATAGATAAAATATATTACACTACAAGAGACTTTTCCATCATCAAACTGATAAAAGAGAATGAGTCCAATATCCTTTGAATGGTTGCTGTGCATTGTCATTTGCCATAAAGGATACATGAAGGGTAAATTTGGTTAGGTAGGCAAAATTAAAAATAAAAAATCTGCATCCCCCAGTATGTATGTCACCATGGAAGGGACCCTTTTCATAGTTAGTTTTCCCTGAGGGATTTTATTTTCAATGAATTGCAGAGGAACTGTGATTTTGATTGATGTGGGTCTGACATATATTCTCAAACTACACAAGAAAATGTGCTAAAAAAAAGTAATTTATTTTAAGGAAGCAGCACATTACAAGATTTTTCCTCTCCCGAGGTGCTAGAACAAAGACTTCTAAAATATTAAGCATCAGCTAAAAAATAAAGATTTTTTTCTTTTCTGTGTTTTGTGTTTGTTTCTCCAAAATAGGCACATATAACTCATTACCACAAAGTGAAGCAGAGTTAAAGAGGTAATCCACTCCCCAGTAAGTGGTTCTATAATATTTAGCTTTCATTTTAATGTCACATTTTTAAAAAATTCTTTATTTATTACATTTTCATGCAGACATGGGGCAGCTACGTAATCACATTGGTAATACTGTACAGCCAAGGGAGTTACAAATATCATTGGTATCAGAAAAACAAAAATACAACGGTCAACGGTCCTCCCTACCTCTCAGGGCAGCTATAATACACTACCGTTCAAAAGTTTGGGGTCACCCAGACAATTTCCTATTTTCCATGAAAACTCACACTTTTTTCATCAAATGAATTTCAAAATGAATAGAAAATATAGTCAAGACGTTGACAAGGCTAGAAATAATGATTTTTATTTTCATCAAATAATTCTCCATTTGCAGCAATTACAACCTTGCAGACCTTTGGCATTCTAGCTATCAATTTGTTGAGGTAATCTGAAAAAAATGTCACCCCACACTTCCTGAACCACCTCCCACAAGTTGGAATGGCTTGATGGGCACTTCTTAGGTATCATACTGTCAAGCTGCTCCCACAACAGCTCAATAGGGTTGAGATCTGGTGACTGCGCTGGCCACTCCATTACAGACAGAATACCAGCTGACTGCTTCTTCCCAAAATAGTTCTTGCATAGTTTGGAGGTGTGCTTTGTGTCATTGTCCTGTTGTAGGAGGAAATTGGCTCCAATCAAATGCTGTCCACAGGATATGGCATGGCGTTGCAAATTGGAGTGATAGCCTTCCTTATTTAAAATCCCTTTTACCTTGTACAAATCTCCCACTTTACCAGCACCAAGTAGCCCCAGACCATCACATTACCTCCACCATGCTTGACAGATGGCGTCAGGCACTCCTCCAGCATCTGTTCACTTGTTCTGCGTCTCACAAATGTTCTTCTGTGTGATCCAAACACCTCAAACTTAGATTCGTCTGTCCATAACACTTTTTTACAATCTTCCTCTGTCCAATGTCTGTGTTCTTTTGCCCATCTTAGTCTTTTCCTTTTATTGGCCAGTTTTAGATATGGCTTTTTCTTTGCCACTCTGCCTAGAAGGCCAGCATCCCGGAGTCGCCTTATCACTTTGGAACGTTGAGACTGGCGTTTTGCGGGTACCATTTAAAGAAGCTGCAAGTTGAGGACCTGTGAGGCATCTATTTCTCAAACTGAAACTCAAATGTGCTTGTCCTCTTGCTTAGTTGTGCACCGGGGCCTCCCACTTCTCTTTCTATTCTGGTTAGAGCCCATTTGTGCTGTTCTCTGAAGGGAGTAGTACACACCGTTGTAAGAAATCTTCAGTGTCTTAGCAATTTCTCGCATGGAATAAACTTCATTTCTCAGAACAAGAATAGACTGTCGAGTTTCAGAAGAAAGTTCTCTTTGTCTGGCCATTTTGAGAGTATAATCAAACCTACAAATGCTGATGCACCAGATACTCAACTAGCTCAAAGGAAGGCCAATTGTATAGCTTTTCTAATCAGCACAACAGTTTTCAGCTGTGCTAACATAATTGCACAAGGGTTTTGTAGTCATCAATTAACCATTTAACACAATTAGCTTACACAATGTACCATTAGAATAGGGTTACCGATATTGCCGATATTTCGGGAAAGTGCTGTACCGGAGTGATGCCTGCAGCTAGAGGCATCTCCCCGGTACCGGTGTCCATAGCGGACGGTCGGCTGTCTTTTAATGACAACCGATGCAGCTGAGAAGCTGAAAGGCCTTTGAAAACGTCTTTGATGATGAAACGAGTCAGTCACGTCACGACGCATGCAAGCACGCACATGCCACGGCCATCTTTGATACATGTTGTGTTTTACTGCTGACATGTGAGTAGCGCTCTTCCTGTATTTTAAATAAAAGTCATAACATATTATGCGATTGGAGTTCCTTTCTTTTGAGGTTTATGTCTGATTGTTGCTGATCGGTGAGGCCAGAGAGGAGGATACTTTCCATTTCCATCCATAACCGGAGATATGGAGGAGCTGGAGGATTGCCATATACAGGCTGTAGACCCTACAACACCATACCATACCATATGCCTGTTTGACCACTCATTAGTTTGGGGGTCCACTCACTCTGGTAAGGGTTGTGTCTGTGTGGAGCACGGCGGTGGAGTTTAGATCCAACCCTGGGACCTCTCCTCACATCTTCTACCTCATCGCTTCTGTTACCCATTTACCAAAGGACATATGCTTTGTTGGGCTATGGTTTCCCAACTTGGGAATGGACTCAATTTTTCTTTTTTCTTTTTCTATGTAACAGATATAACGAAAGAATGTAAATTGTATATTTAATGCAAAAAAAAAATAAGAGACATTTGATGTTATGCATACAAGTTAGGGCCCATTCACACCATTGCTTTGCGGTAACACATGGCTAATGCACATTACATGTGTTGGTGTGCTGAAGTGCCATTTTTTTTAAATGCCATCTCAATGTATCTTCACTACGCTCCGGTGCTGAAGGGCACTGCCAGGTACAGTAACACATTACTGTGCATTGTGGTACACTGTGTTATCAGAAATACAGCAGGTTCAGTTTACCGTCTAGGGGTCAATATTCTTGTCATTATTGATTAATATTATTGATAACAGCTCATCCTTTATAATATAAAGGTTAAGAGACATTGTCCCCACTTAGATAAATGACCTTTAAACTTTGTGGTTTAAATTCATAAGGTATCCCCCAGACATAAAGCATAAGGCATCCTCTAGGCAACCTATGATTTAAATCCATAAGGCATTGTCCAAATCCTTCAAGCATTCAGAGAGGTGGCCTGGCTCTCACAAATTTACAAACATATTATTTTGCAGGCCAGTTAACTTGCATACATTGGTGGCTATTTCCGAACCTGAATCATGCTGAGAGGACCACTGAGACAGTTTTTATACACTCATACCAAGCACTGACCGATCTCTTGTACAGTAAGGGAACTTTCCTCTTAACTGACTCTTCTGCATTGAAGTTGTCCTGAAAATTTTTAACATGTACTGATTCCCAACAAATTGCTTATTCACCTATTTTCCAAATATTCCTGTATGGAACGACCCTAGTCCTCCAGAATTTTATAGCATTCCAAATGTGTGGTGATGGGCATCTTATAATCTTAGGTACGCACAACAGCTCTTTAGGGAGAGACATTTTAATACTCTTCAGGAGAATATAACTGAATTCAACATACCCAATTCATTTTTGTTTGCGTGTCTCCATCTCAGACACGTCCCTGCTGCAAAATTTGCCTTTGTCAATTTCACAAATGGAACAAATGTTAGCCAAGAATGACCATGCTAAAATTTTATCCTATCATTATTCCTTTCTTTCACGTTCAGAATTAAGAGCTAAAAGGAAAAATAATTTCTCATCCATGGATAGGGAAAACTGGGACAAAATCCTTTGTACACAACTTACCAAAAGTAATTTCAGCCAAAGATAAGTTGATTTAGCCCTGGTATTAGCACAGGATCTATTACACCCCATATGTATTGCCTAAAATGGGGAGGGCTCCCAACACATGATATGCATGCCCACGTATTTGAGGTCACTGAATTAATCTCCAAAAAGTTATAATTGCCAAATATCTGCACCACATTGAGATCTCTATTGGAAGATTTATCAGAAGATATGGTAGTAAACTCTAAATCACTTCTCCGTCTTTTCTTTTTTAATGCCAAAAAGGCACTGGTTTTGCACTTGAAAAATCCTTAAAGTGGAAGTCTGGCTTAATCCTATCTAATCTTAAACCTGGTACCACCTCCATTCTAAAATCTATACTAACTAGCCTGTAGAGCAAAGATGTCAAAACTTACCTAGTCTTATGGTGTTTAGGCCCAGTCACGTGATCGGCTCCCAGTGCCGGCTTCAGTGGAGAGATAGTAGGCCTATAGACTACTTCACCGCTCGGGCTCTGCAGCAATTGTCAGCGATTTCTCCTGAAGTCAGGACTGAGAGGTAATTATGTGAACAGACCTTAGAATAGGTGTCATCATCATCTCTTTGTTTTAGAAAAGAGTGGAACTTCTCTGTCAGTCTGGTTACATCAGTTATGCCGTGATCAAAATCAATTGTTGAATCCAGTGTTTCTAGGCTAAATGCAGACCATTCTTTAAGCTCACCTTCAGGAAATCTTGCATCAAGATGGTCACAAACTTTGCGGACAAACAGAATAATCTGTATTTATTGCACTGTCATGTTTCCCCAACAGCTAGTTCACACGGGTGCTCCAAAGAATATGCTGCCCGAGATACTGAGATTTAAGTTTTTCCATCTTAGCTCTGGCAAAGATTGCTGTGCTGCAGGGAGACACTGAGCTGAGCTAGTTCTTCCAACACATCTCCAAGAACAGTAATTGCAACTCTGTACTTGGGATCAGATAGTTTTTTGAGACAGTATTTCGCAATCGGGTCGTCGTCGTTGTCTGCTTCTTTTGAACAATACTCCGTTAACAGACTGTAATTCCGCAAAAAAGCATTAACAGCTTGGTAACGTGACAGCCAGCAAACCTCATTCAGCGGTCGGAAAGACAGTGAATCCACTTCTAAAACTTTTGCCAACTCATCGAATTTGCTTTTCTTTACAGAAGACCTACTGAATAGTGAATATACTGTTCTTAACCTCCCTGACGGTATGATTCTTTTGGATTTTAGGTGAAAGCGGTACCATTATTTTGCATGTAATTCTTGTGAATGAGCAGCCCAAACCAACTGTATACATTTATTATATATATTTTATATATATATATATATATATATATATATATATATATATATATATATATATATATATATATATATATATAATGTATATATATATATATATATATGTATAATGTATACAGTTGGTTTGGGCTGCTCACTCACAAGAATTACGTATATATATATATACAGTGGGTACGGAAAGTATTCAGACCCCCTTAAATTTTTCACTCTTTGTTATATTGCAGCCATTTGCTATAATCATTTAGGTTCATTCTTCTTCCTCATGAATGTACACATAGCACCCCATACTGACAGAAAAACACAGAATTGTTGACATTGTTGCAGATTTATTAAAAAAGAAAAACTGAAATATCACATGGTCCTAAGTATTCAGACCCTTTGCTCCCTATTTAGTAGAAGCCCCCTTTTGATCTAATACAGCCAGGAGTCTTTTTGGGAAAGATGCAACAAGTCTTTCACACCTGGATTTGGGGATCCTCTGCAATTCCTTCTTGCAGATCCTCTCCAGTTCTGTCAGGTTGGATGGTAAACGTTGGTGGACAGCCATTTTTAGGTCTCTCCAGAGATGCTCAATTGGGTTTAAGTCAGGGCTCTGGCTGGGCCATTCAAGAACAGTCACGGAGTTGTTGTGAAGCCACTCCTTCGTTATTTTAGCTGTGTGCTTAGGGTCATTGTCTTGTTGGAAGGTAAACCTTCGGCCCAGTCTGAGATCCAGAGCACTCTGGAGAAGGTTTTTGTCCAGGATATCCCTGTACTTGGCCGCATTCATCTTTCCCTCGATTGCAACCAGTCGTCCTGTCCCTGCAGCTGAAAAACACCCCCCCCCAGCATGATGCTGCCACCACCATGCTTCACTGTTGGGACTGTATTGGACAGGTGATGAGCAGTGCCTGGTTTTCTCCACACATACCGCTTAGAATTAAGGCCAAAAAGTTCTATTTTGGTCTCATCAGACCAGAGAATCTTATTTCTCACCATCTTGGAGTCCTTCAGGTGTTTTTTAGCAAACTCCATGTGGGCTTTCATGTGTCTTACACTGAGGAGAGGCTTCCGTCGGGCCACTCTGCCATAAAGCCCCGACTGGTGGAGGGCTGCAGTGATGGTTGACTTTCTACAACTTTCTCCCATCTCCTGACTGCATCTCTGGAGCTCAGCCACAGTGATCTTTGGGTTCTTCTTTACCTCTCTCACCAAGGCTCTTCTCCCCCGATAGCTCAGTTTGGCCGGACGGCCAGCTCTAGGAAGGGTTCTGGTCGTCCAAAACGTCTTCGAATTGAGGATTATGGAGGCCACTGTGCTCTTAGGAACCTTAAGTGCAGCAGAAATCTTTTTGTAACCTTGGCCAGATCTGTGCCTTGCCACAATTCTGTCTCTGAGCTCTTCAGGCAGTTCCTTTGACCTCATGATTCTCATTTGCTCTGACATGCATTGTGATCTGGAAGGTCTTATATAGACAGGTGTGTGGCTTTCCTAATCAAGTCCAATCAGTATAATCAAACACAGCTGGACTCAAATGAAGGTGTAGAACCATCTCAAGGATGATCAGAAGAAATGGAAAGCACCTGAGTTAAATATATGAGTGTCACAGCAAAGGGTCTGAATACTTAGGACCATGTGATATTTCAGTTTTTCTTTTTTAATAAATCTGCAACAATGTCAACAATTCTGTGTTTTTCTGTCAGTATGGGGTGCTATGTGCACATTCATGAGGAAGAAGAATGAACCTAAATGATTTTAGCAAATGGCTGCAATATAACAAAGAGTGGAATATTTAAGGGGGTCTGAATACTTTCCGTACCCACTGTATATATATATATATATATATATATATATATATATATATATATACATATATATATATATATATACATATATATATATATATATATATATATATATATATATATATATATATATATATACATATATATATATATATATATATATATATATATATATATATATATATATATATATATATATATATATATGTGTATATATATATATATATATATATATATACACATATATTTACGTAAAAAGTACAGTAAAACTGCAGGAAACGGCACTGGGGGGCAATGTAATGTGAATTTTTTTTATTTTGAATGGTATCAGTGTGTTTGGTGTGTTTTACATTTGAATTTGCCGCCGGTTCCACCCCCCGGCGGATGTCACGTCGCTGGAGACGGAAGCCGGGGCTCGTAGACGATCGGGAGGAAGCTCCGCCGCCGCATACCGCCCGCATTCTTCACTGGATCCCGGAGAAAAGGTAAGTAAAACCTCTACCAGGATCCAGCGATCTTCCTAGCGGTACCCCGAGTGTGGCTCGGGGTTACCGCTTTTGGCTCTAAAATCTAACCCCGAGTCACGCTCAGGAATACCGCTAGGAAGGTTAAAAGTGTTTCCACTTCTTTCATCAACTGCATGCCTTCCCATGCATCATCAATTCCCAAATCCTCTCGATGAGCAACGCAGTGTTGTTCTGTAAGGTGTGGTATTTGCCGTATAAGTATTGCAGTGACTCCATTATGTTTGCCTAACATGACAGAAGCGCCGTCAGACGTTAACATGGCATTTTCTGCAAATCAAGTCCGTGATCAGTGTAGAACTTTATTAGTGCATCTGCAATATCCTGGGCGCTGCATCGTGCCAGCTGAATGATTCCGGCAAATACAGTTTTGTATGTGAATTGATTTTGTTCTCTAAACTTAATGTAAAGAACTAGCATTTTGTGTACTGTAATGTCTGTGCTTTCGTCGACTATCATTTCTTACAGCTTCCATATTGACTCCACAAATTCAAATGCATCATTTTTACTTCTCCAGCTGTCGGAAAGGCTTACATATTTCGCCAGATGATTATGAAGTTCTTGAACAGATAGCAGACGTGTTCATTTTAATGGCAAGTAGCACGTTATCGATCAATATTTTGATTTGTTCAGGGTTTATCTTGCTCTTATTGGCAAGGTCGATACGTTTTTGTCTAGATTCTCTTGACTCCTCTCCGAGAAGCTGGTTAATCGCAGTTCCATGCTTTCTATTGTACAATGCTTTCACAGCATTAATGTGACATTTTTGTGTTAAGTGACGTTTTAGGTAGTCAAGTTTCCACTCTGTCCACGTTTTCCCGGTGGAAAACTCTTCTTCAATTTTAGCTTCGGAGCAAAGTTTGCACACAATCCCGTTATCTCCGTAACCAAATATTTCAGACAATTTAATGGATTTGTCAGGGCCATCGCTAGTATCAGTTTGAAGGAGTTCATTTAGCCATTCTTGTTTGAAGTCCAGATGATGTTGTAGTGAGGAAATGCGTAGGGCGTGTCCAGCTACGTCACGCGTCACTTCTGGTCACAGTGGTTCCAGCCCGTGGAACGCGGAAGCAACCCAGGCTACCGGACCCTGCACGCTGACGGTGAACTTCCTCAACTGTGAGTGGATATGTTTTTGCCTGTATACTCTAAACTGTATTACGCAATGGGAGATGTTTTATGCTTGTAGCACCACGCATCATACTGTCAGTGATCAGATTGGAAACAGACTGATTTGAAGCACAGCTCACAGACAGCGTGCACATCACCATACAAAGAGGGATCAAGACCTCAGGTGCAATCCAGTCTACAAGAAGTGTGTGCGGTAAGTGCTTTTACCTAGTGGGGGCCACGGGTATAAGCACTAATATTCATCAGCACACCGTAATGAGCACACGTTCCCCATAGTGTCACTGGCACAACCTGTTACTCAACAAAAAGCTTCACTTGTTCTTTTGTACTTTTATTGAAGCACAAAGTATTGTTTACATCTACTATTGATTTTCTAGCACGTTGTCACTTTACAGCACGAATGATATGGGTCTCTGGCCCCATGCAAGACCATATCTAGCCATTTATTTTGCAGCACTGAGCACCTTTTAGGTCAACCGACCTATGATTCACTTTAGCACACATATGGTTTAGGGTTTTATTTCCTGTGCAGTGTGGTAGCGCCAGATATACTAGAACATTTTACATTTTACTACCTCAGAGGTAGGCTGGTGGCAGGTTTTAAACCACTTATATATATTTTAACAAAAAACCTAGGGATACTCCATAGCGCTGGTATTATTACCCCCCCCCCCTTTTTACTATTGGTATAGATATCTTTCCTTATCAGGCTAGCATGTTTAGGATTAGATATGATTAGCCTGGATTTCCACTTAAACCTCCAAGTCTACAGCTGTGGCCTAACTTGATCAGACAACATTGACATGTATGGCCAGAGGTTGTGCAAAAAAATTGACAAAATTTGGTTTGAGTGGGTTTTATCACCAGCCACAACCATAAAGACTTCCCACACCATATCCGGGTCACTCATTTCCTTCCTTCATCTAGTGGAAAGCAAGTATTTGTGTTTCCTATATCACTTTCCTAACAATCTACAGAACAAGTTTTTGTTTGTAACCTGTAAAACTCAGTAAAAAATACCCTTTACAAAATCCAGCAGTTTCAGTTTTAGATCTATTGTAGTGAAGACAACGCATGTTACTATGTTACATAACCCCATTAGCTTGCATTCATTAAACTGGTGTGAATGGGTCCTTACATTGCCCTTACATTGTAACAGAATACAGACTTTTCTGATGCACAGCAGACATTTTTAAGGACATAAGGCAGGAGAGTTACCTCCCGCATTATACGTCACAGCCTTGTGACATGGATAGGTATGCCAAGGCTACAAACTGACTTATATTACTACAGAAGAGAATCCAGAAGCAATTTATTGGATGGATATTGCATGTCCTTCAGTGTAACATAAGGAGGTTTATGACAACACCTTATGGAAAGGAAAGAAAAATGTTATATGTTGCAAAGGTCACCAATCACTGGACAGACATGCAGATCACATATTAAATCAAGAACTGCAAGAAGAAAGAACAAAATAAAAAAAACACTTAAAAGTAAGTTTTCATCTGTGTCTTGGGTTGCACTGCAGTGGAAATGTATCTTTGTATGTAAATGTTCTTCTAGAGATGATGCAACAAATGTTCATGAATAAAAATATCTTCAGGATCAGTTTTTATTGGATTCTCACTCCTTAAAATGGGAAGACCATACCTGCTTGTATATTTGCATAAACCCCCATTAAATCGCCATTTCAAACCCCCTGACTGACAGCTCTAAGTGTGAGCCCACCTCCAGTTATAAGAGTACACTTGTAGAACACTTCAGCGCAGATCTAAGAAGAAATAGCTTGCAATAACATGGAGAAGGGACCCTCTGGCTATTAACATCTGCAGTCTGCCTCTGCTACAGCCCAAGGTCTGCATTACATTCCACTACACCTCCAAGTAATCAGGTAATACCTTTCATACATTTTACTATGGCAAGTATTATATTTCATGTATATGTGTCTTAAAAGATTTTCTTTTTCTTTAGCACGTTGCCAAATGTTTAGGCTTGGCAATAAATTATTCTTCCCATGTAATATATATTAGAGGTATACAGGCACTGTGCTTAGAGCTTTGATACATGTTTTCAGAAATGCTAAAAGAAAGAAATGTTGGTTTGTATGGGGATGGTTGCTATTTAGTGCAGCCATGAAGAACTGTAGCTTGGAATTCTGTAATGAGTTAAAGGGGGATTCCACTTTGAGTAGAAATTCCTTAATTATCTTTGGTTATTGTATGGGTTATGAGTTATTATATAGACGTTACTAAAGGCAAATAGGCTGTTCACTTTTCAAGGGAAGTTGTACCTTGCAAGAGAATTTTCCCCAGAACTCAGTGAATGTGGCACAAATTCACTTTGTAAAGAAAACCCAATAATGTGCATGGAAAATTATGAAATAAAAAGCATGCAATTGGAAGATGGAGGTCAAAAGGGCTTCAACTCATTCACTAAGCTCTGGGGAAAATTCCCTTTCAAAGTAGACAGTGATTTACCTTTAGTAAATTAACCCCATATAACAATACAAATTAATACCAATTAATACTAATTAATTAATAACAAATACCAATTTGGTAATAGGTAGTCGACAAAATAGATCACTGTCTAACAAAATAAGATGGAAAATACTGATCTATAAGAAAGTCAGAAAACTGGAAACAAACAAGAAACTCCTGTGTTGTCAGGTTGATACCTTCCCAATATAGAAGGTCAGAAATATGGACAGATGTATGTTTGTTACATAGTTACATAGTAGTTGAGGTTGAATAAAGACAATAGTCCATCCAGTTCAACCTGTGTAGGTGTGTATGGCCGTAATCATCTCTCATACCCCTGAATGCTCTGATCCTTGAGATGTACGTCTAAGAGTCTTTTGAAAGTAGCCATACTTCCCGCAGAAACTCCTTCTTGTGGTAGAGAATTCCACAATCTTGTAGCCCTAACAGTAAAGAACCCCCTGCATTGCATGAGGTTAAAATGCTTCTCCTCTAATCGCATTGTATGCCCTTGAGTCCTCATGCAATCCTTGCGACTGAATAGCTTTTTTTCTATGCTGATATCACCATTGAGGTATTTGTAAATTGCTATCATGTCCCCTCTCAGGCATCTCTTCACCAGGGAGAATAAATCAAGCGATTGCAGACGCTTTTCATAATTAACCGCTTGCCGACTGCGCACAGTATATTTACTGCGGCAGTCGGCCCCGGCCAGGCAGAGTGACGTAGGTCTACGTCGCTCGCCTGTCACTCCTTCCAGAGCCAATAGCGGGCGGGCGCGCGCCCGCCGAGGCGCGCGCCCGCCGAGGCTCGTTCACGGAGGAGTGCGGGAGTGTGACTGGCGGACCCGATGTCCGCCGGTCACACTACGATCGCCGCTACAGCGGGAGAAAGACAGAGCGGCTTGTGTAAACAAGCCACCTGTCAGTTCTCCCTGTGTAAAAGTGAAGATCAAACAGTTCTACTATGTAGAACTGTTGATCTTTGTTTTTACACTAGTAGACCTGTCCCTACACAGTTAGAATCACGCCCCTAGGACACACTTAACCCCTCCCTGTCCAATACTGTTAACCCCTTCCCTGCCAGTGTCATTTTTGCAGTAACAGTGCATATATATAGCACTGATTACTGCAGTAATGTCACTGGTACCCCCAAAAGTGTCAAAAATGTCAGTCAAGGGTCCGATCTGTCCGCCGCAATGTCGCAGTACCGCAAAAAAAATCGCAGATCGCCGCCATTACTGGTTAAAAAAAAAACACCAAAAATGACAAAAATCTTTCCCTTTGTTAGTAAACGCGATAACTTTTGCGCAAACCAATCAAAATACGCTTTTTGCGATTTTTTTTACCAAACATAGGTAGCGTAAAACAAATTGGCCGAAAATTTTAAAAAATTTTGATTTTTACATTTTTTTTTGGGGGAATTTCATATAAAAAAAAGTGAAAAATATTGTTGTTTTTGCAAAAATTACGCTCTTTTTTTGTTTATAGCGCGTGATCAAAAAATCGCACAGGTGATCAAATACCACCAAAAGAAAGCTCTGTTTGTGGGAAAAAAAGGACGTGAAATTCGTTTAGGTACAGCGTCGCACGACCGCGCGATTGTCCGTTAAAGTCACGCAGTAAAAAAATCGCAAAATAACCCCTGGTCTTTTAGCAGGAAAATCCTCCGGTGGTAAAGTGGTTAAGGTCCTCCAATCCCCTAATTAGTTTAGTTGCCCTTCTCTGGATTCTCTCCAGCTCCAACACATCCCTCCTGAGGACTGGCGACCAGAACAGGACAGAATACTGAATATTGATTATTAAACCATTCACCTGCCTTAGAACACCTGGACATTCTTGATTTACAGACAAATAGACCGTTCACTTTGCAAGTGCAGCTACACGCTGCGAGGGAATTATATCCAGAGCTTAGTGAATTTGCTGATTTCTATCACTCAATCATGTGCAAGCAAAAAATATGTTTTTTATTTTTTTCATTTTACTTGCACATAACTGGGCATTCTTTGCAAAGTGGAATTTCACCACACTCACTAAGCTCTGGGGAAAATTCCCTTGCATAGTACAACCTTCCCTGCAAAGTGTACTGGCTATTTGCCTTTAGTAAATCAAATGCATAATTCTCACCTGGAATCAATAGGTATATACCTGGCAGGATTGGCTACCTGCTGAAACAAGACAGCCTTCCTATATAAAACCTGGAAAGGTACATATACACAACGTTCGACCTGCGCCAGTGAAAGAGTCAAGTACATTCTATCTTATGAAAAAAGTTTCAACTGTGGCTGTAGGTAGTCTTTTTAGGAGGTATGCAGGATAGTTCAATCCCTGGGGTTAGTGGAGATGGATGGTGGAGGTGGCTGCAGGCTTCATACAGAGCTAGAGGGATTCTGCAACAGACAAAAAGGGGTAGGAGAAGAAAAGCAGCACCACCTCAGTGTAGATTAAAAAGGTTATTTATTACATAAAAACAATGTAGTAACTCACACAGAGGAAATAGTTGATCAGCAAATGGTTATGGTTCATCTGCAACACTGTAGGGATGGCAGGCATCGCCTGAGGAAGGAGTACGCATGCTCCGAACACGAGCACCCCCCTGCCACTATTGGATGTAAGCCTGGATACTAAACGCTGCCAGAAACACAGGAAGTGTCGGACTCCACCGGCACAGCCAGGACCACGGCCACCACAGTGCACTTCCCTAACATCCCTACAGTGTTGCAGATGAACCATCACCATTTGCTTATCAACTATTTCCTCTGTGTGAGTTACTACATTGTTTTTATGTAATAAATAACCTTTTAATCTACACTGAGGTGGCACTGCTTTTCTTCTCCTACCCCTTTCTATAATAAACCTGAGGCTACCATTGCTGACCTCCATCTGAAAATGCTAATTTCTGGGCTGCGTTGCAGAGCCTTTGGCTTAAGTACTTCCTCAATCACAGACCTAGGACAGGTGCGCAGAAGTTGAGAATCTTCTATTCATTTCAATTCCTATTCACTTTGAGTATATGAATATGAAGTATTCAAGAGACACAGGGGTGGATTTACCAAAGGCAAATATGCTTTTCACTTTACAAAGGATATTCTCTCAGAGCTTAGTGAATAAGACGATGCTACATTGACTTCCATCATTCATTCATGTGCAAGAAAATACTTGCTTTTATTTTTCTTGCGTGTAATTAGGTTTTTTTTTTGTTATCGCATTCACTAAGCTAAGGGAGTGACTTTTTACTTTTTAAGGGAAAAGGGATTGTTTTTTAAGCTTAGTGAATTTGGTGAAAATGTACTTTGCAAAGAATACCAAATCATGTGCAAGGAAAATGTAAAACTACATTTATGTTTGCACGTGATAGAATGATGTAAGTCAGCAGAGCTTCACCTTATTCACTAAGCTAAGTAAAAATTCCCCTGCAATGTGAACAAGCTCTACGCCTTTAATAAATCTGATAGCTTACCCAGAGACTAAAGAAAGCAGCTGATGACCTATTTCTTAATCATGCATGAATTAAAGACAGTCTTTAACCAGTCTGACATTGTTTTGTTACATGCAAGCCTCCCATGATAGTCTTTCATTATAGGCAAGCAGTTTATGACAGGTTTTTGATACACACAAGTATCTGTTAATAGTAATAGTGGATTGCAGAGAAGTTTTGCTATGAATGCAAACTTTTGTGATTAACATTAAAAAAAAAAAAAAAAAAATTGAGCATAATCAAAATGGGGTCAACTGATGTGTAATCAACATTCAAAATTAAACAGTTGCCTGCTGCCTATCCATTCATATGATTGCATCTTGTACCATCTGTATGTTCATTCGGATCAAGCATTAACTGAAGCTATAGATCAGGGATCTCCAACATTTCAAAACAAATGGCCAGATTATTCCTTCAGACTTAAGAGGGATACGGACTGTGGCCGTTCAGGGTAGAAAATCCCCTTGTGTCAGTGGGATTAAATAATGCGGGAGGAAGAATAGTGCCCCATAGTTGGTATTGATAGAAAGGAATAGTGCCCCATCGTTGGTGTCAGTGGGAGTAATAGTGCCCCATCGTTGGTGTCAGTGAGAGGACTAGTGCCCCGTCCTTGATGTCAGTGGAAGGAATAATGCCTCAAATCAGTGGTAGAAATAGTGTCCCAGGGGCCAGATAAGGGCAATCAAAGGGCTGTATCAGGCTCACGTGCCATAATTTGGAGACCACTGCTATAGCTGTATGGTCAGATAACATAGGACTTCCTTGAAAACTTAAAATTGTATTCCCTTTTCCGTCCCTTCCATGTAGTAACATGAAGGCTTCACTTTCCAGAGACTCAGAAGAGTTACAGTTACAGATTTTACCTGCAGAGCTGTTTGGTACTGAAATATAATATCGAGAGATCATAAAATAAAATATTCTCCATAAAATAACAGTCATAACTAAAGAACTATCACCCTGCAGTATAAGTTCACATTAACTACAAATTATGGCAAGAATATCAGCATGATATGTTATATTTGATGAAAAAAATCTAGTTTGCAGCAATACTGTACAGGGAGGTTACATCTTCCGCTCAAATAGAGAATGTTGGCGATCCCCAAACAATGCCCTCTGGTGGTAGTAGCTCAGCTTAGCGAAGGTCTTCTATCTCCAGACTGCACCTTCTGGTGGTGGTAGCTCAGTTCGGAAAAGGGCTGCTATCTCCAGACACAGCCTTCTGGTGGTGGTAGCTTATTTCGCAGAAGAAATGCGTGCAACAACTTGGGGTGGCCACGGCTGCCGGAAATTTAAAATAGCTTCAGAAATGGTAACTTATTATATTTTCATTTTTCAAAGGCTGCTAGTACACATGCATATGCCTAATGCATAATTTACAAAGCTTTCTAACCAGTATAAGGATCATTATTTTCCAAAAAAGTTATTTCAGCTGAATCCAACAAGATTTTAAAACTATGATCTCATAGCTGAAAATAAAGATATCCTTGCACAATAGCTTTTGAGTGTAGCCTCTAATATTTGGAGAAAGTTCAGTTAATCCTAACAGTAAAAGGTCTACTGTGGTGAAACATATTGTATTCTGGTAACTGTTTGGCTAACAGGCATACAATTATATTTTATATATAATTGCCTTTGTATTTTACATGCTATTTATGCTTTTATTTACTTTTACATAGGGGCCAAGCTATCTAGCAAAAGTATTAGTTACAGTGTCTGCACATGAGTTTCCAGGTCTGCATACCTTCCATGCCACTTACAGTACTAGGTGTTCTCTCACTTTGTTAGATTTTTTTTATTAATTTTCTTGTATTATATGGGAAACACCAGCAGGAGTTGGAAGACCCCTGTTGTACTAGGAGTGAGGCTCTAAGATAGACAAATACAGAGCTTACCCGTAAATACAAAACACTAAGACACTATGACACTATGCCAATTTTATGAGATGTTAAATGGCAGAAAATAAAAAAAGGCAAAAAAGTCTTATTCCTGGAGGTATGGAAATAAATGTCAAAAGCGATATTTATCTGACACTATTGTGCTTGCGAGGCTGCCTATTTCTGTGGACTGGGAATCCCCAATCTGAAATGCAGGAAGGGAGGGAAAGAAAAGCGCCAAGCAGGCATAGTGTAGCACAATTTATTATGATAAAGTTCAATATGAACAAATATGGACCTCACAAATAGATGGGGTGAAGATGACAGACCGTGGTGTAGGGGAAAGTCAGAGTGAGAGCCTTGAGGGGAAGGAGCCCGGTGTCCCTAAAAAGCGTTCTTAGTAAGCCAGTGGTGGGCAACCCAATGTTGCCATGATGGTCCATCTATTAATGTCAGCCCAGGATAGTTGTCTCCATGTGTGTAAACCAAACCTGTCAGCCTGTCTGTGGTGTGAGCCAATGGGACGCGTATAATCAGGAGGTTAACAACTTGCAGTGATTTCGGTCCAAACTGCCGACTTCCTGGGACCTGTGTGTGTGCCGTAGCGCCTGTTTCCCGTTCCATCTCCCGGCTGTCTCCCCTGGGATCACAACTTCTCAGCGGCTCCCATTCTCCGGCCTTGTATCCGTCCTCTCGTAGAGCTAATACCAAGAATCCGGAAGTGCCAAAGCCCTGAATGCACAAAAGCGCCCAATCCCAAATACAGAGCTTAAACTACATTATGAGATCTTACTGTTGCAATACCCAAAATGTATACAAAAGTAGTGGGTAACACCACACTCTTAAATGAAACACTAATTTAGGGTTAACTGATTCTTTAAACCACACATGTCATATAGATGCATCAAGAGAACATAAAGTAATATAAAGTAATATTTAAAGCTGAACTCCAGGAAGAGCACAGCTCTGTAATCATCATTACATCATCAAATGTTTTTCTCAATATAAGCAGTGTAAAAGCCTTAATTTCCTTTAGTATCTGCCTTGTAGCCCTATATACAGCAGAGCCCATACTGGGGGAGGAAGAAGCAGAACAAGGAGCCAGCAAATTGAAAGGTAGCTTAAACACACACTATACAAAGTTGACAAAAAATTAAAATGACTAGCGCTGTAGGAAAAACATCTTCACAAAGCGTAATGACATTCCCAAGGCCCACTGACTTTGTGTACAGCAGCTCATTGAGATGCATTAGAAGAGGTGGTTGTACGCCAGGGGTTGATAAAGCACCCACATGGGCCCGACTTATACTCTAAATGTAGATAGTGTGCATTCAGAGATATGTCTGTGTGCATGCAGGTGCTTTAAGCAACCCTTGGTACACAACAGTGTACAGCTGCCTCTTCTAGTGCATCTTAATGGGCTGCTGTACATGACATCATCGGGTCCCAGGAGTGTCATTACTGCAAGCTGTATGGCCCCTGTACAGCTGTATGCATGACGTCTTAAAATTATGTTTTTTAGTAGTATATTATTTTGTGTTATTATCATTATTATGATTATGTTTTATTATAAATGAACATAGTACATTTTAGGGGCAGTCCTTCCAAAATGGATCTCAGTTCTGGGAATTTGCTATGGTGTTTGTTCTTTACATACAGTATTGGACTTGGAAATTTTTCCAATGTGGAAAAAGTCATCATTTAAAAAGAAAAAACAAATTTTCTCTGAGGTTAGGGAAAGGATAGTTATTTTTTCCCAGCACTGGGCTTTATGCTTTTTCTGATCTTTGAGATGGCCATTTATCTGAATTAGGGCACAAAAGGGTACAAAAGTCCTCTCTATTAACTATATATATAAATATATATATATATATATATATATATTCTCAGAATACACCAAGTATATTTGGTACCACTGTTTTATTGTACAGCAGCACTAGTTGTATTTAAATATATATATATATATATATATATGGCAGCTCAGTGTTAAAGCACACCATTGTGCTGTCTTATATATGCATATAGGTGTCAGGAAAGGGTTAAAATGAATGCACATCTATTTTCATTGTATTTAGTATAATTTTTCACTTTTCTTTATCAAAATTGTTATTGAATATGCTGGTTTTTTTTTGTTATTTGGAGATCCTGCCATTAACAGCACTTCTTGTTGCAGGCTGATAGTGCTAAGCCTTTGCTTTGCCGTTAGAAGAAGCGTTGTCAGCATGTTATGTTTTCTCCTTATGGGCTGCCTTTTAGATTTATCACAGAGGTTGGCCAATAGGCAACTGATGGAGCATGGACAGCTGGCTAACAGTGCTCCTGCTAAGTGGAAGGCAGAGACCTACCATTGTCAGGCTGCAACAGCATGTGTAGGATCTCCAGATAAGAAACTTTGCAACAAATTCACAAAAAACTATTTGCCAAACAAAACTTTATACGGTAAAACATAATATCAAACAAAGTGCAAATAGATTTGGGGTTTATTTACTGTACACCTAGACAAATAAGTTGCTTGGTATACAGACCTTAGATCCAGACTGGAGTCAGTTGCCATTGTCTCTGACTGTTTGGTACAGGTAGATAGCCAGGTCATTATTTTGTATGATTAGTTGTCACAAAATACTTACTGCCGTAGTGATTACCGGGTCCTGAAAGGCTGTAAATGGGGGCAAGCTGACCCACTAATAGTTGAGTCCAATCTTCATCTGAGGTCTGTATACCTATTGACCTGTATTTGGGGTGGGGAACCCTTTTGAAGGAATAAACTTAGAAATACAGCTACCAATTACTGCACAAAAATCATCATATTACAGGTTCCTTAAAGTGTTTGTTACCCTAAAAAAAAAAAAAAATATATATATATATATATATATATGATCCTGTTCCTTGAAAGCATGTTATACAGCACAGTGCTTGTGCTGTATAATTTGGCCCTTCTATCACCTAAAAAAACCTGGCCCCCCCCTCTGTAAACTGACCACGGTATATAATGGCTGCTGAGCCCTGACACCGTGGTCAGTTTACGTGCCTCCATCATCTGCAACCCTCTCCCCCCTCCCCTCCCTGCATTTCAGTTCCTGTGTGTGAGCTGTGTCCTCCCCGCCCCTCCCCTGCTGCTGCCATACTATGTACAATAACTTTCTCTACTAACTAGAATTCCATCTATTATATCGCTCAGTGCCTTTGTTTTATAAAAATTTTGCGGTGCAATACCTTAATGAAGACTGCCACTGAGCTGTCACGTGAGTGCCCGAGGCTCTCCTCCTCTCCTCCCAGTGACATCAGAGGGAACCTCAGCTCCTCCCTCTGCAGTCCTCAGAGCCGGGCAGGAGAGCCCTGCAACATCAGCTGGCTAACAGCGGCGCTGCAAAATGAGTTATTGCCCCACATAATTTTTAAAAAACAAAAGCACTGAGCGATAAAACCTGATATAACAGAGCGGATTCTAGTTCGTAGAGAAAGTGACTTTACAACCACTGTAATAAATCTAAAACAGAACAATTGGCACCCTACGATTGTTTTTCATTTAGCAACAGATTGTCCCTGGAATATATTCAAAGTGTATTTCAACTTTTGCATAAAGATTGAAAAAACGCCATTATATATTTGTTATGTGTTCAAAACTCACAAAGCATACCTATATTTTTTAATATTTCTTATCTTTTACTTAATTCTTAGGACAAGTCCATGTGGCCAGTTGCAAGCCTTTCTGAACAATTTCACAGTGGTTATTTTCCATTAGAAAGACTAAGACCAGCCATACAAGGCTCAAATCTCATCCGGTTCAGCAGGAACCGGCTGAGATTTGAACCGTTAATGGACAGGCTGAATTTACGCCACGGGTTTCAGGAAAGAAAGTCACTTGATTCCCCCATCAACACAGACAGGGGAATCAGCAATTGTCTTCTCCCGGCAGGGACAGATTACTCCAACCGACCCCCACCGGAGGAAGACAATTGCTGATTCCCCTGTCTGTGTTGATGGGGGAATAGAGGGATTTAATGGTTTAAACCCATTAATGGTTTGACTCTCAGCCGGTTTAGCAGGAGATTCAGAGATCCGAACCACGCATGGCTGGCCTAAGGACAAGCTGAGCTTTTCTCTCATTAACATACAATGCAAAAAGTAAGCTTCTTAATCTTTAATCCTTCGTTAGGACAGACAGTGTTTACATTTAGTGTACAACTAATAATGAGATCTACCAGCATGGTACAGTCAGGGTTTATCATGGTAAACAGCTCTCCCTCATAAACAATGAGAACTAGGCAGGATTTTTTTGGGGGGCTGGAGTTATCGAAAAGGACTTTCTAAAAAAGTAAGCATCAATTTTTTAAATATTTCTTTAAGTTATGTTATGTGAATGGGAACACGTAACAAGTATAAAGTAGGTATTATACAGATTTGGCTGCAAAATGGAAATACACTTTATAATGTTGTCACAATCTGGAAGGCGACGTCTCTATGGAATTGATGGTATAAGCACTTGGCTGGCACCTTACTGATCCTGTATTTAATACATGACCTTATATTTTACTATCACGGGTTTTAGGAATTTTATAAACATCCATCATATTTCATTACAAGATATAAAATAATCTGACACTATATAATCTTGATATCATAAAATATGATATTTCTATAAGATTGTAGATAATACAGGTTTAAACATGACAATGAATGCATCTTTTCAATGTACTCGTCCCCCAGCATGTTAGCATTCCTGGTAAAACCTCAAGTTGCCCCAAGACTATTTAAACATGTAAACCGAAGGATTGCCCGTGGGCTGATACCTAAAGATTAAATGGAATACATTTTATTGCAAGCAGCGTACTGAAAACCTGTATCATTGTATTACTAAGTGCCTATGTGGCAAATTCCCCAGTCTTAAGACTGTAAAGAAATGCTGAAGTATTTTGCCACATAGGGAATTCCCTATGTGACACGATGAAACCTAATCACAAAATGGAATTTACACTTTTTCAAGTAATATTGTATCTATAACAAAAAAAAAAAATCAATATTTAAAAAAGAAAACGGTAAATATATGATTTTGTATTTTAATTACCGTAATACCTATATTTAGTTACTGTAATGTAAAGGCCAATTAAAATTACAGTTTAAATATGATACATATTATTAATTACAGGTATTTATAAAGTGCTCATAGTTAGGCAGCACTTTCATATTGGTGCTAAAAGAGCTTACAATCTAAGGTTCCTAACTCACATTCATGAATACACAGGCCAAAGAACCTATAAGCAGGTCTTTGGAGTGTGGGAGGAAACCTGCACAAGCACAGGGAGAACATGCAAACTCCATGCAGGTAGTGTTATGGGACGGGTTTATGATTTATACCAAATGGTCCTACTACTGCCAGGCACAAGTACTAATCACCAAGCCACTGTACTGTCCTACATACACCATGTACATCAAAACAAATGTTATTTAAGTCTTAGGTTTCATTGTCTTTAGAAAGTAGCCACAGGCTGAGTATAAAAGCCCATCCCCTGCCAGCATGCTGCTGCTTGTATAGAAAAGGTGGTCACTATAGAGAGGTCCGACAGGCCTCCTGTTAAGTTAGGGTTATAGGAATTGCAATCACAAAAGTTCATGCTCGCTGCTAGTTGAAGTGTTCTAACTATGACTCAACAGGAGAGTGCTGGATTTCTGCAGAGAGACCATTGCTTCCAAAGGAGCAACAGTCCTTCTCTATAACATGCTGGCAGGTGAAAGGCTTTTCTACTCAGGCTGTGACTGCTTTTTAAAGAAAATGAACCGTTAAGGCTTTGTATGCCTTTTGTTTTGATGTGCCAGAAATGTTTTCAGCAGCTGATTTAGGGCTTGTCTACTGGTGCATCGATACCGTGTGTTTATGCGGCATTTATTCAGCATTTTTAATGCCTCACAACTGCCCTTCAACGCCTGCCATAAATATTACAATGGCACCACACAGTGCTGCTCACACAGAAGTGGTAGCGCTGTGTTGTATTAAAATGAAGCAGCATGTCACCTCCTCCATTGATTTCAGTTGTAATGCTCTGTAACCGTACCTTATAAAGTATTAGCTGGGCACCGTGGGAGAGGCCGTGGAGGTTCCTGTATCCAGATTGCACTGGGAAATAATAGAGAACTATGCACAGATACACTATATTACCAAAAGTATCGGGACACCTGCCTTTACACACACATGAACTTTAATGGCATCCCAGTCTTAGTCTGTAGGGTTTAATATTGAGTTGTCCTGCATTTTGCAGCTATAACAGCTTCAGCTCTTCTGGGAAGGCTGTCCACAATGTTTAAGAGTGTGTCTATAGGAATGTTTAACTATTCTTCCAGAAGCGCATTTGTGAAGTCAGGCACTGATGTTGAATGAGAAGGCCTTGCTTGCAATCTCTGCTCTAATTCATCCTAAAGGTGTTCTATTGGGTTGAGGACAGGACTCTGTACAGGCCAGTCAGGTTCCTCCACCCCAAACTCACTCATCCATGTCTTTATGGACCTTGCTTTGTGCACTGGTGCGCAGTCATGCTGTAACAGGAAGAGGCCATCCCCAAACTGTTCCCACAATGTTGGGAGCATGAAATTGAACAAAATATCTTGGTATGCTGACACCTTAAGAGTTCCCTTCACTGGAACTGAGGGGCCAAGCCAAAACCCTGAAAAACAACCCCACACCATAATCCCCCACCACCAAATGATTTGGCCCAGTGCACAAAGCAAAGTCCATAAAGATGGAGCACCCTCCTAGTTAGGTGCTAAAGAGCAAGTATAGGTTTGAGTCCTGTCTGCTTCTGGAAGAATGGTCAAACATTCCCATAGACACTCTCCTAAACCATCTGCACAGCCTTCCCAGAAGAGTTAAAGCTGTTATAGCTGCAAAGGGTGAGCCAACTTAATATTGAACCCTACGGATTAAGATTAGGATGCCATTAAAGTTCATGTGCGTGTAAAGGCAGGTGTCCCAATACTTTTAATACTAATATAGTGTATCATTCAGCAATTACAACAAAGAGAACTCTGCCGGGGTTACTAGAACCTGTGAATTTAGCGAGTTTCTATCCTGTAAGTTTCAAGTGGACAATATTATCCCCTGAACCCAGAGAAGGCAAGTCATAAGCCACAAACTGCTGATTATTATTATCATAGTTTTGCCATTTTTGTCTTTACTGTTTGGAAGAAAAAATATGCTTATTCAATTTTTGAGCCTGTGGCAGAAAGCTAAAACTGTATCAGACTTACTGTTGTGGATTCTGAATAGCAAGCCAGTCAGTTCACATAATGCAGTTCTATGCAGCAGTAACCCCCGTCCCCATCAGCAGTAAAAGGTTTTCTAAGTGTAGAACTGCTGCTTTGTAGATTGTAACCTTCAATGTACAAGGGCGTTTTTTACAACTGCTTTTAAGAACAATAGACATTTTTTTGCAGTTTAAAAATGCCCCGCCCATATTCTATGGCCTCATGCGCACAACAAGACATTTTGAAGATGTAAGCGACATAGGCGTTTTCAAGCTGCAAAAAAAACCCAGGGCCAGCATGTTCTGAGGACCGGTGTTACAGCTGTAATAACATCTGACTCTGCTAAACGCTGCTTAATGCCTCATACAGCGTTAAGCCACGTCAGCCATTTTTTTTTTTTCCATGTCAAGCCCATTCATTTGAATAGAATTCGCATTCAAGTCGGATCATGATGATCTGACTTGGGGAACTTGTGGGAACTTGAAAAAAAAAAAACGAAGTGGGGTCCCTCTTAAAGACCATACCAGACCCTTATTATCCAAGCATGCAGCTCAGTAGGTCAGGAAAGGGGAGGGGACGAGTGAGCGCGTGAAGACACAAGGGGCGGCTTCTCTGGGTGATGTCAATGGGTGGCCACGCCCCATGGCTATGAAAGAAGCTGCAAAGAGCAGAGCTGGCATAAACACAGGAGAGTGTGTAAAATAAAGGGTGATGGCGCTGCTTCTTATAAGGTGCAAGTAAATATAAATTATTAAATATTATTAAATATATAGCATAGGTGTGATTGAGGAATGGGTGAGATTAAAAATCAATGACCAAGTAAAAAAATATATATATATGCCCAGTTAGAAAATATGTTGTTATAAGGAGTATAAAACCTTCTTATAAAATTTGAGGTATAAATTATGACCACCAGAGGGCGTAATGTAAAGTACAGACTACAACCGGAATAAATTATAATAAATATATGACAATGAATAAATTGATAAAAATTCAAGCAGTGCTGATTCAACAAGTGATGATATAAATAGTGGTGGGTCAAAAGTACAAAAAATGGTAAATAAAGTGCAAGTGTGCAAGAAAATGTATAAATATTAAATGTGCGGGAAACTGTTATGCACAGGATGTACGTGCAAAAAAGCAGTTGTTATAAAGTGCGACAAGAAGTGATATGATAACTATACATATAATCAAGTGGGTGAAAGATAAATGAATGTGCAAAACAATTATTTGCGGGTGAATACAAAGGTGCGGGAAACTTATTCGTGCAAAATACAAAAGTGGTATTCAATCAGTCCATATAAATAATACACAAATAAATAATAATAAACACAGGAGACATCATCCGAGAAGGACCGGGTTGGCAGCGGAGAGGACCAGAAGGAGAAAAGTAAAGGATCGTCGGCTGCTGTGCGGGTAAACGATTGGACGTCCGACTACTTTTTAATTACTAATGGTACTCGACAAGGGTGCTCACTATCGCCTTTGATATTTGTTTTGAGTCTGGAACCCCTGCTGTGTCAGATACGAAGCTCTCGAAACATAACGGGGGTGCGGGCTTCTGGCGACCAACATAAGGTGGCCGCATTTGTGGACGATCTTATGTTCTTTGCCACCAGCCCAGTTACCTCCCTACCGAACATTTTGGATGCCCTTCAGATGTACGGTAACTTGTCAAACTACAAGATAAATTTAACAAAATCTGTAGCTTTAAATATCTCTCTATCAGATCGAGAAGAACGGCTTTTACGAATGTAGTTCCCATTTCAATGGTGGGATATATAGTGGGTACGGAAAGTATTCAGACCCCCTTAAATTTTTCACTCTTTGTTATATTGCAGCCATTTGCTAAAATCATTTAAGTTCATTCTTCTTCCTCATGAATGTACACATAGCACCCCATACTGACAGAAAAACACAGAATTGTTGACATTGTTGCAGATTTATTAAAAAAGAAAAACTGAAATATCACATGGTCCTAAGTATTCAGACCCTTTGCTCAGTATTTAGTAGAAGCCCCCTTTTGATCTAATACAGCCAGGAGTCTTTTTGGGAAAGATGCAACAAGTCTTTCACACCTGGATTTGGGGATCCTCTGCCATTCCTCCTTGCAGATCCTCTCCAGTTCTGTCAGGTTGGATGGTAAACGTTGGTGGACAGCCATTTTTAGGTATCTCCAGAGATGCTCAATTGGGTTTAAGTCAGGGCTCTGGCTGGGCCATTCAAGAACAGTCACGGAGTTGTTGTGAAGCCACTCCTTCGTTATTTTAGCTGTGTGCTTAGGGTCATTGTCTTGTTGGAAGGTAAACCTTCGGCCCAGTCTGAGGTCCAGAGCACTCTGGAGAAGGTTTTTGTCCAGGATATCCCTGTACTTGGCCGCATTCATCTTTCCCTCGATTGCAACCAGTCGTCCTGTCCCTGCAGCTGAAAAACACCCCCACAGCATGATGCTGCCACCACCATGCTTCACTGTTGGGACTGTATTAGACAGGTGATGAGCAGTGCCTGGTTTTCTCCACACATACCGCTTAGAATTAAGGCCAAAAAGTTCTATTTTGGTCTCATCAGACCAGAGAATCTTATTTCTCACCATCTTGGAGTCCTTCAGGTGTTTTTTAGCAAACTCCATGCGGGCTTTCATGTGTCTTACACTGAGGAGAGGCTTCCGTCGGGCCACTCTGCCATAAAGCCCCGACTGGTGGAGGGCTGCAGTGATGGTTGACTTTCTACAACTTTCTCCCATCTCCTGACTGCATCTCTGGAGCTCAGCCACAGTGATCTTTGGGTTCTTCTTTACCTCTCTCACCAAGGCTCTTCTCCCCCGATAGCTCAGTTTGGCCGGACGGCCAGCTCTAGGAAGGGTTCTTGTCGTCCCAAACGTCTTCCATTTGAGGATTATGGAGGCCACTGTGCTCTTAGGAACCTTAAGTGCAGCAGAAATCTTTTTGTAACCTTGGCCAGATCTGTGCCTTGCCACAATTCTGTCTCTGAGCTCTTCAGGCAGTTCCTTTGACCTCATGATTCTCATTTGCTCTGACATGCATTGTGATCTGGAAGGTCTTATATAGACAGGTGTGTGGCTTTCCTAATCAAGTCCAATCAGTATAATCAAACACAGTTGGACTCAAATGAAGGTGTAGAATCATCTCAAGGATGATCAGAAGAAATGGAAAGCACCTGAGTTAAATATATGAGTGTCACAGCAAAGGGTCTGAATACTTAGGACCATGTGATATTTCAGTTTTTCTTTTTTTAATAAATCTGCAACAATGTCAACAATTCTGTGTTTTTCTGTCAGTATGGGGTGCTATGTGTACATTCATGAGGAAGAAGAATGAACTTAAATGATTTTAGCAAATGGCTGCAATATAATAAAGAGTGAAAAATTTAAGGGGGTCTGAATACTTTCCGTACCCACTGTATCATTGCAATACTTAGGAGTGAAGATTACGGCCAACCCTTTGGATCTGTATAGAAAAAGCTACCTCCCATTGGTGAGTAAAATCAAAACGGATTTGCGATGTTGGCAAAATTTGACCTTAACGTGGTTTGGCAGATGTAGCGTGCTCAAAATGAACATGCTTCCCTGGATTTTATATATTATGCAGACTATGCCGGTCTCTGTTCCAGCTGATTTTTTTTGGCTAATCAAGAGCCTATTTCGCTCATTTATTTGGGCAAAGAAATCCCCAAGGATTGGAATGCAGACTTTTTTTTTGTTTGTTTTTTTGTTTTTGCCAAAGGCAAGAGGCGGGATAGGTCTGCCGGATATCCTCAGGTACTACAGGGGGATCCACATGGCAAGAGTAGTGGACTGGCATGGCAACCAGGGCACTAAAAGGTGGGTAGAGTTGGAGATTGGGGAATCTGGCCAGCTGACCCCGCCGGCTCCTTGGTCAGTCTTTTCTCCTAAAGACAATATATTAATGCATCCAACAATAGGGGTAACCCTAAGAGAAACCAAAAGAATTCAAGCTCATTCAAAGGTCGCGCCTTCCCCGTCTCCGATGACACCCATACTGGGTAACCCCGAATTTCCCCCAGGTTGTACCAATGCCAAAATACGAAATTTAGCACAACAGGGTAAAGTTCGCCTACTCAACGTATGGTAACGGGAGCGCCCACCTTCATTTGAGGAAATCAGGGAGTGGTCAGTGGTTCACTAGACCACCTAAGTGCCTATCAGTTGGGCCATTTTATTCGGGCATTTCAGCGAAAAGGATATTCTCTGCGGGATTTGACCCCATTAGAAAAAATATGTTTATCAGGTGAATCTCCTAAACATTTGATATCAACGTTTTACGTAATGTTAATAGAGGAGACGGAAGCCCAGCCATTACAGTTTCTTCGAAGATGGGAACAGGAGCTAAATATTAGTTTGTCTGAGGAACAAATTAATAAAATGTTGAACCTAGTACATAGGTTGTCGATGGAAAGTAAAATACAGGAACTGGGATACAAGATTCTTGTTAGATGGTACAGGGTCCCCTCAGTGCTGAAAAGAATAGATGCGACCCAGGCAGGGACATGTTGGCACTGTGGACTGGCTGAGGGAACTATGATACACATTTTTTGGGAATGTGCGCTTCTACGGCCCTTCTGGCAAAAAGTGGCCTCAGTAATTAAATGATTAACTAATGTAGAAGTACAGGATAATCCGGCATTGTGCTTATTACATATGACTCAAATTTCAAGAATTATAGGAAATCCTTGACCCTCCGTCTTCTCATGCGGCCAAGGCGTGTGTACCTGTTTTTTGGAAACCAATTGTTCCACCACCAGATAGCTTATGGATCTCAAAAGTAAATGAGATACACAAAATGGAAGTGCTTACTGCTGCATTGAGTAACACGGAAGAGGTGGTCAGGGAACGATGGAGGCCTTGGGTTTATTTTTTGGGTACTGACCCCCTCTTTTTAGTGGAGTCTGAAGGTTGGGGTGTGGTGTTTAATTCTGTTAATTGGGGGCCCGATAAGTACATGGGTAAAAAGGAAAAATGGTATAGGCCTTCAAAATGTTATGTATAATGGGGTAAAAACCATAGAAAGGCAAGGTGATAAAGTATATACAATATGGCGATGCTACAGAGTTTGGGAATTAGTTTGTTTTTGAATGGTGGTGGTCATCTGATGGTGTGCGTCCCCCATGGAGAAAGATCATGGAGAGGGACCTAGGGGCCCAGTTTGGTTAACAGTTGCCCATCGACAATCCCCGGCCCTCACGATGATGCTACGGAGTGTATTGAATATGATATATTATGTTCTAGAACGGTACATATTTGGCGTGTGTACCATTTTTTTGGAAATAAACTGTTCCACCACCAAATAGTCTGTGGATCTCAAAAGTAAATGAGACACACAAAATGGAAGTGCTTACTGCCGCATTGAGTAATATGGAAGAGGTGGTTAGGGAACGGTGGAGGCCTTGGGTTTATTTTTTGGGTACTGACTCCCTCTTTAGCGGAGTCGGAAGGTTGGGGTGAGGTGCCTAATCCTGTTAATTGGGGGCCCGATAAGTACATGGGTGAAAAGAAAAATGGTATAGGCCTTCAAAATGTTATGTATAATAGGTTAAATCAGGGGCACAAACCATAGAAAGGCAAGGTGATAATGTATTTACGACATGGTGATGTTAAAGAGTTTGGGAATTAGTTTATCTTTGAATGACAGTGGTCTTCTGATGGTGAGCATCCCCCATGGAAAATGATCCTGGAGAGGGACCTAGGGGCCCAGTTTGGTTAACAGTTGCCCACTGACAATCCCCGACCCTTACGATGATGCTATGGAGTGTACTGAACATGATATGTTAT
Source organism: Pelophylax lessonae (assembly GCF_965119305.1). Classification (NCBI taxonomy): domain Eukaryota; kingdom Metazoa; phylum Chordata; class Amphibia; order Anura; family Ranidae; genus Pelophylax; species Pelophylax lessonae. Next base: position 260,907,061 of record NC_138773.1, on the reverse strand, counting down.
ATTCTAGAATGGCACATATTCCATGATGTAGTTTAATTTGAATTGATTTACTATGGATTTTTGTGGCAGATTTTATTTATTTTTTTGATTGGGTGTCCATTCCCCCCCCCCCCCCCCATTTAGACCCCCTCTGAAAAACACTGGATGTGTTTTTTTTTTTTTTTGAGTGATATGTTGACACGGTGACTAAATGACAAGGGGAATGCACTTTCCCCTACATCACTTTTTCTTTTTTTTTAGTCTTCTTTTTCACTTTTTTCACATTTTCACTATTAAGTATGATTGCAATATATAGTGTCTTTCCATATTTTCACTTCACGGAATGTATATTACTGGCGGTAATGGGGAAATTTATGTAATATGTATTTTGTTTTTTTTTTTTGGGGGGGTTTTTTTTGTGAGATTATATATGTATGTTGATAAAATCAATAAAAGATTTAATTTTAAAAAAAAAGGATCGGAGGGAGAAGACCTGAGGGAAAAGATCGGAGGGAGAAGACCTGAGGCAGAAGATTTTTAAGATTTTAAGATTTTTTGAGTGGAAGATTTTTATTACAGGACTTTTCAAAACATCTCTTGTCATTTTTTACACTACACTGCCTTTTATGGGGTGAATGGGTACCCCATACTCATTCACATACTCATGTTACATTCACATACTCATGTTACAAGGGGTGCCCAGTTTTCGATAAGCCCCCTGCCTGCAGACCCCCACAACCACTGCCCAGGGTTTTCGGGAAGAGGCCCTTGTCGATGGGGACAAGGTGCTTTGAGGTGGAGGGGTGCCTACCGGGCTGCATACTCAGGTAAGGGTCTGGTATGGGCTTTTGCCAGGGGGGGGGGGTCCCACACAGTTTTTTTTTTTTTCATTTTGGAGTGGGGTTCCCTTTCAAGATCCTAACGAGGCCTGGTATGGAACAAACATAGGGGGGACCCCAATGCCATTTTCTTTTCATTTTGCCGTGGAGTTCCCCTTCAAGATCCTCAGAGCACAAGTCGCAACATAAGTTGGATCATGATGATCCGACTTGGATGCAACTTCCTTTCAGATCAATGTGCTTAAAGTCGTATCAAATATGGCTTATAAACAACCATTGATTTTGAATAGAGGCAGAAAAACGCAGCTAAAAGCTAACGTGGCTAAACGCGCATTAACGGCAATAGAAAAAGCTAATAAAGGCACGTTTTTACAGCTGATTTTTCCTGGCATTGGTTGTGGCTTTGCAGCTCGTTTTTTTTTTTCTAACGCCCTGTGTGCATGAGGCCTTAAAGTTCAGCTCTTACCAAAATTTTTTTTTTTTTGTTTTGGATAGAGTGATAAAATGTTTCAGCCTGTCAACTGTTTATTGCTGTCTGTGTGCCCCTTTGGGAGGTTTTCTTTCCCTTCTTGTCTATATGACAGGTATCAGACAGAACAGAAAGTGAGGGAACATTTCCCCAGATGGAGACAGAGACAGCAATAAAACAATATTTCTAATGAGGTGGAAAAAGCTTAGAATCAGAATTTTATTGCTGTGCTCATAACTTAATAGGATATAGTTTTCCTATTAATTTTATCCACCCAGCCTGCTGCACAGCTTCCAGGCCTCCATAGTGCCCCCACATCTCCAACAGTGTCTCCAACATCCTACAGTGTCACCAGTTCTCCAGAAACCTGAACACCTACAGAGCCACCAAGTATGCTGCAGATTCCTCTAACCCACTCCACAACCTCCCCCACAGTGACACCCAGCTTTCTTCAGTGCCTTCCAACTTTTCATTACTTTTTGCATTCTCATACTTTGTGTGTGTGAGTATAAATGTTGAATTAACCCCCACACCGGAAGATTTCGGGGGCGGGGGATTGTTGTAGGACAGCAAAATTCAATAGAGAAACAAGTGAATAACTGATAGCTCTGCTCCCCCCATTCGTAGATCCTGTGCCATTCATTGAAGCTGTAGTGTAGGCTTATGAGAAGATAGTCAAGGCAAGAGGTAATAAGGGAGTGAATGAGTAGCTTGGTGGTTTCATTAGTTAAAAAGAGGTGACTTTTAGAGATGTTACGGAGGTGAATTCTACAAGCTTTTGACAATGATTAGATCTAGGGCTGAAAAGACAGGTCAGAGTCTAGGATAACACCTAGTACCCTGACCTGAGGGGAGGGATATATGGTTGCAATATTGATTTTGATGGAAAAGTCATGTTAGGGGGGCATGGGCAGGGGGGAATATTATCAGCTCAGTTTAGAGAGATTTTGTTTAAGGAAGTGGTGAGACATCCATGCTGATATGTCATTTAGTAAGTTAGTAATGCAAGAGGAGACTGAAGGAATGAGGTGAGGAGTAGAGAAATAGATGTGGGTGTCATTGGGTGTGCTGATTTTTCTGTTTTAAGTTTTAGCTAAACTAAGGCTTTAGGGACCAGGACATTCTAAGGAATATTTTCTCAACCAGATTGCAATGAAACTCTAAGGTTTCTCTTGAGGTGTGTAAGGAGTCTTTTAAGGGTTCCTTTAGAGTAAAATGGTTGAGAAAGGCTGCTCTAAGGTGATAGTATGAGAGATAGATCCTTCTTTTACAACAATATCCCTTGACCTTTGAAGCTTAATTCCAGCCAAACATCTTTTAAATAATGTTAGAACTTCTGTTAAAGAAGAGCTATCACTAAAACCAATTTCCTGCTATTTAACAGTTCAGCTCCCCCCCCCACCCCATTTAACAATGCTGCTAGAAACAAGATAGATTTGTGATGAACAGCTCTGGTCTCTGGCTGCAGGGACCACTCTGGAGACCAGCACTGCCATTCACGCAAAAACAACATTACACAACCTACAGTGCTGGTTGTCTAGTAAAACCAACCCCTCTTTTGGGAGGGGGGGTTATGAGAAATGGCCCCAACCAAACAGGATATTTCACTAAACCTGTAGGTAAATAAGAGAACCAAAACCTTTGCTAAGTAGAAGAGTGGAAATGATAATAAAGTTGACTCCCCCCAGAACAGGGTCTCTGGAAACAGAGGGGATTCCCTTCCTAGGAAAATAGTAATCTAAACAAAGTCATTGGAAGCAGAGACCATAAGTATACCATAATTATATAGCTGAACACCAGCAGTACAGAAATAATGCAAACTTTATATAAGAAGAGATTGATAACAGTACATCCAATGTACAGCACAAACAACTATTATCAGCAAAGAGCCTGATAGGAGTCCTGGTAAAATTGTGCATATGTACCTGGGTATATATACAATAGTTATCATTAGAGATACCTCCAGATGAATGTTGCAGCAAAGTTCCATTGCAGTGTCTGTCTTTCTGTTGGAGACCTAAAGACAAGATATGCGCTGAGGTGGAGACCCTCCAGCCATTACCCAACCAACCTGGAATGCAGTCCTAGTTATCTGGCACTATGCATGTGAGATAGTAATAGGACAGAAATATTCTGTTTGTCACAAGGATTCATCAATATACTCAAGAAGATATAGGCAGCTGCAGTTAAACTATTAGAACATAGATATGCTTGCATTATCATCGCTTATGATCTTTTTTTTTAGTAGCATGGACAGGATATGTGGCTGAGACCTTCTCTCTCTCTCCACTTCCTCCTTCCAGGATGCTTTTCCAACAACCCCAGAGTCAGGAATTGACATACATAATTATGCATTACAGTGCGATACTAGCCACTGACAGTGGATCTCTACACACTGGCCAATGGATTACATGCCACTGGGGCAATTTGTGATATGTAAGTTTTAACAATAAGCGATTAGCAGTGTCAGGCTGTGTTATACACTGCATCAATCCTGACATTACTTTTCACTCCTTCATAAAAAGTGAAAGCTCACACAGTACTGTGGCACTGTGTAATCCATCGGCTGGGCTGCGTATATGTAAAAGGAGTCGATGATAGACAAAAGGTTCCACAGCTTTGAGTGATATGTCACTATTATGAACGAACAATCAGTACTGCTTGTTCAGGCTTAAAAGTAAAGGATCATTCAAAGCTGTGACTCTGTGTAATGTATCTGTGGCTGTTTTTACTTCTTACAGGGCATTGGTAGATACATTACACAGAGCCAAAACCCTGAATGATCTTTTACTTTTCAAAGAGTATGAAAATCAGCATTATTATAGCAAATGCCTCTGCGTGGCCATTAAATGCAGTCCTTTAGCAACCTAAAAATCATCCAGTTACATGCAATTCAGATATGTTATAATTATTTAATATTTTGGACAATTTGGGCAACTATTTTGTGCTCTTCACTGCCATCTTGTGGCTGGAATGTGCAGAAACTGCTTTGAAAACAGCCATTAAAATGCTTGCTTTTCCAAAAAATGTGCAAAATGAATGCCCCAAGGCATTTGAAATTGTAGCAATCCACCTATACTGTTTCGGCATAGTCATTTTAAATTTTAGAAAAATGAACAAACAATACAATAACTAAAGTTAAACTGTCTAAAATGAGATGGACTACTAAATTGCTGTAGAGATGTGTTGGTTAAGTTTAGGGCACTGGTGCAGATGACTATTTTGTATTGTGTGAACCCGCTCTACAATTGTGTTTTTTTTTTTTTTTAATCTAGGTCCACCATGTTTCCCCGGATATTGTGGTTCTTGTTCCTATTTGATGTTCAGTCATATATGGCACAGAATTCCTTCGGAAGATATAAATCCCGTGCTTTAACATCAAGTACATCAGAGAAAGCTCCAAGCCTCAGTGACCAAGGTGAAACTTTTAATTTAGTTAATGAATTTATTTAATTTCAATTATTTTATTTTATTTTCTTACTTTAAATTAATTTTGTTTATGAACAATCGTTTACGTATCATATAACAGGCCCCCAAGACTTGTATAAGGTTCTTCTGTGAATGCCATATTAACGAACAAGCAAAAATTAAAGTATAATTAATTTTACAATTTTAGAGATCTACCATTAGGGGTTCACCTAGTATCTGAATTATTTTCAAGCACAACTCTAGCCATTTGTATAGATTTAGAAAGATTAGTTAGTAAATAATTCTGCCAAATATTTATTCCCATCTGCAATAAAAAAAGGGGTACTTGTCACCACATTGAGATGTCCGCACATTTCTTGTCCCTCTGGCAACCTGACAGCAGGACAAGAATTTAGAGGAATCTTCGTCTTTGGGACAGGAAGTCAAAGACAGTAATGTTAAACCAACAGAAGTTCCAACCCAGCATGCGACCCAAAGACCGCATGTGGTCTTTTGGTATCTGTTGTTTAGCCCTTGGATCCCAGCAGTCTGTAGTGGATTGTAAGGGAATAATAGCCTCATGTAACATGTCTCCAGTTTCTGAATGTTTTCTGCCGCATGCATTTCCAACCAAACCTGTAGCATGCCCACAGTTTCTGCCCATCATTGTCTCCGGAATGTATTTAGTCTCTAAAGGTCCTCTCTAGCATTACATATAGTGATTACTAAGTGTGTCCTTTTTTGTTATGTCATTGGCTACAGTTAAGGCCCTCCATACGTTGTTAGTTGACAACTACTGTTTAACCCTTCCCTATTTTAGTGAAAGAAATGTATTTTATGACAATCTGTCCACACTTGAGATATTTCCCATCACTTCTGTTCCTCGCTGAAAGTAAAGAAAAATCTCCAAAATTGGCATGCAGGCTGAAAAAAAATCCTGACAGGGGTCCTATGTTGTTCCCATGTTGTAAAAAATTAAAGTTTTGGCTAGAGCAGGGATTTAAAGGGCTTTGAACAGAGATAATCTTCATGAATCTATAAAATTGGACTTCCAAACATGGGTTCAAAGAGGGAGTGCTTTATATTAATTTCTAATATGCATGAAGCGCCGCCCTGTCCTCCCACCCCCCCCCCCCCCTCCTTTCCAGCACTGAGCGCAGAAGTGTATTGAGCTGAGCACTTACTACATATTTGCATTCAGCAAACCACTTGCTTCACATTGAGTTTCAAGTAGGTGAACATTTGCTGCAGTGCTGTTGCATTAATTAGACAGCCCTAAATTAATTTGCTTTATTAGTATATATAATTTCTAATTTTAGAGTTCCTGATTCCTATTGTTAGGTTTTGCTGCTTCCCTGTCCCGCCCCTGCCCTCTCCTATTGCTATTCATGTCTGAATACATCCTACAATCCATTTTTTTCAGATGAAGACTGCATTTTGGAAATGGCATTCCTCCTGGACAGCTCAGAGAGTGCTAAGGAATATAACCACAATCAGGAAAAGAAGTTTGTATTACAAATGGTGGAGAAGCTGAAAGGAGTACAGTTGGATTCTAGGCGCCCTTTTAGCTGGAGAATGGCTTTACTGCAGTACAGCAGCACCGTGCTCATAGAGCAGACGTTCAGAGACTGGAAAGGGCCAGATAATTTCAAAGCTCGCATTGCTCCCATTTCATATATTGGCCATGGTACATTTACGTCTTACGCCATTACAAACTTAACTCAACTATATATGAATGAAGGAACGCACAAGAGTGTAAAGGTGGCCATTCTTCTGACTGATGGAGTGGATCACCCAAGAAATCCTGATATTTTTGCTGCTACAACTAATGCCAAACAACACGACATTAAGTTCTTCACAGTCGGCATGACATCAGTAGCCAGGGAAACTGCCAATGCTGCCAAGCTCCGCTTGTTGGCCAGTGTGCCCTCCACCAGATTTGTGTCTCACTTACAAGAAGCTGATATGGTGGATAAAATTCTCAAAGAAGTGGTATGTACATATCGCTCTATTTTATTATTAAACATCCTGTGTATTATTCCTGTATGTCAGTGGATGACCAACTGGTACACACAAGCCTCCCAACATTCTGAGATTATATAAAGCAGTGGCCTCTAAATTGTTGCCCTAGGGCCAGATGTGGATCTTTGTTTGCCTCTATCTGGTCCTTGGGACACTATACCTCCCACTGACACCATTAATTGGGGACCCTTCCTCCCACTGGCACCATTGATGGGACACTATTCCTTCTACTAAAACCAATAATGGGGCACTATTCCTCCCACTCACACCACTAATGGGGCACTATTTCTCCAATTGATACCAACCATGGGGCTCTTGTCGTCCTATTGATACCAACCATGGGTCAATATTCCCCCTATTGATACCAACTATGGGGCTCTCTTCCTCCTATTGATACCAACCATGGGGCACTATTCCTCCCATTGATACCAACCATGGGGCACTATTCCTCCTATAGATACCAACCATGAAGCACTATTACTCCCATAGATACCAACCCTGGAGCACTATTCCTCCTGTTAAAACCAATGATGGGGCATTATTTACTCCCAGTGATACCAACCATGGGGCTCTCTTTCTCCCATTGATACCAACCATGGGACACTATGCCTCCCATTGATACCAAACATGGGGCTCTCTTCTTCCCATTGATACCAACCATGGGGGCTCTTTTCCTCCCATTGATACCAACCACAAGGCTGTCTTCTTACTATTAATTACAACCATGGGGCTCTCTTTCTCCCATTAATACCAACCATGGGGCACTATTCCTCCCACTAATACCAACCATGGGGCACTATTCCTCCCATTGAGACCAACCATGGGGCTCTTCTCCCCCCATTGATACCAACCATGGGGCACAATTCCTCCCATTGATGCCAACCATGGGGCACTATTCCTCCTTTTAAAACCAATCATGGGGCAACATTTTCTACTCACACTGACCACAGTTCGGCCCCTCTAAAGCCTGAAGGACAGTAAACTGGCCCTTTGTTTACAAATTTTGGAGACCCCTGATATAGAGGGACACCTTTTAGCACAGAGTATGCAGATAAAGGACACAACCCTAGTTATATCAAGCATGAATATTTCATATGTAAAAAAATGATTGATTAAATAAACCCAGACAGGCTGTTTTCATCAATACCTTTAAGCTGAGAACTGAGGGTGAAAAAAGGGCAAAGGGACAGTCCCTTTAAATTAAATATAATTGGGAACAATGTTGGCATACCATGGCATTCAAAGTACCAACAACATCACTGAGGCCAATCTGATTAACCAGCAGCAACTGTAATAAATTAAAACCCCAGGTGGCTTTTAAATGTACCCATTCAGTGACATTTCACCTCAGGGTGCAGGTTACTAGGCATAGTGGGTAGTGTACAAGGTAGAAAAATGGGCACCAGTCACTTTTAGGCTGGGTTCACACTAGCTACGGCTGTGGCTCACAGCAGGGGGTCCGGTGCATCCCTGTTCACTGTTTTAGGTGCAAATCAGTTCCGAATTTTTGCCTGAATTTGGACCTGAAACAGAGCCAAAGATGCACTGGACCCTTTTACAATGCGGACCGCGACTGCCCCGGAGGTGTGTGAACCAGCTCCATTGAGAGCCAGTAACAGTCTCCTGTTATTCGAATTGGATGTGGGAAAACCCGCTTTACCTCAAAGTGAAGCTTTACCTCATGTACTAAGCTCTGGAGCTACTGCCCTTTGCAAAGTACACAGTCTATTTGCCTTTAGTAAATCAACCCCATTGAATCCATCTATTTGGTAGAAGGGGAGTAAAAGGCATACTGTTTTTAGCCAACCTGTTAGTTTTGTTAGTGTAGCGCCCCCTCAGTCTTCTAAAGGCAAGGTGAAAACCTCCAAAGGCAGGGAGCGAGCTAGCATTTAGTCCATGGCTATAATGGGGAGTTTTGAAAAGAAATTGGGCACCAGTCACTTTTGATCTTTTCAAAGCCTTAATGCTAAACTTGAAAGAAGTTAGTAGGAGAGAGGGTTAAGGGGTCTCATATACCAGCAGCAGATCACTTAAAGACTCCCTGGTTCCAGAAAAAGTACAGCTTCCCAGCTACACTGCAAACATGTTTTTAGATATAAAACAAGATCCAGCTTTACTGTGTTAGAAACTTTAAGCCAACCCGGCAACACTGCACGTTTTCAGATTTTGGTGCATGCTCCTAGCGAGCCCCCAGGCCCTTCTGAGTGCCCAGCTTTCATCCTGGCTCTCTCCAGCAAGGATCCTCCCCTGGGTCTTCTCACCTTGGCTTCTTCCACACCAGGAAACACAGCCACAGGACCATCTCAGCATTAGTAGGCCCTAGACAGGTTTTCTTGGCCTACATGCAGGGTTTGCTTCAGCAGCACCTCCTCAGGCCAGGGACCTGAGGCAACGGAGCGAGCACATGACCCAGCCCAAATATATATACTCTCGCAAAATGCACCAGTGGCAAATAACCTCCTACTGGGCTGGCTGGAATAAGAATAAATATTAATAACTCTAGTTGTACTATCTTATACTATGGCTGGTGGTACCAATGACACCTACTTGCAACAGTGAGAAATGGACAACCCAACCGAGCTTAGAGAAAGACTAACTATAAACTGTACAATCAGTCTAAGCTATCTATAGCCCAACCAAAAACTAAATTTGCATTATAGCTGCAGTTTAGGACCAGGGGACTACATTAGATTACCAAACTCCTGAGTTACTGTCTCAGGTCAACAATGCTCTGAAAGCAAAAATTAGCCTCTTCTTCCAACCAATCAAGAAACAGCCTGATCAAATGAATGTACCTCAAGCATACAGACACAAGAAGGCTAACTAGCTACAAATTGTTAAAGCAGACCTTTAATCAAAGACAAAAGGTTCCCTGCATTTACAGCGCCCCAAAATTTTACTTAAAGAAGCAATACAAAAATAAAATTCTACAAAAAAAGAGTTACCTTGGCCTTGCTTCCAAAGCTTCCAGTGAGTGCAGGTGATGTCATTGTGCCTCAGCGCTGCCTCTCAAGAAAGTACTCAAATGCCCTCCAACCTATTGCAAAAGTACATCCTTGCTATGTTTTAGATTTTTAAGCAATTTTTTGGATGAGGGCTGTAAGAAAGTTAACATTCCATTTGCAGGTCCACTTTAACCACTTAAGCCCCGGAATATTTTACCCCCTTTCTGACCAGGGCATATTTCGCGATTCGGCACTGCATGACTTTAACGGACAATTGCGCGGTCGGGCGACACTGTACCCAAACGAATTTGACGTCCTTTTTTTCCCACAAACAGAGCTTTCTTTTGGTGGTATTTGATCACCTATGCGATTTTTTGATCATGCGCTATAAACAAAAAAAGAGCGACAATTTTGCAAAAATAACAATATTTTCCAAATTCTTTTTATATGAAATTCCCCCCCAAAAAAATGTAAAAATCTAAATTTTTTAACATTTTAGGCCAATTTTTTTTTTACCATATGTTTGGTAAAAAAAATTGCAAAAAGTGTATTTTGATTGGTTTGCGCAAAAGTTATTGCGTTTACTAACTAAGGGAAAGATTTTTGTCATTTTTGTTGTTTTTTTTTTTCAATGCGTAATGGCGGCAATCTGCAATTTTTTTGCGGGACTGCGACATTGCGGCGGACAGATCGGACCCTTGACTGACATTTTTGACACCTTTGGGGTTACCAGTGACATTACTACAGTAATCAGTGCTATACATATGCACTGTTACTGTAAAAATGACACTGGCAGTGAAGGGGTTAACTTTATTGGAGAGGGAGGGGTTAAGTGTGTCCCTAGGGGCGTGCTTCTAACTGTGATTGGTTGTGGCTTGAGGTGTAAGAACAGTGATCAACGGTTCTACATAGCAGAACCGTATGATCACTATTCTTACACAGGGGAGAATGACAGGCGGCTTTGTTTACATTAGCCGCCTGCATTTCTCCCGGTGTAACAGACGATCGCGAGTGCCCGGCGGACATCGGGTCCGCCGGGCACACACGCGAGGGGTCCGTGACCGAGCGGGAGCACGCATCCGGCGGCACGCGCTCGCTCCCCAGAGCCTCACAGGCTAGTGACGTACCCCTGCGTCACTTTGCCTGTGAGGGGCTGACTGCCGCCGTATATAGTCGGGCGGCAGTCGGCAAGTGGTTAAGAGCCATGTGACTAAAAAAACATGTATTATTTAAAGTGATACTAAAGTCTTGGGGTTTTTTTGCTTAAAAATAGAAAACATGTTATACTCACCTGCTCTGTGCAGTGGATTTGCACAGTGCAGCCCAGATTCTCCTCTTCTCAGGTCCCTATTCTGTGCTCCTGGCCCCTTCCTCCTGACGAGTGCCCCCACAGCCAGCAGCCTGCCATTCAGGCTCATTGGTTCATTGACTTTGATTAACAGAAGTGGAGCCAATGGTGCTCTGCTGCTGTCTCAGCCAATGAGGAGGAAGAGTCTTGGGCAGCTGAGTCTCTCCTTCAATATCACTGGATAGAGAGGGGGCTCATGTAAGAGTTAGAGGGGCTGAGGGGGGCTGCTGCACACAGAAGGTTTTTTATTTTATTTTAATGCATAGAATGCATTAAGATTAAAAAAACCTTCTGCCTTTACCACCACTATAATTTGGCATTCATGTATAAGATAGCAGCTGTAACACTACATAAATATGAAATGTGTTTTTTTCCTATTTTATGACAGTGTCAATTTAAAAAGAACTATAGCCAAAGCTTTTGTAGCCATACTTCTCTTGAGGGTTACAAGAGTGCACTTACACCACAGAGTCTGTGGAGGGATCCTGACAATGTCAAGATCCACCCACATGCATTACTGGTGCCTGGCTCACCTTCTCTGCGCGCAGCTGAGAGCCTGGGCCAGCCACTCCCACCCCTAGATGGTCCAGCGTACCAGTAAATGCTGGAGGGTCAGAGCAGAGATCAGTGATTAATAGAGAGCACCAGAGATCTAAGAGATCAGTTGTCACCTGGTCGCTCAGTTCTCGGGTTTAAAACCAGCAGGGACAAATATATAGGAGAGTATGAATGTTTATTTTTTATTTTTTTCCTTACCTCTCTTTTAAAGAGAAAGACCTGAGAGATGTGTAGCACCCTAGCATAGGATGCAAGGTAAATTTCGTCTTCTGCAATCAAGGGAGCAGTAATTGTTTGGGCATAAACCATATTCATCAAATTTATAACCTTAAATAGTCTCCATAAATATCAAGTATAAAGTGCTGCAGTGCTTGGATCTTCACTTGTCACCAATGCCAGAAAAAGACACCACCAAAGTGCTTTTCCCAGTGAATGCTCAAAACCCTTACCAGATCCCTATGACCATATGCAATAAATAGGCACCGACATTGTAAAGGGTTAATTCCTCCCAGTCTCAGGAACACCACCAAGTCCACACAATAAAGTCACCCTATTATGCCTTGCTGTTAGGGCAGTTATAGGTTGGGGCAGTTGCCATTTGTCTGTACCATTGATTATTTGGTGAGGGGGCACACTAGACACCTTCGCTACCATTGTGCTATTTGCTGTGTGTCCATTTGGCCCTGTGCCTTTAAGGAGCTGTGGGCTCCCTCCAGGTTCACCTGCCCTCATTCTATTAATTATTATATATACAGTATCTCACAAAAGTGAGTACACCCTTCCCATTTTTGTAAATATTTTATTATATATTTTCATGTAACAACACTGAAGAATTTACACTTTGCTACAATGTAAAAAAAAATAAGTGTACAGCTTGTATAACAGTGTACATTTGCTGTCCCCTCAAAATAACTGAGCAAACAGTCATTAATATCTAAACTGCTGGCAACAAAAGTGAGTACACCCTTAGGTGAAAATGTCCAAAATGGACCCAATTAGCCATTTTCCCTCCCCGGTGTCATGCGACTTGTTAGTGATAAAAGGTCTCACATGTGAATGGGAGCAGGTGTGCTAAATTTGGTTTTATCGCTTTTACTCTCTCATACTGGTCCCTGGAAGTTCAACATGGCACCTCATGGCAAAGAACTCTCTGAGGATCTGAAAACAAAAGAATTGTTGCTCTACATAAGGATGGCCTAGGCTATAAGAAGGAAGCCTCTTCTAAAGATTAAAAAAGCTCACAAACAGTTTGCTAAAGACAAGCAGACTAAGGACATGGATTACTGGAACCATGTCCTGTGGTCTGATGAGACCAAGATAAACTTATTTAGATCAGATGGTGTTAAGCGTGTGTGGCGGCAGCAAGGTGAGGAGCGCAAAGACAAGTGTGTTTTGCCTACAGTCAAGCATGGTGGTGGGAGTGTCATGGGCTGGGGCTACATGAGTGCTGCCGTCAATGGGGAGCTACAGTTCATTTAGGGAACCATGAATGCCAACATGTACTGTGACGTACTGAAGCAGAGCATGATCCACTCCCTTCGGAGCCTGGGCCTCAGGGCAGTATTCCAACATGATAACCACGCCAAACATACCTTCAAGACGACCACTGCCTTGCTATAGAAGCTGAGGGTAAAGGTGATGGACTGGCCAAGCATGTCTCCAGAACGAAACCCTATTGAGCATCTGTGGGGCATCCTCAAACAGAAGGTGGAGGAGCACAAGGTCTCCAACATCCACCAGCTCCGTGATGTCATCATGGAGGAGTGGAAGAGGACTCCAGTGGCAACCTGTGAAGCTCTGGTGAACTCCATGCCCAAGAGGGTGGCCGCACAAAATATTGACACTTTGGGCCCAATTTGGACATTTCCACTTAGGGGTGTACTAACTTTTGTTTTCAGCTGTACACTCACTACTTAAATTGTAGTAAAGTGTAATTTCTTCAGCGTTGTCACATGAAAAGCTATAATAAAATATTTACGAAAATGTGAGGGATGTACTTACATTCGTGAGATACTGTATGTCCTCCTACTATGGAAGATCTCATAATTTATAGAGTTAGGACTGCAGATAATAATGAGATGCCTTGTCACAGCCTCTGCAGCTTACACATGTATTTGCAAATGTGTGCAAACTAAACCTCTTGTTTCTAACATGAACTGTTAGACTGGACAATTCAGTTTGTTGCAGGCTGGCTGGTAAGCTGAATTGGGAATTTTTCTTTGTTTTTGTTTGACACAGTAAAGATGTCTTCAAATACCCCATCAATCAGGGCATTGTAAATGTAAACACATGATTTTTTTGTGCAGCGTACTTGGCTATGCAGCTAACTAACTGCACTTATTAACTGCAGGTATATTACTTGGGATTAAATCTGAACTCCAGCCTTACCTTTTATCTTGCACAGTTGTACAGGCTCCTCTAATCGATTGAAATAGCTTACGCTGATTTCATTGCACACTGTTTGCTCCTCACAGTGAGCATTAGAAACTTAAGAAAGAACGTAACATCATACCAGTGCTTTACGCATGGGAAAACTCAACAGTACCAATAAGGACAAGACACATCGGCGGCATCCCATAGCCTACTATTGACTGGCTAAATTAGTATTGAAAGTGGTAAAATTTGACATATTGGCTACTGCTACCTTATCATGAGACATACAGTATATGCACACTGTGATGGTAAAAAGAGCACGTCTACACAAAGATATTATATTCATGTTTGTTTTTGTTTTATATTCATGTTTTTTTTAAACTGCTCTGTTTGAAAAACATCTTGACCCAGGGCAACAGTATTACTAATGATTGAATACAGTGAGGGAAAAAGTATTTGATCCCCTGCTGATTTTGTATGTTTGCCCACTGACAAAGAAATGATCAGTCTATAATTTTAATGGAGAGTTTATTTTAACAGTGAGAGACAGAATGACAGCAAAAATATCCAGGAAAACACATTTCAAAAAAGTTATAAATTGATTTGCATTTGATGAGTGAACTAAATGTTTGATAACCTATCAATCAGCAAGATTTTTGGCTCCCAGCTATCTTCTATACAGGTAATGAGCTGAGATTAGCAGCACTCTCTTAAAGGGAGTGCTGCTAATCTCAGCTTGCTACCTGTATAAAAGACACCTGTCCACAGAAGCAATCAGTCAATCAGATTCCAATCTCTCTACAATGGCTAAGATCAGAAAGCTGTCCAAGGATGTCAGGGACAAGAATGAAGACCTACACAAGGCTGGAATGGGCTACAAGACCATCGCCAGGCAGCTTGGTGAGAGGGTGACAACAGTTGGTTTGATTATTCGCAAACAGAAGAAACACAAAATAACAGTCGATCCCCCTCGGTCTGGGGCTCCATGCAAGATCTCACCCCAAGGAGTTTCAATGATCATGAGAACAGTGAGGAATCAGCCCAGAACTACATGGGGGAATCTTTTCAATGATCTCAAGGCAGCTGGGACCATAGTCACCAAGAAAAAAATTGATAACACACTACGTTGTGAAGGACTGAAATCCTGCTGCGCCCACAAGGTCCCCCTACTCAAGAAAGTGCATTTACAGGCCCGCCTGAAGTTTGTTAATGAACATCTGAATGATTCAGAGGAGAACTGGGTGAAAGTGTTGTGGTCAGATGAGGCCAAAATCTAGCTCTTTGGCAGAAACTCAACTCGCCGTGTTTGGAGGAAGAGGAATGCTGCCTATGACCCCAAGAACACCATCCCCACCGTCAAACATGGAGGTGGAAACATTATGCTTTGGGGTGGGGGGGTTTCTGCTAAGGGGACAGGACAACTTCACCGCATCAAAGGGATGATGGACGGGGCCATGTACCATCAAGAACCTCCTTTCCTTAGCCAGTTCATTGAAAATGAGTCATGGATGGGTATTCCAGCATGACAATGACCCGAAACACACAGCCAAGGCAACAAAGGTATGGCTTCAAGAAGAAGCACACTAAGGTCCTAGCCAGTCTCCAGACCTAAATCCTATAGAAAATATGTGGAGGGAGCTGAAGGTTCGAGTTACCAAACGTCAGCCTCTAAAAATGACTTGGAGAGAATCTGCAAAGAGAAGTGGGACAAAATCCCTCCTGAGATGTGTGCAAATCTGGTGGCCAACTACAAGAAACCTCTGACCTCTGTGAATGTCAACAAGGGTTCTCCACCAAGTACTAAGTCATGTTTTGGGAAGGGGTCAAATACTTATTTTACTCATTAAAATGCAAATCAATTTAAAACTTTTAAAATGCGTTACTCTGGAAATTTCTTATTGCTATTCTATCTCTTACTGTTAAACTAAACCTACCATTAAAATTATAGACTGATCATGTGTTTGTCAGTGGGCAAATGTACAAAATCAGCAGGGGATCAAATACTTTTTCCCTCACTGTATATAACATTTTTACCTGTTTGGAAACAGAAAGTGGTGAAATTTTGGCAACAGGGGTATGGCATTTGAACAGATGTTCAAAAGCGTCCCACTCTAACAAAAAAAACCTCTTTATTGCTGTCCATGTCCCCATTGGAAAGATTTGCTGCCACTTCCTCTCTTAGTGACTGTGCAGAGAATGAGACAAAATCTCTCTTGTGAGTACAAAGACAGTGGTTCTAACTGTTGCATGCTCTAGAATATTTATCCTGGCATCTCAGTAGTGTGTGGTTTTCATGTAGGATTTGTGCTCTTGGCACAGAGAAGCTTCTACTTAGACTAAATGGTATAATAGTATAATAGTAATAGAGAATAGTATACAAAATAAAAGATAATTACAGATATGGCTTAGTTTAGGGGCTTGGTTAGTGTAAAGCCCTGTACACATCGACCGAATGCCGGGTGACATTGGCCCTCTTAATAAAAACTGGCCGACATGCAGCCCATGTGTATGGCAGCCAGTCCGACAGAAGCAGGCTGTTAGGCCTGCTTCTGTTGAATGTGCATGCTGGAAAACCAGCAGCCGACCGACTCCCGATTAGCGCTCTCAGCCAATGGCTGAGAGCACTGACCTGAGTGTTCAGGCGGGGGGGGGGGCAGGGGGGGCAGCCCCTCTCAGCACACAACAGCTCAGCGGGGGAGATAGCTGTACTTACAATGGATTGTTCGTACAGCGGCTCTGACCTGAGCTGCCAGGTCTGATACTGATAGTGTGTACCAGGCTTTAGGCTTGACATTTTGGAAATAAGTGCTGGACAAGGTGGGGGTGTGTTAAGTGTGAATAAATGACTTTCTGAACAAAATAGACAGGATTTATAGACAGGATATAGACAGGATATTGCTTTCAACCAGAGGCGTAACTATAACCTTCAGGGCCCGGTGCAGGAAACCATTAAGGGCCCCCTGGACCCCGGGCTGGACCCTTCCCTTCAAGCCTGGGGCTCTTCTCACTGATCCTGGGCCCTTTACTCTCGTTGCGGGGCCCTTTATTACAGTCCAGCAGCGGGACCCTTTCACAAGTTCTGCGGTGGGCCCCTTCCTGCCATCTTGGTGCCTCCCCACGGTGGTGTAATGCCAGGGCCCAGTTGCAAGTGTGACCTTTGCGATCCTGGAAGTTCACCCACTGGTGTCAGTAGTTTTTATTTTTTGGTATTTTAATTGCATTATTTTTTATCATTTTATTTTTTTACAATGTCACTGACTATGAGGAAAAGGACAGTGATTTCTCTACATGCTGCCCCCGCCACCAATCCAAGTGTACAGGGGAGCCGCACAGGCCCCCTGGAGCATGGGGCCCGGTTGCAATTGCAACCCCTGCAACCCCTGTAGTTAAGCCCATGCTTTCAACAGTTTGGACACTTGGATATGATCCATCAATGGAGGGAGTGTCCAAAAGTTATTGGTTCTGGAATTGGGATTTTCTCTCTTATACTGTATATAGTGACTCATTATTATCCTGAAACTGCCAATTGCCCAAGGAAAGGAGGGGACTTGTGGTTCCAAACTTTATTTTCTGCCAGCCTAGCTACAGTAATTTGCTGGTTGGGGAACCATTAGTGAAAGGATCCCATTCAGGCTCTCTTATATCGTATGGATAGATACCATCTAATAGCTCAATTGGAAGCAGGTTTTTTTCTTGTTCCCACCCCTTACCTAACCCTGTTTCTCATGTGTAGCACCCTACAAGGTAGGTGCTAGGTAAAGTATAGTGGGCCTTGGCTGTCTAACAGCAGGGCCATGATTTTAAGCTGGGCTGTCATGCCTCCCAGGTGTAGCTGCTGAGAGGGGAGTCTCCCCACTGGCTCCATGAGAGGATTATCATTGGGCAGTGGAGGAAACCCAATCAGAGGCACATTCAGGCCTGTATCTGTTCCAGAAGGCAGATTATATCGCAAAGGATTCTGGGAGTGGGTATAAGTTTGAGGGGAGCGCATGACACAGGGTCTTTGGCAGGAAGCAGAGTCCCAGGAGGGAGAGTATAGCTGTCTCTCCTTCTGTCAGAAGGATCGGGTGTCTCGGGTGGCTTGCCTGAGAGTACAGAGAGAGAGCTGAGCTGCAGAGAGGATCCGGTGTGCCAAGAACCAGCAGAGAAAAAGGGGTTCAGTTCCAGGAAAGCATTCCAAGTTTGTGAGTACTGTGAACTACCCCTAGGGGGTCCGCCCAGCTTAAAGGGGACCACTCCGGTGAGGGTCCCTGGGATCCAGGAGCTAGCTAGCAGTAAAGGGGGTGCCTAATGGGAGGACCCTGAAATGTCAGAGGGGGTGCCTAGGGAGAGGACCCTGAAGTGTCAGAGGGGAAACCTAGTGAGAGGACCCTGAAGTGTAAAGGGGGCGCCAGCGGTTGGGCCCTGAAGAGTTAAGTGTAGAGTGTGCAGTGTTAAGAGTTGCAGCAGCACAAGCAGTTGTAAGTAGCTACCTCAGTCAGTGAAGGGCTGGAGGGAGCTGTTAACCAGACATTTGAGCTAAACAGAGTGTCAAGAGTCAAGTGTATTACAGTCCTAGGTCTTCTGAGTTAACCAGAGTGTTAAAGTCGAAGTTCTAGCACAGTTCAGCAAAACAGTATCTTCAAGCGCCAGGAAGCATTTGTCGGCATTCAGCTGGCGTCAAGACAGCGCTAACAGGCATTTTTCTAAAAGTGTCCCAGTTAAACCTAGTTGAGTCACAGGAGTATCCCACTCATTCCCTTCTCCCATCCTCATTACAAAATAAACAAAACAAACCAAAGATGCCGGAATGGTCATTGCCTCCAATCTCACACTGGGGTATTCAACTTAAATGTGTTGGAAGTGTTACCGGTAACAATGGCAGACCCATATCCGGCCCAATGCCTGGAAAACCTGCTACACATGTAAAAATGGGAAATGATAAAGATTATGAAATATGAGGAGTATTCCCTACATATTAAATGGTGGGATAATGTCAGAATTGGGTAACTTAATAGGCTTTGATGCTTGGTACCCCCCAGGATTACAGTTTCTCTATCAATTGTGTTCTCAGGATGTCTTAAAGACATTCCAGGAAATACAAGCAGTCTAAAAACTCATCTCCCAAAGGTTTTACCATGTCTTCAGTTGCAGCATGCACTTCTTAGGCTAAAATTAAACATCTGTTCCTGACTGCTTTTCTACTTGTAGAAATTTTAGCCCCCATGATTGATAAAAAAGGTCTCGTTGTGCAATTTTATCTACTGCTTCTGGGTAACCACCTGGAAAGACTACATCTCCCGGGTAGGAGGGGGTGGGAGGAGGATCTGGGCACACTAACAGGTGAAGATTGGCAGTGTTGATTGGCATCTTAGAACAAGTTTAGCTAATCTCCTTGTCCCCTACTCAGCAGCTATCCCAATTGCATATTATACATAGGGTGTACCGTACACCGCAGAAACTTTTTTTAGTGGCAGAGCAGAGATATCCCAGATTGCCCAAAATGGCAGAGGGCCCAAGCAAACCTCAAACACATGCTCTGGAAGTGCTTGAAACTACTTAGGTAAATTCAAGAAGTGAGCACTATTAATAAGGTTTTTCAAATGCGGATTGCCTTAGACACGCTAGCATGTATTTTGGGAGGAGAAGGCGTATCCAAATGAGATCAGGGTACCGGTCACTAGACTTCAATTCTTTGCCTGTAAAATCGTGGCTTTAAAATTGATTTCTTTACATGTTTCCTGAAGATTGGCATACTCATGTTATGTCTACCCTTGTAAAGTAATGCTTGATTTATTAACACAGAAATACCCTGCACAGGTTTGCAAAAATGTGGGATCTGTGGTTGCCTGTCTCTGGTCCAGCACATTTATCCCTGGTAACAGAACATCTTTTCCAATGTCAATTCTGAGGCACAATTTACTTTGCATGGTCTGTAAGAAGGAAGTACATAGACACCCTATATTGTGTGAACTATTGCACACCATGGCTGTGCTCCTATATTGAGCACATAGTACCAGTTTAAGTTGCCTATGCTCTGCGAATATGTAGACGGGGTGTAGCGTGGTGCAGTGGCAATAATTCACACAGTGAGGTGCAAGATTAAACTTGTATTGTAGTGTAGCACTGTCCCCATAGGCCTTGCTATATGATGACTTGTTGGGCCTCCTCTGATTACCTGCAGAGAGTCACTTAGGGTACAGTTCACACATTCATCCTTACTCCCAATGGCTCGTTACGCAATAAACAGTGCAGGGGTATTGGTTTTTAGTATTTATTATGTAACTTGGATGGGAGAAAGGAATAGTAGGATACTCCAACTGGAACTATATACAGTTGATAAGGACAACTCTCACTTGGCCTCACCGGTTTGCTTGTGGAAGTTGTCACGCAGCTTTGACCATACTACATCGTGTATGGAAAGGGTTAAGTCTCCTTGCTCTTTCTCCAGCAATAGACTTGGTGAACTACATTATCTTCAGGATACTCTCTAGCATCCCCTTTACTGACACCCGTCCACTGACCCTTCTAGCTGCAGGGATGGCCCCCCTCAGGCCCCTTGACACAGATCTGTACTCACTATATGCAGAATCAGATCCTTCCAGTGTCTCCCTTCCATTCAGTTTTACAGGACCGCCTAGTTCAGTTCCTTTCTAGCTTTTTAGGCCCTCAGGTCGACCACCTGAGGCCACATGGCAACTTCTACAGAGGAGGAGGCAGTCGCCCCCTGCCTCTGCAACCCTGCTCTCCAGCTGAAAGACCCCGAGCACATGTGCTCCTGGCATTTATACAGTATCTCAGCATACACTGAGGCACTTTCCTCTGCCAATCACCAGGGCTGTATTAAATGCCTGTGCACTCATTTGTCAGTATTCCTCCCACTGTCCAATATGCCTCCCTATTGGACCAGTGTGAAACACTGCAGACAAACTGAGTTGCACCTGAACACATTGAGCAGACCTCACTAGCAGATCCTGCTCTCTGGTAAGCAGAGAACAATATAGATTTACCTGGCAATCTCTCTGGTAAGCAGAAAGACCCAAAACTATTCTCTCTCTAGCACTTACCTAGGAGGGTGCTACAGTAGTAAGGCAGCAACAGTACACAACAAACCTGGCAGGACAGATACCCAGCCAGGCACACTCACAGTTTCCAATAAAATGAAGAAGTAGGTTCCAGCCGAACTGGCAGTGTCAGTTAAGAGGGGACAGAATGCAGCCTGGCCACCTCATGCCCAATCTGGAAGATATCCAGAGGGATACGACCCTACGCTTTACCTGCTCGCCAGGAACCTTTTTCTAATGCTAGTGCTGTCCCTCACAGAAGGGATAACTTTCCCTACTCTACACACTTGCAAATGTGCCCAAACCCAGGGGCCAGAGTCTTAAATAGACTCTGCCACACCTAAGATGGCCACCAGAGCCACAATAGCGGTCAGTACTAAATTGGATTACTGCTGCTGTGACTCAGAAAACCATAGAGAAATCCAGTTCCCCATGACCTCTTCCCCCTCTGCGTTGCCACTGCGGTTGAGCGTCACCTGCAGTGAAGACAGCAGACTGCACCTGCCTACAAATATGTCAGTTTCATCAGGTTGTTGGTGTGTTTGAATGAAAGTTATCACTGTTCTCGGGGATGACCATGATCATGCATACTTACCTTTTACTAATACAGAGATATTTAGGCTATTTATGGTTATCTGTCAATTAATACCCTTGCTATAGTGGACTTATATTGGCAATGCTATGCAATCACTATACTGTGCTGAACATATGGGCTATCAAAGTGATATGTGATGTATGTGTTATTTGTTATGAACATATTGAAAAAAAAAACAAGAAGTGTTAAAAAAATATATCCTGAAACTCACATGAACAAACCTACTATTCTTTCTTTTTAGTGTTATATTCTTTGCAGCTAAAATACTAATTACCATGGTGAGCCTTGATATTACACAAAAAACATGTTAATATAGTTAATGATAACCAAGGCTTGTTAGAATGAATGTGGAATTTGTTGATTAAATATATGCAAACTTAAGAGCATGACACTTTAAACAACTCACTAGAAGATGGAGGAAATCTAAGCATGGAATCAACCCATGAAGGGTTGTCAGAAACCCTTGTCGATGAGGTTTTGGGGGGGTGAAACATCATTGACTACCTATCTTCTATTTGTCCGGTTTCACACTGCTGAACTCACTGCATGACCACGCCCCATAGCTTTATAAGTATAAGAACTGTCAGACATGGGAACTGCCAGAACGCCAGAAACATTAGTCATGAGAGGAGCGTTTTTTTTTTTTATGAGGGCGGCGGCGGCAACGGGCATCGTGATTGGTGTTGGATTTACATCAGGAGACATTATTAATTTTTAATAAAGGACTGTTTACACTACACTGGTTTTTTGGGTGAATAGGTAGGGGTAATTATGTACCCCATACTCATTCACATAGGAGGGGGGCCGGGATATAGGAGCTCCTTTCCTAAAGGGGGCTTCCATATTCCGATAAGCCCCCTGCCCGCAGAGCGCCACAACCACAGCCCAGGGTTGTGGGGAAGAAGCCCCCCACCCTAAAGCACCCCTCGATGTTGAAGGCATGTGGCCTGGTATGGTTCAAGGCGAGCACTTGCTTGTCCCCCCCTTTTATGACCTGCCAGGCTGCATGCCCGGATAAGGGTCTGGTATGGATTTTGTGGGGGACCCCATGCTGTTTTTTAAAACAATTTTGGCGTGGGGTTCCCCTCAAAATTTATGCCAGACCCCAAGGTCTTTTCATTACATTTTTTCATTGTCGCATGTCAAGTCGCATGTCACAATTTGGATCAGTTAACCACTTAAGCCCCGGAGGATTTGGCTGCTAAAAGACCAGGGTTTTTTTTGCGATTTTTTACTGCGTGACTTTAACGGACAATTGTGCGGTCGTGCGACGCTGTACCTAAACAAATTTGACGTCCTTTTTTTCCCACAAACAGAGCTTTCTTTTGGTGGTATTTGATCACCTGTGCGATTTTTTGAACATGCGCTATAAACAAAAAAAGAGCGTCAATTTTGCAAAAATAACAATATTTTTCACATTTTTTTATATGAAATTCCCCCAAAAAAATGTAAAAATCTAAATTTTTTAACATTTTCAGCCAATTTGTTTTCTGCTACATATGTTTGGTAAAAAAAATCGCAAAAAGCGTATTTTGATTGGTTTGCGCAAAAGTTATCGTGTTTACTAACAAAGGGAAAGATTTTTGTCATTTTTGGTGTTTTTTTTTTAACGCGTAATGGCGGCGATCTGCAATTTTTTTTGCGGTACTGCGACATTGCAGCGGACAGATCGGACCCTTGACTGACATTTTTGACACTTTTGGGGTTACCAGTGACATTACTGCAGTAATCAGTGCTATAGATATGCACTGCTACTGCAAAAATGACACTGGCAGGGAAGGGGTTAACTGTATTGGAGAGGGAGGGGTTAAGTGTGTCCTAGGGGCGTGTTTCTAACTGTAAAGGGACATGGCTATTGGTGTAAAAACAGAGATCAACGGTCCTACATAGTAGAACCGTCTGATCTTCATTTTTACACCAGGGAGAATGACAGTTTACATAAGCCGTCCGCCTTTCTCCCTTCACCGGCGCGATCGTGAGTGACCGGCGGACGATCGGGTCCGCCGGTCACACGCACTGACTTGTCAGTGAACGAGCCGGGGCGGGCGCGTGCCCGCCCGCAATTGGCTCACAAGTCAGTGACAGGCGAGTGACGTACCCCTACGTCACTCTGCCTGGCCGGGGCTGACCGCCGCAGTATATAGTCGTGCGGCGGTCGGCAACCGGTTAAGAAGCTAATCTAACTTCCTTTCAATTCTCTTGGCTGAAATCAGACAGAAGTCTGACCACAGTAGTGCAGTAACCTTTTCCAAAGTCGGACCAGTTAAGACGGCTCTCCTAGGAAACCATTGATTTTTACATGTCATGTGAAAAGTGCTCTCAAAGTCAGAGTGCACGTCGCCCCAGTGTAAACTGGGCCTAAGGCTTTGGCTGTTGGGAGGAGCCATGTGTGTCCAGTCAGGAACTGCCAATAGCTACATTTATTACCTCTTCTATTCCTTTCCTTTTCTCCCAACTCACTTGCAGCTATACAGCACAGAAGCTAGAGTTTCAGATTTAAGAAAGGAGGAATATATACAATTAATGGATGAATAAACCACAGGAAACTGAATAATAGGAGCATACATGACAATTATACATATTAATATTCATGGGAAGAAACTTCATGACTCTGTAATAACTTTATTATCATATGATACCTCTTTTTATCACAGAACTCTATACTATACTTTCTGGTTTTACCACAGTTGCATTATTTCCTGGACAACATTAGCAATTCACTTGTTACCCAGAGTTGATCTAGACCAAGTTAAAAGTAAGGAATCAACTGAAGCTGAACATCCTCTGAAAAACAATGTAGTAAATTTATAAAGGACGTTTTAAATTTATTTTTAGGTTTCTGAGCTAAAAACACAGAAGCAGCCGCTCGGCACTGCGGGGTTGATTTACTAAAACTGGAGCGTGCAATATCTGGTACAGCTGTGCATGGTAGTCAATCAGCTTATAACTTCAGCTTGTTCAATAAAGCTTTGACAAAAAAAAAAAAAAACTGGAAGCTGATTGGTTTCTATGCAGAGTTGCTCTAATTTAGCTCTCTCCAGTTTTAGTAAATAAACCGCAGTGTGGTTTATAAGCAGCTGTATGTATGTATTGTCAATGACTGTTATCAATGCCATAAGACAATATTACCAAAGTGGTTTTTGCTCCTTAATGATCACAATATATTTTGATACAATGTGCCGGGCAGTTATTTTTACTCACTGTTTTTTTTTTTTTTTTTTACAGAAAGAGCTTGCTGAAGAAGGGGTAAGGGTTTTACATTGTCACTTGGAAGATTCTTTTACTTTTGCTATT
Organism: Pelophylax lessonae; assembly: GCF_965119305.1. Lineage (NCBI taxonomy): Eukaryota > Metazoa > Chordata > Amphibia > Anura > Ranidae > Pelophylax > Pelophylax lessonae. Next base: position 260,882,188 of record NC_138773.1, on the reverse strand, counting down.
CATTCTGGTGCTACCATGTAGTTTTGGTACCTTTGTTAATAGGCCGGCATTTCAGTTTAGGCTAGGTTGTTTAATTACAGTTTTAAGTTCCCTTTTAAGCTAGCAATACATTAGCAGAATTTAGTTCAGATTTTTTTTTGTATAAGAACGTTTTATGATTTTTTAATTGCTAGCGGGGTCAAACTGATATTTGTAAAGGAAAAGAAAGGGGGGGGGGGGTTTTGGGACTTTATGTGATGCTCATGTACTTATGTGCCTCCATCCATAATTGTACAAAACAAAAAAGAAATAGGTTTGGGACTTTGTGTGAGGTGTGTGACCAACCATGGATGTGTACCATATAGACATAATGCATGATATATACTAAATAAGAAAAAGTAAGTATATAATAAAAACAGATATATAATTTTATTAATTGTAACAAATGGTAACAATTGTATATTCTAAATAAATTACATACAAAAATGGTACAATCAAACCATAAAATACTAAAAAGATGAAAAATAGGTAAATAATCATAATAATTATTTATATCCATGATGGGCAGAATTGATTTTAAAAATGATCATAAAAATGAATGATGGATAAAAGGGACCAAAGAGGTGCATCCTAATAAGCTACGCGTTTCGTGATAATCACTTCTTCAGGAGCAGATGCACCATGTGTCTACAACAAAATGTTTATATAATTAATAGTGTTACTAAATATTAAATATATACTAACAACAAGGCCTTTCACGGATTGTTCATTACTTACAATTCAAATTAGAACGTTACCAAATAGGGTAGGGGGTGGAAAGTATGCCGGAGAGATGTCTAACCCGGGAACTGAGGGAGCAATGTCTGCACACAACAAGTGGATAAACAAGGACTGAAAGAAAAGTGCCAATCTTCACATGGGAATCACTATTTCCTCAGCTGGCCAACCGACTAGACTTCCATAAAATATTATTCAATGTGTAAAGTAAGAACACAGATGTATATATGATATAATTGAGTAACCTAAATAAAGTAGGGCTGTAATTGAATCCCAAATACAAGAGGAGAGGGAGAGATAAAGGTACCAAAAAAGAATACCTAAGTACATGGTGATGTGTGATAGGATGAAAAAATCCTAAAGTAGGTGCAATGAGCACAAGTATGAAATGATGAGTGAGGGAGGTAAGTGCCCAGCCGGTATACAAGTAGAGGAAGAAAATAAATAGTGACCAACCAAAAGTGACCAAAAAGACAAGGCAAGCCAATGAAGTGAAAAGAGGGAAAATATATAATAACCACCAATAAAAGTGAAGTTGATGTGTCAGCTATTAACTAGTTACCTTATATAAGCCAGTACCTCTATATTCAAACTAAATGATAAGTATATCCAAGAAAAGTATGGTGTGGGAGTCCTCAGATTTTTGTTTTGGACTTTTGGACCACATGGACAAAAAAATTAGAAAAAGCAGCATTGAAAACTTTCCTCAAACAAATTAATATCTAATAGATATGTGTTTTTTGTTGAGAAAATCTCTTTATTTCCAAAATCCAATGTTAAAAGCAAACAAAAATTTGAAGTACTTTCAAACAACATAGTTCAATTAATTCTGTCCATTCAGTCATGTTAGTTCAAAAATCTACTAATGTATTGCCAGGTTAGGTTGGCACTGTTTTGCAATAAAGTGATTCTGCAATACACGTGTTTATTAATCAAACACAGTTTGTTTGTATTGATATAATGATAATTGCACCATTATATTGTGTTTTTTCATAATTTGTGTGTTTTCTTATTTAAATTACATAGTTATATAGTTAGTCAGATTGAAAAAAGACACAAGTCCATCTGCCTCAACCAATAAAAAACAAAAAAAACAGTAAGAAAACAAGTAAAAAAAAACAAAAAACAGTAAAAAAAATAAAATAAATAAAAACAGTAACTTAAACAGTAAATTAATGTTTTAATAAATGTTTGCGCAAGCATGAGACATAGAAAATTAGCAATATTATGTTTAACTATGTAGATCTTTTTTAAGAATCTATATTGCCTAGGTGGCTTATTCTGAAGTGAAGTGAGCTTTATTAGTAAATTAAAAAAAAAAAATAAAGTTTATGAATCTGAGATGCAAAATGGGATTAACCTATTTACAAGGTTAAGATGAATTAGCATTGTGATTTAATCTGACCTTGACCCAATGTGACCCAATTTCATGCTATCATTTGTCATTTCCCTTATTTCTTAACATCATTTGTAATTGAACATACAAATGTGAAGGTTTATATTTTATATATTCTTCCAGTGCCGCCAGTCACCTATCTGCACTTGTGAAAAAGGGGAAAGAGGACTTCCTGGATCTGCTGTGAGTACACTTGATATCATTTAAAAACTACCTTTACCTGTTACTGAGCATGAGTAACGACATTGCTTTTTGTTCTTATGAAGCCTGTTATCTATCTATATATATATATATATTTTTTTTTTTTTTTTTTATGTTTTTTTTGTTTTTTTTTGTAAATATTTGCAAAGCTGAAAAGTTATCCAATGCAATAAATATAGTAAAAGTATGAATAAAATAAATACTAAATAAACACAGCAAAATTGTGAGAGTAAAATAGTAAAACCTATTTTTCTTTTTTATAGGGTAAAAAGGGACGACCAGGTGATGATGGTGCTCCTGGTCTGAAAGGTGGTAAGGTACGATAGTTTTATTTCTATCTAGAATTTGAAAAACAACTGAATGCTGTTGCTTTTTTATGAAACACTTAGGCCCCTTTCACACAGGCGGACCGTTCAGATCTGCCTGTCAGTTTTTCAGGCAGATCTTAACGGATGCCCAATGCATCTCTATGGGGCAGCGGATGTCAGCGGAGACATTTCCACTGACATCCGATCCGATCCTGTCCATCAAATCCGGATGGATGGAAACCCTATTTTCCATCCGTCTGGTGGATTGGAACAGATGGGATCGGATGAGAATGGACAGGCGGTCTGTTCTCATCCGATTCCCCCATAGAGGACAGCAGGGACCTGACACCTCCGTTTCCTCACACAGCGCGGAGATGGAGCTGCCATCCACCTGCTCAGCGGGGGATCGGCGGACCGATCCCACACTGAGAAAAACGGAGTCCGCCAATGGATCGGACAGTGTGAAAGGGGCCTTAGGGGAGATTATTTTCTAAAACTGGTGCACTCAGAATCTGGTGCAGCTGCACATGGTAGCCAATCAGCTTTTAACTTCAGCTTGTTCATTTAAACTTTGACAAAAACCTGGAAGCTGATTGGTTTCTACGCAGAGCTGCACCAGATTTTGCACTCTCCAGTTTTAGTTAATCTCCCCCATGGAGTTATGGATAAAGACCATGTGCCTTCAGATTTATGTATGTGTTTACACTTGTGCACTGCAAACTCTGTGCAGTTTCCAAACTGCATCCAGATCGCACCCGTTCATGCGAACCGCTGTGAGTGTGTAAGTTAAGTTAACAACACCTGAAAATCGGTTCAACTAAACACAGTTTCAGAATCACAGCCAGCTTCCCACACTAGACATACTGGTGCCAAGGACTTGAGGACCCAGCTCAGGTGAGAACGGTGCTGGATCCCTTAACAGGTAAGTGCACTCATAATAAAAAGTCTGCAGATACAGTATTTGTAGCTGATGACTTTTCTTTCCACAGACTGAACAACGTCTTTAAACACTGTTACCTTAGATGCATTTCAGACTAGGTCCGGTTCATATATAATGTTTGGGGGTTCTAAGTATAATGTTTGGGGGTTCTAAGTAATTTTCTAGCAAAAAGTACTGATTTAACTTGTAAACAACATGTGTCAGAAATAGGCCTGGTCCTTAGGTGGTCAGGAACAATGCCATTTATTAGAGTAAAAATATACTTTTTTGTATTATACATCCTTTGTCATAATAACTTTGTACCTTACAGTTAATTATGAATGCCTGCTGCTGTATTATTAAGTATTCATTTGTTTCTATATTTGTTTGTTTGCTTACACATTACCATGGCAGTACCACAAAGAATATGGATCAGCAGTGTGCAGCGTGTGAGCTGGAATCTAAAACTGGGCCTCAGACTATTGGATCTCTAGCAGAAAGAATGTTAAATATCTCAGATTTCTCTATTGTTTGTACATTACTTAGTTGGTTAATGAACATCAGGATTTTAGGGCAGGCTGTTTTTGGAATTACCTCTAAAATGACAATATGGTGCTTTTACCTTTATTACAGGGAGAATCTGGACTTAATGGCATTCCTGGAAGAGACGGACTAGAGGTAACTGTACAAATACAACATACCGATAATATAGATGGGTTATAAATTACCATATACAGTAAATAATATAATGCTTCTAAACGATCCACTAAACAAAAATAGACAGTTACTGTTTAAAAAAATATTGTATACTATCTGACAGATTTTGCACACCTGCAGTGGGTATTATGAGGACTTTTTATTTATTTAATGGAAAAAGCAGCAGGAAGAGCTGGAACACACAAAGGTAGGCAAGAACACCCAAAAGTCCCAGGTGGACTGGAATGGATTTCCAAAACAGATGCAGAAACTTCCAGTTGGACCACTTAATCGTGGGAGAGGCGTTGCTCTAATTTACTTTACTACAAAACCCCAACATTTGCCAAGCTGTTACATGTTGTAGCACTAAGCGGGATACAGATATGATCTGAACAATCCACCATTGGTGTACTGAAAACATTAGAGTCCATTCACACTGCCGCGACTTGTGAGGCGACTTGTGTGCCCTCAAGTCGCCCCAAGTCTCTTGACATAACAAATCCCATGTAAATGAATGAGAACCGTCTTAATATGCACTACTGAAGTTGCTCCGACTTCAGAAAAGGGTCCTGTACTACTTTGAGGCGACTTGTATCCGACTTGTGCCAATAGACTTCAATGGGAGTCGCCTCCAAGTCGGATCCTTATCTTATTTGAAGCGACTGTGATCAGATTTTCCAGGAAGAAGAAAGAGATTAGCCAGGCATTCCCCACATTGCAGCCATGCCTACAGTTCCTATATAGTTACACATCCCATGAGGCATTGTAAAACTCTGACATTCACAGACATGACTAAGCATGATGGGAATTGTAGTTCCTGAACAGTTGGAGGGCCGTAGTTTGAAGACCCCTGCTATATACCATTATCTCTGCCTGGTCTGTGTGAGTGGCACTGGTGGACACAGATAAGTGGCACTGGTGGGCAGTGGCACTGGTGGACACTGATTCGTGGCACTGATTTGTGGCACTGATACGTGGCACTTATATGTGGCACTGGTGGACACTGATACGTGGCACTGATATGTGGCACTGGTGGACACTGATTCATGGCACTGACATGTGGCACTGGTGGACACTGATTTGTGGCACTGATAAGTGGCACTGGTGGACACTGATTCGTGGCACTGATACGTGGCACTGATATGTGGCACTGGTGGACACTGATTCGAGGCACTGATACGTGACACTGATAAGTGGCACTGGTGGACACTGATACGTGGCACTGATTCATGGCACTGATATGTGGCACTGGTGGACACTGATTCATGGCACTGACATGTGGCACTGGTGGACACTGATTTGTGGCACTGATAAGTGGCACTGGTGGACACTGATTCGTGGCACTGATACGTGGCACTGATATGTGGCACTGGTGGACACTGATTCGAGGCACTGATACGTGACACTGATACGTGGCACTGGTGGACACTGATACGTGGCACTGATGCGTGGCACTGATATGTGGCACTGATACGTGGCACTGGTAGACACTGATACGTGGCACTGATACGTGGCACTGGTGGACACTGATTCGTGGCACTGATACATGGCACTGGTGGACACTGATTCGTGGCACTGATACGTGGCACTGATGGACACTGATACGTGGCACTGATACGTGGCACTGCTGGACACTGATTCGTGGCACTGATACGTGGCACTGATACATGGCACTGGTGGACACTGATACATGGCACTGATACGTGGCACTGATATGTGGCACTGGTGGACACTGATACGTGGCACTTATATGTGGCACTGGTGGACACTGATTCGTGGCACTGATACGTGGCACTGATATGTGGCACTGGTGGACACTGATACGTGGCACTGGTGGGCAATGAGGAAATGAGTAAATAAAAACAGAAAAGGGGAATTAGGTCACAACACATCATATTCTGATTGGCCAAATACAAAGTCGTCTGTCATATAAGTCGCGCAAAATAATTCACAAGTCACGCTGAAGTCGCGGCAAAGTCGCGGTAACGTTGCGGTAAAAAGTCGCTCCGACATGGGGCGACTTATGGTCGCGGCAGTGTGAACCGGCTCTAAAAGGCTTTGTCTCCACCCTGTATAGGCACTTGAATCATAACCTGGGTGGGGGGTTATGCCATTAATGGAAAGTCTATATTCTGAGCATAAATGAAGAGGACAAGGAATCATCCATGGAATCCACCTTGAGGGTGTTACCATGATTTTTTATTTTATTTTGCATAGCATTTATTACACTATATCAAATAAACTATATGGATTGCATTTTTCTTTCCTCAAGTACAAGTGACCTCATGTGTTTTGCCACCTAACCTTGAACGGCCCAGTCATATGTGCATTCTGGGATTGGATAGTATCCTTCAATTCTAAAATTCCCAATTTTCTAGAAACTCGCTTCTAAAAGTATAAAGAGGCGTATACAACACTTATAACAATTGCAATCAAAACAATATGACTGCTTTGCTCATCAGAATTCTGTTTCTGATCTTTTGTTTTTTCCTTTTCAGGGCAAACCTGGGTATAAAGGAGAGCCGGTAATGTATTTTGTTTATTTATTACATTTGGTAAATGCAGGAGAAAAAAATGGCGTGGGTTCAAAGTAAATGTTGTGGAGGAAATGCTAAAGTATAAATATTAAGGCCTCATGCACACTGGACATTTTTGCAGCTGCTTCTATGGGCGCCTGGCGATTTTATTTTTCCTGCCTCTAAACTCCTCTGCATTTCAGCCTGTGTCCATGCACACCTAGGCTTTTAGCAGGGTTTAGTGGTAGGGGCTTTTAGAGGCAGAATTAAACCCACTGCCTGTGCATCCAGGATCAGCAGAGATTTAGCCGGAAAAAACGCTTAAAGCTTGAAAATGCGTCTAAATGCGTTTTAACACTTAGTGTGTTTAGCACTTGAGCATTAATTCCTTTAAATGGGCAGAATAAATTATTACTCTGGCAATTAAATTAATTAACGCCCAAGCCTTTGAGGCCTGTAAAGTTGCCGAAATGCTTGTAAAAACACTTTTACAAGCATAAGGCATTTTTTCTGCCTAAACGCTGCTGCCAGGAGGAAAGTCTTCTAGGAGAGTTTGCAAACCGTTGTGTATGCATGAGGCCTTAATGTTCAGTGGCCTCCACTGTAATAATCAAACTGGAATTCATTCTGAATGCACATTGTACTATTTGTAATTGTTCATTATTAAGGTCTCTTGCACACTGCAGCTTGAAAAAGCCCAGTACAGCTTTTTTTTTTCTTTACTGAGCTAAAATACAGCCTGTTAATTGTAATGTGCCTGTGCACACAGGCGTGTAAACGAGCACCGTGCATTCTTCAGTAAAAACAAAATAGAAAGATCTGCATTTTTGGTCTGTAATTTACGCCTCATACACGCAAATGCACGCAAATACGCATGGTTGTGCGCAAACATCCGCAAATGGCCATTTACATTTAGTACAGAACAAGAATGTGAGAAAAAGTTTGTGCGCATTTGCGTGAAAATGCATGCGTGCGTGGGAAAATGTGCAAATGCATTTGCGCGAAAATACAAATGCAAAATGCAAATACATAAAAAAGAAATAAACTTCTGAAAAAGTAGATGCTCAAACAGGAGTATTGTGTGCAAGAGGCCTAAACCTCATATAACTCCTGAAAGGACTAGCTAAAATGCACTGGAGTAGTAATAACATACTCTCTTTTGAGAATAAAGGTTTCATTTGGCATATTACTTCTTTTTCCTCTTAGGGAGAGAGAGGCGAGTGTGGAATTCCTGGCATCAAGGGTGATCGGGTACGTAAGTAAACAACATTGGTGACAGTTGTTCCAGGTGCAGTAAAATAAAGATTGGGAGTGATCCTACAGTAGTTAACTGAAATTAAAATAGTTTTGATTTGCTTTTGTCAGAAAGTCCTTAAAACGGGCAGCTGTTTGTGCCGCACTTTCAGGTAGTGCCTCCCTTCTGTTACACGCAATGGAGCTAATTTATTAAAAAGGCAAATAGGCTGTTCACTTTGTAGGGTCATTTTCCCTTAGTCTATTAAATGGGATGAAGTTCTGCTGACTTCCATCATCCAAGAAAAAATATATTTTCATAAAATTATTCTTGCACTTAATTAGATATTCTTTGAAAAGTAATATACATTCATCCACTAAGCTAAAAGAAATTTGTCTTGAAAAGTGAACAACTAATTAGTCTTTAGTAATTTAACCCTGAAATCCAGGGCTGGCCCAAGACACTGTGCTGCCTGGGTCCAAGAATGAAATTCTGCCCCCCCCCCCCCAACAAAAAAAAATCACGCCCAACAAAAGGGGCGTCCAATATTTTACATAAATATAACATTTAGAAAATATTATACATACTGTTATATTCTTCTATAACTCACACCTGGACTGGTCCACCAAACACCCACTGTCTGTCCTCAGTCCTCCTGTCACTCCTGTGTCTGCCGCGCCCACTGTCCTAGAAGATCCAGCCTGCTCTGCATGAGTTGGAATGCGCTGATGTCTGATGTCATTGCGCACACCACGATCACCTGAGGGACGTTCACCTGAGAAGATGCTCCGCCTCCTCATATTCATCAGTTTGTATTATGGGCGGCAGTACGAGATAGAAAAATACCATCCATAATGCGCCACAAACTGATGACACACAAAACTGCTTGAAAAAAACAACCTGGGATTCAATTTGCTGCCCCTCTCCAAGTGCTGCCTGGGTCCAATGGACCCAGTGGGAACCATGGTAGGGCCGGCCCTGCTAATATCTCATGCATACTCTACAGGCAGTGCCTTATACCGCTTGACTACATGCATTGAGACATATCTCAAAATTTTACATGGTGGGGTTGATTTACTAAAGGCAAATATACTGCGCACTGTGTAAAGTGACTTCCATCATCCAATCATGTGCAAGCAAAAATGCTGTTTTCTTTTTTTTTTTTTTTAATTTTCCTTGCACTTGATTGGGTGTTCTTTGCAAAGTGAAGCTTTATCTCTTTTCCTAAGCTTTGGAGCAACTGCACTTGCAGAGTGCAACTGCACTTTGCAAAGTGCACAGTCTATTTTTTCCTTTAGTAAATCAACCCCAGTGTCTCATTTCTTTACTACATACAGTGCCTTATACCTCTCTTTCGCACACCATGCATTTCATCGCCTTGCCCCAAGCTTAGTAGTCAGAGTTATAACAATTTAAACAGACCCTGTCAGCCTGTAAAATGAACAATCCTATCCTAACTTCCATGTTTAGTGGCCCATGCCTCCTGTCTTGCTTCCACTCCAGTGATGCAGGCTCTATAAGACTCTTTATTGATCGATAGTTCTGGAAGTGTTATTTACCCATGTCCCTCACTGTAGATGTCACTATTGTGTGTATACCTCATTGATTTGGTACAGTTCTGCAGCCCTCTCTATTCAGGAGTATTTTCAGCAAGCAATCAATGTGTAAGGCAAGGTATCCAGCTTCTTTCCGTGTGGCCGTCACCTGCAGCTGTGCCCAACCTACATACAGGGAATTCAGGGCATTATACCTACTCTCCACCCAAACCTATACACTGTCCACGTGCACAGATGCAGGTCCTAAACCTTTCCACTAGTCACTGTACATTGTAACCCCCGTAATGCCCACATTACTCTTACATGGTCCAGATGGAAGCTCCAGAGATCCAACCAATCACCCCAGACCCATGTGACATGGGGGTTCGAGCTAGCTGATGCCTCACATATGAGGGTTTTTTTTTTCTCACTGTCAGATGGGGGACTCTATTTCCCCCATCACCACCCATTTGTGGGCCAACCAGGTTTGCACCAGAAAATGCACATAATTCTTCTCCCCCAGGCATTTTTTTGTACTTAACACATTACTTCAGTAGATCGCCACACAGAGGCTTCATGGTTACAGAGGTAACTTCTTTACTTGTATAAAAAAATGTTCCATTCCAATGGCAATAAACCTGTTTCCAGATGATGGCTACAAAGAGCAATTTTATTTCAATATTTTTATTGAAGATTTTTAGAAAGAACAGGAAAAAAAAGTGAACAATATTTGCCCTACATCAGGGCATAGGAAGTAAAATCAGATAGATAGGTACAAATGACAAAACGGTAATAACAAACATGAGTGAAAAAATGTAATCTATTTCAAGAGCTAAATTTAAGGCAAGGAGTATTGTCTGACACCTCCAGACACCCCATCCGGGAACAAACTGTGTCATGAGGGGAAGACAGTACACCAATCTTTAGTTTCATTCTTTCTTTATTGTTTTATCAAGTAAACAAACAGAATTTCAGGTTGCGTAATATATAAATCGTTATGTATAGAAGGGTCACCAAAGATCATTTTAAACAGCATTGCAATACTCATTAACATACCAAAAGTCTGTTTTCCTAATTCCTGTTCTGAGGCCTAAGTGCTGTATTCATTCCTAGCCCTCCCGCCCAAGGAGCGAGCACAGATGTACTCTCTTCAGTGGCTCCAGCCTGTCTCTCCTGCCCTCACTCCTCCAGCATTTTAAAATAGAAAACCATGACATCACAACTCTATGGAGGAGCTAAAATTCACATAGACTAGTCAGAGAATGCTCCAGTGTTTTCAGAAGACTAAATTGGGTGTACATTTAGACTCTTTTAGTTTCATGGACCATGCAAATGACAACAACGATATTTACAATATTAACCTTAATCAATCAGATTTATTGGAGTCCATCGACATTTGATTTCTGGTTCCTGTGGGTTACAGCAATTTTTCTTTGCTATGTGCTGCCTTATAACTTTACTTCTGTTAATTTCCTCTTCAGAAAAGGTGAAAGTCCAGGAAGAATTATCTCAGTGTGCAACATTCCGAATTCATTCATAGTAACATTTTTATTTTCATCTTTTAGGGTCCTGAAGGTCCTACTGGTCCCAGAGGATTACGAGGCGTGCAAGTAAGAACACATTTTAGGTGATCTAAACCCAAAATGCAGCACAACCATGTTTTTCTGATGTTTTGTAGAATTATACGGGAATAACTGGTCACATTAAAATATGGTAATTGTTCAAAAATTGACTTCCCCACCATATGGTGGTATTATAAGAATTTAGCAAGCTAATATACCAGAAACCAATTAGACAGGTTTTTAAAAGAATCGAAAAGCTATGTATGTAAAATGGCTCCCATTGTACAGTCTGGGGAAGAATTGTATCTTCGGGTCTACACCTATTTTATGGTCAGTAGTCAAAAATTTAACTCATTTTTAAAATAAAACTAAAATAGAACACTTCCAAATCATGTCTGTGTCTCCATGGGAGGTTTTCTTCATTCTCTGCCTCAGTGATAGTAGTGAATGAGATAGGAGACCTCCCTAACTGTAACATGCAATACAAAAATATGCTTTCAACAGAGAATAATCGGGGACAGTCTCTACAGGGTGGAAAAAGTCAAGGCTCAGCTAATGACACAATAGGGTACAACATTCCATATGAGATAGAACAATGCTATTTGGAAAATGATTGGACTTTAATGGCACCCCAAAGAGTCACACAATAATATACTAAAACCAAATATTTTTAATACCAAAATCAAAGTCATAAAACAGTACATAAAATACATTACAACTCTACAGGGGGCCTCACCCACACTGGCATTTATATGAATGCTAACACCATCCATTACATCACTAGAGGAGGGATTTCTTTAAAAAGGGAGCTAACACCTGAATACAACTTTATCCTTACTATACCAAAATGGTAACAGAGTCATCTAGTGGCAGGCAAGCTAACTTCACCTGTCTAATTACTAGTGCTTTCTTTTTTTTTGGGGGGGGGGGGGGGACCATTGGAGGGCACCCTGTTAGTCAGGAACTGACTTCAGTTTAGTTTGTTCCTTGTTAGTTGTCTCCTACTTGGTTTGCCACTGCCACGACCATTACCATTTAAACCTGCTCCCCTTACAACAGGGGTGTAAAACTCAATTTCATCGTGGGCCACATCAGCAGTAGGTTTGCCCTCAAAGGGCTGGTTGTATCTGGGGTGCGCTAAATACAGATTGCAAGGTTCAGGAGTACATTACGTGCAGAGTTCAGGACTATGCTAAGTACAGAGTTCAGGAGGGTGTTATGTACAGAGTGTAGAGTTCAGGAGGGTGTTATGTACAGAGTGTAGAGTTCAGGAGGGTGTTATGTACAGAGGTGGCAGAATAGAGTTCTGGGTGCAAAACTGAGTGTGAGGGCCCCATTACAAGGCCTGGAGAGCCACGTTCGGCCCGCAAGCCTTGTGTTTGACATTCCTTCCTTACAATATATATGTACACTGTATATAGAATAAATGTTTTAGCTGAGGGAGTACAGTAAATGGCATAGACTACTCATAGATCACAGAACTAACGCTTTTGTTAATTTTAATGCGATATAGGGTATTCAAGGACCCCCAGGAGATCAAGGATTTGAAGGACTGCAAGGACAAAAGGTAAGGAAATATTATAAGGGGAAACAAAGAGACTGGGCAAAAAGCAGTTTAATTTAAAAAAAATAAATAAATAAATAAATCACAGAAAAGTTATTGCATGTGAGTCACATAAAATTGGCCAGTTCTTTGATGGTAGAGGGAATAATGCAGTGCTTATAATATAATAGGACTATACGTAAATTCAAATCCTCAGCTATCATTGACAGTCCTGCTACAATGAACTAACAAATAGAAACAAAGGCCATTAAATATTTACCTAATATTAACCAAACAGGACGTTCCTTCCATCTACAAAGTATGTGGTCTCTGCTAAAGGGACTTGGAGGACCAAAATTCAGTCTCTCGGAGCAGGATCGTCTTATTAACTTTAAATGAGTCCCCTGAAAACCAAACCTACTTTTAGGAAAGTAATTTCATAAGACAGGTTTGTGAAAGCTTCTTCTTTGTATACAGTTGTTGGGATTGGGAGTTAACATATATCTAAAACCAAGAATGATATAATAATATTTTGCAACTTTTCCAGTGGAGGCTGCATTCGTTTTTTGGGGCATTTTATTCCATTATTTTCACTTGATGATCCTGCTAGTAACACACGTTCTGTCCTAGGGTGACAATGCTCAATTACTGTGCTATACTTTATCTATGGAGGAGCAGTAATGTCACCTAGGACTAGAAGTGTGTTATTGTGTTAGGACAGAACGTACAGGAAAATACCTGTTGATCCTTTCAGAAATCCATTGTTCTTGTACCTTACTGTGCACTGTACTAGCATATCAAAAAATGTTATCAGCTCTTGCCAGACACCTCCGTGAGCCCTTAAAGACCTCCCTCTATGTTATGGAAATAAGGAGAGGGTGTTCTGTAATCCTAATGCGACAATGCTACAGTACGGTAAGTGAGCATTGCTAGGCTAGGATAGAAAGTGTGTTAATGGCAGGATAGGAAAGGGTTAGAGCTAGGCTGGCCATATAGAGGCACTTTTTTCCCTTTTAGCCAGAGGTCTGAATGAAAAAACAGATTCCTCCATCCACACAAATGAAGTGAATGAAGGAATCCTACATCCGATGGGACAAGCTATTCTGACAACAGCACCCTAATCAAAGCAATTTTTCCAACATGTCCCTTTGACAGAAAACAATCAAATGATTAACTTCTGTTGAGTAGGAATAGCCAAATACTGATTGAGATTTGGCCGGTACCTGTTGATCCAGCCAAACTTCGGTGAGCGCCAGTTTTAGAGCTTCTGTAGCATTTTTATTGCTGCCTGTATACCCATTAAGCAGATATCCCCATAACTGCCTGTCTGAAGACAGGGAAAAAGTGAGAAGAAATCTTCCTAAAGTAAAAAAAAAAAAAAAAAAACACCTTTTATAGGTGTCCCGGTAGGATGTCCCAGTTAGGAGAGTCCCCTCCTTGTGTCAAGGACAGGCGATGAGTAGAAATCTAATCAACTAATAGCAAAAGGAAAAAACAGACAAAGGTAGAAAAGCAAAAGTAAAAATGTCAACACCATATCACCTACTACTACTATTTATTATAAAGAACATTGTAATTAGTCCATATATAATGACTGTTTATATTTTTCCATAGGGTGATAGAGGTCTCCCTGGACCACCTGGACTTCAAGGAGAAACAGGGATAGGACTGACAGGTCCCAAGGTAAGAAATTACTAAACCCTTTGACTTTTGATCTCCCTAGACACAAGACAATTATTGGATTTGTAGGAACACTCTACATCTAATAGACATTTGAATAGTGTGATTTTTTATTCATTATTAATACATTATATGGATACCTCTGTAGTTTACTTTATCTAATTTGGACAATATACCAGATCCCCTGAGTACCAGTGAGTAGGGATATTGAACACATAGACATTACATGGCTTCATCTTCACACCAATTGTTTTATTATATATTTATGCCACGGAATATGATGATGGTATATGAATCACTCATAATACTAATGATCAGGCACTAGGTTTAGTTATACCGTTCCTGTGCACTGGGATGTGGTAATTTTTCTTTGCTGTAGTTTTTCACAAGCTGCTTTATTGTCCAAATCACCAGTAATAAACTTTGTTGGTCTGAAAGTGAAGCAGTAAATTCTATCAAGCTAAGGTTTAAGATTGACTGACATGGTGGACTTTTACTGATGAAGCATTGCTGCAAGCAAAAAAGACAGAAAAAAAACCCAAAAAACAAAAAAGAAAGATACTGAAGATCAATTTATGGGGAATGGAATACTGACCAGGCGTCTAATTTTCTTGATCCGGGATGATAATAATTATCCAAACAACAAACAAAAAAATGTATATGTCTTGCATTTCCCTGACTGAGTAACCTTTTACACTTTGCTTTCTGTTAATATGGATGTAATACATAATTGTTTATCTAAAACCTTAAAAAGGCACTTGAATTCAAACCCCTTCACCAAAAAAGTTACCCAGTGTTCCACTTAGGACAATTATACATATTCCCTAAGTCTATTTACAGCCTGTATCAAAACACTGTAAAGACTCTGTAAAATACAGCTGTGCTCAAAATAATAGCAGTCCAACATCACTAACCAGATCAATCACTGTTTTTGGTAAAAATTATATTTCTACATGGCAAATAATTTACTAGTAAGTATAGAAGAGTGATAAAAAACCAACAGACCTAACAGTCATAAAATGCATGCTGCTGATTCTGTATAATTGACTCATTAATTGAAAGGGGCGTGTTCACAATAATGGCAGTGGGGAGTTCAATTAGTAAGGTCATTCATCCTGTGAAACAAACAGAAGGCCCTTATTTAAGAATGAAGGCAGCAAACGTTGTACATGCTGGGTATAGTGCATTTCTCTTTAAATTAGTAAAATGGGACGTTCCAGACCAGCATAATTTAATTAAAAAGTTGATTGGAGAGGGGAAAACATAAAGAAGTGCAGAAACTGATAGGCTGCGCAGCTAAAATTATCTCAAAGGCTTTAAAATGGCAGCCAAAACCAGAAAGATGTGGAAGAAAATTGAAAACTACCATTCAAATGGATAAAAGAATAGTCAAAATGGCAAAGACTCAGCCAATGATCAGCTCCAGGGTAATCAAAGAACATCTAAAGTTACCTGTAAGTACTGTAACAGATAGAAGACACCTATGTGAAGCCAAGCTATCGGCAAGAAGCCCCCGCAAAGTCCCATTGTTGAAACAAATGACATGTGCTAAAGAGGTTGCAATTTGCCAAAGAACCCATTGACTGGCCTATAGAAAAATGGTGCAACATTTTAAAATGTGCTACACTTCCCTTTTGAAACTGTAAAGTGGAAATTTTATTCTAAAAGAAGAACTGTCACTGTTACCCTTTTCTAACACTAAGGGCCCTTTCACATTAAGGAGATTTCCAAGCACTACTGCACTAAAAAAAGGTGCCTCTAAAGTTAAAGAAAAATGCTTCCCTTTAAAAACAATAGGTGTGTTCACAATGGGGCGGTGCACTTCCATTGCGAAAAAAGAAATTAGTGTTTCAACAAGACAAAGACCCCAGACACACCAGTAAGAGAGCAGTATCTTGGTTCCAAACCAACAAGATTAACATTAGGGAGTGGCCAGCCCAATCCCCGGACCTTAACCCAATAGAAAACCTGTGGGGTGACATCAAAAATGCTGTTTCTGAGGTAAAACCAAGAAATGTAGAGAAATTGTGAAATGTAGTACAACCGTCCTTGGCTGGAATACCTGTTCACAGATTCCAGAAGTTGGTTGACTCCACGCAACACAGATGAGAAGCAGTTCTCAGAAACAGTGGATTTACAACTAAATATTAGTTTGATGATTCACAGGAAAGCTAAATCTTCAAGCTTTTTCAGTTTATACAGTAAATGTTTCAGTTTGTAAAGAAAAATGCCGACACTGCTATTTTTGGATAAGCCTTAGGCTCAGTTCACACTACGTCGCTCCGACTTAGGGGGCGACCTGTGAAGTCGCATGCAGCGCGACTTCGGCGCGACTTGCACAGACTTCATAAAATGAATGTCTATACAAGTCACCTCCAGGTCGCCCCGAAGTAGTACAGGACCCTTTTTCTAAGTCGGAGCGACTCGTGTTGCTCCTATTAGAACGGCTCCTGTACCGCACAATGGGAGCGTGACGGACCGCGACTTGTCAGCCTGAGTCCAAGTTGGACTAGTGTGAATGCGGTCTAATACTAATTTTCTGTAAAGTATTAACAAATTTGAAACATTTTTCTTCATGTTTTGATTTGGAATAGACTGTGCAGTGTTCCCAATGCATTTGTGTGTTTGGAAATAAAAGCTATTATAAGGAATCTGAGCTTTACTCACTTTTTTAAACACGCTGCTTTATTTTTAACACAACTGTACATAGAGAGAAAATGCTGTTTAATTTTATATATTTAGAAATGCAACAGTAATTACATTTGGATTTGGCCGTGCGTGAGAACATTTTTTTTTTTTAATGATTTGCTTTCTTTATGTATTTAGGGAGACATTGGAGTACAAGGAAGACCAGGTCCAAGTGGTCCTCCAGGAATTGGAGAGCCTGGACCACCGGTGGGTATTTTAATGTTTGTTTGTTAAAGTATCTGCATTGGGTTTAGAAAACTGCATTTTTCTAAATATTTAACATGCCTAACCGGTTCTTTTATGAAAGCTAAACGTTAGGAAAATATGAGATACAATGTTTGCCAGAATCTTTCAAAGGCTTACAGCATACTACCTGGGCAAAGATGTCAATAGATGGCTCTCACAAGATTATATTTACAGCTGCAAGGATGAAGATAAAACAATAACTGGGCAACAATAATCCCCGTCAATAGTTTCCCAATCAATTTTTGTGCTTCTTAATGTCACAATATTAAAAGTATATTGTTCCCCCATCCAAGGCGTAATTAAAGGATTTGATCCAACATGGTCATCGTGATATCCTGCCAGCCCTTCAACATTATAATCTGTGTGCCCAGAGGTGGCCATGGTCTGTTAAAACCCTAAAAATGTCCCTGATATGTATGTATTCTAATGTGTGTATACCCTTCAATTAATTATCCTAATTTAATTTCCTTTATGAGATTCAATACCCACTAATAACCAACAGGTGGCACTTACCTGGCAAGTGATCCACTCCAGTGCGGTGCTGAAATTTTTACCCGGTCTTCCTTCCAGGTTATGAACCTTTGGCCGCTTGGCTAGATGCGCCTTGATAACCAACAGGTGGCACTTACCTGGCAAGTGATCCACTCCAGTGCGGTGCTGCCATTTTTACCCAGTCTTCCTTCCAGATTATGAACCTTTGGCCACTTGGTTAGATGGGCCCTGATTATGTCACTCCTGCGCATTAGCTCGGGATTCAAGTCATCACGGCAAAAAGTGGTGTTGTCAATGTACACTACGCTGCATGTGCATGGCTTAGTGTACATAAATGCTAACAGAGAGAGAGAGGAGTTTATGACAGAGAGACTAATAGGGTCCAAGATCATTTTAATCGCTGATAAAAAAAAGTCTTATGAAAATATTGCATACATTTTGAGGGCAACACTCCCCCTTCATTAGGGCTCAAAACAGGATAAAACTTGGATGGAAGCAGAGAAAACAGTGACTTCAGTACTGAACCAGCATTGAATTCTCCACATGGACTGAGTCTACCTAAGTTTTATTGTGTGTGTTGTGTTGAACCCTGATAAAGTGGGAGTCGTTTTGCCCCTGAAATACCTTGGCTGTTTTTGTATTCTATTTTTATCAACAATTAGAATTATATTGGACACTTTTATCCAGTTTTGGTTTGCTCATTTCTGTATTTCTATAGTTTGAGCTTCTTGTGTGCTCCTTGAGGGAAGCTTTGCTGTATGTGAGTTGCCTCGCCAGAGCTATTGAGCATTGAGCTTTTTTGATGTTTTTCTTTATCTGACTACACTTCCAAGTCTAAAAGTTCCCAGCGCCTCTTTGATTACTTTGTTCATGATCCATAGAGGTTCTTGCTGCAGGCCCTGGGGGTTGTCCTAGCAGTGCTCAAGCTGAGTTACTGTGAGCGATACAGCATTACTCTGCCCTGCCTCTTCAGTTAGTGAACCCCAGGGCATCCCTAGGCCCACCATTAGAAATCATGGGGCCCCATAAGTTCTTCCTGAGAGGGCCTCCCTCCAACTTCTGCTCCCTCCCCATAAAAATCTTGCTGCTCGAGAGGCCCTGGTCATCCCTGCTGCTGAGGGGAACAGTGGGGCCCCGCCCCTTCAAGTGGCACCCAAGGCATCTGCCATTTGTGCCATATGTGTCATACCCTGCATATGCCACTGAATTCATGAAAGGAAAGGCAGCACAGTTACTCAAATACAAGGGTGGCTATTGATATTATTACAGATATCCATTGTTGACTGGTTCTGATTAAACGTTATGAATACCCAGAATGTATATTTCTTTGCTTCTTAACCTGCTGGACCTATTACACTTGTGGCTTCACTCCCATACTGGATTTGCCATTATGGATGAAACAGCAAGGGAGCTTGTTGTATTGTACAGCGCAAAATACATTTACATTGCTGTCAATAAAACTATTGGAACAGATAAATACAAGCAATAAAAATAAATTGATTTTAATTATTTTTCAAGTAGTATTTCTCTGTACTTTCAAAACTATTCAGTCTTGGGCAAATTCCTTTTTTATGAATCATCCTAATGTTTATTCAACCAGTAAAGTATAGACCTATGGTACATTGTTATAAATTTTTGGAAAGCACACTTTCTCTTAATACCTGCAATCAGGCCTGCTTTTAAGCTATAACACTTCTGAAAGACTCACCATTTACCGAAACCCAGATCATGTTGGGGCAAGTTTACAGTGGTTTATCTTCAGTCTGACACAATTAAAATAAATCCGTCTGCTGTTCTTTTAACCTTAAAATTGGGAAGAAAAATACTTACTATGAATTTTAGCTAAGTGTCTCATGAATTGATACTGATAAAAAATGATGTTTTGTGATAAAATCACATGAAATCTAGAATTATGTCTTTAGTTAAGAAGGCAAATGGGTCTGTTCTCTGTTGTACTAGATTTAATTCTGCCCCTATTCTCATCAAGACAGAATACAATGTTCGCTTTCAGCCATATTAAATGCAATCTTTGAAGTTATAGAACTACATTATTTGCAAGCAAGTTACAACTAGACAAACTACAAAGGAAGCTGTGTTTGTGTTATGTGTCAGCTCAGTGGATTGTATTCATAACATTTTGATATGTTGTAATGATTTCATTCTAACAGGGCCCTCAAGGACTTCAGGGGCTTCCCGGAGAGAGAGGATCTATAGGAGAGGGTCTGCCAGGATCAAAGGTAAGTCCTTATTAGATCCAAATTCAGATTCCAAATTTTAGAAAGAAATTTACCAAGTGTCTTGAGATGGAATTATCTTCAGATACCCAAATATTGTCAGACTGGCCTGTCCAGGTCTTTGTGGGCATCTTCGTTCACAACAGATTGGCCATCCACAGATATGATAAGTTTTGATAGATATGGGCTTTTGGGGAAAAAGTGAAAGGCTTGTGATGCAGCCTCTTGGGAAACCTGCTAACACAGTGCACAAGTGCATTCACACAGGATTTGAAATCCTCAAGTTGCATGATAACAATCTTGCATGGTGGTAGGGGGACCACTTAATATTACTTTTGAATGGACTTTAAAGAAGACTTCTCTGATTATTTATTTATATTTTTTCTCTCTGATTATTTTACTAGAAGTACATAATGCAAGGCTGCACTCTAATGATGTCAACCCCTCAATTTATTCTCTCCATCCTTGTCCACTCACCTCTGACATGTTTCACCCATATTAAGCTATTCTTACTATTTCACTAGAAGTACAAAACTCAAGGCCGCACTTTGATGACATCAACCATTCAGTTTAAAATAAAACACAGTCCCTGCATTTGTCTGTGCTCCTTTGATGCATTTCATCGATTAAGCCCAACCCGGGTGAAACGCATTAGGGGGGCATAGTTAAGGATGGGGACTGAGCAGAAGCCAGTGCTTTAGCATAAACTTAACAGTTGACATCACCAGAGCCCAGTCTAGGTGAATCGCATCAGTAGAGTTTGGCTAAGGGCGGGAACTGTGCCAAAGCCAGTGGTTTTATATAAACTGAATAGGTGATGTCATCAAAGTGCAGCCTTGAGTTTTTCACTTCAGTATTTGTTTGGAGAGGGACGTGCTCTTTTCTGGGACCTGAACCTAATGTGGAAGCTGAGCTGAGAGGTTGTGCACAGGAGACTTGGAGTGGTGCTGCCTGGCTTGTCTTATTTCACTAGAAGGTCCGGAACATGCTTCTGTAATTGAATTGCTAGTGAATAGTTTATTGTGATCAATGAACAAGATGAGCTAATTACATTTTTATATGCACTAAGAGTAGGGGCAAGGCTGCAACCTAGGGGCATGTGTATGCATGTTAAAACAGCCAGTGAGGTAGCAGAGGTGCAGGTAGGTGAATGTAGTCCCCAAGGAAACAGGAATGTAGAAATTTTGACAGAATAGGAAGAAGGCACTCACAAATAAGATTAAAGTGTACTGTGTACTCCAGTGATACAAATTAGTCTGTGTGGGTAAACCAAACACAAAACACATAGAAGTTAACAAGCCTGATTAGCACACTCTATGCAGTCCTTTGGAAGCAAAATCAAAAATGTAGCTGCCCCATAAGGGTGTCTGTAGCCAAAACCAAAATGAAAGTAAAGCCTGGTACAAAGTATGAAATGTTTTCTCATTAAAGAAAAAACTGTCAGCTCTGGTCAGAGCCGCTGTACTAATGATCTAGCCCCCCGCCAGAACACTCAGATCAGCGCTCTCAGCCACTGGCTGAGATCGCTGATTGGAAGCCGGTGGGCTGCTGGTTTTCCAGCATGCTCGTCCGACAGAAATAGGCCAAACAGCGGGCTTCTGTGGGACCAGCTGGCATACACACGGGCTGAATATCAGTCGGTTTTTATTGAATCGGATGATGTTGGCAAACATTTGGCCTGTGTGTACAAGGCTTAGGGCTCTGCACATTAGCCAAAAAAAAATAAAATTTGTGCACAAATACATTAGTCCATATTAGGATACGTGCATGGTGAATACAAATAAGAAGATGTCAACACATACAGTATCTCACAAAAGTGAGTACACCCCTCAAATTATTGTAAATATTTTATTATATCTTTTCATGTGACAACACTGAAGAAATGACACTTTGCTACAATGTAAAGTAGTGAGTGTACAGCTTGTATAAGAGTGTACATTTGCTGTCCCCTCAAAAAAACTCAACACACAACCATTAACGTCTAAACCGCTGGAAACAAAAGTGAGTACACTCCTAAGTCCAAATTGGCCCCAATTAGCCATTTTCCCTCTTTCCCTGTTACAAGGTCTCAGGTGTGAATAGGGAGCAGGTGTGTTCTTACTCTCTCATACTGGTCACTGGAAGTTCAACGTGGCATCTCGCACCTAGCAAAGAACTCTCTGAGGATCTGAAAAAAAGAGTTGTTGCTAGACATATAGATAGCCTAGGCTATAAGAAGATTGCCAAGACCCTGAAACTGAGCTGCAGCACGGTGACCAAGACCATACAGCGGTTTAACAAGACAGGTTCCACTCAGAACAGGCCTCACCATGGTTGACCAAAGAAGTGCATGTGCTCAGCATCATATCCAGAGGTAATCATTGTGAAATAGACATATGAGTGCTGCCAGCATTGCTGCAGAGGTTGAAGGGGTGGGGTTCAGCATGTCAGTGCTCGGACCATATACCGCACACTGCATCAAATTGGTCCACATGGCTGTCATCCCAGAAGGAAGCCTCTTCTGAAGATGATGCACAAGAAAGCCCCCAAACAGTTTACTGAAGACAAGCAGACTAAGGATATGGATTACTAGAACCATGTCCTATGATCTGATGAGACCAAGATAAACTTATTTGGTTCAGATGGTGTCAAGCGTGTGTGGCGGCAACTAGGTGAGGAGTACAAAGACAAGTGTGTCTTGCCTACAGTCAAGCATGGTGGTAGGAGTGTCATGGTCTGGGGCTGCATGAGTGCTGCCGACACTGGGGAGCTACAGTTCATTGAGGGAACCATGAATGCCAACATGTACTGTGACATGTTGAAGCAGAGCATGATCCCCTCCCTTCGGAGACTGGGCCGCAGGGCAGTATTCCAACATAACGACCCCAAAACACACCTCCAAGACGACCAATGCCTTGCTAAAGAAGCTAAGGGTAAAGGTGATGGACTGGCCAAGCATGTCTCCAGACCTAAACCCTATTGAGCGTCTGTGGGGCATCCTCAAATGGAAGGTGGAGGAGTGCAAGGTCTCTAACATCACCAGCTCCATAATGTTGTCATGGAGGAGTGAAAGAGGGTTCCAGTGGCAACCTGTGAGGCTCTGGTGAACTCCATGCCCAAGAGGGTTAAGGCAGTGCTGGAAAAAAAATGGTGGCCACACAAAATATTGACACTTTGGACCCTACTTTTAAATTTTTACTTAGGGGTACTCACTCTTGTTGCCAGTGGTTTAGACATTAATGGCTGTGTGTTGAGTTATTTTGAGGGGACAGCACATTTACACTGTAAGGCCCATGTACACAGGGCGTTTTTTCAGCTGCTTTTAGGAGCGTCAGATGATTTTTTTTTGCAGCTTAAAAACGCCCCTCCGTGTTATTCTATGGCCTCATGCACACACAGGCTTTTAGGAGCTCCAAGTGGCATAGGTGGTTTGAAGCAGCAAAAAAAAAAACCCAGGGCCTGTGCATTCTGGAGCAGCAGTGTTAGGCTGTAAAAACGTCTGACGCTGCTAAAGGCTGATTAACATTGCTTAACGTTGCTTTTACAGCGTTTTTTTTTTATGTGAAAATCAATGGTTCCCTATCAGAATGATCCGACTTGTGGTGCGACTTGCACTCTGAGGATCTTGAGGGGGAACTCCACGCCAAAATGGGAAAAAAACGGTGTGGGGATCCCCCCAAAATCCATACCAGACCCTTATCTGAGCATGCAGCCTGGCAGGTCAGGAAAGGTAAGGGGACGAACGAGCAGCCCCACCCCCCCGGACCATACCAGGCCACACGCCCTCAACATGGGGGGTGCGTGTTTTGGGGCAGGGGGAGCTCTGCACCCCCCACCCCAATACTCCTTGTCCCCATGTTGATGAGGACAAGGGCCTCTTCCCAACAACCCTGGCCAGTGGTTGTGAGGGTCTGCGGGCAGGGGGCTTATCGTAATCTGGAAGCCCCCTGTCACAAGGGGGCCCCCCAGATCCCGGACCCCCTCCCTATGTGAATGGGTATGGGGTACATTGTACCCCTACCTATTCACCCCATAAAAGGCAGTGTATGTAAATAATGACAGGAAACGTTTTGAGAAGTCCTTTATTAAATATCTTCCTCTGGTCTTCTCCGCTCTGGTCTTCTCCGCTCTGGTCTTCTCCGCTCTGGTCTTCCCCACTCTGGTCCTCCCTCCCTCTGGTCTTCCCTCCCTCTGGTCTTCCCTCCCTCTGGTCTTCCCCCTCTAATCTCCCCCCCTCTGGTCTTCTTCCTCTGTTCTACTTCCTCTGTTCTTCTTCCTCTGTTCTTTTTCCTCTGGTCTTCTCCCCTCTGGTCTTCTTCTTCATCCAGTCCTCCTCCGATGATTTCTCCGGTGATTATGCTGGCTCCGGTCTATGCAGTTTATTATATAGCTATTAGGGGCGTGACCTCCCATTGACATCACCCGAAGACCCCGCCCTCTTATGGCACAGAGGACGACATAAGGGGTGGGGTATCCGGGTGATGTCACCAAGAGACCACGCCCCCAATGGATATATAACAAGCTGCATAGACCGGAGTCGGCATAATCACCAGAGACATCGTTGGAGGAGGACCGGAGAAAGAAGAAGACCAGAGGAAGAAGAAGACCAGAGGGGAGAAGACCAGAGGAAAAAGAACAGAGGAAGAAGACTAGAGGGGAGAAGACCGAAGGAAGGTTTTTAATAAAGGACTTCTCAAAATGTATCCTGTCATTATTTACATACACTGCCTTTTATGGGGTGAATGTGTAGGGGTACAATGTACCCCATACCTATTCACATAGGGAGGGGGTCCGGGATCTGGGGGGCCCCCTTGTTAGAGGGGGTGTCCAGATTCCGATAAGGCACCTGCCCTCAGACCCCCACAACCACCGGCCAGGGTTGTCGGGAAGAGGCCCTTGTCCTCATCAACATGGGGACAAGGTGCTTTGGGGTGGGGGGTGAAGAGCTCCCCCTGCCCCAAAGCACCCACCCCCCCATGTTGAGGGCATGTGGCCTGGTATGGTCCAGGGGGGGCTGCTCACTTGTCCCCTCCTCTTTCCTGACCTACCAGGCTGCATGCTCAGATAAGAGTCTGGTATGGATTTTGGGGGACCCCACTCCGTATTTTCGGCATGGGGCTCCCCTCAAAATCCATACCAGACCCGAATGGCCTGGTTTGGAACTTGGGGGGACCCCCACGCTGTTTTTTTCCCATTCTGGCGTGGAGTTCCACCTCAAGATCCTCAGAGTTCAAGTCGCACCACAAGTCGCATCATCCTGATCCAACTTGTGATGCGACTTTCATTCAAATCAATGGGCTGAAAGCCGTATCAAAGACGGCTCCTAGGCAACCATTGATTTTGAATGGAGGCATTAAAAACGCTGCTAAAAGCCAACGTGGCCAAACGTGCAATAACGCCAATGGAGGAAGCTACTAAAAGCATGTTTTTAAACCTGCCTTTTCCTGGCGTTAGAAGTGGCTCTGCAGCTCGTTTTTTATGACGCCCTGTGTGCATGGGGCCTTATACAAGCTGTACACTCACTACCTTACATTGTAGCAAAGTGTCATTTCTTCAGTGTTGTCACATTAAAAGATATAATAAAATATTTACAAAAATGTGAGGGGTGTACTCACTTTTGTGAGATACTGTATGTGAAGAGTGCAAACTCACCAGTTGTTATTTACCCCTTTTTATAGGAAGGTCTAAACACACTTTTCAGGTCTATACCCTCATGATAATTTCCATTGGCATTGGTACCCCCTTGAAGGTAGAAAAATATATCACCAAGAGCTAATATAGTTTAGCATTTATTTTAAATTCAATGTGTTCCATAAAAGCCAAATAAAATGCATTCACATTTCAATGTGCCATACATAGGGCACCAATATAAACAGCCTGGGAATGCATACCATAGAACACCACCGCTCTGCTCTCATCGGATTTGGTGTGCGTTTCAGACCATGGAAGCCATGGACCGGAAGTGACATCAATAGGAAGCCAGAAGTTTTCCTCTAACTGTCCTATGAGGTCCTATGACCTGACCCTCTGTGTGGAAAGTGCTGATTGGCCCTGTGCTGATCACATGCACCCTCTCAAAAAAAAAAAAAACTCTCTAGCAATACACACTAAACAGAGCATGTGCAGAGTGCCTCCTAGGGCTCTGTGTTATCAGCAGATGGATTGGGGACAGTAAAAGAAGGGGATGATCAGAGAAAACAGGATGAAACAGCCTTTTTACACAATGCAGAAGATTAGCCCCTTAGGTTCCACAGTGCCATGCGGATAAGATTGAGTTTAAAATATGGTAGCACACTCCAGAGAGACAAAGGTTCTTCAAACGTATCGTTTAGAGCATTTGGAAAATAAACATAATGATTTTTAAATATAATTTTAATAAAAGAAAATAAAAAATGGCACAAAAAATATTTAGAAGAAAAGATACTACAAAATAGACAAAATAGACAAGAGCACCAGCAAAATAAACTGAATTGAAAATGAAAAAAACTACCTAAAGTGATACTAAACACACACTGTTTAATTTACATTGTCCCTTCCCTTCTGTATACGGAGGATAGCATTATAATTATTTTAATTAAAAACAATTTAAGTACTTTTTTTCTAATCTATATGCAATTGTCACGTGACCCAGATCTTTCCCAGCCTGTCTGCGGGGAAAGATAAGCAGAAGGAGCTCCTAGTCCCCTGCTGCTGGTTACATGTTAAAAAAAAAAAACGTTTGGGATATAGAGTAAAAAAAAAATATTTAGTATCAGTAAACTGTTTTAAATTGCCATGCAAATATATATGTTTATTTATTTTTTGGCAATAAAATAAGAGGGAGGTGAAGCCTCCATTAATCTACATTTAATATCCCACCCCCATTGTGTTTAGCTGCTTAGTGGGCATGGAGGAGGAGGAAGGGAGTGGGCTGTCATTTACCACTGTGTATACGCCCACATGTGTGACTCTATAGTCACATGTGCTGTTTAGATGTGATAGGAAGGAAATGCTCAGCATAGAAACTCACTGAAAACTGAGCACGTGCAAAGTTGCCACCACAGCTGCGAAATTCCTTGCTGAATGGGGACATGGACAGAAGGTGGAGAGCAGCAGGACCACCAGGTTTTTTTTTGGAGAATACAGAAAACAAATCTTTTAGTGACTGAGTGAGTATGAACAGCATGTAATACCCCATTTATTGATAGTTTTTATGTGAGTTTAGTGACACTTTAAGATGCAACTAAAGTTTAAACTTTTTTAGTTTTGGATGAAGTGGAGATGGATTAGAACACTTGTCAGTTTTTATTGCTGTCTGTGACCCCATTAAGGAGATTCACACTCTCTGTTTGTCCTTTTTACCATTATCTTTTAAAATAAAAGAAAATCCCACATTTTGTGCTGTCCCCAGAAAGGTAATAGAGGCAAATTCTTCCAATGGAAATACTAGTTATGGTGACCTGGGGGGGGGGGGGGGGTCACGGGATTCCTTTAATTTGGAGGGTTTTTCTCTCACTTCCTGTTTTGGCTATGGGACAGGAAGTGAAGGGAAATCTCCACAATGGGACACAGATGGCAAAAAATTATCTTACAGGGGTTATAATCCTCTGTTACTCTATCCAAAATGAAAAAAAAAAGTTCTACTTTAAGAAGGTTTGCATAGTCTTTGGTCCAGTCCGCTTTATAATCTGATTGTATTAGGGTAATCGGCTATCATGACTGACCCTTAGATATCTGGCATGGTTTTGACAAGACAATTGAGAACTGCCAGGTGAGGGGGAGGGTGGGCTGAACTGTTTGAGTAAACTTCATTTACTGTACATTCAATGTTGTTTTTCTAACTATAACAGTATTTCCATTAGATTGTGTTTTATAGTCTAACAGCCAACATATTACCGAATTGAAATAAATGACTATTTCAAAACAGATCAAACATGTACATTGGATGTAGACATATTTTAGGACATTTGGACAAATGTGGAGGTCTGGGTTGTATGAAAAGGGCAGCATCAGGTCAAGTAGAACCATCCAGGAATGGGTATTCCTCCTAAATGGCCTTACAATGACCAGTTGCAATCAGAATTGAGCCTGTTGAGAGGTCTGCTTATGACATGGCAATTTTTCAACAGCTATTAGCAGGCTTGCTCAAAAGTTATCCTGCTAATGAGTTTAATAACCTGGGCCTGTGTCCTGTCAGAGATCCTGTAACAACAATGTTGTAAAGCAATTTGCATGCATGCTTGTAAAAAAAACATAGGGTGGCACTGAGTTCAGTAGGACTCCCTGACCTGATTACTCCTTACTTACAGAATGTGTACACCATTCATATAGTTGCTTGAACCTTCTCCAGATGTCATTTATCTAACTACACCAGAAGAAAAATATCTTACTATTATTCTACAATTCCCCATAAGAGCAACAAAAAGGTTTTCCACGTATTTCGGTCCTGATGGAATCCTTTGACATTAGTTGCTGCCATTATTATTATTATACAGGATTTATATAGCGCCAACAGTTTGCACAGGGCTTTACAATATACAGGAAGACAGTAGAGTTACAACACAATACAATACAAGAGGATTAAAAAGCCCTGCTAATAACAACTTAAAAGTTAATAGGGTGGAGCAAATGGTAGAAAAGGTAATAACAGGGGGGGATGGGCTGATGGAAGAATTAAAACTTCAGTTGTTAGGTAGAGGAGGGATAAGCTTCCCTGCAAAGATATACATTTTCAGGGATCACCGAAATGTGGACAGAGTAGGAAATGGCTGGAATGATTGAGGTAGAGAGTTCCAGAGGATGAAATAAGCTCTGGAGAAGTCCTGGAGACGAGCAAGGGAGGAGGAGACAAGAGAGCTAGAGAGCAGGGAGGAGCAGAGAGGACAGTTTGGGTGATAATATGAGACAATTGTTGCTATGCCATTTTTACTATGATGTAAATTTAGCTGGGGACAAAACCCTTGCTTTGAAGGAAGCTGAAAATCCCAGTATATGTATGCAATAGATTCTAAGGGATCATCAAGTGGATCAATCAAGGAACTTCAGTTTTGGCACTGATCTTGTATATTGTACTATTCTATGTTAAACATGACACACTATTTTTCTTGTAGGGTGACCGTGGGTTTGAAGGACCAAGAGGACCTCGTGGGATGACAGGGCCTGGTATTAAGGGTGATAAGGTCAGTGTTATATATGGAATAAACTAGACATTTACTATCACTCTGTACCTCCAGGCTAATGGACCCTACAGTTTTCAGCTGATTATATTTCAGGTGACCTACTAATAAACCCCCTAATATTTGGTCCATGCTATTAGCTCTTAACAAAAGCTGGTAACACATTTATAAGAACTGAATTATGGTGAGGTGTTCTCCAGAGAATGCAAAATAAAGAGGACCTCCATTAACATTTTGCTTTTTTTTTTTTTTTTACAGTAACCGAATTTTAACTAGTTACCTTCACACAATCTTTTACATTTTTACAGTATAAAGAATCACATTTTGATCAATCTGTAAATTATTTATTTTCCTTCTAGGGAGATTTTGGACCTCCTGGTTTTCCAGGCCCAGTTGGTTTACCTGGAGTTGGAATACAAGGAGAAAAGGTAATATATATTTTTTTTAACTTACAAATAAAGGAAAATCATAATTTGGTTAGTTTCTCTTCTGCTAGTCTTATGATTCAGACACCTCTGCTGAAAAGGACAGCCATGGTCTAGACCTATACTACTGCAGCAGCAAAATTTTGTCAAGAACACATCCGGAGCCCGCCACTTGTACATTGAGGGAGCAGCGGCACACTAATAAGGACAATATAAATGTTTGGAGACTGGCACTTTGCCCATCCTCAGATGAATTAAAGCATCAAAGTTCAACAAGAGGGTGATGGGAATTTTAAAGGGCATAAAAAGCACCAAAAATTCAAATGTAAAATTACATACAAAACTTATTTTTAGGGTTGAGCGAACACGGACTGTATTATTCGTGTTCGTATCGAATAATTGGATTTTTGTTACCCGAACACGGACCCGAAAACTTTACTGTATATTCGGGTAAAAATCCGTGTTCGGTCATTTTATTTCCGGGTTTTGTATGCATTGGCGCGCTTTTCATGGCGGGCTTTCAACAGCCAATCAACAAGCGTTTAACTGGTGTGCCTTAAGCCATCCCAGCCATGCCTACAAATGTATTAGTAGCTGTGATTGGCCATCTGAAGCATGTGACCAAGTCTTTATAAGTTCGAGCCAGCGCCGCTGCGTCATTCTGCTGTGTTAGTTCAGGGACAGAGCACACATCATACGTGCTTGCTGCTGATTAGGGACAGACAGGCAAAAACCATTTGTGTCCGGATAGAATTGAGGGACAGGTCGAAGTGTGTTAGGCAGGGCGAGATATAGGCATTTTAGGGCGAGGCTGCTGATTTTTAGGGTCAGTGTTCTACAACCGATATTGCTGTGTGGGGGGGGGGGGTTTGCAGTGACCGATCTTATCAATCCAGTTAGGGAGAGGCTGGAGATAGGCAGGTGTCAGTGGTCCACATCGATTTTGCTGTGTGTGGGGTGCAGTGAACACAATCTTTCTTGCCCACTGAGGAGGAGGGAGAAAAGTATTTTTCTATCAGTCACTGTGTGCAGCGTTTTCCCTTCAGTGCTGTGCTGTGTTGACTGTGATCATACACTGCTGTGTTCAGTGTTCACATGTGCTATTATTGAGAGATTTCAAAAGTTATACACTTTTTTCTATTCCACTATTCAATATACACCCTTGGGTTAAAAAAATAAATTGTGGCATAGTCTGTACTAATCTAGTTAAAAATTTAAAAAGGGGATTTTTTTTTTCCCTCCATAGCCTGCAGCAGAGCTGGTCCACATCGATTTTGCTGTGTGTGGGGTGCAGTGAAAACAATATTTTTTGCCCACTTTTGTCTGTACTAATCTATTTAAAAATTACACTTAAAAGGGGAATTTTTTTTTTTTTTCCTCCATAGCCTGCAGCAGAGCTGAATGATATAAGACACTGCTGTTCACATGTGCTATTGATAAATCACACCAATTTTATATCATATTTTCTATTACGCTATTCAATAAAAACCTTTGGGTATAAACAATTAAATTGCGGGATAGTCTGTGTTGGTACGTGTGAGATACACCTTTCCAATTTTTGGGGTGCATCTCATACTTCTGAAGATTTGAGGGTGCTGCCTGTTCCGTACTCCTCCTACTCCTCATCCTGCCTTTAGGGGGTACAAAAAATAGTAATTGGGGCCTAGTGTGGTTGTGTACGTGTGAGATACATACACTTTTTTTGATAATATTTTCTTTTCCGCTATTCAATAAAAACCTTTGGGTATAAACAATTAAATTGCGGGATAGTCTGTGTTGGTACGTGTGAGATACACCTTTCCAATTTTTGGGGTTCATCTCATACTTCTGAAGATTTGAGGGTGCTGCCTGTTCCGTACTCCTTTTACTCCTCATCCTGCCTTTAGGGGTACAAAAAATAGTAATTGGGGCCTAGTGTGGTTGTGTACGTGTGAGATACATACACTTTTTGATAATATTTTCTATTCCGCTATTCAATAAAAACCTTTGGGTATAAACAATTAAATAGCGGGATAGTCTGTGTTGGTACGTGTGAGATACACCTTTCCAATTTTTGGGGTGCATCTCATACTTCTGAAGATTTGAGGGTGCTGCCTGTTCCGTACTCCTCCTACTCCTCATCCGGCCTTTAGGGGTACAAAAAATAGTAATTGGGGCCTAGTGTGGTTGTGTACGTGTGTAACGCTCTGGGTTTTAGCTCAAGGATACTGGATTTGCAGCTGCAGAATTCCACTCAGTAGTCTTGTAGAGATCTTGTTAAATCACCTGATCCAACTCTCTTGACTCATCATAGTGGTTCAGCCTGATTCAGTATGCACATATACAAACACTCAGATAATGATGTTGCAGGAGTGATAGTAATTATGCAAGTAGCAGTGAGATGTTACACTGAAGGTATAGGCTCTGAGGAGTGATAGTAGATGATGATAAGCACTCAGATAGTGATGTTACAGGAATGATAGGAGATGATGATAGATAGCAATCACAAGAGCTAGCAATCTAGTATAATCAACAGGTGATAGATAATAGCAAGCAAGATATACAGGTGTTGCTAAGCTTAGTTCGGTAATGCAGGTTGTAACAAATAATAGGCACAAGAGCTAGCGATCTAGGTTTAGAAATGCAGATGGTAGATACTGGAGAGCATGTATCCTAGAGCTAGCAATAGTTCTTATAATGCAGGTATAGATAGCAAGCGTTGTTGATAAGAGTAAGAGGGGGTCCCCTGTGGGGTACTTATCAATAGCCAGTAGTGAGGGAGTGTAGGACACGGTAGCGAGGCTCCGGTCAATCCAGGTATAGGGTATGTAGCTGGAAGATTCAGCAGCATCAGGTTAGGCAGGTATCAGGAGAGGTTGCACGAACAATGTGTGAGTGCAGACCGTCAGTTGAAATAGCCGCTCAGTGCGGCGCCTGATGATGACGTCAGCACTGTTAAAGGAATACACACCTTATATGCGTTCCACCTACCTGAGTGGTGGAACGCAACCCGGAAGTGAGATGATAGAAAGGCACTGAGAGTGCCAGGATCTTACAACGTGTGAGATACATACACTTTTTTTGATAATATTTTCTATTCCGCTATTCAATAAAAACCTTTGGGTATAAACAATTAAATTGCGGGATAGTCTGTGTTGGTACGTGTGAGATACACCTTTCCAATTTCTGGGGTTCATCTCATACTTCTGAAGATTTGAGGGTGCTGCCTGTTCCGTACTCCTCCTACTCCTCATCCTGCCTTTAGGGGTACAAAATATAGTAATTGGGGCCTAGTGTGGTTGTGTACGTGTGAGATACATACACTTTTTTTGATAATATTTTCTATTCCGATATTCAATAAAAACCTTTGGGTATAAAAATTAAATTGCGGGATAGTCTGTGTTGGTACGTGTGAGATACACCTTTCCAATTTTTGGGGTGCATCTCATACTTCTGAAGATTTGAGGGTGCTGCCAGTTCCGTACTCCTCCTACTCCTCATCCGTCCTTTAGGGGTACAAAAAATAGTAATTGGGGCCTAGTGTGGTTGTGTACGTGTGAGATACATACACTTTTTTTGATAATATTTTCTATTCCGCTATTCAATTAAAAACTTTGGGTATAAACAATTAAATTGCGGGATAGTCTGTGTTGGTACGTGTGAGATACACCTTTCCAATTTTTGGGGTGCATCTCATACTTCTGAAGATTTGAGGGTGCTGCCTGTTCCGTACTCCTCCTACTCCTCATCCGGCCTTTAGGGGTGCATAAAATAGTAATTGGGGCCTAGTGTGGTTGTGTACGTGTGAGATACATACACTTTTTTTGATAATATTTTCTATTCCGCTATTCAATAAAAACCTTTGGGTATAAACAATTAAATAGCGGGATAGTCTGTGTTGGTACGTGTGAGATACACCTTTCCAATTTTTGGGGTTCATCTCATACTTCTGAAGATTTGAGGGTGCTGCCTGTTCCGTACTCCTCCTACTTCTCATCCTGCCTTTGGGGGTACAAAAAATAGTAATTGGGGACTAGTCTGGTTCTGTACGTGTGAGATACATACACGTTTTTTGATAATATTTTCTATTCCGCTATTTAATCTACACCTTTGGGTAAAAACAATTAAATTGCGGGATAGTCTGTGTCGGTACGTGTGAGATACATACACCTTTTGATATCATATTTTCTATTCCGCTATTTAATCAAAACCTTTGGGTATAAACAATTATATTGCGGGATAGTCTGTGTCGGTACGTGTGAGATACACCTTTCCAATTTTTGGGGCGCATCTCATACTGCCGAGGATTTGAGGGTGCTTCAGTCTGCCTCCTGCCTGTACCGAACTCCTCCTACTCCTCATCCTGCCTTTAGGGTACAAAAAATTGTAATCGGGGCCTAGATTGTGTTTGTATGTGTGAGATACACCGTTTTGTAAAATTTGTCCTATTCCGCTATTCAATATACACCCTGTTTGAGTGTAAAAAATTAAATTGCGGGATAGTCTGTATCGGTACATGTGAGATACACCTTTTTAAATTTGTTTGGCGCATCTCCTTCTACCGCCGAGTATTGCAGGGTGCTTCAGTTTGCCTCCTGTTCCCAACTCCTCCTATTCCTCTTCCTCATCCTGCCTTTAGGGTACAAAAAATTGTAATCGGGGCCTAGTTTGTGTTTGTACGTGTGAGATACGCCGTTTTGTAAAATTTGTCCTATTCCGCTATTCAATATACACCCTGTTTGAGTGTAAAAAATTAAATTGCGGGATAGTCTGTATCGGTACATGTGAGATACACCTTTTTAAATTTGTTTGACGCATCTCCTTCTACCGCCGAGGATTGCAGGGCGCTTCAGTTTTCCTCCTGTTCCCAACTCCTCCTACTCCTCTTCCTCATCCTGCCTTTAGGGTACAAAAAATTGTAATCGGGGCCTAGTCTGTGTTTGTACGTGTGAGATACACCGTATTATAACATTTTTCCTATTCCGCTATTCAATATACACCCTTTTGGAGTGTAAGAAAATTAAATTACAGCATAGTCTGTATCGGTACGTGTGAGATACACCTTTTAAATTTGTTTGGCGCATCTCCTTCCACCGCCAAGGATTGCAGGGCGCTTCAGTTTGCCTCCTGTTCCCAACTCCTCCTACTCCTCTTCCTCATCCTCCCTTTAGGGTACAAAAAATTTTAATCGGGGCCTAGTCTGTGTTTGTACGTGTGAGATACACCGTTTTTTATCCTTTTTCCTATTCCGCTATTCAATATACACCCTTTTGGAGTAAAAAACATTAAATTGCGGCATAGTTTGCATATTTGACTGTGAGATACACCCGTGCGATACTGTTGTTGTTTTGTTCCGCTATTCAATAAACACCTTTCTAGGGCAAGATCATAAATTACAGAAATATGAGGAGACCGTCAAATAGGGGCCGTGGCCTGGGTCGTGGTGCTGCTGGTAGAGCTCCTGTTGCAAGGAGAGGACGTGGTCGATCTGTGCCAGCTACACGCACAAGTGAAACACCTTCCTCAAGTGTGAGTAGGCGACAGAACCTGCAGCAGTATTTGGTAGGGCATAATGCACCTCTAGACTTGATGAGGCCTGAAGAAGTACAGGCGATAGTAGATTGGGTTGCCGACAGTGCCTCCAGTTCCTTCACATTGTCTCCCACCCAGTCTACTGCAGAAAGGTCAGAGTTGGCACCTGCAGCCAATGTCCAACCGTCTTTCACCTCACCCCCTTGCAAATCAGGCAAGCAGTCTGAGCCCCAAGCCATACAGCAGTCTCTTCTTCTTTTGATGACTCTGTCAGCAGGGTTTCCCAGGGCCATCCACCTAGCCCTGCCCCAGAAGTGGAAGAGATTGAGTGCAGCGATGCCCAACCACTTATTTCTCAAGATGAGTACATGCAAGGACCATCGCAGCACGTCTCCGATGATGACGAAACGCAGGTGCCAACTGCTGCGGTGTTCAGAATTGTGGAGACCGACAAGGAGGGCAGGGGTGAAGACTGGGTGGAAGATGATGTGGAGGACGATGAGGTCCTCGACCCCACATGGAATGAAGGTCATGCAGATGACCTGAGTAGTTTGGAGGAAGAGGCAGTGGTCGCACAGAGCAACCAGCACAGCAGAAGAGGGAGCAGGGTGCAGAAGCGGAGCGGCCGTGCCCTAGACACTACGCCTGCTACTGCCCAACGCAGCAAGGGAACGAGCGCACCAAAGCCAGCTCAAAGGAGTTCTCTAGCGTGGAAGTTCTTTAGAAAATGTGCTGATGACAGGACACGAGTGGTTTGCACCCTGTGCAATCAGAGCCTGAAGCGAGGCATAAACCTTCTCAACCTGAGCACAACCTGCATGATCAGGCATCTAAGTGCAAAGCACGAGCTGCAGTGGAGTAGACACCTTCAAAACCAAGAAACGTCTCTGGCTCATCCTGCTTCCTCTTCTGCTGCAGTCTCGGCCGCTCCAGCCACATCTGTAGTGATACCGGCACCTGCCACCCTGCAAACAGACAATCTGTCAGCAACACCACCACCTGGGTCACCAACCATCTCCACAATGTCCCGTGGAAGCGTTCAGCTTTCCATCTCCCAAACACTTGAGAGGAAGAGGAAGTACCCCCCTACCCACCCGCGATCCCTGGCCCTGAATGCCAGCATTTCAAAATTCTTGGCCTTTGAAATGCTGTCATTCTGTCTGGTGGAGACGCACAGTTTTAAAAACCTTATGTCAGTGGCTGTCCCACAGTACGTCGTGCCCAGCCGCCACTACTTTTCCAGGCAAGCCATCCCTTCCCTGCACAACCAAGTGGGGGAAAAAATCAGGTGTGCACTGCGCAACGCCATCTGTGCCAAGGTCCACCTAACTACCGATACGTGGACCAGTAAGCACGGTCAGGGGCGTTATATCTCCCTAACGGCACACTGGGTAAATGCAGTGGCGGATGGGCCTGAGGCGGATAGCAATTTGGCGCATGTCCTTCCACCACCGAGGATTGCAGGGCGCTTCAGTTTGCCTCCTGTTCCTAACTCCTCCTACTCCGCTTCCTCATCCTCTACCGCCTCCTCATCCGGACAGCGTAACACCTTCACCACCAACTTCAGCACGGCCAGGGGTAAACGACAGCAGGCAGTTTTAAAACTTGCCTGTTTGGGGGAAAAATCACACACCGCGCAGGAGTTGTGGAGGAGCATGGAACAGAAGACAAATGAGTGGTTGCTGCCAGCGAGCCTCAAGCCCGGCCTGGTGGTGTGCGATAACGGGCGAAATCTCATAGCAGCTCTGGGCCTAGCCGGTTTGACGCACATCCCTTGCCTGGCGCATGTGCTGAATTTGGTGGTGCAGAGGTTCCTTAAAAACTACCCCGATATGTCAGAGCTGCTGCAGAAAGTGCGGGCCGTCTGTACGCACTTTCGGCGTTCTCACCCTGCTGCTGCTCGCCTGTCAGCGCTGCAGCGTAACTTCTGCCTTCCCGCTCACAGCCTCATATGTGACATGCCCACAAGGTGGAACTCCACCTTGCACATGCTGGAAAGACTGTGCGAGCAGCAGCAGGCCATAGTGGAGTTTCAGCTGCAGCAGTCACGCGTGAGTCGCTCTGCGGAACAGCACCACTTCACCTCCAATAACTGGGCCTCCATGCGAGACCTGTGTGCCTTGTTGCGCTGTTTTGAGTACTCCACCAACATGGCCAGTGCCGATGACGCCGTTGTCAGCTTAACTATCCAAATTCTATGCCTCCTTGCGATGATGGAAGAGGATGTGGCACAGGATGAGGAGGAGGAGGAGGATGAAGAGGTAACATTTCCAAGGCTTTCAGGGCAGTCATTCATAAGGGGCTCCGAGGGTGGGTTCCTGCACACACAAACGCCAGGGACACAATTGTCCAGCAGGGGCACAGTTCTGGAGGATGAGGAAGATGAGGAGGAGGAGCTGGAGGAGGAGATGGAACCATGTTCAAAGCAGGGTGGCACCCAGGCCAGCTCATGGACATCACTGGTGCGTGGCTGGGGGGATACAGAGGACACAGACGATACACCTCCCACAGAGGACAGCCTTTCGTTGCCTCTGGGCAGCCTGGCACACATGAGCGATTACATGCTGCAGTGTCTCCACAACGACCGCCGAGTTGCCCACATTCTAACTTGTGCTGATTACTGGGTGGCCACGCTGCTGGATCCCCGTTACAAGGACAACGTACCGTCCTTAATTCACTCACTGGAGCGCGATCGCAAGATGCGCGAGTACAAGCGCACGCTGGTAGACGCGATGCTGCTGGCATTCCCACCTGACAGTGGGGCCACAGTGGAAGCACAAGGCAGAGGAGGAGGAGGAGGAGGAAGAGGTCGCCAACGCAACCAGGGCACCACCAGCACCTCAGAAGGCAGGGTTAGTATGGCCGAAATGTGGAAAAGCTTTGTCAGCACGCCACAACAAACAGCAGCACCAGCAGCTCATATGGAACGTCTTAGCAGGAGGCAGCATTTCACCAACATGGTGGAGCAGTATGTGTGCACACGCCTAGATGTACTGAATGACGGGTCTGCCCCCTTCAACTTCTGGGTCTCCAAGTTGGGCACATGGCCTGAGCTTGCCCTTTACGCCTTGGAGGTGCTGGCGTGCCCTGCAGCCAGTGTATTATCTGAACGGGTATTTAGCACGGCTGGGGGCGTTATCACAGACAAGCGTAGCCGCCTTTTCCAGAGACAATGTGGACAAGCTCACGTTCATTAAAATGAACCAGGCATGGATCCCACTGGACTTTTCCGTACCTTGTGCAGAATAGCGATGGATACCGACCTTACCCAGCCATTGTTCTATTTTTGGTCTTTCTCACTCTTTTGGGGTGTACCCTCATTTAAAATTTCTGAAAAAAAGCAGTGTTGGCTACCTCGTCCTCCTCAGGGCCAGATTAACATAGGGGCTATTGGAGCTGCAGCTCCAGGCCCCTACCTTAATATAGGCCCAGGGTTGGCCATATTCACTGTTACCGCTCTTCTGTCACTTGTAAACACAGAAGTCTGGCTTCTATGCTCGCTTCCCCAGGCAGCTCCCTCAGAACCTCCCCACACAGCACGAAGGCCGGACAAGGAGGGACAGTTGCCGATGCATGGATGTGTTTATGGGCTTCAGAGACAGCATCCCATGTTGAATTAGGCATGCATGGCTGCACCCTTCCTCCTCTGGGTGCATGCCAAGGCACGGCCCTTAAGGCCCTTCAAAATCCTCAGCACCAAGCCCATGATCCTCTTAATCCGGCCCTGGTCCTCCTCCACCGCCGCTTCCACCTACACCGCCCATAGGTGTGCGCAGCCTATTGCATTAGGGTGTGCACCCCAAAGTTTAAATACACATGCATGTGTTTGCCTACATGTACATGGCCCCGATACATTACTCTCCCTGCTGGCAAAGAGAAATAGAGCAGAGCAGGTCCAAGGGAGATCTTTCCCATCTCCTCACTGGCAAACAGAGCGATAATGCTATGTGCCCTAGGTGATTAGGGTGTGCCCAGGTACACCCGGCACACCCTGTGCGCACGCCTATGACACCGCCATATCCACCACCACCTCAACCTCCCTCCTACTCCATATGGGCCTCGTCCTTCAGAGATGAAGAACATTGTTTTATTTTTCTGTTTTTTTTTTTGTTGTTTTAAGTTATTTCCCTATCCACATTTGTTTGCAGAGCACTTGCCATGCTCTTAACTACGTTTTGCTGCCATTTGCAGCACTCTAGCCCTTTCCATTGGTGTTTTAGAGCCATTTTAGTGCCTGAAAGTTCGGGTCCCCATTGACTTCAATGGGGTTCGGTGTCCGGGAAAAGTTCGGCAAAAGTCCGGGACACGGACCCGGACTTTTTTTTTAAGTTCGGCCGAACCTGCCGAACACGGACATCCAGGTGTCCGCTCAACTCTATTTATTTTTCCAGCTAAAAATCCACAATAACGGCCAAAAGCTTTGAGATATAATCACACATGTTATGCATATAAATGGTAGATATCATACATAGTATATTAAATTATTTCCTGTCTCCTTAATAAAGGAAGAATTACATGATAAATGTATGACAAACATAAATAAAAAAATAAATCTCTGCCCAAATCTGATGCATTTCGAGACTTATTCTTCTTCAGGGGCAATCAGATGGACCAGATTATTATAAGCAAAGAAAAGATAAGATAGACCAACCATAAACATGCTACATTGGTACAGAGTCTAAACAGACTACTTACACCGTATTGTATAAAACCTGTAAATTACATTTGAAGGGCACATGGCCTGTAGATGCATATTACAACCAAGGATAGTCAGTGCATTTCACCATAAACCTTCAAGGAAGGCAGTAGGGGAAACCCAGCGCCAGAAATATACACAGAATCCCTTAGGATGCTGGGAAAAAAAAAAATGTTTGCTTTCCAAAAAAAGGAAGAAAAAAAATATTAAAAAATATATATTTTTTAAAAATTTATTTTCTTTAAGATTTTTTTCTTCCTTTTTTGGAAACTAATTGCATTTAAATATACATTTAATATTTTAGAATAAATAAAATTAAAGTTAAAAAAAACTATAAAAACTGAACTGATGGACAGGCCTTGGGTAAATAACTTCTAGCTTCAGGAATTTTGATTTTTGCCAGTAATGTCTGCTCCAATACAGCTTTAAAGATCTATGGTCAAAGCAGGGCTTACAAGTTCTGGCTCCAGAATTTTTTGCATAATCTTTGATAGCATATGGCATACACCAAACATTTGTTATAACTCTATTACATACCTAAAATAAGACGCAGAAAACCCACTCAACTAAAATATGTCCATGTTGTCTTTCAGGGTGTTCAGGGACCTGTGGGACCACCAGGAATGAGAGGTGCACCAGGAGAAGGACTTATGGGACCCAAGGTGAGAGAAACAGTAAAACCAGTGTCTGACTTATGTATTCAGGGTTTATCAATAAACAGGTTATGTGTACTTTATCCGGGTGGGAGGTTCTCAAAAATATGTACTTTAGCCCTTGTGGGACGATCTCAACTATTTGGAATTTAAATATGGTGGAAGGATCTCAGGCATAGGTTCTTTGGCCTTTGTGGGAGAAGCTCAGACATATGCATTATGGCATTGTAGGGGGATCTCAGACACATGTACTTTGACCTGGGTGGGGGGAGGTCCGACATGTTACGTTGACATGGGTGGGAGGGGTTCAAACGTATGCTCTTTAGCCGTATTTGGAAGATCTTAGACATATTTACTTTAGTCGTCTTGGGAAACATGTATTTGGGCAATATTGGGAGGATTTTAGATATACAGTATGTGTTGTGACCCTGATGGAGGAGTGGGGGGGTGGAGAATCTCAGAAAAATGTGCTTAGGCCCTGGTGAGGAGAGCTCAGACATAGTGGGGCTTATTTACTAAAGCTGCACCGTGCAAAATCAGGCTCACTTCTGCATAGAAACTAATCAGCTTCTAACCTCAGCTTGTTCAATTAAGCTTTGGCAATAAAACCTGGAAGCTGAATAGTTTCTATGCAGAAGTGAGCCTGATTTTGCACTCTCCAGCTTTAGTAAATAAACCCAACGGTATATACTTTGGCAGTCTTGGGAGGTCAGATATACTACTTTGGTCCAGGTAGGGGGGGCTAAGGGGCTAGGACACATATACTTTGACTGAAAAAGCTCTGCATTTGTACTGTACGTTCTCCATGGTGGGAGAAGCTCTGAATATTTGTCCCACAAGTCATTCTTTATTTAATTTCAGGGAGATCAAGGTTTACCAGGAGAATCTGGAGTACCCGGAGAGAGAGGCATTGGAGAAGCTGGGGCAAAGGTACTTTAAATAAAAGTCTATACTAATCAGATTTGTTATGCCTGTGTACCCATTAAGCTAAAGAACAATAAATAAAAACGAACCCTCAAAAAATGTATAGTTGCCAATTATTTGCTTTGATTCATTAGAGCTACCATATTTATTTGCATTGAACAACGGTAATGTCTTGCATTAACAAAGCACACAACGGTGAAATAACAGCTTGAAGTGTGTTTACCATGAAGTTTATCACTATGCTTGTGAACTGCTGAAACAAGTAAAAATAAAAAAAATAATTGCATCAGTCCTTTACAAGGAAGACAAAATAGGAGTGATTAGGCACAGTTAAAGGTTTGCTTGAGAGCAGGCCCACAAGAAATGTATACTAACTTTCGCTATGCTCCC
Source organism: Pelophylax lessonae (assembly GCF_965119305.1). NCBI lineage: Eukaryota > Metazoa > Chordata > Amphibia > Anura > Ranidae > Pelophylax > Pelophylax lessonae. The sequence continues at coordinate 260,840,449 of NC_138773.1, read as the reverse complement.
ACATCATTTCTGGGCCTTGTTAAAAACATGATCCTTGTTAGTATAGACTTCGAGGAAACATGTGACACTCCCTCCTACTTTCCAGATTGCGGAGCTCACTGTGTGCTATGCCTAAGGGCTGGGGGATCAGGAGATACATAGCCCCAAGAAAGTTTTGATTTTTACACATTTTGGCAGCAGATCAGGTTTGAAAAATCTGCCAACAAGCAACCTTATTACTTTGTTTAGGACTTTGGGGTTGATTTACAAAAGGCAAATAGACTGTGCACTTTTGAAGGGCAGTTGCTCCAGAGCTTAGTAAATGAGGGTGAGCTCTGCAGACTTCCATCATCCAATTACGTGCAAGCAAAATGAATTTTTTTTTCCCTTGCATGTGATTGGGTGTTCTTTGTAAAGTGAAGCTTTACCCCATTTACTAAGCAATGCAGCAACTTCACTTTCAAGAGCACACAGTCTATATTCCTTTAGTAAATCAACCCTCTTATCTTAAAAGGTCCATTTTCACTTTCAGGTGTCCAAAGACATAGCAAGGTTGTGCAATCCAACTGTCCTGCCGCACCAGTTGCAGCAGAGGGTTCCCCAATATGAACACTCAGAAGAGATGGGCATTCATATTTTTTTTACAGATGCAGTCAGTCTAAGGACTCATTCACATGTGCTTTGGTCTCTGAAGAGTGATCTGTGTTTTCTGATTGCTCTTCAGAGAGCATTTGACAGGCAATGAGAAGGTATTGTATCACCTCCTCAATGTTTGCTTTAACCCCTTGAACCCCAAAAGTGACAGGGGGGATAATTCCCTCCGTTGCCACCAAAAGAAGCATTGCACCTGAAACACATGCACAATTCTGGCCACTGCCTCTGCAGCTAAAGGGGATAGAAGTTGAGTGGGCTGTAAAATCACAGCTCAACCACAGTGTTTTATCACCCCTTAACAAGCTCCCCACTCATTAAAATCTGATTGCACATCTCCTCTAGATCTATCAACCATGACTGGATACAGATTAATTGGATAGATCTGATAGGTCCTCATATTACATAGTTTTGATAGATCTAAACTTGATTGTACAGAGATTGTATGCTCAGGTAATAAAATGTATGGTGAGCTTTAGAGGAGAACAATAAAGCTTAGGACCTGTCTGTGCGGCACTGCTCTAAGTGCAGTCAACCTATAGGAGTTGAGATTTGCCATCTCACATGTTTGAACAGTTTTAGATGCATTAAATAGCTCATTTACAAGTTCATCAAAAATATAACTACCAAACCTATGCTCTTAAAAACAAATTATATACAGTGTTTTCTTTTTCTTTGCATCTTAATTCAGGAACATCATTAACTGCAATAATGTTGTTTGCATAATTTGAGAAGAGATCAAAACATACTGTATGTCATACAAAAAATCCACTCTAAACACCTTAATATTATTATTTGAATTGCAGGGTGAGCCAGGATCTGCTGGATTGGCTGGTTTGCCTGGTTTACCAGGTGAAGACGGTGCACCAGGACAAAAGGTAATAAATATACTGCACATTGTCATAGTTATATTGTCACCAATGCCCTCTTTATTTCAGTTGTGCCATTCATTTTGAACCTTAATAAAGCAACCCTGTTACATGCGCCGTATTTTTTTAAATAAGGCCATACATATAAAGAAGAGATTATATACTTCTCTTCTGCCACTTACACGGCTAAACATTACTATGTTTAGAAGTGGTCCCTCAAAGTCTGCTGGGAAATTAAAACTCTTAGAGTTTCAATATTTGTGGTCCCCTGCAGCTCTCACTGGTTTCTTCTGCTGACCTCATGTCATTGCTTTATCCTGCTGTGGTGCGGGTAAGAAGAAGGAACCAGCGAGCGCTGCAGGGGACAATTTCTAGCAATCCTAGTGGCATTTAGCAGCACAGGTGTCAAGAGAGGTAAAAGAGAAGTATGGGGTTTGGCTTTTTTTATAAATCTTATACTTACCTAGGTGGATGCAGCATCGATCCGATCATTTACAGTGGGTATAGAAAACAATCACCCTGAATGCATCCTAAAATGAAGACAGATGCCGTTTTTGCTTTATCCACCTGTATTTACTCAGTGCAACATCCATGTGAAAGATATAAAACCAACATGTCTAATTCAAAAACAGAATCACTGTGTCACGTACCTGATCCGAAGCCGGAGTGTAGAGAGGGCTCCCCTTGCGGCTAGGTGCAGAACACCCCTGGAGGTGAGACAGGGAGTGCTGTGCCCGAAGTAGCACCGGTTGCCGGCTGGGATGGCCAGATGGTGGCTGAGGCCAATGGGTGATAGGTCCAAGGCGGATCTGGAACACTTGACAAGCCAGGCAGGTGTGCTGCAGGAACAAGGTAAGCTGGATAGCCCACAGGAGACTGGTAATGCGGAGTCAATAGCCAAGCCGGGTCAGACACTGGAGAAAACAGGGAGAGTCCAGGGACAAGTCAAAGGGTCAGGAGCCAGAGGTATCAAGAAGAGTCGATGGTCAAGCAATCCGGGTCGGCAACAGGAAATCCAAGATAAAGGCAAAAACAAGGCACAAGGGACACAGGGAGCTGAAGATCATCCAGCAACTAGATGATGTGGCTGCTGGCTCTAAATATGCCGTTTGGCGCCAAGCGCCATTACGCAAGTTCGCTGATTCGCCAGGATATTGGTAGTTCCCTGACAGTGCCCCCCCCCCCCCTGAGGGGCAGCCTCCGGATGCCTAACAGAGCCTGTTTTTCAGGGAATTTTTTGAAAAAGTCACATAACAGTCTGGGAGCGTGTATATTTCCAGCAGGTTCCCAAGAACTTTCCTCCAGAGAATAGCCCTTCCACCTTGATTAAATACTGGACTTGCCTTCCTCATCTACGGCAGTCCAGGATGGATTCCACTTCAAATTCCGTTTCTCCATCTGCTACAACTGGAAGTGGAGGCAAGCTATCTCTTCCAGGAAAAGGACCAGGATTGGCTGGTTTAAGCAAAGACACGTGGAAGACTGGGTGAATTTTGTAAGTATCTGGGAGGCATAATTCAAAAGCCACAGGGTTGACCATCTTCTTGATCGGGAAGGGACCAATGAATTTTGGACCCAGCTTCTTGGATGGGCAGGCCAACTTAAGGTTAAGAGTGGACAGCCACACTTTGTCTCCCACCTTCAAGACCGGGCTATCCCTCCTTCTCTTGTCGTAGCATTCCTTATAGGCTTCTTGTGCCTTTTGCATGGTCTTTTGTAATAGCAGAAAAATTTCTTGCAGGAAAGCTACCCTATCTTGAACAGCAGGTACTGTAGTTTCAGATATAGGGTTAGGTAAAAAGGAGGGGTGAAACCCATAGTTTGCAAAAAATGGAGACTGGTGGGTGGAAGCATGAATTGTGTTATTGTAGGCAAACTCCGCACACGGGAGTAAGGCTACCCAATTGTCTTGAGAAAATGTGGAAAAGCAGCGGAGATATTGCTCAAGGGTTTGGTTGGTTCTTTCTGTTTGACCATTACTTTGGGGGTGATATGCTGAAGATAAGCAGACTTCAATATTCAAGGCTTTACAGAGAGACCTCCAAAATCTGGAAGTAAATTGTACTCCACGGTCGGATACAATGCTGCCGGGTAGACCATGTAGCCTCACTATTTCCTTGACAAAGGTATGTGCCGTGTCCACGGCCGAAGGAGTGCCAACCATGGGAATAAAATGGGCCATTTTAGACAAGCGGTCTACTATCACCATAATTGTGGAGAATCCCTCTGAAGAAGGTAGGTCCACTATAAAGTCCATGGACAACATTTCCCATGGTTGTCTTGGGACCGGAAGTGGTTTCAACAGACCCCAGGCTTGGACGTGACTACCTTTACTCCGAAGGCAGGTCGTACAGGAACTCACATAGTCTTTACAGTCCTTTCTTAGGTTTGGCCACCAATAGGATTGCTGAATTAGTTCTAAGGTCTTTCGGACCCCAAAGTGACCAGCAAGTTGATGGTCATGAAGAGCTTTAAGGACGGTGAGTCTGGCTTCCTGGGGTACAAAGAACTTGTCTTTATGCAAAAAAAAATTTCCATGTTTTTTGAGAGTAGCAGTCTCAGGAGCAGTGCAGCGGGCAGAGGCCAGTTCAAGGGTGGTCCTAAGGTCAGGCTGGAGTAAAAGAAAGTTTTGAGAGGACAGAATTGTACTGGGGGTGACATCCACAGGAGTTTCAGGGAACATCCGCGAGAGGGCATCTGCCTTCCCATTCTTAGAGCCTGGCCGGTATGTGAGGTGGAAGTTAAACCTCGAAAAGAATAGCGCCCATCTGGCCTGCCGAGGCCTTAGGCGTTTGGCTGATCGGAGATATTCGAGGTTCTTGTGGTCCATGAATAAAATTCTTGGGTGGGCTGCGCCCTCCAGCAAATATCGCCATTCTTCTAATGCGGCCTTGATAGCCAATAGTTCTCGGTCCCCTACATCGTAGTTCTTCTCGGGCTGACTGAGTTTTCTAGAAAAAAACACTACAGGGTGAAGCAATGCCTTGGGTCCCTGGCGTTGTGATAGGACAGCTCCCGTGGCCACTTCTGAAGCATCAACTTCAAGGACGTAAGGTAAGGCTGGGTCTGGGTGTTGTAGCACAGGAGCACTGGTGAATACAGCCTTGAGCTTGTCGAATGCACTTTGAGCCTCTGGGGACCATTGGAACCGAGTGTTTTGCCGGGTCATTTGCGTAATGGGGGCAATGATGCGGGAAAAGTCCTTAATAAACCTTCGGTAAAAGTTTGCGAAACCCACAAACCTTTGGATGCCCTTTTTGTCAGAGGGGGCAAGCCACTCCAGGATGGCAGACACTTTCTGAGGGTCCATTGCTATTCCATCTGTGAAGATGATCAGACCCAGAAATTGTATGGATGACTTCTCGAATTCACATTTTTCTGCTTTAGCATAAAGCCCATGTTTTCTGAGAGTGGCCAATACTTTTTGTACATGTATTCTGTGCAACTCCAGGGTAGTAGAAAAAATAAGGATGTCGTCTAAATAAACGATGAGGAAATTGTCCAGGAATTCTCTGAAAATATCATTTACTAGGTGCTGGAAAGTGGCGGGGGCATTACACAGCCCGGAGGGCATAACCAAGTATTCGAAATGCCCGAAACGGGTTCGAAAAGGCAGTTTTCCACTCATCGCCTTCGCGGATCCGTACCAAATTATAGACACCTTGTAAGTCTAATTTAGTAAAGACTTGAGCAGAACGAAACCTCTGGAACAGCTCAGGAACGAGAGGAAGTGGGTACCGTTTTTTTATAGTTATTTTATTCAAGTCCCTGTAGTCCACACATGGCCTAAGGGTGTGGTCTTTTTTCTCCACGAAAAAGATTCCGGCTCCGGCCGGAGAAGAAGAGGGACGAACAAAACCCTTGCTGAGGTTTTCATCGATGTATTGCAGTAGGGCTTCAAGTTCCGTCTCTGAGAGTGGGAAAATACGGCCAAAAGGGATCTCAGCACCAGGCAATAATTCTATTGGGCAGTCATAGGGACGGTGAGGTGGTAGAGAGTCCGCCTTCTTTTTATCAAACACGTCCAGAAAATTATGTTAGACGGAAGGAACGTCTTGGCTGGCATTGGAAACAGGCTGAATGGCAAGACAGCTGGCAGGAGGAGGTATCTCCGGAGTCATACAATTTTGGAGGCAGTACACTGATTTGAAGGATACTTCCCCTTTGGACCAGTCTATCAACGGGTTACGGGCCCGTAGCCACGGAATTCCCAGAATTACAGGAAACATGGGTGAAGGAAGGACGTCAAAGTGAAGAAGTTCCTTATGGCCAGGGCCATTAGTGGCGAGTACGGGTAAGGTCTCCTGAATGACGGGCCCGAACCTGGGAGTGGTGCCGTCTGCAAGGTGGATTTCCAGTTTATGGCGCTTGGTCTGGAGTGGAATATGAAAGTTTCTTGCCACAGAGATATCCAAGAAACAACTGCAGGCTCTGGAATCAATGATTGCGGGCAGCTTGATCTCTCCTTCTGCCACCTGTAATGAAACAAGAAGGACTAGGTGAGCGGGAGAGGGTCCCGGAATTTGGAGATGCAGATGGTTGGAAGCAACGGGCTTACTAGGTCTCACTGGGCAGTTACGGAGAAAGTGTCCATCTTCCCCACAGTAAAGACATAAGTTCAATTGCCTGCAATGAAGTCTTTCAGCAGGGGTTAAAGCTGTACGGACCACTCCGATCTGCATAGGCTCTTTAGGAGATATTGGGTTGGTAGCAGTGGGTAGAGGAGCAGGAGATGGTGGCACCTTGGGTATCATCCATGTAGGCTGATAGGACTGAGCTCGTTCAGACCTGCGTTCCCGCAAACGTCTGTCCAATTGGATGGCGAGTTGAATGAGCCCCTCTAATGGGACAGACAGACCTAACCGATATTGGTATTTGAGGGCGGCCTCATTCCACCCTGTGTCTGTGGCCCACCTACGAAAGTCCACTGTGTAATCCTCTACACGGCGTCGGCCTTGCTGTAGTTTATGGAGCGTAGTCTCGGCCGTGGCCGTACGTTGTGGGTCATCGTACAGCTGTGCCATAGCCTTGAAGAAAACCTCAACGGAACTGACAGCAGGATCCTTCTGTTCCAGTAACTGATGGGCCCAGGACTGGGGTTCATCAGACAACAGGGAAATAATAAACCCCACTTTAACTGTCTCTAAAGAAAAAGTTCTGGGTTGCAGGGTCAGGTATAACAGGCAGGCATTTTTGAATGACTTAAACTTCCGGCGATCCCCGAAAAGCATTCAGGTATAGGTACTCTTGGTTTGGGAGGTGGAGCCATCATCGTAGGAGTTGGAGCTGACTGTCCTGAAGTTGAAGGAGCGGAGGTGGAGACTGCAGCGAGTGGATTTGGAGTCGCTGCCAGAGATGGTGTAGTCAGGTACTGTAGACGACCTTCCAGTTGGAAGTACCCATCCTGAAGATTCTTCACCGCCTGGGTTAATGCGGTCACTTGCTGGCACAGGGCTTCCAGCGGGGAGGCACCTCTCTCGGCTTCTGTCATGGCTGGATGATACTGTCACGTACCTGATCCGAAGCCGGAGTGTAGAGACGGCTCCCCTTGTGGCTAGGTGCAGAACACCCCTGGAGGTGAGACAGGGAGTGCTGTGCCTGAAGTAGCACGGGTTGCCGGCTGGGATGGCCAGATGGTGGCTGAGGCCAATGGATGATAGGTCCAAGGCGGATCTGGAACACTTGACAAGCCAGGCAGGTGTGCTGCAGGAACAAGGTAAGCTGGATAGCCCACAGGAGACTGGTAATGCGGAGTCAATAGCCAAGCCGGGTCAGACACTGGAGAAAACAGGGAGAGTCCAGGGACAAGCCAAAGGGTCAGGAGGCAGAGGTATCAAGAAGAGTCGATGGTCAAGCAATCCGGGTCGGCAACAGGAAATCCAAGATAAAGGCAAAAACAAGGCACAAGGGACACAGGGAGCTGAAGATCATCCAGCAACTATATGTTGTGGCTGCTGGCTTTAAATAGGCCGTTTGGCGCCAAGCGCCATTACTCATGGCTTGCGCACGTGCGCATTGGCGCACGCACATTCCTGGCTGCGTTTGCCCGTGTTTGGACACACTGAGTTGGAAAAAGGCTCACTCGCTCCTAAAAATGACTTGTAAATTCAATCTGGTGTAACTAATCACCTTCTGAATGGCACACAAAGCCATTTGGCTTTCAACTGTGATGAGCTGTGGTCATTTTGATTAACTCAGCATGAAAAGAGCTTTACTTAAGCATTCCAGTTCCTGGTAGTGCAACTGAAGCAAACAATCAACTATGGACAGCAAGGCACTGCCAAAAGATCTCATGGATAAAGTTGTGGACATGCACAAGCCAGGAAATAGATACAAAAAAATGTCAAAGGCTTTATCAATGCCTAGAAGCACAGCGAAGTATATTATATTAGAAGTGAAAGGTATTTGGTACAACACAGACCCTCCCTGGATCAGGATGTCATTTCAAACTGGATGAAAGAGCCAGGAGGAAACTGGTCAGAGAGGCTACCAAGAGACTTACAGTTACAGGAATTAATGACAAAGAGTGGTCATTGTGTGTATGTGACAACAATATCACAAATTCTCCACAAATGTGGCTTGTATGGGAGGGTTGCAAGAAAAAAGCCACCCCTCAAGAAAGGCCACATGCAGTCCCCACTGAGTTTGCCAAAACGCACCATGAAGATTCTGAAGCTACATAGAAAAAGCTTTTATGTTTGGATGAGACAAAAATTGAATTATTTGGCCTCAACACCAAACGATATGTCTGGTGGAAACCCAATACAACTCATCATCCAAATAACACCATTCCTACAGTAAAGCATGGAGGTGGTAATATCCTGTTATGGGGGTGTTTCTCTGCACCAGGGACTGGAGCACTTGTCAGGATAGAAGAAAAATGGATAGGGCAACTTACCATTAAACTCTTGAGGAAAATCTGTTGCCCTCTGCCAGAAAGTTGTCAAATGGGAAGAAGGTTTACCTTCCAATATGACAATTACCCAAAGCACACAGCAAAAATTAAAAAAGAATAGCGCGCAAATGCAAAAGAAATTACTACCAAATCTGAAGAGAGTCCATAAATAAAAATGGGGGTTTGGTCCCACCATATGGCCATATCGTTCTCAAGCCCACTACTGCGTCAAAGTACCCCATTATCAGTGGGTCCTACACTATCCATGAAAAAGAGATGAATCCAGCCCTTCTAACCCTTGGAGATAACACTCCTTGCTGGGGAAGATGTGCAAATGCACTACAGGGGACTCCTCCTATATCCACTTGATGGTGGACACTGATTGAGTACAGGTGTGTGTGGGGGGTGGGGAGGGCTGCTCAACCTCGATAGTCTGGTCAGACCGAATACATAATAAACAGGCAAAAAATTTGGGGGAGCATACCCATGTATTTCCAAAGCTGCTGCAGCTATGAACCAAAAGACATGTATATTAAAAAAGAATAGCGCGCAAATGCAAAAGAAATTACTACCAAATCTGAAGAGAGTCCATAAATAAAAATGGGGGTTTGGTCCCACCATATGGCCATATCGTGCTCAAGCCCACTACTGCGTCAAAGTACCCCATTATCAGTGGGTCCTACACTATCCATGAAAAAGAGATGAATCCAGCCCTTCTAACCCTTGGAGATAACACTCCTTGCTGGGGAAGATGTGCAAATGCACTACAGGGGACTCCTCCTATATCCACTTGATGGTGGACACTGATTGAGTACAGGTGTGTGTGGGGGGTGGGGAGGGCTGCTCAACCTCGATAGTCTGGTCAGACCGAATACATAATAAACAGGCAAAAAATTTGGGGGAGCATACCCATGTATTTCCAAAGCTGCTGCAGCTATGAACCAAAAGACATGTATATTAAAAAAGAATAGCGCGCAAATGCAAAAGAAATTACTACCAAATCTGAAGAGAGTCCATAAATAAAAATGGGGGTTTGGTCCCACCATATGGCCATATCGTGCTCAAGCCCACTACTGCGTCAAAGTACCCCATTATCAGTGGGTCCTACACTATCCATGAAAAAGAGATGAATCCAGCCCTTCTAACCCTTGGAGATAACACTCCTTGCTGGGGAAGATGTGCAAATGCACTACAGGGGACTCCTCCTATATCCACTTGATGGTGGACACTGATTGAGTACAGGTGTGTGTGGGGGGTGGGGAGGGCTGCTCAACCTCGATAGTCTGGTCAGACCGAATACATAATAAACAGGCAAAAAATTTGGGGGAGCATACCCATGTATTTCCAAAGCTGCTGCAGCTATGAACCAAAAGACATGTATATTAAAAAAGAATAGCGCGCAAATGCAAAAGAAATTACTACCAAATCTGAAGAGAGTCCATAAATAAAAATGGGGGTTTGGTCCCACCATATGGCCATATCGTGCTCAAGCCCACTACTGCGTCAAAGTACCCCATTATCAGTGGGTCCTACACTATCCATGAAAAAGAGATGAATCCAGCCCTTCTAACCCTTGGAGATAACACTCCTTGCTGGGGAAGATGTGCAAATGCACTACAGGGGACTCCTCCTATATCCACTTGATGGTGGACACTGATTGAGTACAGGTGTGTGTGGGGGGTGGGGAGGGCTGCTCAACCTCGATAGTCTGGTCAGACCGAATACATAGCTGCAGCAGCTTTGGAAATACATGGGTATGCTCCCCCAAATTTTTTACACAGCAAAAATTACCACACAGTGTTTGAAGGAGAAAAAAGGTGAATGTCTTTGCATGGCTTAGTCAGAGCCCAGACTTAAACCCCATTGGAAATCTGTGGAATGATTTGAAGACTGAAGTTCAAAAATGGTCAACATCAAATTTAACTGACCTTGAGCAGTCTGCAAAGAAGAGTGGGCAAAAATTGCAAAGTCTAGAGGTTCAAAGTTAGTAGAGACATATCCCAACAGGCTAAAGGGTGTAATTAAAGCAAACAGTGGTTCAAAAAAATACACAAGGGGGTGATCCTTTTTCCAGCTCAGTGATTCTGATTTGAATTTTTTTGTCATGTTGGTGTTATAGCCTTCACTTGTATGTTGTAAGTTGCACTGAGTAAATACATAAAATAAATAAAAAGCTGAATAAAACAAAAACTGCACCTGTCTTCATTTTAGGATGCATTCAGGGTGATTGTTTTCTATACCCACTGTAAATGATAATTTATAATTATATTGATGAAAGAGATGCTAATCACAGTAAAGAATGATGATAAAAGAGAAGATGAATATAATGATTGCAATGAAAAATGGCACTGAAGATTATAATGACCATGAATGATGAACATTTATTTAAAAAAGAGACATGGATGAAGAATGGTGATGATGATTTAAAAGATGAAAATGATAACAGTCATCCATGAAATTGATTGTACTACGACCTTCAGAATCCCTGCCAGGACTTCCAGTGGTTCTTGTAGAATCCCTGTCAGGAATTCCAATGGTACCCACAAAATCCCTGGCAGGAATCTCAATGGTACTCACAGAATACCTGCCAGGACTTCCATAGTGCCTAGTAATAACACTGGACCTCTGACCAGAAGGGTATTTAGGCTGCAGGATCTCACGTGGTCAGTGCTGTTCCTTATTGACACTTACCTATGCATTAAAAGCTGCAATATATGCCTTCTAGTTACCTGTTAGTTTCTGACACAGGGTGATCTAACTAGTTCTAAATTGCAGCCCTGGGAACAGCCTCTGCACCATAGCCCTTGCCTTCCCTGGGAACAGCCTCTGCACCATAACCTCTGCCTTCCCTGGGAACAGCCTCTGCACCATAGCCCCTGCCTTCCCTGGGAACAGCCTCTGCACCATAGCCCATGCCTTCCCTGGGAACAGCCTTTGCACCATAGCCCCTACCTTCCCTGGGAACAGCCTCTGCACCATAGCCTCTGCCTTCCCTGGGAACAGCCTCTGCACCATAGCCTCTGCCTTCCATGGAAACAGCCTCTGCACCATAGCCTTTACCTTCCCTGGGAACAGCCTCTGCACCATAGCCTCTGCTTTCCCTGGGAACAGCCTCTGCACCATAGTCTCTGCCTTCCCTGTGAACAGCCTCTGCACCATAGCCTCTGTCTTCCCTGGGAACAGCCTCTGCACCATAGCCCCTGCCTTCCCTGGGAACAGCCTCTGCACCATAGCCTCTGCCTTCCCTGGGAACAGCCTCTGCACCATAGCCCCTACCTTCCCTGGGAACAGCCTCTGCACCATAGCCTCTGCCTTCCCTGGGAACAGCCTCTGCACCATAGCCTTTACCTTCCCTGGGAACAGCCTCTGCACCATAGCCTCTGCCTTCCCTGGGAACAGCCTCTTCACCATAGCCCCTACCTTCCCTGGGAACAGCCTCTGCACCATAGCCTCTGCCTTCCCTGGGAACAGCCTCTGCATCATAGCCTTTACCTTCCCTGGGAACAGCCTCTGCACCATAGCCTCTGTGTTGCAGCTACACCATTGGCGGGGTGATCCTAAGTGCCATGATCTTTTGTCACTTTGCAGCAAAACATTAACTGGAACCAGTTCCATGTCCATCTTCACCATCAGGAGCTCTGATGAAGAGTATCTGCCGCTTTGAATGAGCCTGCGTCACTTGCAGGGGTCACCTTAACTAATTGATATGGCAGTGACAATAAGGAGGAAGGATGATGAACAAAAAGTCTTTGAGAATGATGATTATGATGAGGAAAAAACATGATAAAGAAGATGATGAACAAGGTGACAAAGAGTTGATGAGAGAGAATAAAAGAGAAAACAGCAACAGGGATAATGAAGGATTTTAAAAATTTAAAAGAGAAGATAACAATGAAGAGATTGATAATGGTGATAATGATATAAATAAAATGATGATGATTCTGCTGTTGATGATTAAAGACAATAAAAAGTGATGATATAATGATTTTGAAAATTACATTTACAATTGGGATAAATAATATATCTGACTGTGATGGTGATATCAATGATTATGATGACATTGATGATGTTGGTGTTAGTAAGTTTGGTGGAGACTGATTAATAGAATAATTGCATCAATTCATATCTTGGTAAATATCACTAATGTGAGTAGATTATAAATCTATATCTAATCTGTTTTCTATAGCTTATATAATATACATAGACTCTAAATCAATAAGAGATATAAAACTAACTATTATTTTTCTTTGTATTGTAGGGTGAGCCAGGTCTTCCAGGTCTCAGGGGCCCTGATGGATCTCCTGGTGTTGGCATACAAGGTGAAAAGGTGAGTGCCCAGCATTTAAAAACACGTCCTGTACCACTTACTGAAACATTTTTTTTTTAAATAAATGCCCTTTTCTAGAAACCAATAACCAAAAACCAAAACATATAGCCTTTATAGCCGCTGAACAAAGTATAGATTATCAATAAAATTGAAAAGACTGCAAAGTTAATTTTTTTTTACAGCTTTTTTTTTTAATATTATTTACATGCAAATCTTCTTTTAGAGTGACTATGTCACTATCCAGAAATTCTAAAAAAAGTTTACTGCAAAAGGAAATTCTTTTTTTTTTCCCAAAAAGGAAATTCTTAATACTTACCTCTCTGCAATCTGCTGGTCCATTGACTTTAAGAGCTCTAGCAGCTAAAAATGTACAGCATCCAGCATACTACTAAATTTGTTTGATGCCTTAATCCCCACTGTGCACTGGACATAGTAGTGAAATATGGGCTGGCAGCTGGAAATGCAGAGAACAGCAGGAAAGGCAGGCATGTGACACACCCAAAATTGTTGGATACCCAATGAAGATCTTAGTCAGCACCCAAGTGAATGTTTAACATTAAGCATCTTTTTTTTGCAGTTAATTAAAAAAATAATAATAATCTGATTGGAGTCACCTTAATTTTCATAATAAGCAGTGTTATAAATACCTAATTGGCAAATATGCCTTGTTACGGCACCCCGGACACAAAAGGGTTAAAACCGTTTAGGAGATCTTCCCCTTCCAGAGCTACAGGCACAGCTACTTGCAGGACATCAAACTCCCGAACTGGAAACCAAGGAATGATGCAAACAGTGTAGCTGGAACCTTATGAATACTGCATACAGCTGAATAGGAAAAACCATGTAAAGGGTTTACACTCCTAGCAGTCAAACTGGAACAGCATACAATAAATCCCCCCAATAACGAGACTAAGCTCCGAGTTGAGGGTAAAACAGGAACAACATTTATTGGAAGAACACAGCACACTTTTATACAGAATTTGGAACATCTGCCCCCAACAACGGCTTTCCTATTGGTCAATTGTAAAGTACCTGCAGTTCCCCATAAGGTCCTCTCCAGCCATGCAAATGAGGGCTTGAAAATGAGTCAGCAGTGATTGGTCAGATAGCTTGACCAGAAGGACTGCCATGTGCAAGGAGACGAAAGCCCCCAGGGGGTAATCAATGTACACAATAGCCAGACACAGAACAATGGTTCCCTAACGAGCCCTCAATACACATTACTATGAGTTGAAAAAGTGTGTTTGTTTTATAGAGTTATAAACAAAAGGTACCACATCCCTAATCTGTATAGAATCTATACTGGGAAAGGTATCCCAAAGGGTGAAACCCACAGCTGGAACCTGAGGTGTACAGGTAGGTGCTGGGGTAAGAAGACATGAGAAAGAAGAAAAACATATAAGAGAAAGGGAGGGAAGAAAAAGAAAGATGGAAAGAAAAGGGGAAAGGGGAAAAGGTGGGAAGGAAGGGGGGGAAAAGGGAAAGAGAAGGAGGGAAAGGAAGATAAAAATAGAAATAGGGAGAGAAAGAAAGGGGATGGGGGAAGGGAAACAAAAAAAGGGGGGGGAGGGGGAAAAAAGGAAAAGGGTAGGGAACTAAGGAAAATGGAGAAGGAAAGAGGGAGGGAAAAACAAATGAAGATGCGAAAAAATGGGAGGGCTGGTGGGACTTTAAAGGTACCAGGTAGTTCAAAATAATAAGTACATAGTTTAAAAACTGGAAATATTTATTGACATAACATCTTTAAAATACAAGACAAAAAATACAACATAGATACAAACAGTTTGACATATACAAGAAGAACAATGTATTGAACATAAGGCAATAATGATAATGAAGATAAATAGGTCCAATGATGAGCATTAAACCAATCCCGACATGTTTCGCGGGCAGTGATGCACCGCTTCTTCAGGGGAATAAGAATGTGTCAATGTACAGTGCCTGTATGATACAGTGACAACAAACAATTATTATTAGTTCAAATGCATATATGTCTAACAACAAGAGCAGAAAGTGCATGCTAATATGGAACATCAAAGGACATTCAGGGCCGTCACCATAGAGAGATCCACCACCAAACCAATTGGATAGAAAGCTCCCCAGAAAAGACGTCTCACCCGCGGATGTGGAGGGGCATAGGGGGTGGGATAGAGATGTAAGTGTAGTAAGCTAAGAAAGCTTTCACCGCCCGGTAAACAAAAAAGAAAAACCTGTTTGTAGGTCTAACATATATACCTTATTCAGTGTCTGAGATAGACACGTTTGTATAGTCAAAAATGAAAAAGGTTAGGGGCAGGAGGTGTCAAACATGGCGGCCAAGTTGGAGAAATACCCAGCGGGGTAATGATCTGTAGAGATGGAAATCAAACAAGTAGTGCATCTGTGATCCAAAATGCTGTATATTATGTCTCTGTTAAGTGATTAAAAAATATAATAAGCGAAGGGGGGGCTTTACCTGCATAGATGGAGGATAAGTCCTTCTTGGTAAAGATAGATAACTAGGGATATGAATAAAGCCCAAGTATGAGCTATTACACTTGTATTACTTAGTCAGAGGGGTGAGGCCAGCCATCACAGACATCTAAATAGCATATGGAGAGATCAACATATTACAAGGTGAAAGGAGAACCCATCTATCATCTGATAACAGGTACGCCAATATGGTTCTGAGTATCTTACCCGCGTGGGACCGCCATGTCCGCACACACCAGTTCCTGAGTGACTGAATGAGACGCTTGTTCCCCCTGTTATGGCCCTCAACCCGACGCCACGCCGCGCATGACGTCACGCGTAACGTGGGCGGGTCAGGTCCTCAACTGCGCGCGCATCCAGAGAGGCGCATGCGTAGTGTCGCTCAAACCGGGCCGCAAAGGACAGCCCGGAAAGCGGCCACAACAACGCCGGACGGACAAACAACATCCGGCCAGCGGTGTGTGAGAGGACCACACATCCGCTGAGACGTCTGGAGAACACGCCACCCAGTGGCAGGAGGAAAAACCACACACATGGATAGTGCCCAGGATGTACTTCGATCGTCAAAAGAATCATAGCATGCATGTAAACAAATATGATAATGGACATGATAAGGAGATAAAGTAATGGCAAAGAAAACACCTATTGAATTTTGTGTAAAATATAAAGTTATAATCCTCAAAGTAAATGGTTATTGTAAAGGAAACGTATAGGAAACAATAAGTTCCCCATAGTTTCTACAAAAGGATACCATGTTATGGAGAACTGAAATCCTCCAGCACGCGGGAAATTTGACATCATAAAAAATAAAACATATCATAATATTAAGTATTGACTACTACAGCAATTGGAGATATAAAATCTCAGAGAGACATCAACTCGAAAAATGAGTATATAAAGTTTTCAATAATGAGAATAATTGGCAGACTCACCATTCTCCAGAGTCCCATCTGTGGTGCCACAGGGGGTGGATGGTCCAGAGATGAATCGCGGGCAAATAAGGGGCAGAGACGTTCAGCAACTAACATCGACCGGGTTCAAGAGCAATCCAAAAATGTATATAGAATGTATATGAAAAAAGGGGGGAAAAAAGAAGGAAGGAATAGACCATTGGGGAAAAGACCACTTTAACCCAAGAAAGGTTTGTAAGTCAGGACCTCATTGATCCCAGGGGGTATGGTAGCCTCCAGGGACTCTATCCAATACGATTCCCTTTGTAGAATCCGTTTGTCCCAGTTTCCCCCTCGGGGATCCTGGGGGATCACTTCCAAAGCAAAAAACGAGACCATGGAGTTATCATACTTGTGGCAAAAAGCTATGTGACGTGTGACGCTCGTTTGTATTGTACCTCCCTCAGAGTGGTAGATATGATCCCCTATCCGCTTGCTCAATTTCCGAATGGTCTTGCCGACATAGAATGCCCCACAGCAACAACTCATGAGGTAAATAACCCCCTGAGTGTTGCAGTCGGCATGATGTCTGGACTGAAACCACTTTCCACTGGGCAAACGAATACCCGTACCGACCCTTATCCAAGGACATTTGTCACAAGAACCACAGCGGTATGTACCCCCTGGGAGACCCACCTTGGTAGATTCTTTTGTATAGTGACTTTTAGTTAAACAGTCTCTAAGGGACATTGATCGTCTAAACACCAGACTGGGTCTGGCACTTAGATATTTGTGAAGAGTAAAGTCTTGAGTAAGAATCGGCCAGTGGCGCTTCAGGATCTTTCGCAGAACATCATCGTGAGCAGAGTATGTGGTAATAAATCTGACACTTTTATCATCTTTTTTGGAAGTAGTTTTGTAAAGCAAATCAGCTCTCGAATAAGTAATGGCTCTATTATAAGCCTTCCTGAGCAGTGTCTTAGAATATCCTCTGGCAAGGAGTCGCTCACGGAGCAGGCCAGCCTGGACATAAAACTTAGCCTCCATGGAGCAATTCCTACGGAGCCTTAAATATTGGGCATAAGGGATACTTGCAATCAAGGGGGCGGGATGGGCACTTGCTGCGCTGAGAATGGTATTACCCGCACTGGGTTTGCGGTAAAGGTCCGTGTCAATGAGGCCATCCGGGGAGAGGCTGATGTTCAGATCAAGGAATGAGATCATGTGCCTGTCAAACGTGTAAGTAAATTTAAGATTTAGATTGTTATGGTCAATGGCTTTCAAAAATAGTGAAAGTTCATCTACTGTACCTGTCCATATAATCAACAGATCATCAATGAACCTGTACCAAATTAAAATGTGAGACATCCACTGTTCCATTCTCTCGTCCGAAAAGACCAGCCTCTCCCAGGCACCTAAATATAAATTCGCATAAGAGGGAGCGCAGCAAGTGCCCATAGCTACCCCCTGGACCTGCAAGTATGTTTGTTCCAAAAAGGTAAAATAATTTCTCGTGAGAATGAATCTTAATAACCGGAGGACAAAGTCCATCAAGGGCCAGGTCTTATAATCCTGTTCCTTGAGGAAAGATTCGGCCATCCGGATGCCCTGGTCGTGCGGGATACTGGAGTATAACGCCTCAATATCAATTGCTACAAGCAGGGCATCCGGAGGGACCTGAATCTCCTCAAGGTGTTTGAGAAGATCGGTGGTGTCCCTGATATAGGACGGAAGTGCAAGGACATGAGGAAGTAAGAATGAGTCCACAAATTTGCTGGCGTGCTCCGTGAGCGACTCGTTGCCAGAGACGATGGGTCTCCCAGGAGGGTGCACCAGGCTCTTGTGCACCTTGGGCAAAGTATAAAAGGTCGGAGTTTTGGGATATTTGGTAGATAGAAAGTTATACGTATCCCTGTCTATGAGGCCCTGGGAAAGGGCCTCAAAACACAGGGACCTGTATTCACAAATGAAATCCTCAATGCAACCGGGCTCAATGGGCAAATACCATTGCCGGTTGCACAAGACTTCTAGACACATGGTTTCATACTGGGGAGGAGTCATAACAACTATGTTACCCCCCTTGTCTGATTGTTTTATAAGGATATCTTTATTGTTTTGAAGTGAGGATAGAGCCAGGGCCTGATCTCTAGTGAGGTTTCTAGGAACAACCGGCAATGGTATTTGCCCATTGAGCCCGGTTGCATTGAGGATTTCATTTGTGAATACAGGTCCCTGTGTTTTGAGGCCCTTTCCCAGGGCCTCATAGACAGGGATACGTATAACTTTCTATCTACCAAATATCCCAAAACTCCGACCTTTTATACTTTGCCCAAGGTGCACAAGAGCCTGGTGCACCCTCCTGGGAGACCCATCGTCTCTGGCAACGAGTCGCTCACGGAGCACGCCAGCAAATTTGTGGACTCATTCTTACTTCCTCATGTCCTTGCACTTCCGTCCTATATCAGGGACACCACCGATCTTCTCAAACACCTTGAGGAGATTCAGGTCCCTCCGGATGCCCTGCTTGTAGCAATTGATATTGAGGCGTTATACTCCAGTATCCCGCACGACCAGGGCATCCGGATGGCCGAATCTTTCCTCAAGGAACAGGATTATAAGACCTGGCCCTTGATGGACTTTGTCCTCCGGTTATTAAGATTCATTCTCACGAGAAATTATTTTACCTTTTTGGAACAAACATACTTGCAGGTCCAGGGGGTAGCTATGGGCACTTGCTGCGCTCCCTCTTATGCGAATTTATATCTAGGTGCCTGGGAGAGGCTGGTCTTTTCGGACGAGAGAATGGAACAGTGGATGTCTCACATTTTAATTTGGTACAGGTTCATTGATGATCTGTTGATTATATGGACAGGTACAGTAGATGAACTTTCACTATTTTTGAAAGCCATTGACCATAACAATCTAAATCTTAAATTTACTTACACGTTTGACAGGCACATGATCTCATTCCTTGATCTGAACATCAGCCTCTCCCCGGATGGCCTCATTGACACGGACCTTTACCGCAAACCCAGTGCGGGTAATACCATTCTCAGCGCAGCAAGTGCCCATCCCGCCCCCTTGATTGCAAGTATCCCTTATGCCCAATATTTAAGGCTCCGTAGGAATTGCTCCATGGAGGCTAAGTTTTATGTCCAGGCTGGCCTGCTCCGTGAGCGACTCCTTGCCAGAGGATATTCTAAGACACTGCTCAGGAAGGCTTACAATAGAGCCATTACTTATTCGAGAGCTGATTTGCTTTACAAAACTACTTCCAAAAAAGATGATAAAAGTGTCAGATTTATTACCACATACTCTGCTCACGATGATGTTCTGCGAAAGATCCTGAAGCGCCACTGGCCGATTCTTACTCAAGACTTTACTCTTCACAAATATCTAAGTGCCAGACCCAGTCTGGTGTTTAGACGATCAATGTCCCTTAGAGACTGTTTAACTAAAAGTCACTATACAAAAGAATCTACCAAGGTGGGTCTCCCAGGGGGTACATACCGCTGTGGTTCTTGTGACAAATGTCCTTGGATAAGGGTCGGTACGGGTATTCGTTTGCCCAGTGGAAAGTGGTTTCAGTCCAGACATCATGCCGACTGCAACACTCAGGGGGTTATTTACCTCATGAGTTGTTGCTGTGGGGCATTCTATGTCGGCAAGACCATTCGGAAATTGAGCAAGCGGATAGGGGATCATATCTACCACTCTGAGGGAGGTACAATACAAACGAGCGTCACACGTCACATAGCTTTTTGCCACAAGTATGATAACTCCATGGTCTCGTTTTTTGCTTTGGAAGTGATCCCCCAGGATCCCCGAGGGGGAAACTGGGACAAACGGATTCTACAAAGGGAATCGTATTGGATAGAGTCCCTGGAGGCTACCATACCCCCTGGGATCAATGAGGTCCTGACTTACAAACCTTTCTTGGGTTAAAGTGGTCTTTTCCCCAATGGTCTATTCCTTCCTTCTTTTTTCCCCCCTTTTTTCATATACATTCTATATACATTTTTGGATTGCTCTTGAACCCGGTCGATGTTAGTTGCTGAACGTCTCTGCCCCTTATTTGCCCGCGATTCATCTCTGGACCATCCACCCCCTGTGGCACCACAGATGGGACTCTGGAGAATGGTGAGTCTGCCAATTATTCTCATTATTGAAAACTTTATATACTCATTTTTCGAGTTGATGTCTCTCTGAGATTTTATATCTCCAATTGCTGTAGTAGTCAATACTTAATATTATGATATGTTTTATTTTTTATGATGTCAAATTTCCCGCGTGCTGGAGGATTTCAGTTCTCCATAACATGGTATCCTTTTGTAGAAACTATGGGGAACTTATTGTTTCCTATACGTTTCCTTTACAATAACCATTTACTTTGAGGATTATAACTTTATATTTTACACAAAATTCAATAGGTGTTTTCTTTGCCATTACTTTATCTCCTTATCATGTCCATTATCATATTTGTTTACATGCATGCTATGATTCTTTTGACGATCGAAGTACATCCTGGGCACTATCCATGTGTGTGGTTTTTCCTCCTGCCACTGGGTGGCGTGTTCTCCAGACGTCTCAGCGGATGTGTGGTCCTCTCACACACCGCTGGCCGGATGTTGTTTGTCCGTCCGGCGTTGTTGTGGCCGCTTTCCGGGCTGTCCTTTGCGGCCCGGTTTGAGCGACACTACGCATGCGCCTCTCTGGATGCGCGCGCAGTTGAGGACCTGACCCGCCCACGTTACGCGTGACGTCATGCGCGGCGTGGCGTCGGGTTGAGGGCCATAACAGGGGGAACAAGCGTCTCATTCAGTCACTCAGGAACTGGTGTGTGCGGACATGGCGGTCCCACGCGGGTAAGATACTCAGAACCATATTGGCGTACCTGTTATCAGATGATAGATGGGTTCTCCTTTCACCTTGTAATATGTTGATCTCTCCATATGCTATTTAGATGTCTGTGATGGCTGGCCTCACCCCTCTGACTAAGTAATACAAGTGTAATAGCTCATACTTGGGCTTTATTCATATCCCTAGTTATCTATCTTTACCAAGAAGGACTTATCCTCCATCTATGCAGGTAAAGCCCCCCCTTCGCTTATTATATTTTTTAATCACTTAACAGAGACATAATATACAGCATTTTGGATCACAGATGCACTACTTGTTTGATTTCCATCTCTACAGATCATTACCCCGCTGGGTATTTCTCCAACTTGGCCGCCATGTTTGACACCTCCTGCCCCTAACCTTTTTCATTTTTGACTATACAAACGTGTCTATCTCAGACACTGAATAAGGTATATATGTTAGACCTACAAACAGGTTTTTCTTTTTTGTTTACCGGGCGGTGAAAGCTTTCTTAGCTTACTACACTTACATCTCTATCCCACCCCCTATGCCCCTCCACATCCGCGGGTGAGACGTCTTTTCTGGGGAGCTTTCTATCCAATTGGTTTGGTGGTGGATCTCTCTATGGTGACGGCCCTGAATGTCCTTTGATGTTCCATATTAGCATGCACTTTCTGCTCTTGTTGTTAGACATATATGCATTTGAACTAATAATAATTGTTTGTTGTCACTGTATCATACAGGCACTGTACATTGACACATTCTTATTCCCCTGAAGAAGCGGTGCATCACTGCCCGCGAAACATGTCGGGATTGGTTTAATGCTCATCATTGGACCTATTTATCTTCATTATCATTATTGCCTTATGTTCAATACATTGTTCTTCTTGTATATGTCAAACTGTTTGTATCTATGTTGTATTTTTTGTCTTGTATTTTAAAGATGTTATGTCAATAAATATTTCCAGTTTTTAAACTATGTACTTATTATTTTGAACTACCTGGTACCTTTAAAGTCCCACCAGCCCTCCCATTTTTTCGCATCTTCATTTGTTTTTCCCTCCCTCTTTCCTTCTCCATTTTCCTTAGTTCCCTACCCTTTTCCTTTTTTCCCCCTCCCCCCCCTTTTTTTGTTTCCCTTCCCCCATCCCCTTTCTTTCTCTCCCTATTTCTATTTTTATCTTCCTTTCCCTCCTTCTCTTTCCCTTTTCCCCCCCTTCCTTCCCACCTTTTCCCCTTTCCCCTTTTCTTTCCATCTTTCTTTTTCTTCCCTCCCTTTCTCTTATATGTTTTTCTTCTTTCTCATGTCTTCTTACCCCAGCACCTACCTGTACACCTCAGGTTCCAGCTGTGGGTTTCACCCTTTGGGATACCTTTCCCAGTATAGATTCTATACATTACTATGAGTGTCAATACATCTCTTAGCAGACAGCAGGCAAATTCATTAGCACACCCGGCAATAGGTGAATGGAGAGCCACCTCAGACAGTCCGTCTCCTCATTGAACTTCCTGGAATGACGATATTAGGAGTGCACTTCCTGTGCCTTACAGTTTACAGGAATAAGGTTTAGCTTCCAGGATAGAGGCAAGACTCCATTAGCCACATGTTTAAAGAAACACAAAAAGACACAAAAATGCATAACTCCCAGTCTACTGAACAGAACCCCCACATTCAACCCATCCCCAGATAGCCTGGATCTGAGCGCTCAACATATCCAAGTAATTTTATTTTTTTTTTTTGTTTTTGATGACATTCATTGCTCTGTTGAAATGTAATGCCATTTTATTGTGAATTTGTTTTCTACAATGACAATAAATCTTATCTTATCTCTGTTAGGGTGACCAAGGGCAGCGTGGAATTCGAGGATTAACAGGACCACCAGGACCTGCAGGACCATCTGGACCAAAAGTGAGTATTCAATGTTGTTTCCACTGATATGTATCTCATAAACCCATATTAAAAAAGTAAAAGTAACCCATATTGATAGCACTTATTTTGTAGGTGCAGGTAAGATTGGTATGCCAAAACATGTATTTAAAGTCAGTGTTTTGTATCCTTAAATAATATGACCCAACACTCCATTTTAGAAATCAATGAACTGAATATTTCTAAGAACATATAAAAAAGATTTTGTAATTGTTTATCATCCTGTCATATTTTTAGGGTGAACCTGGAGCTGTAGGACGTATTGGACTGCCAGGTCCTCCTGGTCGAGCGATTGTGGGTCCAAAGGTATTAATTGATTTTAAGTAATTGATACTCCTTGAGGGCAGGGACTGATGTGAATGTACAATATGTATGAAAAGCATGCGTAAATTGACAGCGATAAATAAGAACCTGTAATAAAAAAATAAAAATAACTTGAAATTCTGCATATTGCACAGCTGTATTCTATAATCAGGGTTGGTAGCATTCAAAACATTTGCAAATATCCAAATAAACTTCAGCTTACATATACACATACCATATAACGTGTGGTTTTTACTATCTTTCAGACATAATAATTAATACACAAAGATTCATATATAGTTCCCAAATAAGCTAATCATTTATATATAAATATATATATATATATATATATATATATATATATATATATATATATATATATATATATCTCAATCACTGAATGGCATGTAGATATTTCAGGAGGATCTGTAAATCTTTGCTGCTAGTGCCTACAAAGATAAAATACGTATTAGACAACCTCTGTAATGTCAAACTGTGACTCACTAAATCTTTTTTTCAATATTCAAGGGAGATATTGGACTACCTGGTCCACAAGGATTGATTGGAGAACAAGGAATTGGCATTGCTGGTCCAAAGGTAAAATGACAAATATTTCAAACATCTCAAAAAGTAACATTCCTAATGTACCCCAGGATTATGTTTTTACATACTGTGCACTCATATGTAATGTTGATCCCAATGTTCATACAGTATGTACTTTCACATTTTTTGAGGTGTACGCCATGTTTGTTTTTACTTTTTGAGTAGTTTTGTACCCTATTTATGAATTGTCCCCAGATCAGGAATTCAAGACACCACATCTCAGTTCTAACATAAGATATAGGAGCATAGATTGAGTGACTTTTGAAGGGGCCATGAAATTTTGGACCTATATGATATAGTTTTGTTAAACTTTTAGTAGAAATTATAATTTAAAACAGGCCACAATGCATAAATAGACAGATACTAACCTACAGTGATATTAAACACACACTGTTTAATTTTCATTGTCCCTTCACTTTCTGTATGTGGATGATGACACTGTAATTATAAAAAAAAAAAAAAAACATCCGAGTACCTTTTTCCTAGTTGATTTACAGCTGTCACATTATCCAGCTCTTACCTAGCCTGTCTGCAAGGAAACATCTGCAAAGGAGGAGCTTCTATTCCTCTACTGTTGGTCACATGTTCATAATTAAAAAAAACAGCCTTTGGAATACAGAGTAAAAATTAATAATTAATATCAATAAACTGTTTTTCATTTAAATAAAATACATACTTGAAATCTAATCTTTATTATTTTTTGGCAATTATATGGTGTGGGCGGATTTCTGGCAGTCACAAGTTGTTTCACACCCCTCCAGCTTGTGTATTAGAAGAGGGAGTTGAAGCCTTCATCAATCTACATGTAATATCCCGCCACCAATGTGTTTAGCTGGTACATGGGCATGGGGATGGAGGGAAGGAGTGGGCTGTCATTTACCATTGTGTATACACTCATGTGTGACTCTATAGTCACATGGGCTGCTCAGATGTGATAGGGAGGAAAGGCTCAGCATAGAAACTCACTGAAAACTGAGCATGTGCAGAGCTGCCAACACTACTCTGCAAAACCCCTAACTGAATTGGGGACATGGACAGACAGAAAGTGGAGATAGAGAATAGCAGGATCAACCAGGTTTTTTTTTGCAGATTACAGAAAACAAACCTCATAATGACTGAGTGAGTATGAACAGTATTTAATACACCATTTATTGATAGTTTTTTATAATGTGGGTTTAGTAACACTTTAATATTTTAAAGAGAAGCTCCAGTAAAATATCTGAAAATTAAAAGTCACCAGCTACAAAAACTGTAAACAAACACTCAAATGTCCCAGGATCCGCTGTGCCCACCCAAGCAGTTTTTTCCACCAGTCTTCGGTCCCTGATGCTGGCATCTTAACTGTGGGCACCCAGCTGTGACAGCTTGCTGCTTCACAGCTGTCTGCCCACTGTACATGCCCAAGCTTTTTGAATGGTCCAGCAGTATTTTGGGACCTGTAATTGTGGGGAACATCTGCTTGGATCGCTTAGGTGATCAGAACAAAAGTGGGACCCATCAAAAACAGTAAGTAATGTGTAAGTGTAACATTTGCAGGTATTTATTACTGTACCTGGCAATAACTTCAACTGATTTTCTTTCCAGAAGGACAGCACCATCTATGTTTAGCCATCATCCAGGGTCAGCATTGCTTCCTGGACTGAGCTGCTGATTTAAAGATGACACAATCATGTATTCTTAGTGCCTCTACTGTTCTAGGATGTGCTCTGTTTGGCACAATTTATCTCCTGCTGAAGCCCCTTACCTTGTGACTTGCTACAAAGTTACAATGTTGCAGTCTGATCATTGTGAGAGAGAGGACTAAAAATGCTTCCTTCTGCCTACTGCCGAATGACTAAATAATTTCAGCCAGACAAAGTCACTTGACTGGAATTAAACTATTGTTTTTTTTTTAATACCTGTATGTATATTTTAACATGTTAGGAATGTATTTATGGAGACTTGTTAAATTACTAAAAGACCAATTTTAAAAAGTGTGCCTCTGTTCCTAAAACTGAATATCCTTCTGTAGGGTGATAGAGGAAGTCCAGGACCACCCGGACCATACGGACCAAAGGGCGATGGATTTGCAGGACCACCTGTGAGTAAAATATTTTGTTTTGTGTTTGGATGAATTAGCAACAGAATTAAGTCTAGTCTACCACTGCATGAATGAAACAGATGGGTTAATTTACTAAAGGCAAATAGACTGTGCACTTTGCAAGTGCAGTGCCTTCGGAGTTTTGCAAATGAAGGAAAGCTTCACTTTGCAAAGAATACCCAATCACATGCAAGGGAAGCAGAACAATACTTTTTGCTTGCACGTGATTGGATGATGGAAGTCAGCAGAACTCCATCTCATTTACTAAGCTCTGGAGGAGCTGTATTTGCAACAGTTTTTGCCTTTAGTAAACCAACCCCTCTGAATCTGTTTGCCAGTGTTACATCAGTGGGATGGATAGGGACAAAAAGAAAACAAAGGGGACGATTTGTTAAAATTGGTGCACACATCCGGTGCTGTGCATAGTAACCAATCAATCTATTATTTTTTTTCGTCAAAGCTTAATTAAACAAGCTGAAGTTAGAAGTGGATTGGTTACTATGCACAGCTGCCCCAGATTCTGTGTGCACCAGTTTTAGAAAATTTCCTCCAAAGTGTATTTGACAACAGTACCAAATTCCATAGACTGGGAGGGATGACCTCACTGAAAATGAGAATGGTTTATTTCTTCCTGTGATTTGGATCAGAAACAGAAATATATAGAATAGCAATTTAAAAGGTTACACCAGTGGATGGTTATCCTGTACCTCAAATATCTTTTAAGACGTAGGCTAAAAAATGATTTGTACTTCAAATTGCCTTTTATCCATCTGATGTCAGACCTACAGATGTACTGAAATATAAACTGCAAATGTTTCCAGAAAAATGGGAATAAGACTTTCCAGTTTATCAAAGCTATTTAACCACTTGCTGACTGCTCACAGTATATTTACTGCGGCAGTCGGCCCCGGCCAGGCAGGGTGACGTAGGTCTACGTCACTCGCCTGTCACTCCTTCTAGAGCCAATAGCGGGCGAACGCACGCCCGCCGAGGCGCGCGCCCGCCTCAGCTCGTTCACGGAGGAGTGCGGGAGTGTGACTGGCGGACCCGATGTCCGCCGGTCACACTACGATCGCCGGTACAGCGGGAGAAAGACAGAGCGGCTTATGTAAACAAGCCGCCTGTCAGTTCTCCCTGTGTAAAAATGAAGATCTTTGTTGATCTTTGTTTTTACACCAATAGCAATGTCCCACTACAGTTAGAAGCACGCCCCTAGGACACACTTAACCCCTCCCTGTCCAATACAGTTAACCCCTTCCCTGCCAGTGTCATTTTTGCAGTAACAGTGCATATATATAGCACTGATTACTGCAGTAATGTCACTGGTACCCCCAAAAGTGTCAAAAATGTCAGTCAAGGGTCCGATCTGTCCGCTGCAATGTCGCAGTACCGCAAAAAAAATCGCAGATCGCCGCCATTACTCGTTAAAAAAAAACACCAAAAATGACAAAAATCTTTCCCTTTGTTAGTAAACGCGATAACTTTTGCGCAAACCAATCAAAATACGCTTTTTGCGATTTTTTTTTACCAAACATAGGTAGCGTAAAACAAATTGGCCGAAAATGTTAAAAAATTTTGATTTTTACATTTTTTTGGGGGGGAATTTCATATAAAAAAAAGTGAAAAATATTGTTATTTTTGCAAAAATTACGCTATTTTTTTGTTTATAGCACATGATCAAAAATCGCACAGGTGATCAAATACCACCAAAAGAAAGCTCTGTTTGTGGGAAAAAAAGGACGCGAAATTAGTTTAGGTACAGCTTTGCACGACCGCGCAATTGTCCGTTAAAGTTACGCAGTAAAAAATCGCCCTGGTCTTTTAGCAGGAAAATCCTCCGGTGGTAAAGTGGTTAAAAAGTTGCTACATTTTCCCACATATTTCCTATATAGAGTGTTTTTTGTTTTTCCTCTTAGCCCCTACATATTTACCCTGTTTTGTTCTCTACTCCCCCACACACCATCACAAGTTATTAGAAAATCCTGAAAAAAAATATCTGTCTGCTGCATTCATCTTTCCCTGCAAAACGTATTTCCAACACGGAAATCACAACATTACATTGCTGTGACACACAAAAAAGTTTCAATGTATCTGTCAGTCAGCTCCTCTGCAACTAGGTTACACACAGTTGGATTCCCAAACACATTGCTTGTTTAATCAGTCTTGGGATAGTTAAACACTTCAGGAGCAGAGCAAGTTTTGTAGTCACAATATACTGTGTCCTTATGTATTGTGGAGAGCAGTGTCCACCAATCACCCTATGATCCTTGCACTAGTTTCTGACATTGCAACCTGGCCAGTGGATTGACAATCCACTGTATTGGAAACGATCCATGATGATGTACTCCTTGACAAAGGTCATAATACCATCTAAGAGTATGCATAACTTGGGTTTAGAACCACTGGTATGCACCATCTGCCAAGCAGAAAGAAAGTCAAATCCCTCCATATATTTTGCAAAATAAAATCTGTACACTTATCAGAAAAGTGTTCTCAAATACCCTGGTATCTCGTGATGTAACTGGACTCTTAGCACTGAGTTCATGATGTTTGTGTGCTCTAATAGCCAACCACTTAGCCACAATGTCTGCTTTATTGTAAAGTCTACACCCATCCAGTCAGTGTTGTCTAATCCCTAGGTAGTTGTTTTTATTCTCCTTCCCTACACCTCTGATTACTTGTTTACCATAATTATTTCTCTTAAAATTGTCTTTTTAATTAGGGAATGCCAGGGCTTCCAGGACCAACAGGTGAACCAGGTCCAGAAGGGTTTGGATTACCAGGACCAAAGGTACAGTTTAAAAAATGCATGTGAGTAGTTACTCATTCTCATTTTCTTATGAGCACATAAAGTGAATGAGCCTTAATGTCATCCTTAGGGTGATCCAGGTTTCAGAGGTCCTATTGGTCTACCAGGTCCTCCAGGTGAAGGATTACAAGGACCAAAAGTAAGTAATCTTTTTAAAATTCAGCATAGGGAAATATGGCATCATCTGCACAGATTTATTTCAGCAATTCAACATTCTACATCCATATTAGTTTACAGCTTTTATTATATCATTTGACTATAAATATATGATGTCATACCACTTGCTACTAATTATTTTAGCCTTTAGTCATTTGATTTGGCAAAATCAGAACAAATATTTCCATTATTTTCTTCCAAAATTGAAAACTATTCTAATAATCTACCTGTTTGTTGTTTCAAAGGGAAATCTAGGAAAATCTGGTCTCCCTGGCCCTCAGGGTCCCCCTGGTGAAGGCATTCAGGGATCAAAGGTAAGATGGAACCTTGTACTAATTGTTTTTGTTTGTGAATAGTGATATGTTTTAAGGGCAGTGATCAACAGTGTATCAGCATGTTTATTAGTTGCTCTGGACCATCAATCTGAGGATTAGCTCTGACCCAGAGTAAAAAAGTGCTTCATTCCATATCATTATTGCACCAACAGAAATATATTTCTATACTTCCTGTACAAAGATGCCTACCCAAAGATGACACAGTAATGTAAATCCTGATACCTGTGCAGTTATGTTCTGCCATCTATGCACTGAAAGTCTGATCTCTATAACTGGTCCAGTTGTGGTGAGTTAGCTTTACTTACAGTCTCAGTAGCTTGGCAGGCAGTGGCTTGATCCAAAGGACATGCTGCTGATCATATAAAGTTTTAAACCAAAAAGTTGTGAAGATCATAACAGATGAACATCAAATAGGTCAAAATATCTAAGTGTGCCTTGCTCCAGCACAATACAGCACATGAATGTATTGAATACAACGCATAGTGATGAATGGAGACTAAAGCACGAAGAAGAAGAACTGTGAGACTAACAGCATTTCCTAGCTACAGCGTGATAAAAGAACAACATTATTTAAAGGAGAACAAACAACAATGCAAGTGTACCATGATACTCCCTGTCAAAATCTATGGTTTCAAATATTAAACAATTGAAAATCAAGTCCAAATATTAAGAGAAGGGGAGGTGTGGCCAGCGCGGGACCGTGATGGATGCCTAATCCAGAGCTCCGGCATCCAGCAGATCTATCCAGCCATCCACCACTGAAACGACAGAATCCACACACCATCTGCCTGTATCTCGCCCTCTGCCTATCCAGCAATGTCCAGGAAGCGCAAGGAGGAGAAGGGACCTCGCAAACTGACAGCTTTCTTCCCCCCTCCACCTCGAGGCGGTCAACAAGATGGCGCCTCCGGTCCAGGCCTTGCTGCCTCTGAGGGGGGACGGGACACTACACTGACCTTCCGGAGGAGCCTTCCAATGGGGAACATCACCTTGCAGGTACCCTTTCTCCCCCAAAATCGACCCCCACAAGCCCTTCCTGCAGCAGCCCAGCAAAATCCAGGCTGAGGCTGGAAGTTAGTGACCAGGCCTCAGACACAGGCCGCACCTCTCATCCCCTACATCATGAGATCTTAGAACAATGTCCCATAGCATCATTCCCTACTACAAACCAGCCTGTACTAGACACCACACTTAAGGAGATGCTGCTCTCTCTCCATGCATCCCTGCAAACTGATATTGTGTCTCTCACTAGAAAATTCACTGCAGAAGTGTTCTCCCTAGGAGACAGGGTCCACAATATGGAAACATCAATGTCAGATATGACTACTACAGTCAATGACCTGGTAGAGGCTCATGAAGAGGAAAGACACTGGTTAAGAGCTAAAATCGCAGACCTTGAAGATTTCTCCAGGAGGAACAACCTCAAGCTGCATGGCATCCCTGAATCAGTACAACAGGCTGACCTAAATGGATTTGCCACTGACCTATGCTCAGTCATACTACCTGGAGCGACCCCCCTTGATCTCTCACGATTGATCGCATACACAGGGTCACTAAGCCGTCTTTTCTCCCACAAGCGACACCACGAGATGTACTCCTGCGAGTGCACTTCTACCAGTCTAAAGATGCAATCATTGCTAAAGCCAGGACCGTAGGACAGCTCCCTGACCCATACTCCAACATCCAGATATATGCTGACCTGTCCAAGCACACCCTAAACCTAAGGAGACAGCTGTCTACCATAACAAAGGCACTAAGGAATCATAACCTTCCCTATAAATGGAAACATCCATCTAAGATTACAGTGGAGAGGAACGGCTCATCTCACATAATTACTTCTCTGGAAAAAGGCCTGGACCTACTTCATTCTTGGGGAATCATCCCAAATATTAAGAGAATACTCTATTTCAGGAATACCTGAAAGAGGCAAAACAAGAGAATAATAATGCAAATATTAATGTACTATAAAACTACCGGTATATGTAAGGGTCACAGAAGACAGTCCATAAGTCTATCTTCAGAGTGTAAAGCAGCAACATGCACTAGTACATCTTGTGTTACCTCCCTTTGAACCAAGTCATTGGTTTAGAAGACAAATTCCCTTCCTTTGGCAAAATAAATACTAGTTAGTTGATAGCCCTGAAGTAGAGTTGTGCTGATTCTTCCTTAATCACCTTGACTTTTACCTTTCCATCATTGCTTGGCACACTCTTTGTAATGAGAGCGATCGGCCAATGGCTGCGGTTCCTTTTCTTTCAAAAGGACTATTACTCCCACTTGTAGGTTCGGTTTGCTAGTTTGCCATCTACCATGACGTTGAAGGTTGCAAAAATACTCCTTCTTTCAATGGCTACAGAAGACATTGACAACGTGCTGAACTTGCTTGTGGTGATGTCAAACCAGCAGTGCAGTGATGTGATGTTGACGTGGAAAAATACAGGGATTCTGTTCCTCGCTGAACAGACTGGACTTCCTTATGCAATCTCCAACTGGAGGTGACTTGTCGTGATAAATCACTGGGTTCAGTTTGCAGAGCAGGCAATCCTTAGGAAGGTTCTAAGGTTTTAAGGAGTCCATTCATTTTCCTAATCTTTTGTGAATGCACTTCATGTTGAACACATTGAATGATTACTTATTCTGCTTGTAGGTTTTCCTAGATGGTGGGAGGGCCTTTACAGATGTCCCATCCGTGACACTCTTTATTTTCCTCAGTATTGGTTCAAAATTGATGAGCAGCCTTGATAAGTTGTGCAATAGCTTGTACAACAGAAGACCAGTTTGAAAGATATTTAAAATGGTGGGAACTCAGCCTTTTGTTCGAGTTCACAGAAGTGTTGAGTGTATTGGTATTAGCTCTAATTTCCTTATCAGACTCAGAATTAATCAGTTCAAATGTAGAATTAGTGTACATTGTAATGAGTTTGTCGCTCTTGCAATACTGTCAGAACCTGAGGAAGTTTCTGTTGTCTTCTCGAACAATGAAACAATGGAACAGTTATTGAATGTTGGCCATAACAGCAAATGGTTCTTGTCTGAAGTGAAGCAAAACTCATATAAGGCCTGTTGCAAAGGACATCACTGAGGAAAAGACTTTCAAATCCAGGACTTCAGTCAAAGATCAGCCTGATCTGATTTGGCTTGTGAGGATGGTAAATGCCAAATCATGGGATGTGCCAACATTCCTCTCCTTCTTTGAGACGTGATGTAGGCTCAGCATGATTGCTCTCAAACACCTTTTGCATAAAATCAACAAGGTGTTTTTTTATCTCAGGTTTTCTTTTCTACTGTAAAGTAGAATTGCACTTCTGCATGCTGAACATTACATGGTAGTTTCTTTCTTGAGGCATGAAATGGTAATGGTGTGCCACCCAGCTGTTGAAATTGTCCTTGATAGAAATCTTTACTAGAAGTTTTTAGGAACTCCTTGTCTTCCATGGAGGCTTCCAGCTCATTATCTTTAGTTGTTACATCAAACACTGTGGTGACAACATTATCATCCCAGAAATAAAGGACCTTGTAATTATTCCTTTGTGTAAAGAACTGCTGCATCCCTTTACCACAAATTTTGTCTTTGACATGGTACTGAGGTGGGCACTGTTTAAAACATGTAATGCAACCATTTGGCAGGACACGTGTCTTGAAAGGAGACATTGTGGAAGACATCCTGACATTACCCAGACGGACGTTGCGTATGATGACCCAGCCTAGGTCCAGGCACTAGGCATATAGTGCATTATGTGGCTTGCTGGTTTGTGCCTTGTATACCCTTGGGATATCTCTGCTGAGAAGCAGGAGAAATCAGCATTTCTGGTATGTGGTTAGCTATTTCCCATAAGTGAGAGTGGCAAGAGGCAGATGCAGAAGTAGGGATTTCCTCTCCTGTTGGTTGGAATCTGGTTGCACTCATTGAGGGTGGGCAATGGTATTGCTACACTGTCAATCATGGGAGCTGCTTCAAGACTAGTGGCTCTCCTGTCTAAAACTGTATTAATGCCAGCACAGGTACCCATGGTGTATGGTCAGGCATCTCCTGTTATGTTTAACAGGGCAAAAAGCTTTGATCTACTAGTAGACCCGTTACTATGATCATCTAGAACAGTAAACAATCTTACAGCTTTTTCAGGTGGACCCTTGGGGTATTCAAAAACTATGCATATTTTGGCAGTGGATTTGTCACATCCACAGACATCTGTACATGTTGAGAAAACTGAAGTATGAGGCATTGTTTGATGAAGGCTTTGCCCTGGGAGGATTACCTGTAGATAATGTGGAACTGTCTTGAAATAGATGAAGCGCTTGCATGTGATCATCTCTGTCACATTCTATGCACTTAATAGTAGCTTTACAGTTTTTAATATGGTGTTCTGTGGAAGCACAGCATTTGAAGCAAACCCTAAATTTCTTTAAAAGCTCTCTGCGATCTTGTAAGGGTTTCTTTCTAAAACCGACACACACTTTCTAAGCAGGTGTGGTTTGTTATGTATGGAACATTGGTGATTTAGGTTCTCGATTTTTTTTTTTTGTTCTGATCAGTCTTTTTAGGGACATGTGTAGTTTCAGGTAGAATTAAAATCCTTTTCAGAGACACTGGACCTGTGCAGTCTCTATTTGAAATGCATGAGCTTGCAGGCGGACCAAGAGGGTTGGACTTCCCAACGGAGAAACTTTGATCATTCTCAGTATCTGAAATTCTCCTAATGAACTCACAAATGTATGAAAAGGGAGGAAAGGAAACTTTATTTTCTTCCATGTTCCTCGATCCAAGTGATGAACCTATGGCAGGGTTGTCAATGTGAATAGCTTTGAGTCTTTTGATACTTTCAGCAGATTGAGGACTTAGCCACCTGATAAGCACTTTAGTTGTGACATCTAGTTCACTGATAGTGGCTTTGAAGGTCAATTTCCAGCCTTGTTAGTTTTCAGGTTTGTCATCAAACTTGGTGAGACCTGTCTTGGCGAGCTCTCTATGAAACATGTATTTAGTGAACTGTGACATGTTTGTGTTTTTGGACTTGGACTAGATGCAGACCATGTGGAACAAAGTCAGTTACATTGGCTGGTCTGTTAAGATTTAGTGACTATGGTAGTATTGGTGGTGCAAAAGTGTTCATACCCGACACTGACACTGAAGTTGATTGCTATGTTGGGTAAATAAATTTCATACATGGCAATAGATTCCCAAAGCACTATGAGATAGCTGAGAAAACAGCACAACAAATGCTGAGTGCTTTGAGGCTTGATGTTTCTTATTGGAATATTACAGTACATGCAGCTATCCAGCAAGGGATAAGTTACTCCTCTGTTTCAGGCACCAGAGAGTCTAGATTTCTGCTTGAGCTAATGAGTTTTTTCAACAGGGGTGCAGTGAGAAAAAAGTTTTAAAAGGAACCTAAAGCTCCCCTTGCTGACTCAAAATGCAAATATTAAATATTTTTTTTTATATACCTAACTTTAAAAAAAAAAAAAATCTCAAATTTTATTATGAATAAATAAAGAAAATGTGTGCACAACACTTAACATTTTTTTCAAAACATGCAGATTTTTGAAGTTACCGATAGGCCTAATGCTTAGATCATTGTTATCTCTTGTGTTATATATCTGTTTTAGCAGTAAGAGAAAGAAAGAGTAGGAATGGTATAGGGTTCATAGAAACATAATTACATCTGTACCTCTGTAAGAAAAAAATAAAATATATTAATAACAATGTAGCGCTACCCCCCCCCCCCCCCCGAGGGAACTGCTGGTATTCTCCCAGATCTTTCCTTGTTTCAACCCCACAGCCAGGCACATAGTATTTGCCACAGCCAGGTGCACAACTTCCACTTGTTACTCCAATGACAAGTCTAGGGGTTGTGGTGTTTTTTCTTTTTTGTTTTATTTTAGTTTAGGAACTTGGATAGGGGAAGGGGATTTAGTGGGTTACTCCAATTGATCTATTCACACTTGAGGACAGCTTTCTTGGTAGAACTGTGTAGCAGACTACAGAAAGAAGCAAAGTCCAGACACCAGATGTTGTCCCCTTTAGCCCACACCCAGAAGCTGACTTCTAGCACCCAGAAGGAGATTCAGCAACACCAGTCTCTAGGACCTTGGGGGTCTGTACTCACAAGGTCACCTTTCTCTGTGATATCAGACAGGATCCATGGACATCCTTCCTCAGTCAGCTCTCAGGAGAACTCTAGGTTTCAGCATTCATGGTTCAGGCACTTAAGCCTCCCACCTGAGGCCGCATGGCAGCCTGTGCTGGGGAGAGGTGACAGGCACCCTCCCCAACTGGACCTCTCCTCTATGGAGAAAGACTCAGATCTCATGTGCTCACTAAATATAAATACCAGCACCCAACATGCTCAGAGGTACCACTCCCTGTAATTGACTCAGAGGGCATTCATATTCATGCTGCTGCTCTGCATGGGTCACGCCTGTTCACCCAGAACCTTCCAAGGTTGCCTGGATACAGAGGAGCCAATCACAGCAGCGGCACTGTGAGTCCCACAGGTTACCTTCACTAAGTAATTGTTACTTTCCTATTAAGCAGAAAATCATATGCTGTGTTTTACCTAGCAATCTCCTGTTAAGCAGGAGACCACACTATATAAACTAACTACATTCTAGCACCTATCTCGGAGGGTGCTACACTAACAACTGTAATTAACTTTTTAGGGAGAACAAGGATTTCAAGGTGTACCAGGACCTCGTGGGCCTCCAGGAGAAGGACTTCTGGGACCAAAGGTCAGGGCATAGTTTCATGCATTTAATATTTCTAATTGTAAATGTTGTCCTAAATAAAATCTTACAGTGAAATATAAAACTGCTGTTTTTCAGGGTGACCGTGGCTCTGTTGGCGAAAGAGGAAGAAAGGGAGATAAAGGTGATAGTGGAGACCCTGGATCCCCAGGAGAAACAGTAAGATATATACTGTCTCATATACCATTGAAGAAGCATGCAACAGAGTGATCAGAAAATGTTTGTCAAAACACACTCCAAATCGGATCTAAACCATTCAAATATAGTTGGCTGTACAAGCGTTAGGACTGTCCTGACCATTTAAGTAGTTCTAATCTGAAGGCTACAGTTTTTTACCTTAAAGCATTCCTTTCATTAAAGTAAAAAACACTTTTATGTTCATTCCCCCCCCCCCCCAGCCCCACCTAAATACATACCCAAGCCCAATTTCGATCTAGAGCTGTGCCCGAGAGTAGCAGCGCTGCTCTTTCTCCCTCCTCACAGGACAATCTAATACTCTCCAGTTTTAGTAAATAAACCCCTTTGCTGTATCTAAGAAATATGACTTTAGAAATTATCTTTAATAATTCTGTATACGCACAACAGCTACCTAATTCAACAGCAATCCAATATTTTCTTTTTATAGGGCAGACAAGGCACTAAAGGAGAAGCTGGGTTAACAGTAAGTATATCTTAGAGTATGAATGACTAGTCAAGCTGGCAAATGGACTTTAAGTAGAAAGTACAATGATTGAATGAAAAGTGCACTAATCGAAAGCAGCGACTAACAATCTTTTTTTGACTAACCTACTGTAGACTGCAATTTGACTGGATTCCATGCACTTTGTATAGTCATTACACTTTGTACTGCCTTATTAAATAAGCCCAAAAAACTTATGTCAGCTAGTATTAATGGAATGTACTTAAGATATGTTGCATATGATCAACTAACTATAGTCTGTTAAAGAGCTTTTTTTTATTACACAGAGAGAAGATATAATTAAGATGATAAAGGAAATCTGTGGTAAGTAAACATATTTATGTTAACAGCATATGTAAGGCCCCCTTACACATGGGGCAGGCTCCATTGGAGTTCACCTGCTCATCGGGGACTCTGTCTGCTAAACCCTGCTGCGTAGGTGGATGGCTGGTCTGTGTCCTCTCCGCTTATGCAGAGCAGACACAGACACAGCCCTTTCTCCTCTAGGGGCAGTTGAATGTAAATGTACACCGCCTATCAGTTTACACCCGACCATCTGATCCGCCAGATGGATAGGAAACAGATCCCCATCCATCTCTTTTTAGCCAATAGAATTGGATTGGATGTCAGCTGGTTTTAAAGGACACACCTGCTGCCTTATAGAGAAGACTAGCGGGTCCGATCTAGTTCACCCATAAAACTGAAAGGCAGACCTAATCAGTCCGCCCGTGTGAAAGGTCCCTTGCACCACAAGAAAATAGGCATTAGTAACATTATTAGTAGGTCATTTGCTTTCTTTTCATTTTACAGTGGAAAACGTTATTCGTATTCTAGATAACAAAGTTGATGTAACTCTACAGTTCAGTTGTGTTTTATGAAAAATTATAATTCATTTGCACTCCAAACACCTGTTTTTTCTACCACATTATTCTTCTAATTCAATCTCAACCTTTGTTTCTTTTGGGTCAGCTCAAATCTTGCCTCCTACAGTAGTCTGGATTATCTGTTTTTAGTTATCCCATTTCAATGCCCAAAATATCTGTGGAGCTTCATATCTCCTATTTCTTATGGAGCTTGCCATACAAAGTGCAATATTGCAAAGGTATGGTTAGTTTTTTACTAGGCCAGGTATAATACCACAAGTGGTGTTGCAACGATTATGTTTTATCAGACCAAGAAGTTGGGAAGAACACTTTTTTGGGTTTTTTTGGTGCATAATAGTCTATTTTATTATGTTCTAGGAATTTAGAACAATTACAGTTAATGGTAGAAGACTATGCTACCATAGGGGGTTATTTACTAAAGGCAAATCCACTGTGCACTACAAGTGCTCTGCGAGTGCACTTGGAAATGCACTTGGAATTGCAGTCACTGTAGACCTGAAGGGGACATGCAAGGAAAATAAAAAACAGCATTTTTGCTTGCACATGATTGGATTATAGAAATCAGCAGAGCTCCCCCTCATTTCAAATCTTCCCCTTAGATCTACAGCTACTGCACTTCCAAGTGCAATTGCAGTGCACAGTGGATTTGCCTTTAGTAAATAAACGCCATCGTGTAGTAACAAGGTAGCAGAGGAGGCATCTGATTTTAGGCCAATGGCATTAGGGGTTGCAACACTTTTACTTATATAAGAATATATGTCTCTTCCTTCATACAGGCAACAGTAGATGTTTATTTCCATGCTGATCCTAAAGCTCTTGTTATTTTAAAGAGTGAGAACCTATGCAGCAATCTTTGATAATTGCCTCTACATTTTTTTTATCATAACATCCATTGATATGTGGTAGTGACACACCACTCAAGGGCGTAACTACAGGGGTTGCAGGGGTTGCAATTGCAACCGGGCCCCATGCTCCAGGGGGCCTTTGCGGCTCCCCTGTACACCTGGATAGGAGGGGTGGGCAGGGGCAGCATGTAGAGAAATCATTGTCCTCCTTTTTCCTCCTGTAGCTGTAAGAGGAAAATGGATAAGATTTGTTCCTCTGTATTCTGCCCCCGCCACTCCTCCTATCCAGTTCACTTGTGTCCTGCTGTCTCTGGGCCCCTGTGTGCTCCCCTGGTCACCCCCACCCCCTACTGTGCTGCCCCCCCCCCCCACTGTGCTCCGTTCCCTCTCCTGCCTGCTGCTGCAGGGGATGTGTCACAATGGAGAACCAGGAAGGGGTTGGTAAATATGTAATTTACCAGCTCCTTCCTTTTCAGAAAGGGGGCCCACTGTAGAACTTGTGAAAGGGTCCCACTGCGGGACCGTAATAAAGGAGCCAGCAACGAGAGTAAAGGGCCCCAGGATCAGTGGGAAGAGCCCCAGACTTAAAGTGAAGGGCCCCGACCAGGGGTCCGGGGGGCCCTTCATGATTTCTTGCACCAGGACCCTGAAGGATCTAGTTACGCCTCTGACACCACTACATACAAATCAGGCCTAAAAAAAGAGCCTATTAAACCCCTTTGTAAAGTGACCCATTAAAAGTATTAATTATGTAAGGAACAGTACCAAGAAAAAAAACAGTTGAGAAAAAGCAAAACAGCTTCATAAATTGAGCTTATATCTTGTAAATTTCCCTGTAAACACGCCTTTTCTTTCCTTTTTGCAGGTTGTGGTGTTAAATGTAAGGAAATACCTATGGAGCTTGTCTTTGTGATAGACAGTTCTGAGAGTGTTGGGCCGGAGAACTTTGAAATCATCAAAGACTTTGTAACTGCTCTTGTGGATAGAGTGACTGTAGGCCGAAATGCCACCCGAATAGGACTTGTGCTCTACAGTTTGGAGGTGCGTCTAGAGTTTGGCCTGAATAGATTCACCACCCAACAAGATGTAAAGCAAGCCATCAGAAAGATGATGTATATGGGAGAGGGCACCTATACAGGAACTGCCATTCGAAAGGCCACCCAGGAAGGATTTTTTGGTGCACGGTCAGGAGTCAGGAAAGTGGCCATTGTTCTCACAGATGGTCAGACGGACAAGAGAGAAGCTGTGAAGTTAGACATAGCCGTGCGGGAAGCTCGGGCTGCTAATATCCAAATGTATGCAATTGGAATTGTAAATGCTACAGATCCAACTCAACAAGAATTCATAAGGGAACTAAATCTAATAGCTTCCGACCCAGATACTGAGCACATGTATCTCATTGATGACTTCAACACTCTTCCAGGTAATAAAAGAAAAAAATTAACAATATAGTTATTTGAAGTTACAGCTTGTGTGTCTATACATATTTGTTCACTTTTTAAATTGTACAAATAAGGGACATGCTGATAAGAAGAGATAACAGAGTGATAGAGAGATGGGCTTTTGAGTCTGCTTCTCCTTTCACTGTTCAGTCACAGGCTGGTGGGAGGGCCAACATTTATAAGTATTGCCTGCAGCAGACAAAATTCAGATCTCCTGCCCTGACAGACATGGCTTTGGGCTTTTCTGTGTGGCTGAACTTTGTAATTCTTAGAACTGGATGGACAGAAATACAAATTCTTTGGCAGGTAAAATCCCTTAACCACTTAAGCCCCGGAGGATTTAGCTGCTCAAAGACCAGGGCCTATTTTGTGATTCGGCACTGCGTGACTTTAATGGACAATTGTGCGGTTGTGCGATGCTGTACCCAAATTAAATTAACGTCCTTTTTTACCCACGAACAGAGCTTTCTTTTGGTGGTATTTGATTACCTGTGCGATTTTTACTTTTTGCGCTATAAACAAAAAATTAAAAAAATTGTAAAAATCTAAATTTTCTAACATTTTAGGCCAATTTGTTTTCTGCTACATATTTTTGGTAAAAAAAATCGCAATAAGCGGATTTTGATTGGTTTGCGCAAAAATTATTGCGTTAACTAACTACGGGAAAGATTTATGTAATTTTTATTGTTTTTTTTTTTTAATTAATAATGGCGGCGATCTGCGATTGCGTTTTGCGGGACTGCGACATTGTGGGGGACAGATTGGACCCCTGACTGACATTTTTGACACTTTTGGGGGTACCAGTGAGATTACTACAGTAATCAGTGCTAAAAATATACACTGTTACTGTAAAAATGGCACTGGCAGGCAGGGCCGGTGCTTCCACTAGGCAAACTAGGCAGTCGCCTAGGGCGCATTGCCACCTAGGGGCGCAGCCAGGAGTCGGCACTCTCTCTCCTTTATTAATGATCCTTCTGGGCTGAGGGGAGGGGCGGCAGTGGGGGAGGAAGAAGGGACAGAGGAAGATGCCAGGTGTCTGGGGCAGTGGCAGAACCACCAAGCCTTGGCTTTGGGGGGGCCCCAGAAGGCAGGAAGGGAGCCCACCGGAGTGCTGCCTGCATGATGATCCTCTTCAGCTGGAGCTGAGCGGCCTAAACCCCAGGCAGGAAGTGATTATCTGCACTGAGCTGGTGGGCAGTCGTCATTTCCCTGGGTCGGTATTAAGCAGGGAGCGGAGGAGAGCTGAACCTGAGCCGGAGCTCGGCACTGGAGGGCGACACCTTTACTGGAATGGTCTGAGGAGGTTGGTGATGATGGGGAGCTCTCTAACTGCTGCTTCTTCCTCCACCAGGAGCCTGTTGGGGCTGTGGTGAGCACTGTGGTCCAGAAGAGGAGCATCCTGGGAAAAGGAATTACAGTGAAGAAGAAGAGAGTGCAGGCCACTCTCTTCATACCGCCCAGTGAGTGTCCCCAGAACAGGGGATCCGGGTCCCTGGGTGTGACATGGAGGATCCCTGGTGTGATGTGAAAGGGAATTGGGGTCACCAGGTGTGCCATGGGGAATCAGAGTCCCCAGGTGTGACATGGGGGTTAGGGGTCACCGGGTGTAAAAGGGGTTTGGGGTCACCAGGTGTGCTATGAGGAATTGGGGTCCCTGGGTGTGCCATGGGGGATTGAGGTCCCCAGGTGTGACATGGAGGAACACCAGGGTCCCCAGGTGTGACATGGAGGAACATCAGGGTCCCCAGGTGTGACATGGAAAAACATCAGGGTCTCTCCAGGTATGACATGGAGAAACATCAGGGGCCCCTGGGGTGACATATAGGAGCATTGGGGTCACTGGGTATGACAGCATTACATGGAGGAACACGGGGGTCCCTGGGTGCTACATGGAGGAACATCGGGGTCAGTGGGTATGACAGCAAGACATGGAGGAATATTGGGGTCCCAGAATGTGACATGGAAAAACATCAGGGTCCCTGGGTGTGACATAGAGGGACATCAGGGTCCCCAGGTGTGACATGGAGGAATATGGGGGTTACTGGGTACAACAGCATAACATGGAGGAACCATCAGATCAGGGTCACTGGGCGGGACATAGAAAAGCTTTTAACCCCTTCCCTTTTTTTTTTTTGGGGGGGGGGGGGGGGGGTGGGGCGCAAGTAGCTGGTCTTGCCTAGGGCGTAAAATAGTCTAGCACCGGCCCTGCTGGCAGGGAAGGGGTTAACTTTATTAGAGATCAAGGGGTTAAGTGTGTCCCTAGGGGTGTGCTTCTAACTGTCAAGGGGCGTGGCTTTTGATGTAACCACAGAGACATACGATCCTACATAGCAGGATCATATGATCTCTGCTTTTACACCAGGGAGAATGACAGACAGCTGTGTTTACATTAGCCGCCTGCCTTTCTCCCTCTCCAGCGGGAGATCGCGAGTGACCGGCGGACATTGGAGGCACCGGTCACTCGCACAGGGATGTCAGGGAACGAAAGGGGGCGGGAGCGTGCCTCCGGCGGCGCGCGCTCGCCCCCTATTGGCTCGTGGGCGAGTGACGTACCGGTACGTCACTTTGCCCAGGAGGGGCTGACCGCCGCAGTATATGTACAGCACTGTCCAGATAGAGGGTTCAGGGTCCTGCAGCCTCATAGGACAGTCAGAGCAGAATGAAAACTCCTCCTGCAAGCTTTAACCAGACACTCAAATAAGTCACAAGACTGCTATATACTGCTGATGAGAAAAGGTATTTACATTGCATCCGGAAAGTATTCACAGAGCTTCACTTTTTCCACATTTTGTTATGTTACAGCCTTATTCCAAAATGTATTAAATTCATTATTTTCCTCAAATTTCTACAAACAATATCCCATAATGACCACGTGAAAGATGTTTGTTTGAATTCTTTGCAAATTTATTAAAAATAAAAAAGGAAAAAAATCACATGTACATAAGTATTCACAGTCTTTGCTCTTACTTTGTTGAAGCACCTTTGGCACCAATTACAGTCTCAAGTCTTTTTGAGTATGATGCTACAAGCTTGGCACACCTAATGTTGGGCAGTTTCTTCCATTCTTCTTTGCAGGACCTCTCAAGCTGCATCAGGTTGGATGGGGAACATAGGTGCACAGCCATTTTCAGGTCTCTCTAGAGATGTTCAAGTCTGGGCTCTGGCTGGGCCACTCAAGGACATTCACAGAGTTGTCCCATAGCCACTGCTTTGCTATCTTGGCTGTGTGCTTAGGGTCTTTGTCCTGTTGGAAGATGGACCTTCGCCCCAGTCTGAGGTCCGGGGCGCTCTGGTGCAAGTTTTCATCAAGGATGTCTCTGTACATTGCAGCATTCATCTTTCTCTTGATCCTGACTAGTCTCCCAGTTCCTGGCGCTGAAAAACATCCCTAGAGCATGATGCTGCCACCAACATGCTTCACTGTAGGGATGGTATTGGCCAGGTGATGAGCGGTGCCTGGTTTCCTCCAGACATAATGCTTGCCATTCAGGCCAAAGAGTTCAATCCTTGTTTCATCAGACCAGAGAATTTTGTTTCTTATGGTCTGAGAGTCCATCAGGTGCCTTTTGGCAAACTCCAGGCGGGCTATCAATTGCGTTATACTGAGAAGTGGCTTCCATCTGGCCACTTCTCCATACAGGCCTAATTGGTGGAGTACTGCAGAGATGGTTGATCTTCTGGAAGGTTCTCCTATATCCACAGAGAAACGGTGGAGCGCTTTCAGAGTGACCATCCGATTCTTGGTCATTTCCCTGACTAAGGCTCTTCTCCCCTGATTGGTTAGTTTGGCTGGGCGGCTC
This sequence comes from Pelophylax lessonae, assembly GCF_965119305.1. Classification (NCBI taxonomy): domain Eukaryota; kingdom Metazoa; phylum Chordata; class Amphibia; order Anura; family Ranidae; genus Pelophylax; species Pelophylax lessonae. Next base: position 260,796,899 of record NC_138773.1, on the reverse strand, counting down.
ACTCTAGGAAGAATACTGGTGGTTCCAAACTTCTTCCCTTTATGGATGATGGAGGCCACTGTGCTCATTGGGACCTTTGATGCTGCAGAAACTTTTCTGTACCCTTCCCAAGATCTGTGCCTTGATACAATTCTGTCTTGGAGGTCTACAGACAATTCCTTGGACTTCATGGCTTGGTATGTACTCTGACATGCATTGTTAACTGTGGGACCCTATAGGTGTGTGTACCTTTCCAAATCATGTCCAATCAACTGAATTTACCACAGGTGGACTCCAATCAAGTTGTAGAAACATCTCAAGGATTATCGGTGGAAACAGGATGCACCTGAGCTTAATTTTGAGTGTCATAGCAAAGGCTGTGAATACTTGTGTACATGTGATTTTTTTCGTTTTTTTTTTTTTTATATAAATTTGTAAAAGATTTCAAACAAACTTCTTTCATGTTGTCATTATGGGTATTGTTTGTAGAATTTTGAGGAAAATAATGATTTTAATCCATTTTGTAATAAGGCTGTAACAACAAAATGTGGAAAACGTTAAGCACTGTGAATACTTTCCAAATGCACTGTATATGACCAGTCCAGTCACATGATCTGGCTCCCCTCTGTCAGCCAGTAGCGACTTCAGGGGAGAGAAGGAGCCGCCAACAACGGCTGCACAACGGGAGCCTATGGGTGACATCACTGCTCCTGGCTTTCACAGCTGTTGTCGGGTTCTCTCTCCATTCCCCTGCAGCTGCTTGTGGCTGACACAGGAAATCACAACTGGACTGAAAATAGGTAAGTATATACTGTATCTCACAAAAGTGAGTACACCCCTCACATCTTTGTAAATATTTTATTATATCTTTTCATGTGACAACACTGAAAAATTAAACTTTGCTACAATGTAAAGTAGTGAGTGTACAGCTTGTATAACAGTGTAAATTTGCTGTCCCCTCAAAATAACTCAACACACAGCCCTTAATGTCTAAACCACTGGCAACAAAAGTAAGTACACCCCTAAGTGAAAATGTAAAATTTGGGCCCAAAGTTGCAATATTTTGTGTGGCCACCATTATTTTCCAGCACTGCCTTAACCCTCTTGGGCATGGAGTTCACCAGAGCTTTACAGGTTGCCACTGGAGTCCTCTTCCACTCCTCCATGATGACATCACCTAGCTGGTGAATGTTAGAGACCTTGCGCTCCTCCACCTTCCGTTTGAGGATGCCCCACAGATGCTCAATAGGGTTTAGGTCTGGAGACATGCTTGGCCAGTCCATCACCTTTACCCTCAGCTTCTTTAGCAAGACAGTGGTCATCTTGGAGGTGTGTTTGGGGTCATTATCATGTTGGAATACTGCCCTGCGGCCCAGTCTCTGAAGGGATGGGATCGATCATGCTCTGCTTCAGTATATCACAGTACATATTGGCATTCATGGTTCCCTCAATTAACTGTAGCTCCCCAGTGCCAGCAGCACTCAGGCACCCCTAGACTATGACACTCCCACCACCATGCTTTACTGAAGGCAAGACACACTTGTCTTTGTACTCCTCATCGGGTTGCCGCCACACACGCTTGACACCATCTGAACCAAATAAGTTTATCTTGGTCTCATCAGACCACAGTACATGGTTCCAGTAATCCATGTCCTTAGTCTGCTTGTCCTCAGCAAACTGTTTGCAGGGTTTTTTGTGCATCATCTTCAAAAGAGGCTTCCTTTTGGGACGAAAGCCATGCAGACAAATTTGATGCAGTGTGTGGTGTATGATCTGAGCACTGACAGGCTGACACCCCCCACCCCTTCAGCCTCTGCAGCAATGCTGGCAGCACTCATACCTCTATTTCCTAAAGACAACCTCTGGATATGACGCTGAGCATGTGCACTTAACTTTTTTGGTTGACCATGGCGAGGCCTGTTCTGAGTGGAACCTGTCCTGTTAAACTGCTGTGTGGTCTTGGCCACTGCACAGTTTCAGGGTCTTGGCAATCTTCTTATAGCCTAGGCCATCTTTATGTAGAGCAAGGGTGGGGAACCTTTATTCTGCCAAGGGCCATTTGGGTATTTATAAAATCATTCAGGGGCCGTACAAAATTATAAACCTAAAAATGTGCCTGTTATATTTGGTCAAAAATTTCATTGACTCACCCCTAATGTGATGGCTGCAACTGCTTCTCTTTGGTGAGGTGTGTGATGTTAGCTGGTATTGGTGATGTTGCTACTCACAACTGGTTTTCCAGGTTTGCGTCAATCAGTCTGGAGCGCAGTCGACTTTGTGGTGGTAAGTTTGGAAAAGAACTGCTGGTGGGTAATGCTGGTGGGTATAGCTGGCTGGTATTGCTGGTGGGTACAGCTGGCTGGTACTGCTGGCTTGTACTGTGCTATGGGTACTGCTGGCTGGTACTGCTGGCTCAGGCTGGTACTGCTGTGGGTATTGCTGATTCAGGCTGGTACTGTGCTGTAGGTACTGCCTTGGGTACTGCTGGCTCAGGCTGGTACTGTGCTGTGGGTACTGCTGGATAGTACTGCTGTGGGTACTGCTGGCTGGTATTGCTGTGGGTACTGCTGGCTGGTACTGTGCTGTAGGTACTGCTGTGGGTACTACTGGATCTGGCTGGTACTGCTGTGGGTACTACTGGCTCTGGCTGGTACTGCTGTGGGTACTGCTGGTTCTGCTGTGTGTACTGCTGGCTGTGGCTGGTACTGCTGGCTCTGGCTTATACTGCTGTGGGTACTGCTGGCTCTGGCTTATACTGCTGTGAGTACTGCTGGCTCTGGCTGGTACTGCTGTGAGTACTGCTAGCTCTGGCTGGTACTGCTGGCTCTGGCTGGTACTGCTGGTTCTGGCTGGTACTGCTGTGTGTGCTGCTGGCGGGAAATGCTGGCTAGCAGCAGGAGAAAGAGGCGATGTTTCCTGTATTGGTCACAGGCGGAGTACATTTGATATCACTCCGCCTGTGACTCACTCAGACTGTCAGAATGGAGCCGGAACTATACAGGAAGCATTGGCTCCGTTCTGACAGATCAGCTGAGAGACACAGACTCAGCTGCACGGGGGGCTGGACCAAATAACTTTGAGGGCCGCATACGGCCCCCGGGACGTAGGTTCCCCACCCCTGATGTAGAGCAACAATTCTTTTTTTCAGATCCTCAGAGAGTTCTTTGCCATGAGGTGCCATGTTGAACTTACAGTGACTAGTATGAGAGCATGACAGTGATAACACCAAATTTAACACACCTGTTCCCCATTCACACCTGAGACCTTGTAACATTAACGAGTCACATGACCCTGGGGTGTACTCACTTTTGTTGCCAGCGGTTTAGACATTAATTGCTGTGTGTTGAGTTATTTTGAGGGGACAGCAAATTTAGAATATATACTGTATATAGATACTGTACATCTTTCACAGGTTAGTATAGGTTAGTATAGGTGTTAGGAGGGGGAGGGAGCATTGTTAAGACTTGTTAGGCTTTAGCTGGAATTCTACCTACTTTTACCTCTTTAAGAATAATTACCTTTTATGTCTTATTAATTGGATTATCTCTATACAGCTTTGGAGTCTAAACTGGTGAACCAGTTCTGTGAAGATGAAAATGGTGCTCTCATATACAACCGAATAGGAAGCAAAATCAACCCAATGTTCCCGATCAAAGGCTCTTCCACGATTACCTACCCTGGAGCTGAAGTGAACAGAGTGAACACAGAAGAGACATTAAGATTAGAAGAAAAACGTAAACTGGAAGAAAGAATCAGATTGGAAGAAGAGAGAATTCGACAAGAACAAATTCGTAAAGAAGAAGAAGAAAGAATTAGGCAGGAAGAAGAAAGACGAAGGGTAGCTGAAGAAAAACTCAGACAGACACAAGTTCCGGTATGGCAACTGTAAAATGTTTACTGTGAACAATGACAAATATTTTATGAACTGTGTGTATGTGAATATATATTGTAGATGCTTGGTGCCTTTATATTTAGACACAGTGGACACTGACACAAATCAGTGCTATTCAAAATAAGCATGAAACACCCAACACCTAAACAAAAAGTAACATTCACACAGTATGTGATGCTTTGTCAGGGCTAATGATCTCCAAAAGTTTCTTAAAGCTGAGCTTCAGGCAGATGTAGAAGACACACACTAATGTGGCTCTGTATTTAATAATACATCATTACATTTGTTTGTAAAAGTGGTTGTAAACCCTTAGACCCCGTTCACACTGGGGCGACCTGGTCGCCTGACAGGTCGCCTGCCACAGAGAAGCTGTGGACCCGTTCTAATAGGAGCGACACAAGTCACTCCGACTTAGAAAAAGGGTCCGGAGCTTCTTTGGGGCGACCTGGAGCGACCTGCATTGACTTCAATGATATGAAGTCCGTGCCGGCCGCTCCGAGGTCACGGTGCGAGCTGCGCCCCGCGACCTGTGAGGTCGCCCCGGCAAGTAGCGTCAGTGTGAACGGGGTCTTACATTTATCCATGGGCATAGCAAGCCTCAGTTGATAAATTTAACATTTATTCAATTTGTTCAAAAAAAATCACATTGAGGACGTGATCATTAGCTCAATCTCAGTTTTTGCAGATGACACAAAACTAAGCAGGGCAATAACTTCACGTCATGATGTAGAAATCTTACAGAATGACCTGAACAAAATAACAGAGTGGGCAACTACATGGCAAATGAGGTTTAATGTGGAGAAATGTAAGGTATTGTACTTTGGGACTAAAAACATAAACACAAAATACCCCTTTTGGGGGAACCTCTGGGGGAATCAAAAATGGAGAAAAATCTTAGTAGAAGAGTAGAAGATAGGCGCTAAGCAATAGCATGCAATGTCAAGCTGCAGCTGCCAAAGTCGGCAGAAAATTAGCATGCATAAGGAAGGGGATATATTCCAGAGATAAAACTATAATCCTACCACTTTTTAAAACCATGGTCTGACCACATCTGGAGTACTCTGTCCAGTTCTGGTCGCCAATCCTCAGAAAGGATGTGTTGGAACTGGAGAGAGTCCAGAGAAGGGCAACTAAACTAATTAGGGGATTGGAAGACCTTAACTATGAAGAGCGTTTTGCAAGCGCTTGATTTATTCTCCCTGGAGAAGAGACGCCTGAGAGGCGACATGATAGAACTTTACAAATACCTCAACGGTGATCTCAGCATAGAAAAAAAATGATTCAATCGCAAGGAATGTAAGAGGACATGAGGCCATTCAATGCGATTACAGGAGAAGCATTTTAAGCTCAGGCTACGCAGGGTTTTTTTTTTACAGTAAGGGCTATAAGATTGTGGAACTCTCTACCACAAATGGCAGTAACTGAGGGAAGTATGGCTACTTTTAAAAGACTCTTGAACATACATCTCAAAGATCAAAACATTCAGGGGTATGGCAAATGTATACATCTGCACAAACTTACACAGGTTGAACTAGATGGACTATTGTCTTTATTCAACCTCAACTACTATGTAACAATGTAACTATGTAGGATGAAACATATCCTCCTACATAAGTTACACTCTTTCTTCACTACAGACTTCTAAAACACTCAGATCAGGCCTTTTCTCAGCTCTGGCAGGCAATGGAGTTGGAATCTGATGTCAGTGGAGGGAAAGGACACTTCTACACAATCCCATGGGGAAACATGCAAAGCTAAGGCTATCAATCAACTTCAGTGTGCTAGAGGTGGGGTGAGGCCATCTCCAAGATTCTGTGATGTTGGGATAACTAGTCAGAACTGACTAAGGCAGATAGCAGAGGGAAGAGAAATTAGACAGAAATCACACTCAGTGCTTTGGATTGAGGCTAGTACACACTATAGAAGGATTTTTCATTTCAAAGGTTTGCAACCACTTTAAATGCAAGCAGTTTAAGGACCTAAATGTGATTTGGTATCCAACCTCTGTAGAGCTGCATTCAGTCTGAGAGTGAGAGGGGCAGCCCTAGGAGCAAATCAGGTGTGCTCATGCAAGTGAGCCGACAAGGAGCGGGCTGATAGGAGAAGTGGGTGGAGTGAAAAGAGAGATAATATAATTTGCTTGCTTCTTTGATTTCACTGTCCATTAAGCAGGCAAGATGTTGGGAGGTGGCATCACAGTGATTCTAACTAAAAAAGAGAAAATATGCAAGGGCTCATTAATACCAATAGCCATAAGTGAGCCCTTGAAGGCAGCAGTGATCATGCATCGTAAATTATACATCTCACTGTTTACTTGTTTATCAACTTTCCTAAGATATCATTATAACATTTTATTTCAATCATATTTATTTGTTGCAGCAGGTGTACTAAAACACACTGCACTGAAAAAAGTTGGTGATCGTCGTACTTTTCTCAGTGCACACCACTGCAGCACAGCACTGTGAACTGAACTCATAAGACATAAGGAAAATTGCCTTTTCTATGCATTGGGATTGCATTGGCCAAGCCCCCCCCCCCCCCGGGCAGCTCAACACATATACTGTAGTGTGTTCAGGCCCTAACAGGGCTTTGTAAAATCTCACTACTGGATGGATAGAAATACAAATATTTTAGCAGGTAAAAAAGCTCTGAGCAGAAAAAAATGGGCAGCGCAGTGTGTATGGAGCTGCCTAACTGAAGACCGGTCAGGGTGCCCATGACCTGTTGTGGCATGGACGCCACTAGACTTTTGAAGGTATGCTGTGGTATTTGGTGCAAAGATGGCGGTAGCAGATACTTTAAGCCCTTTAAGTTGCAAGGTGGGGTCTGCATGGATTGGACTTTTTTTTCCAGCACATCCCACAGATCCTCGATGGATTGAGAATTTGGATGCCAAGTCAATACCTTGAATTCATTGTTGTGTTCCTCAAACCATTCTTGAACCATTTTTGCAGTGTGGCAGGGTGCATTATCCTGATAAAAGAGGGAACTGCCTTCAGGGAATACCATTTCTATGAAGGGATGTACTTGGTCAGCAACAATGTTTAGATAGGTGATACATGCCAAAGTAACATCCACATGAATGGCAGGACCCAAGGGTTCCCAGCAAAACATTGCCCAAAGCATCTCTCTGCTTCCGTCGACTTGCCTTTTTCCTATACTGCATTTTAGTGCCATTTCTTCCTCAGGTAAGTGATGCACACACACCCAACATGTTCATGGGTTTAGTCATCATTTAATATACAATGTAGAAAGAATATAACCTAATTTTATACTAAGCACTCCAATGAAATCATTAATTGTCCAACAATGGATCATTGCTTACTTTCACCACTAATATTTGCTGGCCAATGATCTTACACCATCTGCCTATTATTTGATCTACTTTTGAATGTTTCATTACAATTGTTTGGTAACCTTCAGATTCTGTAAAATGCATTGGTATGAACTATGAAGAGAGAATGTAGAGGACAAAGCTTTTTAATATATGTCCTGCCTGAGGTATGGTTATGAAAGGCATGACAGCTAGCACAGTGTGGGATCTCTGATTGGAGAATCTTGCTGTGTGGTCACAAATGAGTCTAAATACAGGATTTTAACTGTTTGTCCTTCAATTATCTATTGGGTTTACAGAGAAAAGATGTAGTTATTGTACCAAGTGTGGATGTGGGAGAAGATGAATATGAGGACTATGGTGATGAAGATGAAGAAACAGAGACACCTTCATCTAATACTAGAGGTAAATGATGTGCTTTATTTTAAGATTTATTTTTAAGGGAGATTAGAACACCTTTAAGTTGTTTATTGCTTTCTGTATGCCCAGCTATCACGGAAAGTAAAAGAAAATCCTAAATATTGGGGTTTCCTCAGAACATGAATAGAAGAAATCTTTCAGTGCATACAATAGTTGTAGTGACTCTGGTGACAACAAGGGATTCCCTCACTTTGGTGGGATTTCCTACTACTTCCTGTTTGGCTATGGGACAGAAAGTGTTTTAAAATTTCCCAAATTGGTTACACATTGCCTACTTTAGGAAGACCTTGCACCTAAAGCAAGGCCTGTGCACTTAGCTTGGACTTCTTTGCAAAAACGCTGCCTTAAACCCCGCCCCCCAAAAAAAAAAAACTGTAGGGGAAAAACGTGCATCAAATTCCACCCAGCTTAGATTGTGCAGGGAAGAATTGGAAACCCTGTCATTTTCTTTTTTTTTGCAATCTGTGTTACTTCTGGGTAGATTCACCTCTTTACTAGTCCTGGTGATCGTTATCATTAGGCCAAATCTGTCTCGCCAGGCCTTGTCATGTGGCCCTCACACTCAGTTTTTCAGACAGAACATGGCAGGGGAGATGGAGTTGCATACCCCTAATTCCTCCACTCTGTACACAGCACACCCCAAACTCTGCGTTCTGTACTTAGTGCACTCCTGAGCTTGGCACTCTGCAGGTAACGCACCCCTAACGCACACATAGTACAACCCTGAACTCCACACTCTGTGCATAGGGCACCTCTGGAACTGCACTTTGTATGTAGCGCACCCCTGCACCATGCACTCTGTACGTAGTGCACCCCAGATACAACCGGCCCTTTGAGGGTAACCATACTGCTGATGTGGCCCGTGATGGAATTGAGTTTGGCACCCCTGCCCTACACAGAAAGTGCTGAGACATCCAAAATGTTACTTCAGAACAAGAGGTGACAATAAAACTCCCAAAGGGGTCGAATGTTTAGGTGATAACTGTTTAAGTGGAGATTTTCCTTTACTTTCCTTGCAAGTGCAAGACAGGAAGTGATATGAAATCTCCACAATGGGACACAGTCAACAAAAAAAAGGGAAAGGGGTTTTAACTGTTCCCTACCCTCGCCAAAACTAAAAACTTTTGGCTATACATATACTTTAAGAAACAATACAATGAAATATAAATGCACTAGATCAATTCATTTACTTTACTGGAAGTATATTTTATTTTTTGCTTATTCTATCCCATAGTGGTTTTGTCACCAGGTGGAAGTTCATCTAAAGAGAAAACATCATCTTCATCATCTTCATCATCAAGGACCTCGTCTTCTTCCACTGTAATATTATCTCCATCAAATTCAGCTGAAAGAAATGTGCCAACACAACCATCAATAGGTAAGCATGGGCCCTAGCTTTTTACTGTTTAAACCACACATAGGTGAATATAGGTGTTAGCATTAACCACTTGCCCACTGGGCACTTAAACCCCCTTCCTAACCAGACCAATTTTCAGCTTTCAGTGCTCTCACATTTTGAATGACAATTACTCAGTCATGCAACACTGTCCCCCTATGAAATTTTCATCCTTTTTTTCACACAAACAGAGCTTTCTTTTGGTGGTATTTAATCATAATTAGGTTTTTTATTTTTTGCGCTATAAATGAAAAAAAATGAAAATTTTGTAAAAAAATGAATTTTTCTTAGTTTTGGTTTAAAATTTTGCAAATTTAGTCATTTTTCTTCATAAATTTTGACTAAAATTTATACTGCTACATATCTTTAGTAAAAATAACCCAAATAAGTATACATTTTTTGGTCTTTGTGAAGGTTATAGAGTCTACAAGCTAAGGTGCCAATCATTGAAAATTGATCACACCTAAAGTACTGACAGCCTATCTCATTTCTTGAGACCCTAACAAGTCAGGACAGTACAAATACCCCCCAAATTACCCCTTTTTGGAAAGTAGACATTCCAAGGTATTTAGTAAGAGGCATTGTGAGTTTTTTGAAGTTGTAATATTTTCCCACAATTCTTTGCAAAATGAAGATTTTTTTTTTTTATTATTTTTCACAAAATGGTCATATTACGAAGTTATTTCTAACACACTGTACAGGCATATTTGCAACTACACCCCAAAATACATTCTGCTACTCCTCCTGAGTATGGCGATACCACATGTGTGACACTTTTCTACAGCCTAGCCACATACAGAGGCCCAACATCCAAGGAGCACCGTCAGGCGTTCTAGAAGCAAAAATTACACATATAATTTTCTGACGACTTATCACACTTTTGAAAGTCCTGGAGCACCAGGACAATGGAATTACCCACAACATGACCCCATTTTGGAAAGAAAACACCCCAACACATGATCTAGGAGGCATAATGAATCTTTTGAACATGTCATTTTTTTCCTCAAGTTTTTGGAAAATGTGGAAAGAAAACCAAAACGCATTTTTTTTACACAAAGTTGTAAATTTATAAGACATTTCTTACACATAGCATGCACATAGCAAAAATGACACCCCAAAATACATTCTGCTACTCCTCCTGAGTATGGCAATACCACATATGTGACACTTTTCCACAGCCTGGCCACATACAGAGGCCCAACATGCAGGGAGCACCGTCATTTCCTGACTTCCCATTACAATTTTGTGAGACACTGTAGGGCAATGGTCCTCAACTCCGGTCCTCGGGCCCACTAACAGGCCAGATTTTAAGTATTACTTTGGGGAGATGCAGACTAGAATACTGCAATCACTGAGCAGCAAATGAGATCACCTGTGATGTAATTTAGTTATCTTGCAAACCTGGCCTGTTAGTGGGCCCCGAGGATTGGAGTTGAGGACCACTGCTGTAGGGCACTGATAAGCATTGTAGTTGCACTGATGTGGCATGGATGTGGCCCAGATGAGCACTGACGTGGCATGGATGTGGCACTGATGAGCACTGATGTGGCATGGATGCGGCACTGATGAGCACTGACGTGGCATGGATGTGGCACTGATGTGGCACGGATGAGCACTGATGTGGCACGGATGAGCACTGACGTGGCATGGATGAGGCACTGATGAGCACTGACGTGGGATGGATGTGGCACTGATGAGCACTGATGTGGCATCGATTAGCCCTGATGTGGCATTGATGTGGCACAGATGAGCACTGACGTGGCATGGATGAGGCACAGATGAGCACCCTGACGTGGCATGGATGTGACACAGATGAGCAGTGACATGGCATGGATGTGGCATTGATGTGGCACGGATGAGCACTGACGTGGCATGAATGTGGCACGGATGAGCACTGACATGGCATGGATGTGGCATGGATGAGCACTGACGTGGCATGGATGTGCACTGAAGTGGCATGGATGTGGCACGGATGAGCACTGACGTGGCATGGATGAGCACAGATGTGGGATGGATGAGCATGGATATGGCATGGATGAGCACTGAGGTGGCACGGATGAGCACTGAAGTGGCATGGATGTGGCATGGATGAACACTGACGGGGCATGGATGAGCACAGATGTGGGATGGATGAGCATGGATGTGGCATGGATGAGCACTGAGGTGGCATGGGTGGGCACAGTTGTGGGATAGATGAGCATGGATGAGCACTGAGACAGCATGGACAGACACAGATGTCGCACAGATGAGGCACGGATGAGGCACGGATGAGGCATGGATGAGCACGGATGAGGCATGGATGAGCACGGATGAGGCATGGATGAGCACGGATGAGGCACGGATGAGCACGGATGTGGCATGGATGAGCACTGAGGTGGCATGGGTGGGCATGGATGTGGCATTGATGAGCACTGATGAGCACTGAGGTGGCATGGGTGGGCATGGATGAGGCAGGGATGAGGCATGAATGGGGCACGGCTGAGGCACTGATGGGGCACGAATGAGGCACTGATGGGGCACGAATGAGGCACTGATGGGGCACGAATTGGGCACAGTTGAGGCAGAGGAGGCGTGCAGCTGCAGTTTCTCTCCTCTCCTCGCACACTGTACCGATTGCTGTGTACAGCGTCTGAGGAGAGGAGAGAAATAAACCGGACATGCGCCGGTTTTTTGTGACGTGATCGCTCCGTCATTGGACGGAGCGATCACGTGGTAAAGGACCGCTCTCATTGGCCCTTTACCACGATCCGTGTTGCGTCGGGTCCCCGGGACCCGGCGAGCACGGACACTACCGTGTGCGCGCCCCAGGGGGCGCGCGGGAGAGCGGTTCTGGGAGGACGTCCATGTACGCACTCTCAGAACTAGACAACCACTTTGCGGCCGTATTTTCACAATAGGCCGGTCGGAAAGTGGTTAATATGTGTTAAAGCCAGGGCAATTTTAATAAAAAAAAATGGTGAAAGGTCTGAGGAATAAAACATATCAGGAGAGATTTCAGGAACTTAATATGGAGGAAAGAAGGGAACAGGGGGACATGATTGAAACCTTTAAATGCATCAAGGGGGTAAATAGGGTTCAAGAGGGCAGTATTTTCATAATGAAACCAAGATAAAGCACACAGGGATATGACCTCAAACTAACAGGAGGATTTTTCAAAACTAATTTTAGAAAACATTTTTTAACTGAAAGAGTTGTTGATGTGTGGAATATACCGTATTTATTGGCGTATAACACGCACCGGCATATAACACGCACTTTCATTTTAGGATGGAAGTTTCAGGAAAGAAAGATTTTCAGGAAATATGGATTAAAGAATTAAAAATAATAGTACATAGCCCCTTTCATTATATAGCCCCCCTTTACATTACACAGCCCCCCCCCCCTATGCAAAGTAAATAGCAAAGTACATACCCCCTTTTATTATACCCCCCCATGCACTACCAGGAGAACCCCAGTCTCCTGGGACAGCCCTGTCAGCGTACTCTAAAGTAAAAAATAAAAAAAAATCACTGCCAGCCCCTTTTCATAGATGCTTCCTGCATTCAGTGTCAGTGTCATTGTGAATACCTTGTTAGCGCCATTCTTTCATATGCGATCATGTGACCGCTCTCCTGTGACGTGTAATGGCCGGTCATGTGAGAGAGCGGACAGAGAGACGGAAGCTTACAAGGTATTTAGAGGCATTTAAATGACAGTGATGTGATGTATGTAGGAAGGATTTATAAAAAGGGGCAATAATCGGCGTATAACACGCACCCATTGTTTGCACTAGATTTCCAGGGGGAAAAAGTGTGTGTTATACGCCGATAAATACGGTACTTTCAGCAGAGTTAGTCAAAAGCAAGTGGCATCAAACATGCTTGGAGCAAACATAGATCTATACTCAGAAAATAAAGGTAACAAAGTTAGTTAAAAAAAAATTAAAAATAAATGAGCAGACTCAATGGACCACTTGGTCTTTTTCTGCTGCCACTTTTCTATGTTTCTATGATTTTAATTGTATTTTTTTTAATTTAACTGGGACTCCAGGCACGGTAAAACCTGCAAAAGCAGCTCAGGCTGCAATACACATCTGTAATCAGAGATGTCCACCAAAATGCTTCTATTCTGCCACAGGAAGTCCTCAGTCTCCTGGAAGACTGGGAAGTGGGAACATACTATAAATAAATGAGTGTCACCCCCAAGGATACGTCACCATGGCTTCCTTAATTTATTATCACATCAGCACCAGTATCTGCATCCCCAAGGGCTCTATTATCTAAATGCCCTTGTTTCTGTAGCTTTAGTTGTGTTGCAGCAATACCTAGATGTTTATCAATGCTCACATCCTTGTGTTCCTCCTATTTCAGAGTACATTCAGGATGCACGGTGCAAACTGCCATTAGATCAGGGCCCTTGCAGGACATACATAATAAAATGGTATTATGACAAACAAGCCAATTCCTGTGCCCAATTCTGGTATGGAGGCTGCAGTGGTAACGGTAATCGCTTTGATACAGAAGAAGAATGTAAAAAGTCCTGTGTTTACTCCCTAGATGGAGGTAAGTGATCCTGTTTCCATACAAGATAGGACTCCCTGTCATATTTAATGCACATCTTTTTCATCTTCCATATTCCTGTATGTATTCTTCTTTTAAGCTTCTTACATTATTTGTTCTTTTAATGTATCCTTCTATATGTTAAAGTGCATATAAAGCCAATATGTTTTATAGTTTTGGATAGGATAGGGATGGGTTAGAACCTCTGTTGCTTTTTAACCACTTAAGCCCCGGAGGATTTGGCTGCTAAAGGACCAGGGGTTTTTTTGCGATTTTTTACTGCATGACTTTAACGGACAATTGCGCGGTCGTGCGACGCTGTACCTAAACGAATTTGACGTCCTTTTTTTCCCACAAACAGAGCTTTCTTTTGGTGGTATTTGATCACCTGTGCGATTTTTTGATCACGCGCTATAAACAAAAAAAGAGCGTAAATTTTGCAAAAATAACAATATTTTTCACATTTTTTTATATGAAATTCCCCCCAAAAAAAAGTAAAAATCAAAATTTTTTATCATTTTTCGGCCAATTTGTTTTATGCTACATATGTTTGGTAAAAAAAATCGCAAAAAGCGTATTTTGCTTGGTTTGCGCAAAAGTTATCGCGTTTACTAACAAAGGGAAAGATTTTTGTCATTTTTGGTGTTTTTTTTTTAACGCGTAATGGCGGCGATCTGCGATTTTTTTTTCGGTACTGCGACATTGCGGCAGACAGATCGGACCCTTGACTGACATTTTTGACACTTTTGGGGTTACCAGTGACTGCAGTAATCAGTGCTATACATATGCACTGTTACTGCAAAAATGACACTGCAAAAATGACACTGGCAGGGAAGGGGTTAACTTTATTGGACAGGGAGGGGTTAAGTGTGTCCTAGGGGCGTGCTTCTAACTGTGCAGGGACATTCCTATTGGTGTAAAAGCAAAGATCAACCGTTCTATATAGTAGAACGGTCAGATCTTCACTTTTACACAGGGAGAACTGACAGGCAGCTTGTTTACACAAGCCGCTCTGTCTTTCTCCCTTCACAGGAGCGATCGCAGTGTGACTGGCGGACATCGAGTCCGCCGGTCACACGCACTGACTTGTCTGTGAACGAGCCGCGGCGGGCGTGCGCCCGCGATAGGCTCGCAAGTCAGTGACAGGCGAGTGACGTACCGATACGTCACTCTGCCTGGCCGGGGCTGACCGCCGCAGTATATAGTCGTGCGGCGGTCGGCAACCGGTTAAATTGCTGTTTATCAGTAAGATCACTTTATTAGTATTACCAAGTAAGCAGATTTAGGATCTTAGGTGCAAAGATCTCACAACTAAAGTTCCTAAAATACAGAGGCTAATGAATTATACAGCCCATCACTAAATACACAAAATGAAGTGATTCCAAGGCCTCATGCACACAGGGCATTTTTACAGCCGCTTTTAGGAGCGTCAGACGGTTTTCGTTGCAGCCTAAAAAGGCTCCTCTATGTTATTCTATGGCCTCATGCACACATAGGATTTTAGGAGCTGTAGGTGGCATTGGCGTTTTTAAGCTGTAAAAAAACCCCAGGGCCAGCGCGTTCTGGAGCAGTAGCGTTAAGCTATAAAAATGCCTGACGCTGCTAAAGGCTGCTTAACGCCGCTTACAGCATTAGGCCACAGCAGACGTTTTTAAGCTGTAGTATTTGGATTTGAGGTTGGAAAATAGAAGAGGGCAGAGAAAAGCTGCTAAACCCTAACGTTGCTGCTAAACGTGGCTAAAACGTGCATTAATGCCAATACAAAACGCTTCTAAAAGCACGTTTTTACAGCTGTTTTTTCCAGGCTTTTCAGAACTGGCTTTTCAGCTCGTTTTTTTAAACGCCCCGTGTACATGAGGCCTAAAGCCTTTGTGTTTTTTTTACCTTGATGTACTCCCTGCATTTGAGTAAAAACACCCCACTAACTATCCCCCTCCCCCTCTAGACATTTACCTGAGCCTGTCAGCGACCCAGCACTGTGTGGTCTCCTCTCCCTTTCCGTCCTCTTCTCACAGGGACTTGGACAGCAGCAGGAGCCATTGGCTCCTGCTGCTGTGAGTCAAAACCTGCAAGCAGACAGAGGGGACGGAGCCAAGCTACACTGTGTGTTTCTATAGACGCACGCAGGATGGCTTTGGATTGAGCCCAAAGGTGTGCCCCCATAGCAAGCTGCTTGCTATGGGGGCACACTGAGAAGAAGAGGAGTCTAGAGCGCCAGAGGGGGACCACAGAAGAGGAGGATCGGGGCTGTTCTGTGCGAAACCATTGCATAGAGCAGGTAAGTATAACGTTTATTATTTTAAGGGGAAAAAAAATGTGAGCATGAACTTTAGCTATCAGATTTGGGTCAACTGACTCTTTAGAGCTTATTTTATCTTATAGTATATTTTATTATATTTAATTCATTTTTTTCCTTAACTCTTTTTTCTACAGAGAAATAATGTGGCGCTTATAGTCCTCTAATAAATGGTGCTACTCTTGAATCTGAAGGATTTGTTTGTAAGGACACATCTTAAACAATCCCTGAAACGTGCCCGTTCTTCAATTCAGTTGTCTCTGATGATCGTAAAGTGTGATTTCCGAGGAGGAAAGCTTCAGAGAACAATCACCTTCATTTTAAGATTATGGTTATTTCTTTATCTCAAGGACATACGTGCTTTGTGCTCACCAGGAGGATGTGTATCATACTGCATGTTCTACGAGTTCAGGGATTATGTGGACCATGTTCAGTAACAACTGGAGAATCTTTGCTCACTCCTCTCTGATAAATACAGAAATGGACTGTTTTCTCTAGTAAAAGGAACACAAAAGAAGAAAAAAAAAACTCTTTTTGCAAAAAGTCAACTAATATTGCAGGAATAAAAGCTCTTAAATGTGTAGAGAACTGGAGGTATTAGCTAAAATGTATATATATATATATTTATATATATATACATGTATATATCTGTGCTTCCTTTTGCTCTATTAAATATACAATTGGAAGCATTTTAATATATCTTTTTTATTAGTGCAAAAAATACCTGTTGATTTATTTTTTCAGAAATTCAAAGCTGTCTATCTGACCTGTGCTTTCTGTCTGTTTCATCGCAAAGAGACTATTTAGCTGTGGAGAAGAAGACAGTGAGAGTGGTTGAGTAGTAGCAAAAGAGATTGGGCAGGGCTGACCACTCATATTGTTTGCTGTCAGCCAACAATAGGCAGGGCTTTTTTTCAGCGGGAACGTGGGGGAACGCAGTTCCGGCACCTCCAACAGTGAATGTATGTAATGGCAAGGGGTGCTGGAGGGTCTGTTAATGCTGGCTGCTGGGGGGCTCTATTGTTCCAGGAGGGGGATCTATTTTTTCATGATGGAGGTCATTGTTGCTGCTGGGGGGGGGGGGCTTATGTTGCTGGTGGGGTTTAGTTGTTGCTGGAAGGGATCTACTGTTGAGAGAGGAGTCTGTTCTTGCTGGCTGTTGGGGGATCTATTGTTGCTGGAGAGCATCTATTTTTGTGGCAATCTATTATTGATGCAGAGATCTATTGTTGGTGGGGGAACTATTGTTGAGGAAGTGGTCTATTGTTGTTGGCTGCTGGAAAATCTATTGATGCTGGGAAATCTTTTGTTGCTGCCGAGTCTATTGTTGTTGGGATCCATTTTAGCTGGAAAAAAAAATCCTTTCATTGGAAAGGATCTATTGCTGCTGGCTGCAGGGGATCTACTTTACTACTTTTCTTGTTGTTAACAAATTCCATACAAATTACTTATAACCATAAAATGTTACTTGGTTCTATATTCTCTAAAAAGGGGCGGTACTGAGAGGTGGATAGGGGGTGGAACCATAGAAAGTTGCTCAGAGGTGGGTAGGGAGCGGATCCAAGGAGTGTTGCTCAGAGGAAGGTAGGGGGCGGAACCAAGGGATGTTGCCCAGAGGTGGGTATGGGGGCAGAGATAAGAAGATTTAAAAGGGGGAGTTCCTGCACCTTTTCTCGGAGAAAAAAAAGCTCTGACAATAGGAAATTAAGAGCTAGGTCCAGTTATTGCAATCAACAGGTATTTCTCACAATCTTTTATCCTTTATAAAGGGTCTTTAAAAGAGATACAACACATGGAAATGTGCATGTATTGCATATGTGTTTTTATTATTTTACCTTGATGTACACTTTAAATCTGCTTAGTCGTTGTTGTATAATACCAATGGCCATTTTAGGCACAGGGAGGCTGAGTTAGGGAAACTGTGTAATGTATAGTTTAGTTGGCTGCCTGTAGAAATATGTCTTTGCAGAGATCAGAACTTTGTTTGGCATATAATAATTTCAAATAAACTTCTGATTTTAATAATGTTAAGAGATATTTTGTTAAAATCATATTCTCATTATGGCTCTTAAAGACTCATCCAAAAGCTTTCAATTTAGTTTTAGTTAGAGCAGAAAAGGCTTATGTAACGGGAACCTCAGACCCACACTGTACTTGTGGTCTTCCGTCAGTATACGGCTTCCTCCCAGTCATGAACATAGATATCAAATCCCAGCCGCCATCATACAAAACTAGATTGAAAACTTAGCTTGTATGTGTCTGGAAACAACTAACTGCTTTATTAAAACAAACAAGACTTTTATACACTTTAGAAGTAGGTTGGTCACTACATGAATATTTACCCAAAACATCACCCAATGAATAGCTAACGAGGTACAGCTGACTCATGGCTAATCCCATCTAGACAAGGTTATTATTCACATACTAATCAGCTCAGCGTACTTAAGTCAGCCTGGAAGCCCAGACTGCCGGCACCAAAGGTAAAACAAGATATAATATACATTATTATAGTGTAAATACTGAGAACCCACAGTAAACAATAGGTGAGCAAATCAGCATAATTTACAATGCGTGGAAGACAGGTGTTTGAGCTGATGACATGCATCTGTTACAAGTCTGATCAACTGAAGCAGTCCAAACCATCAATTTATCTGTCATATAGTTTTTTCACTGTCAGTGACGGTGCGTACCTTCACATATCTTCCCCCCAAAGGTTGACGAACCAGGTACCAGACCCCCAACTGGTCTGTGCCTGAGTTCGTCGGGTAACAAGTCCCAAAGACTCAATCCATCATGACAGCTTCCTTGACAAAGTTCCACATAGATTGTAAGTTTGTCCTGGCAAGGCGCATGGAGCTCTCGTAGCCAATCAGTCTGTGGAAGTCTGGTTTGGGCAGGCCAGACTGGGCTTTTTGGTCACCCTGTGTCCCTAAAAGACACAGGGTGACTTACACATAAGAAGTGCCTAGGGTGTTGAGAGAGGTATTTCCCAACCTCTCTAAGGTAAGCTGTGTTCCAAGGGCCCCCCAACCAAAGTGACTTCCGTCACATCTCTCTGCTTCCGGAAGGAGACTATCACAGGAGGGGACCCCAAACGGGTTGACTTTGAAGGTAGTCTGTATTTCCAGCCCCCCAATGTCTATACCCACACAGTACCCCAAGCAAATTGTCCCAAAGGGAGCATTACTCACCCAGCCAACCTCTGCCTCTCTCACAGAACATACCCGCTGTAGGGAAGAAGCGTGGACTAGCCCTTCTCCCTGGAGTCCTTTCAGCTGCTGGAGAGAAGACAGGGTGGCTGGACTCACTCCCTCATGCTGTTGGGGACCTGGGCCGACTGTCCAGCATCCCTGGGATATAGAGGTTTTTATTGCAGTCCCATCCACTATCACAGGAACTCCATCTTTTGTACATTGAGGGCAGAGGCCAGCCACACTCTGCTCTGTTGCCAGCACTTCTGCTGGGGACTCCACGTAATCTGCTGCTGCTGGGGACTCCACGTAATCTGCTCCGGCAACCTCTTGTCTCTTCTCCCCCTGGATCCTGATCTGCTGCTGGGGAGTGACCAACACCGTCTCACCCTGGGCCTCCGGGAATGCTGCAGGTGTGGGGCAGAGGTCTTGGACCCTCTGTCCAGTTGTCAGCGCTACTGCTGTAGAAGTTTCTTGTAACTCCACAGATGCTGTTCTTGGTGTTGGACAGAGCTCAGTGATGTAAGGCCCTGATGCCAGTGGTTCTGCCGACAAGTAAACTGCAATGCCAGTGGGCTGGCACACACCTTCCTGGGTCACCAATTGTTGCATCCAGAGGTCAGCAGCGCTATGCCTGGATGGTTGCTCATCTGCTGTAGGCTCACTGGGAGGTTCCTCCTCTGCAGAAAAGTCTAATAAATCTCCAGTCTCTGGAATTGCTGAAAGTCCAGGACATGGACTGGTGGCACTTGGGCCTAGTGCCAACACTTTGGCGGGTGATTTATAATCCAAATCATCTTCCGATGGAAAGTCCATTAAATTTGTAATCCGTGGTTTGGGAATGAAGATGGCTTCCTCTTCTCCCATACCTTTATCCAGCGGCTGAACAGATGTATTCCTCCATCCAAGTTTGTCCTGTGCAGAAACAGGTTCGTCAAGGTGAGTCAGCACTTGCTGCATCCGCCATAAGACCTCCGCATCCAAAACCGTGGGTGCAGGTGAGCAAAGCCCACTATTTTTGTGCCACATTGCCGACTCTTCAGTCAGGATTTCTGGACTGTCAGCTGGTACTTCTGGATATTCCCAGGCAAGGGGATCCCAGGCCCGGCGCTGAGCAGAGTCTAGCAGCTGTCTGTAGGCAATCTCCAGCTCCCATTCCTGATTGGCTAGAAATTCCAAATCTTTCAGTGCCCAGTGAACGTCCAAGACATTCAGCATCTGTTCTGCTCTGTATTCTAAGATTTCCTCCAAACGCCACTCCAAATCGCTCCCAAAGTCGGGGTCCTCAGACAGCCTCTCTAATAACAGCCCCAGGCTGCCGTAGCAAAAGCCTTCCGTTGGGCTGTCGTCTGCTGTCCATGGGCACACTTGGGTTACATACCAGCGGAGGGCTCTATAGCTCTAATCCAACTGCATCTCCACCTGGACCAGCCCTCTTAACTCTGCTTTCCATTCCTTATGCGGTTGTCTCCCCAAAAACACCATTCGCACTTCGTACTATGACCAGTACCTTTCCTGGAAGGAGGGGAGGATTTTTCCCTGGTGTCGCTGCTCACAAGCTAGCGCTTCTTTCCAGAGTTCCCAGCGGATCACATTATGCCATCCTAGCAGGACCTTCTGACACTGGCCCCCTGTACTGTATCCGCATCTCTCGCAACCTCCTTCCGAATTCCTCTTCCATGGCGGCTGATATCTGTACCTCTCCTCTTCTGCTCCCGGACCTTGGATCCCGGTGGAGGTTTGGATGTCCCAGACTGCAGGAAGCATCCCACCGCTTGCCACCAATTTAACGGAACCCTCAGACCCACACTGTACTTGTGGTCTTCCGTCAGTATACGGCTTCCTCCAAGTCATGAACATAGATATCAAATCCCAGCCGCCGTCATACAAAACTAGCCTGAAAACTTACCTTGTATGTGTCTGGAAACAACTAACTGCTTTATTAAAACAAACAAGACTTTTATACACTTTAGAAGTAGGTCGGTCACTACATGAATATTTACCCAAAACATCACCCAATGAATAGCTAACGAGGTACAGCTGACTCATGGCTAATCCCATCTAGACAAGGTTATTAATTACATGCTAAACAGCTCAGCGTACTTAAGTCAGCCTGGAAGCCCAGACTGCCGGCACCAAAGGTAAAACAAGATATAATATACATTATTATAGTGTAAATACTGAGAACCCACAGTAAACAATAGGTGAGCAAATCAGCATAATTTACAATGCGTGGAAGACAGGTGTTTGAGCTGATGACATGCATCTGTTACAAGTCTGATCAACTGAAGCAGTCCAAACCATCAATTTATCTGTAACATAGTTTTTCACTGTCAGTGACAGTGCGTACTGTCACAGCTTAGTCTACTTTTGGGTCCTTAATGCTCTGAGTTACACCAAACAGGGAGTCTGCAGGAGCATTCAGGGCTGTGCTGCGAACTGAATTTTCTGATCCCTCTCTTAAAGAGTATGTAAACCCAACATTTCAAATTCCTAATATGTGCCTGCTGTACCATGCACTTGTATGAAAAAGTATCCTGTTCTCTTTGTATTGCTTCCTTGGTGTTCCTGCCAGTCTGTCTGCTTTCCTATTAAAAGCTGACCACACTAAACAGGACAACAGGAGAACACATCTTGGTCAGTTCTCTAGCTATGCAGGGAGCTCAGCCTTCTCTCTTGCCCTCTTCCAATGATCAGACTTGTCCTGACACCCTGCCTTAGAGCCCATTCAGACTAGCGCGACTTGTCAGGCGACTTGTCAGCCTGACAAGTCGCGGTCGGTCGCGCTCCATTGAGTAATACAGGACCCGTTCGAATAGGAGCGACACAAGTCGCTCCGACTTAGAAAAAGGGTCCTGTACTACTTTGGGGCGACCTGGGAGCGACTTGCATAGACTTCCATTATGTGAAGTCCCTGCAAGTCGTGCCAAAGTCATGGTGCACAGCGGTGCATGCGACTTCACAGGTCGCCCCCCGAAGTCGGATCGCCTCAGTGTGAACCGGCTCTTAGCCCCCCCCTGCACAGCCTTTCACTGGAAAGTTTTGTTTACTGCTGTTCCCCTCCCCCCAGCTCTTATGCAGCTGAGAACAAAGGGAATGTGATCACTTATAAAAAAGGGAACAAGGTATTCATATTGTTTTTTATATCTGTACACAGATGTTTTGCCTTTCCTTTCTATATTAAACTGAATGGGTTGTTTTACAAGTTGATTGTTTACAATCACTTTAAGTGCGTTCTCCATATTTTTTCTACAAAGCACCCTCTAAGGACCTTGAGACACCAGCATTGTTTTTCATGTTTTGATTTTATAGTGTTGATTGCGAAAATCTGCACAAATTGTGGAGATGGCCTGAATGTTTTTTTTAATACACGTTAATTGACATCATAATTGAAGTCATGCCAGCCATAGTAGGACAAGGGGTAGGGTTTCCCATTGGTGTCAAAGACAGCTTTTAAACTCAACAGGAGACCAAATACTTTTCACTCTATCTACAGCTAAACACATGAGTGGAGTTACATTTTAAAGCTAATGCATACGGCTAATGGTGGCCACACATGCTTTGATTTTTTTTTTATGCAATAGATGTGCAATTCTATCAAAACAATTGAATATCCAAACCATCAAATAGCAATAACTTTGATTCAGTTTTAATTGGATTCAAGCAATCTGAGTTGATCAGCCAGGGCAAAAAATAATTGATCACTTTGCATTGATCGGCAGTACTAAGATACTTTGTTAAAGAATACAAGCATATTCAATTGATCAGATTTTGAGATTTCATGGTGAAAACCAATTGCAATTATTAACTTATGATCATAATTTACCTAATGATTAAAATCCACTTTTTCATATTGGTCTAATGGGTTGTTGACTATAGATAGGTTATTCTTATTGGATAAGTTCGATCAAATAAGAAATCAATCAGTTATCACAGCAGGTATGGCCACCATAAGTATTCTATATCAATCAGATAAAAAAAACTGTATAGTTTTAATTGTAGAATGAATAAAAAAAATAAATAAAAACAACTTGCCCCAGACCTTTTAACTCATTGAAGTTGTATATGTATATTCAATGTAACATCACCGTAGCAATAAAACAGTCATAATTAGAGTATTTCATTATAGTGAGCCTAAAAATTTGTTTTTAATTGTAAAATATTTTTATATACTGATAAGTTACATAAAAAACCTTTTGTTATTTAAACTAATTAGCTAAGTATTAGACGTAGTGATTGTTATACCAAACCACCACTGTGCCTCATAATGTTACTGTAGTATCTTGATTTTTGTTGTTTGTACAGTTATTTTTTCTATTAGGTATGGAGACACTGTTATTGCTTGAATTGGTGTATAAAAAAATTGCTGTGCGAATATGTCAATTTTATTGCAGAAGCACCACAGATCATCACCATAGTTTTCCTAATACATAAGTTTATTTCCTAGGATTGCCAGTAGCATCTTGTGGCAATAATGAGGTATTATTCCTGATTGAGGTACCTCAGGAAAAACTACTGACACTAGATGGCGTTAGAAATAAATATATCAAAGCAGAGTTCCACCCGTATTTGTGTTTATTAAAAGTCAGCAGCTACAAAAAGTGTAGCTGCTGACTTTTAATAAACACAAACTCACCTGTCCCATGGTCCAGCGATGAGGCGGGCGGGAGCCTCAGTTCTTTCCCTCTTCTCCCTGTGGCAAGGGCATCTCTACTGTGGGCACCCAACTGTGACAGCTTGCGCCTTCACAGTCAGGTGCGCACTGCGAATGCGCGAGTCGCCCTGCGCATCCTGAGTGGGGACGGGCAATCTTCTGGGACCTGTGAAGTTTACCAGAAGATTGCAGGGAGGGAGGGGGAGAGGAAAACTTCCGCTCAAGCCCTCCTACCCCCCAAAAAAAATTACATGTCAAATGTGGCTTGTCAGGGGTCAGGAGGCCTAAAATCAGAAGTTCCATTTCTCTATCATTCATTGACAGACGCAGCTCCATATAATCTTTGACCATTGGGTTATGCTGCCCCCTACAGGAGTAGAACACTAGGCAGGAAAAAGTTTTCCACGCCTGTCCCTGATACTTAAGGTCTCCCAGCCCGGCCAGCGAGCGTGCGCAAGTTATAGTCTAGCACTAGGCCTCGCCACGACAGAGCCCCGATGGATGGGGGCTGGCTTGCGAGTGAAACACCTCGCCGGGACGCATATGACCTGGGTTGCCCTGAGTAGCAGCGTACCCCCTGGCCCTCAGTACCACCACCCTGGGTGGAGAGGTAGTCTGTTAAGAGTGGTGCCCACCTGATGCCATTGGTATGGTGAGTAAGTGTCCCCCCATTTCTCTGGCGGGCTCGGGGAGGATGAGGGCCCCTCCCTGGGAAAGTCGGACTCTCGGGTATCCCTCAGTTCCCCTGGCCTCTCTGTGATACCAGGCCCCCCCTCAGGCCTCCCCCCCTCCCCACAAGCAGGTTGCTACCTCAGGGGGGGCGGATGTATTGCAGCCGCTGTGGCGGTTCTGCGGGGGGGGGGATCCTGGTGGGTGCCACTATCTAATGACCCCCCTGGGGGGTCCTGGAGACTGCATGGCGTGCCATGGGGGGCCGCCATTTTTTTGTAGTTTTGCTCTGCATCAATGTAAAAATGTTCCCATTGAAATGCATTGGCAGCCATGTTTTGGTAGTTTCCCCATAGTAATGTATAGGGCGGCCATTTTCTTGGAGTCCACGATCGCTGGACAGCAGGGAGATGCTAGGGTGCTAGGGTGATATCCTGTTCCTGTGTCAGATCATTTTTCTCTCTGCACAGAACGTTTCTACATCCCTCCATATCGTTTTGGTGGTATGTTACTGGGGTCCCTGTAGGTATTTCTCATTTACCCTGCTGCAGTCTGTGCTAGGGCTGGGACTTGTGGTGCAGCGGTGCGGATCACATTTTTTGCAGTTTTTTCTTAAAGTGATGACACTGTTTTTATTAAATATGGAGTCCCAGGACCAAATCTCACCCACAGACTCCCTCAGTGCGGTTTGCGGGACCCTCCGAGTTGCAGCCCCTGTCTGTATTTACAGCAGCTTTTGAAAACCTGGTGTCAATAGTGGATTTAGTTTTAAAAAATGCGACTAGTAGAAAATGCCCTATGCCTTCTCCTGCCTCTCTAGTATTCTCAGATCTGGGGTAGATATGACCGCCGCGGACGCATGCCATCTTGGTGGATCTGCGTCTTCGCATTTTGATGGTGAGGAGGATGTATCCTCATCAGCAGCCGTGTGGGAAAGCACGCTGGTGAAGGCACTTATAGTGTCAGTGCGGGGAAACCTTAAAATTGGTGGATGATTCTACAGCGTCAGGGACGCAGGTGTCTTTAGGCACCCGCAAATCTCAGAAGTCGGGCAATGTTTTTCCCTGTCCTAAACTTTTTGACAACATTGTCAATGAACAGTGGGGGGTGCGCCACACAAATGTTAGTGGTGCCTAAGCACTTTAACCACTTGCCGACCGCTGCCTGACTATATACGGCGGCGGTCAGCCCCTCCCAGGCAAAGTGACGTACCGGTACGTCACTAGCCTGGGAGCCAATAGGGGGCGAGCGCGCGCCACCTGAGGCGCGCTCCTGCCCCCGCTCGTTCACTAGGAAGCCCATGCGTGTGACCGGAGGACCCGATGTCCGCCGGTCACTCGCAATCGTCGGGTGGAGAGGGAGAAAGGCAGGGGGCTAATGTAAACAAAGCCGCCTGTCATTCTTCCCTGTGTAAAAGCACAGATCATACGGTCCTGCTATGTAGGACCGTTGATCTGTGCTGTTACACACACAGCCACATCCAATGACAGTTAGAATCATGCCCCCAGGGACACACTTAACCCCTCCCTCTCCAATAAAGTTAACCCCTTCCCTCCCAGTGTCATTTTTACAGTAACAGTGCATATGTATAGCACTGATTACTGTAGTAATGTCACTGGTAACCCCAAAAGTGTCAAAAATGTCAGTCAAGGGTCTGATCTGTCCGCCGCAATGTCGCAGTCCCGCAAAAAAAAAAAAAAAAATCGCAGATCGCCATTACTCGTTAAAAAAAAAAACAATAAAAATGACATAAATCTTTCCCTTAGTTAGTGAACGCAATAACTTTTGCGCAAACCAATCAGAATACGCTTTTTGCGATTTTTTTTTTACCAAACATATGTAGCAGAAAACAAATTGGCCTAAAATGTTAAAAAATTTTGATTTTTACATTTTTTTGGGGGGGAATTTCATATAAAAAAAATGTGCAAAATATTGTTATTTTTGCAAAATTGTCGCACTTTTTTTATTGATAGTGCATGATCAAAAAAAATCGCACAGGTGATCAAATACCACCAAAAGAAAGCTCTGTTTGTGGGAAAAAAAGGACATCAATTTTGTTTAGGTACAGCATCGCACGACCACACAATTGTCCGTTAAAGTCACGCAGTGCCGAATCGCAAAATAGGCCCTGGTCAGAAAGGGGGTAAAATCGTCCGGGGCTTAAGTGGTTAAAAGGCGCTACCCCTTTGTGGACGCAGTACCTGCTAGATAGACCGTACCACCAAAGGGGGATCATCCGGTTTCCAGACTAAATAAGTCTACTGTGGTTCCGGTGGAGGAGTCCCCGGTATTTACAGACCCTGTGGTTAGAAGGATTGAGCCTCTGTCCCGCCATTTGCATGGGATAGCGGGCTCAATACTGAAACCGGTCTTTGTGATCACTCTGGTGTCACAGACCATAACGGAATGGGCGAAGTTGCTGAAAGGTAACTTGGAAACGGAGCAGCTCTCATCGGGCCTGATAGAGCTAACGGATGAAATGGTCCATGCCGTTCTGTATATATGTGATGCATCGCTGAATGCGGCTACACTGGTTGCGAGAGTGTCTGCGGTGGGGGTTGCCATTAGACGCATGGTGTGGCTAAAAAGCTGGCCTGCGGACCAGGCTTCCAAAAAGGCTTTCTGATCTTCCCTTTATGGGGGGACAGGTTGTTTGGATCCTCCCTGGATGGATGAAAGGCCTTACGGGTGGGAAGAGTACTCTTCTTCCCCAATCCACCAAGGGCAAGGCACCGCGTAATTGATGGGTGCCTTCATTTACTGCTCATAGGCGGCTCTTTCGTCACAGGAGACAGGAGCTAAGCCATTCAGGTCTTCTGGGTGTTCCAAGAAGACATGGTCGGGTAAGCCGAGAACAGGCCAATCTGGATCTGCGGACAAATCCTCGTCTGCATGAAGGGACGCCCTCACCCGTTTCTGGGGTGGGCGGACGTTTTCACTTCTTTCCGGAACCATGGACTTCCTTGATTGAGGACAAATGGGTTCTCTAACTGATCTTATCGGGTTACAAGATCCAATTCAGGTCAAACCGTCAGACAGGTTCTTCCCGTCCAACCTTCGCCTATCTCCAGATCGGTTAACAGAGTGCATCCAATCCTGGAATTCAAAGCTCTGAACCGCATAGTGTGGGTACAGAAGTTTCAAATGGAGTCTATTCGCACGGTGGGAGACCTGTTGGCATCTGTCGATATCAAGGACACATATCTACACATCCCTATCTATGCTGGACACCAGCATTTTCTTTACCTTTCCTTACCTTCCTTCCTTTGCGTTACCCTTTGGTCTCGCCTCTGCTCCCAGGGTCTTCACAAAAGTGTTGACTCTGACATTGGCACTTCTACGTCAGAGGGGGATTGCAGTCCCGGGGTACCTGGACGATCTCCTGTTAAGAGCAGATTCTCATTCAGCTCTGTTGGGGGATTTGGCAACCACTGTAAGTACTCTGCAAAAGTTTGGCTGAACCATTAAATTTGCAAAATCAGCCCCGATACCATCCTCAAGACTGGTCTACCTTGGTCTGACTCTGGATTCCGCATCAGCAAAGGTTTTTCTTCCCCTGGACAAGATGGTCCTCTCTGCGGACTTGCATGAGAGTTCTAGGCCTGATGGTGTTTGCTCAGTTCCACACAGGTCATTACAGAGGGAAATTCTGTTCAAATGGAACAAAGATCCAAAGTCATTGGATTCTATGATTCTGTTGAGTCACAAAACAAAGGCTGCTCTTCTATGGTGGCTTCGCTCATTGGCATTGCGCCAAGGCAAGTCTTTCCTTCCATTGTATTGGATCGTAGTCACCACGGGCGCCAGCCTGTCCCGCTGGGGAGGAGTGCTGGGGAAGCTGTGTGCCCAGGGGTCTTGGACAGTGGAAGAGTCCAGACTACCGATCAATGTTCTGGAACTCAGTGCAATAAAGCTTTGCCTTTGTCATTGGACAAATCGTCTACAAGGTTGTCCAGTCCGGGTTCAATCGGACAATACCATGACCCTGGCTTACATCAATCATCAAGAGGGCACCAAGAGTGTCCTAGTGGCCCAAGATCTTGAAATGGGCAGATAATTGTGTCCTGGCTCTCTCCGCGGTACACATCCCAGGTGTGGAAAACTGGCAGACGGACTACCTGAGCCGTCAGATTTTGAATCGGGGGCAATGGTCTCTACACCCGAAGTTGTTTAACCACTTGCCTACTGGGCACTTACACCCCCTTCCTATCCAGGCCAATTTTCAGCTTTCAGTGCTCTCACGCTTTGAATGACAATTGCTCGGTCATGCTACACTGTACCCATATGAAATTTTTATCATTTTTTTCCCACAAATAGAGCTTTCTTTTGGTGGTATTTAATCATCTCTGGGTTTTTTATTTTTTACAAAAAAAAGAAAAAAGAGAAAATTTTGAAAAAAAAAGTTTTTCTTATTTTCTGCAAGTAAATTTTGAAAATAAATAAATGTTTCTCCTTCACTGATGTGTGCTGATGAGGCAGCACTGATGGGCACTGATAGGCTGCACTGATGGGCACTGATGAGGTGGCACTTATGGGCACTGATGAGGTGGCACTGATGAGGAGGTACTAATATGCCGCACTGATGAGCACTGATAGGCGGCACTGATAGGCGGCACTGATGAGCACTGATAGGTGGCACTGCTGGGCACTGAGAGGTGGCACTGCTGGGCACTGAGAGGTGGCACTGACGGGTGGCACTGATGGACACTGATGAGCGGCACTGATGGGCAGCACCATCAGTGTCCACACTCAGTGCCCATAGTGCTGCCAGTCAGTGCTCATCAGTGCCTAGATGGCGGGCACTGTGGGTACTTATGGGGGGGCAATTTGTGTATTTTTTTTACCTTTAGTAATCAGGGCACTGGTGATCAGTGCCCTGATTACATTGCTGTGTGTCCCCGGTGCTGTGAGGCTCCCCCTCCTTCCTCACACCGCAGGCTCTGTGTGAGGAAGGAGCGCCGGCGATGAGAGATGATCTCATATGTTTACATATGAGATCATCTCTCATTGCATGGGCCGATCATGTGGTAAATGGCCGCTGTGATTGGTCATTTACCACGATCTGTGATTGGCTGTGTCCAAGGGACACGGCCGACACAGATTTTCCCCGATGCGCGCTCGCGGGAGCACGCGGGGAGCCTGTCTCTGGGAGGCCGTATAAAGACGGCCTCCCGGAAATTCGAGTCCGCGCTGTAGCCGTACTTCGGCTATATCACGGATCTGAAGAAGTTAATCTCCTGTGTGCTTGGTGGGGGACACCCGATGTTGACCTGTTTGGTTAAACAAGAAGGTTCAAAGGTTTGTAGCCAGGTCACGAGATCCCCTAGCCGACGCCGTAGATGCACTGGTGGCTCCTTGGGGTCATTATCAGCTGATCTATGAATTTCCACTGCTGAAACTCCTGCCGAGACTTCTGCGCAGAATAAAGGCGGAGGGAATTCCAGTCATTCTGGTGGCTCCAGACTGGCCTCGCCGGTCTTGGTACGCAGATGTGGTAAGATTGGTCATCGATGTTCCTTGGAGACTTTCTCTCAGGGAAGATCTGCTGTCTCAAGGGCTGATCTTCCATCCAGCTTTATAGTTGCTGGCTTTAACGGTGTGGCTGTTGAAAGCCAGGTGTTGAAGGATAGGGGTCTTTCTGATTCAGTGATTCCTACACTGTTGAAGGCCAGAAAGTCTACTTCCAGGAAGATCTATCATCGTATGTGGAAATCATACATTTCATGGTGTGAATCCATGAAGGTGCATCCTCATCTTTTTTCGGTGGCTAGGATATTGGCTTTCCTTCAAAGAGGTGTTTAACAGAAGTTGACCTTGGCTACTATTAAAGGTCAAGTGTCGACCTTGGCTGTGGCTTTCCAACGTCCTTTAGCCGTGCATGCGTTGATTTGCACTTTTATCCAAGGGGTCCGTCATGTGGCTCCTCCGAGGCGATCCCCGTTACCTCCATGGGATCTGAATTTGGTATTGTCTGTTCTTCAAAAACCTCCTTTTGAGAACATTAGGGAGATTCCTCTGCTTACCTTGTCTCAGAAGGTTGCCTTTTTGGTGGCTATTACCTCTGCTTGCAGAGTATCAGAAATGGCAGCGCTTTCCTGACGTTCGCCTTAATTGGTGGTCCACAGAGATAAAGTGGTACTTTGACCTAGTCAGTCGTTTCTTCCTAAGGTGGTTTCTGATTTCCATCTAAATGAAGACACTGCCGTCTTTATGTCCTAAGCCCAAGCATCCTAAGGAAATTGCTTTGCGTTCTTTGGATGCGGTTCGGGTAATTAGGGTTTACCTGGCGGCTACTGAATCTTTCAGGAAGTCAGATTCTCTTTTTGTCCTTATGGAAGGACCTAGAAAGGGATAGGCTGTGTCTACTGCGATCATTTCTGGGTGGATCAGGCAGACGGTGGTTCAGGCTTATTCACTGAAGGGTCAGGTTCCACCTTTCGCTGTGAAGGTGCATTCTACTAGGGCGCTGAGTGCTCCTTGGGCTTTTCGCCATCAGGCATCAGTGATACAAGTTTGCAAGGCTTGGATGCTTCTTTTGGCCGCAAGGTTTTGCAGGCTGCTGTTTGAAGGTGACTGAGGGCCTAATTCACTATAAGTTTGGAGAAGAGCTGCTCACTTCTCCAGAAATAACTCCAGCCTAAACTCATTAATCCTAATTAGGTGAAGTGGCTGGAGTTAAACCTTCAACTAGGTGCTTTAGTGAATTTGGAGTTAACTTAGACTGAATTCGGGTTTGGAGTTAACCAAAATCCCTTTGTGTTTTTCATAAAAGGAAATTTGTCTATTCTGAATCACTGTGGAAATCAAATTAAAACAGCGCTAACATAGTAAATAAATTATTATTGTTGAATAAATGTGTGTTGTGAACAGTAATCAACTTCTATTTAAATAAAGTGCAAAGTGACCAAAATTGTGTACAAAATTAATGCAGCTGCTGTGCATCCAAGTTAGTCTTGGAAAAAATGTGTAAAATGAAGTTAAAACAGCGCTAGCATCACATAAGAAAATTGCTAGTGAGTATAATATAAGTTCTAAAAGTGCAAGGTGATCAATATAAATAATATAAAAAATATATAAAAATATGAACCAGCAATAAATCACAATGAGTCACAATAAATATTCCTAAAATAGTCCTTAAATCTTGATGTGATCAAATAAAGTGCTCAGGTGCAGAAACCGTCCGATCAAGCAGTGCTCAAGTGAGTGGCCCGACCCTCCAGGTCCCCTACTCACCACAGGTATGTATTACAAACACTTGATAGGATCATATATGGCTTAGGCAACCAGGCTTTCGATATGGATGGTTCCAGGACAAGGAATGCCTTAATATAGGATCGCTCCAGAAGGTCTCCGTTGTTCCCAGATGAGAAGGGGGGCCAATAGTGTAATATGTTTTTATAAATTTTATTCCCCCAAAGCATAAATTGTACTTACAAGATGAACGATAAAAGCTTGCATTGAATGTGAACAAGCATAAGGAACGCCGCTGACGGCGTGCGTTCCACTGATTCCAGGAAGTAAAACCGGATGTGACGATGCGTACCCGCGTGCCGGAAATTACGTCAGCGCGTTTCACCCGTGAAGTGGGCGTTTTCAAAGACATCATTTTCAGGCAATGTTAATCTATTTATATCTCGCACGGACCATCATAATATCCGGTGCTGTGAATATGTCCGGTTTAATACTTTTATATCTTCTATTAAATGATATGGATCAATCCTTTCTGGGCATATTGGTGTAATAAATATAACTGCTTAAAAAAGATTTAGTTTTACAAACATATATAATTATGTTCGCATGGTACAACGATATTACTTTCTGCTTACAAAAACTTAGTAACTTTATTAGTCTCCTGAACATATATTTGTCTCTATTGTAATCAATACGAGGATTTGCTATTTTGCCATTTAAACTATAATGTGGTATTATTGAATCCAACGGTACATCAAAATAAATATTAGTGAATATGAATTAAATAATTTTGTGTGAAAAATTAGTGAATGTGAATAAAATAATTTTATGTGAAATGTAATTTTATGTGAAATAAACTCATATCCATAATCCTAAAAGGTAGGATATTGTTAAATGTGGGATAAGGATAATGCATTATATGCAAATATAATAATACCAACAAATCTAGATCTGAATGAATATATAATAAATGTATAATATAAAAT
This sequence comes from Pelophylax lessonae, assembly GCF_965119305.1. Classification (NCBI taxonomy): domain Eukaryota; kingdom Metazoa; phylum Chordata; class Amphibia; order Anura; family Ranidae; genus Pelophylax; species Pelophylax lessonae. Next base: position 260,764,353 of record NC_138773.1, on the reverse strand, counting down.
ATATTAAAATGTATTGTGTAAATTTTATTAATTATTATGTGTAGATATGCGACTATAAAATTATATTTTATAAAAATAGAAATCAAGAAACATTGCAATAACTATAAAATTATAACTATTATAATTTATAAAAATGGGAGATTTACATAAAATAGTTTTAAATGTTCTTGTTATCCTAAACTTTATTTATTCAGATTAAAATATATATTATATCAATAAAACTAATTAAAAAAGGTCATAAATAAATGAATAAAATAGGGATCTTATGCTGAGTCTAGAAATTAAGGGGTTTCTCGCTAAAAACGAGAAGAGGAAGGTGTTACCAATTGGATAAAAAAACAATTCACCTTTCGCTGTGAAGGTGCATTCTATTAGGGCGCTGAGTGCTCCTTGGGCTTTTCGCCATCAGGCGTCAGTGATACAAGTTTGCAAGGCAGCAACTTGGTCGTCTGTGCACACGTTCACAAAATTTTATAAAGTAGATGTGTTGGCATCCTTGGATGCTTCTTTTGGCCGCAAGGTTTTGCAGGCTGCTGTTTGAAGGTGACTGAGGGCCTAATTCACTATAAGTTTGGAGTAGAGCTGCTCACTTCTCCAGAAATAACTCCAGCCTAAACTCATTAATCCTAATTAGGTGAAGTGGCTGGAGTTAAACCTTCAACTAGGTGCTTTAGTGAATTCGGAGTTAACTTAGGCTGAATTCGAGTTTGGAGTTAACCAAAATCCCTTTGTGTTTTTCATAAAAGGAAATTTGTCTATTCTGAATCACTATTACACAGCAATGTCATCTATTATGGTTTATTTTAATTTTAAGGTATAGTTATGTATCTTATGTGATTTAACCTTTAGATTTACTAATAGCAGACTACACAGCTGTCTAATTAGCAATCTTCATTCTTTATTCATCTGAAACTTTCAGGCATATCTGATTGTATTCAGCACTTTGGTGTAGTGGGCTAAGCTCATAGACAAAGATTGCTAGGTCATGAGTTCAAGGCCCAACCATGATAACACCTTGTGTGCTCACAGTTGTGTGTCATTTTTTTTTTTTGGCCACATAGTAATACATTGGCTACATCACCTAAAATTGCATGTCAATGTCCATGTATATTCAAGAAACAAACATGCATATGTGTAGGGTGCAATTATGCATTTGCCAAGTTTCAGTATTTATTTACAGCTGTCTAAAATTTAAGGAGGTGATGGCAGACTTGGGATTTGAACTTATGCTCTCAGTGCTTATAGATAGGAACACGGAACACTAAATGGAATATTTAGTCCCATGTTTCAATAGTTAACCACTTCCTTACAGGGCAGTTACACCCCTTCCTGCCCAGGCCAATTTTCAGCTTTTTATACTGTTGCATTTTGAATGACAATTGCGCGGTCATGCAACCCTGTACCTAACACAAATGTATGACATTATTTTCACACAAATATTGCTTTCTTTTGCTGGTATTTGATCACTGCAAGGTTTTTTTTTATTGGCAAAAAGAAGACCTAAATGTTTGACCCCTAAAAAAAATGTGTTTTTGTTTATGTAATAAAATTTGGTAAATTAATATGTTTTTGGTTGCATTGATGAGCATTGATGAGGCTGCGCTGGCAGGCACTGATGAGACACTAATATGCAGCACTGATATGCAGCATTGATGGGCATTGATAGGTGGCACTGATGGGCAATGATTGGCACTGGTGGGCAGCACTGATAGATGGTAATGATGGGCAGCACTGATGGAGGGCACCAACAGGTTCCCTGAGCACTGATTGGCATCAATGGTGGCATGGGTGGGCATACCTGGTGGCCATGGGTCAGCAATCCCTGTTGGCTCTAGTGGCATCCCCTAAGGGTCTGCACTGGTAATCAATGCTCTGATTACAAGCACAGACCCCCCCCCCACACACACACACACACTTACTTTGCATATGAATGCCATTTCTTCACAGCTGAAAGTGGCCCTCACCATGATTAGCCAGTTGATTGTGACCACTTGCTGGAATGTGTGCAAGCCAATTTGGTGTCATTTCTGGTCCAGGGCGAACGCCAATGTGCCATTTGCAATTTATTGTAAAGAGATTTTGCTTTTTTTTAAAAATGGCGCACACAGACAACTAAAATGTATTGGAAATGTTTTACCTAGGCCAGTGATGGTAACCCTTAACCCCCCCCCCCCAGATGTTTTTGCCCTACATTTCCCATAATGCTCATGTACTCTGCAGTGTAGTTGAGCATCATGGGAAATGTTACAAAATACCTGTGTTGCCAAGGTTCATCATCACAATCTTTTATTTAGTAATCATTTTTAGTGATTTTTTATTAAATGTTTTAGTTACATTCATCCACAGAGGCTGAATGGAAATGTTGTATTATTCCTTAAATTATATATATTTTTAGCTAAATATATACATACACACTTTAATACATACACACTTTAATTATTTCTTACAATTTAGCCCCCCCCACACACACTCCCCCCCACACACACACACACACTCCTCTCCCCCCCACACACACACACACACACACACACCTCTCCCCCCCCCCACACACACACTCCTCCCCCCCCCCCACACACACACTCCTCCCCCCCCACACACACACTCCCCCCCCCACACACACCCCACCCCCCCATACACAACCCCACCCCCCCCCCCCCCATACACACTTCGCTAGAGTAAAGGGAGAAACCCTACCCATGTTCATACTGTACTGCCATTGCACACACACAAAAAATACAAGAAATGGATTACATTCAATAGACACAAAAGATATCTGAATTGCATCCAGACAAATATGAAGAAAAGAAAACAAAAAAACAGGAGCTGTGTACAAATGAATAAGCTTTATTGAATATGTATAAAACATCAGTAATCACTCAAGCAGGCATGTGAAATGTGAAATGTCCCCGTCCCCCCCAAAACCCCCAAATCAAGTAATTTTAATTCAAATTACAGTGCAAAGATACAACATATGATGGATAGATAAAGCTTAAAATATCCAAAAGTCAAGCAAAATAAGTTGTAGACACCATAGTATTAAGCATAAAACATACCCAATATACTTTTATGGTTATTGTTTGCATGAGCCTGCCTTTCCATTTAAATACCATCAAATCAGTAGAACATACAGCAACACAGAGGCATGAAAAAAAAAAAAAACACATGTATAGAGTACATAAAGACACACTTTGCAAAAACTATGCAAAACATTTAGAGCATGAAAAGTATTCATCCAACAAAATACACTTACTGCAATATGGGTCCTTAGGCATGCCAGCAAACCCCCCACCCCCAAAAGCAAATTCGGACATAAAGACATGTGGCCCTGCTGCCAGAAGCCAAATGGTCTGCTCTTAATCATCCCATTATTTAACCTTTTTTTTTTTAGAAAATAAATCATTTTCATTAAGAAAATAAAATTGAACATTGTACAAACAGTAGAAACTTCGAGCATACAACAAAAAATAGTACTGTACATCAAAAGACATGGTAGTACATTCCATAAAGAAAACACCAAAGCATCCAGATTTCCAGTCTGAAGTCAATACTATCGGCCGGCAGAGAATACGCCAGACACCAAGTTGTAAGCATTTGGAATGGTGACCCCCAGGGAAGCCAGAGCATATAACCAACCAACAGTAGCTGTAGGGGGTACCTAGAGACAACCACCGGAGAGGATTACCCAGTGAAGGAATGATGCTAAATAGAAAATACTGGAGTAGAAGGGGAAACAAGGTAGAGAGAAGGGTCAGGGAGGGAATAAAGTAAAGGGAAGGGATCAAGAATACAGGAAAAGAGATGGAGGAGAGATGAGAGAGATGGGGAAGGGAAAGGGGAGAGCCTCACCGAACATCAGCATCTAAACAGTTCTCTAAACGGGAACTAGCTTACCCCATGAGAAGCCTGTGCATGACTAACTGAGGAGGGGCCAGGGCCGGATCATCCAGCCAGGATTGCAAAAATGAGAGAAATTTCTTGTGTGCTTATCTATGTTGATAGGTCAGTTTTTCTCTAATGAGAGAACTATTAACTTGTGCAATCCATTGTTGCACCGTTGTTACCCTGGAGGAAATCCAATATCTGGCAATACGTTTACGTGCCGTATAAAGTAGCCTGATAACAGCCACGTGTGCATTAGGAGTTAAGGATTCAACATCCAGGGCCCCAAGATCACAGGATCCCGTAGCAACTGGAAATTATAAACCTTCGATATCGTAGCTATAACCGTAGACCAGTATCTGAAGAGTTTGGGGCAGCGCCACATCATATGCATCAGGGTGCCCAAGTCCCTATCACATTTCGGGCAGAGAGGAGTAGGTCTGTGACCCCATCGGTGCAGCTTAACAGGTGTTCTATATGCTCTATGGAACAGCATAAGGTGGGAGATCTTTTGAGAGGCCGAAACCGAGACCAGAGGAACTGAAGCGAGACACAGCTCCCATGTCTCTCCATCAATGGGACCAAGGTCCTCCTCCCAAGCTGCTCTGGCAGGGAGAATGGCTGGGTCCTGCATCGAGCCCAGGAGGGCAGCGTATACCTCAGAAATCATGCCCTTTTTATCGGAGGCCCGGAGTACCCCCCCAGAAATCTGTGAGGGGTAAGCCGTAAGGTCGAAGACCTGGCCTGAGCCAAGAGAGCATGCCGGAGCTGCAGGTACCTGAAAAAGTGTAGTCTGGAAACCTGAAACTCCCCTTCCAGGTCCTGGAAAGGTTTTAAAACGTGCATCCTAAACAATTGTGTCATAAAACGGATTCCCACCTCCTTCCAGACCTCTGTGCCCTCCAGACGGGCAAGCTCTCTATAATTCCGATTGTCCCAGATCGGGGTCTCCGGCAGAAACATCTCCTTCATGCCACGCCATACCAAACAGAGCAGGGCAACCATCGGCAAAGTTGCCAGCAGATGCGCAAATCCCGCCTCCAAATGGACAAGCACAGGGGAGTCGGAGTCCAAAGGGGTCAATAAGGCCCTAATGGGGTCCTGCGGATCCAGATTCCCCCAGCCGCCCATGTGATGAACCTGGTAGGCCAGGAAATACACCCGGGGGTCGGGAACCGCCAACCCCCCCCCCATCCTTTCCCATCTGGAGAGTGGCAAATTTAATCCTGGCAACCTTTTTGCACCAGATGAGTTCCCGGAACTGAGATTCAATTCTAAGGAACCACAAACTAGGAATCCACATGGGGGTATTGTGGAAGACATAGCAGCTGGGGAGCCCACACCATTTTAATGAGATTAACACGACCAGCAACAGAGAGCGGCAATTTGCACCAACTCGTGCACTTAGAGCGCAGTTTCTGCAGCAGAGGCACCAAGTTGAATTCCAGGTAACTAGTCGGGTCGGGGGATACCTGTATTCCCAGGTACTTGAACCTATCCACCACCCGAACCACAGCCGCGTGGGCAGGGAGAGGAGCAGGTAGAGGATCCAGAGGCATCAGTACCGACTTATCCCAGTTTATGGAAAAAACAGAAAAGGGAACCAAAATAGTCTATAAGAGACATAACGGCATCCAGAGAGGGCTGGGTGTCACCAAGGTAGAGCAGAGTATCATCCGCATAAAGGGAAACAATGTCCTCACGAGCACCTCGTCTGAACCCCACTAACTCGGGAGAGGCCCGAATCCGCGCTGCCAAAGGCTCCAGAGCCATAGCAAATAGCAGAGGAGATAGCGGACATCCTTGTCGGGTACCTCTATGGAGACAGAAGGGCCCAGATAGCTCCCCGTTAAACCGTAGCCGAGCTGTGGGACCCGAATAGAACAATTGCACCTGTAACGGAACAGGGCCCCCCCCGGACCGAGTACCTCCGTTGAAAGATGCTCCTAGTGCTTTCCGAGGGCTCCAAGCACTCCACCAGACACCGTAACCACTTCAGATCCCACGAACCGCCGCAGCTTGGTTGGGGTCTCGCAATCTCCTACCCACCCTGGACCTACGACAAGGCTCCAGGTTCCAGTGGGTGAACCTCTCTTTCCCCAGAGAGTGCAGCAGAACAAGCTCTACACAAGCTCTTAAAAGAGCTCAGTGATTCTCTAAGGGAGTATGGAGGACCATAGCAATCCCTTGCAGCATATCCCCCAATAAGAGACAGAACTCTAGATTGAGGGTGAATGAACTCAGCACAACTTTAATTGAACAAGACTTATATACAGTTTTCACCCACAAAGTTACCACCCAGATGGACCTTGTTGAAGACTGAACATAATATTCACCATCCAATAGTAACAGAGTTTTATACTCTCATACAGTCTACAAAATATACAATGTGAGACAATCCCCCCTCCCCCTTAGCATCTAATCAACATTCCTATAAGTTTCTCTTAAAGCAGACAGACAGGTGGGCTCATTAGCACAGTTAACAATAGGTGAATGGAAAAGGTGTCTCAGACCCTATTTTAGACAAAAGCACTTCAATGATTAGCAGCCATGCTGTCTCTACCAGTTCCTGGATGCCCATATAAGGAGTGGACTTCCTGTACCTTACAGTTTACAGGAATAAAGGTTTAGCTTCTAGGCTAGAGGCAAGGCTCCATTAGCCCCATGACTTATCCGTCTTTAAATTCCAGTGACGGTGAGTCCCGTCACAGCACCCACCTTAGAAACGTCTCCACGATGCCAAAACGATGAAGCACTTCCCACAGGTAGAACCATTCGACACTGTCGAATGCCTTGGCGGCGTCTAAAGAAAAAAATCGATCTATTACCCGGATTATCAACCGGTACCTGCATGTTGAGAAAAAGACGTCGAAGGTTAAGTGCCGTAGAGCGAGAGGGAATAAAACCGGACTGGTCCCGATGAATAAGATTGTGTATGACCTGGGATAGACGAGTCGCCAGTACCTTTGCCAAGATCTTAATATCCACGGTGAGCAGGGATATAGGCCTATAGGAGTCAGGTAGAGTAGGGTCTTTGTCAGGTTTCAGGATAAGGACAACAGCCTCAGTCAGAAGGAGGTAACCTACCCTCCCGCAGGGCCGAGTTATATACCTGGAGCAGTCTAGGAGCCAACTGCTCCGCATACCTACCACAGACCTCCATAGGGATACCATCAGCTCCCGGAGATTTGCCATTTTGTGCAGATTTCAGAGCATCGTGCACCTCAGCTTTCGTCAGAGGAGCGTCGAGCACAGCCGCGTCCGAGTCTGAGAGGGCAGGGAGGTCACAACCCTCCAGGAAATCAACAATCTTCCTGTAGGTGGCCGTAATCTTAGAGGAGTAGAGGTCAATATAGAAATCCCGCAACACTCTCCCTATGTCAGACACTGCGTGCCAACGAACCCCCTGAGGGTCAGTAATTGTTGGGATAAATGTCGTCGGCTGTTGTGCCCGTACTGTCATAGCCAACATATGCCCAGTGGACTCACCCTCCTCAAAGTACCTCTGCTGCAGAAAGAAACGCTTGTTCTCCGCTCGCTGGAGCGAAACCGTACCCGCTAGGGCCTGAGCCGCCAGCCACGCCCTCCCGGTGTCCTCAGCAGGGGCAGCAACATACGCAGCCTCCGACCTCGTCACCTCTGCCAGCACTGTATTCTCCCATTCCTTCTTCTTAGTTTTCACCCCATTAATAATGTCTATAAATCACCCCCTCAGGAACGCCTTGGCCGCGTCCCACACCATACCCACCTCGACAGTACCCTGATTCTGTGCAAAAAAGGAGGAAAATTGGGACGACAAAGGGTCAGGGCTAGGAAAGAGCGTCAACCAGAAAGCATTAAGCTTCCACAGAGGCCTGCCCCACCGAGTCGGGAGAGCCAGGCGAACCCAGAGCGGGGAGTGGTTAGATACCAATCTTGGCTCGTATCCCGCTGCCACCAGCAGTGGCAGCAGGCGGGCACTGCCCAATCCCATATCAATGCGGGAGAGGCCGGAGTGGGAGGCCGAAAAACAGGAATATTGTCTAATCCCGGGTGACCCATACGCCAGGCATCCGTTAATCCGCGCTCCCCCGCCAAACGAGCGAAGGGAGTAAGACCCCTCATTGGCGCGGGACCAGCGGAGTGCGGAGCAAACCTGTCAAGGGTAATGTGACGGAACCGTCGACCCACACCGTGCTTGTGGTCTTCCGTCAGTATAAGGCTTCCTCCAGTCTGGACATATAGAGATATTCCAGCCGCCCCCCATACAAAACTAGCCTGAACTTAGCTTGTATGTCTCTGAAAGCAACTAACTCCTTTATTAAAACAAGCAGTAGACTTTTATACACTTGAGAAGCATGACAGTCACTACATGAACAATGGCCTGAATATTTACATAAAAGCATCACATAATGAATAGATAACGAGGTATAGCTGACTCATGGCTAATCCCATCTAGACAAGGTTATCATTCACATGCTAATTAGCTCAGCGTACTTAAGTCAGCCTGGAAGCCCAGACTGCTGGCACTTAAAGTAAAACAAGATACAAATATACATATTATAGTGTAAATACTGAGAACCCACAGTAAACAATAGATGATCAAATCAACATGATTTACAATCCATGGAAGACAGGTGTTTGAGCTGATGACATGCATCTGTTACAAGTCTGATCAACTGAGCAGTCCAAACCATCAATTTATCTGTCACATAGTTTTTTTCAGTCTCAGTGACGGTGAGTACCGTCACATATCTTCCCCCCAAAGGTAGACGAACCAGGTACCAGACCCCCAACTGGTCTGTGCCTGAGTTCGTCGGGTAACAAGTCCCAAAGAGTCAATCCATCATGGCAACTTCCTTGACAAAGTTCCACATAGCTTGTAAGTTTGTCCCGGCAGGGCACATGGAGCTCTCATAGCCAATCAGTCTGTTGAAGTCTGGTTTGGGCAGGCCAGACTGGGCTTTTTGGTCACCCTGTGTCCCTAAAAGACACAGGGTGATTTAGACATAAGAAGTGCCTAGGAGGTTGAGAGAGGTATTTCCCAACCTCTCTAAGGTAAGCTGTGTTCCAAGGACCCCCCAACCAAAGTGACTATCGTCACATCTCTCTGCTTCTGGATGAAGACTAACACAGGAGGGGACCTCAAATGGGTTGACTTTGAAGGTAGTCTGTAGTTCCAGCCCCCCAATGTCTGTACCCACACAGTATCCCAAGCAAATTGTCCCAAAGGGAGCATTACTCACCCAACCAACCTCTGCCTCTCTCGCAGAACATACCCGCTGTAGGGAAGAAGCGTGGACTGTCCCTTCTCCCTGGAGTCCTTTCAGCTGCTGGAGAGAAGACAGGGTGGCTGGGCTCACTCCCTCATGCTGTTGGGGATCTGGGCCGACTGCCCAGCATCCCTGGGGTATACAGGTGGGGATTGTAGTCTCAACCAACTGCTCAGGAAATCCATCCCTTGTGAGTTGAGGGCAGAGGCCAGCAGCATTCTGCTCTGTTGCCAGCACTTCTGCTGGGGACTCCACGTAATTCACGCAACCTCTCGTCTCTTCTCCCCCTGGATCCTGATCTGCTGCTGGGGACTGACCACCACCTTCTCACCCTGGGTCTCCGGGACTGCTGCAGGTGTGGGGCAGGGGTCTTGGACCCTCTGTCCAGTTGTCAGCGCTTCTGCTGTAGAAGTTTCTTGTAACTCCACACATGCTGCTGGCCTGAAATCCCATGTCCCTGTCAGTGGTGTAGCAGAAAGGTCAGCTGCCTCTTCTCTCTGGGAGGCTGAAGCTGCTGTTGGTGTTGGGCAGAGCTCAGTAGTGCTAGGCCCTGATGCCAGCTGTTCTGCAGGAACATAAACTGAAAAGTCAGTGGCCTTGCACACATCTTGCTGGGTCACCAATTGTTGCATCCAGAGGTCAGCAGCGCTAGGCCTGGATGGTTGCTCATCTGCTGTAGGCTCACTGTGATGTTCCTCCTCAGAAGAAAAGTCTAATAAATCTCCAGTCTCTGGAATTGCTAAAAGTCCAGCACATGGACTGGTGGCACTTGGGCCCAGTGCCAACACTTTTGTAGGTGATTTATAATCCAAATCATCTTCCAATGGAAAGTCCATTAAATTTGTAATCCGTGGTTTGGGAATGAAGATGGCTTCCTCTTCTCCCATACCTTTATCCAGCGGCTGAACAGATGCATTCCTTCATCCAAGCTCGTCCTGTGCAGAAACAGGTTCGTCAAGGTGAGTCAGCACTTGCTGCATCCGCCATAAGACCTCCGCATCCAAAACCGTGGGTGCAGGTGAGCAAAGCACACTATTACTGTGCCACATTGCCGACTCTTCATTCACGATTTCTGGACTGTCAGCTGATACTTCTGGGTATTCCCAGGCAAGGGGAGCCCAGGCCCGGCGCTGAGCAGAGTCTAGCAGCTGTCTGTAGGCGATCTCAAGCTCCCATTCCTGATTGGCTAGAAATTCCAAATCTTCCAGTACCCAGTGCACGTCCAAGACATTCAGCATCTGTTCTCTGTATTCTAAGATTTCCTCCAAACGCCACTCCAAATCGCTCCCAAAGTCAGGGTCCTCAGACAGCCTCTCTAATAACAGCCCCAGGCCGCCGTAGCAAAAGCCTTCTGTTGGGCTGCCATCTGCTGTCCATGGGCACACTTGGGTTACATACCAGCGGAGGGCTCTATAGCTCTCATCCAACCGCATCTCCACCTGGACCAGCCTGCTTAACTCAGCTTTCCATTCCTTATGCAGTTGTTTCCCCAAAAACACCATTCGCACTTCATACTGTGACCAGTACCTTTCCTGGAAGGAGGGGAGGATTTTTCCCTGGTGTCGCTGCTCACAGGCTAGCACTTCCTCCCAGAGTTCCAATCGGATTGAATCGTGCCATCCCAGCAGGACCTTCTCTGACACCGGTCCCCTGTGCTGTAACCGCATCTCTCGCAACCTCCTTCTGAATTCCTCTTCCATGGCGGCTGATATCTGTACCTCTCCTCTTCTTCTCCCCGGACCTTGGATCCCGGTGGAGGTTTGGATGTTCCAGACTGCAGGAAGCATCCCACCGCTTGCCACCAATGTGACGGAACCGTCGACCCACACCGTGCTTGTGGTCTTCCGTCGGTATAAGGCTTCCTCCAGTCTGGACATAGAGATATTCCAGCCGCCCCCCATACAAAACTAGCCTGAACTTAGCTTGTATGTCTCTGAAAGCAACCAACTCCTTTATTAAAACAAGCAGTAGACTTTTATACACTTGAGAAGCATGACAGTCACTACATGAACAATGGCCTGAATATTTACATAAAAGCATCACATAATGAATAGATAACGAGGTATAGCTGACTCATGGCTAATCCCATCTAGACAAGGTTATCATTCACATGGTAATTAGCTCAGCGTACTTAAGTCAGCCTGGAAGCCCAGACTGCTGGCACCAAAAGTAAAACAAGATACAAATATACATATTATAGTGTAAATACTGAGAACCCACAGTAAACAATAGATGATCAAATCAACATGATTTACAATCCATGGAAGATATACATATTATAGTGTAAATACTGAGAACCCACAGTAAACAATAGATGATCAAATCAACATGATTTACAATCCATGGAAGACAGGTGTTTGAGCTGATGACATGCATCTGTTACATGGGAGATGGGAGATGGGAGATGGGAGACAGGTGTTTGAGCTGATGACATGCATCTGGGAGATGGGAGATGGGAGACAGGTGTTTGAGCTGATGACATGCATCTGGGAGATGGGAGATGGGAGACAGGTGTTTGAGCTGAGGAGACGGGAGACGGGAGACGGGAGACGGGAGACGGGAGACGGGAGACGGGAGACGGGAGACGGGAGACGGGAGACGGGAGATTTTTTTTTTTTTTTTTTTTTTTTTTTTTTACTTACCTGAAAGCAGCCTCTGTCTTTGTCTCTTAGCACTGCAACTTCCAGTCTCCAACTGACCAATTTTCTTTAGACCTGAATAGGTGTTTAAATAGGGAGCCTAATTATGTTCAGCCCTTTGCCCCAGCTGAAACTGATTCCTCGTTAAACCTGGAAGGGGGTTTAAATAGGGAGCCTAATTATGTTCAGCCCTTTGCTCCAGCTGAAACTGATTGCTCTTTCATGTGGATGAGAGAAGTAGTTTGTCAGGTTCCTGGCTCCCCACCCTTTTTATTTTTTTAATTTTATTTTAAACATTATCCTGTCAATATAATGAAAAAAATATTAGCATTTTGAACAAACTCCTAACCTAGAAAACCAGCAAGAGAAAAAGAAATGTAAAAGAATAAGAGCTAAAATCAATGCTGCCCCTGCTGCTGTAATCAGACTTCACAACATGGATACCACAAGAGGGTACACCATCTCTTACAGAGAACTCCTCACTCTTGTCTGCACCTTTAGCAGCCTGAGATGTGGGACTGTGACCAGGGAGAGGCTGAACCCAGACGGACGCTGATGTTTTCAGCAGGTAAGAGCATTCCTCTTGAATATAACGGTCTGTAGGTGTTGATATTTTTAGGAAAAAAAGGAAAATGGGGAGATTGGTCTCACTCATGCTTTTATAGATTTAAACCTGTCCTGTGGGTGGATATGGAGGCAGAGCTATATATCATGTGTATGCTGCCATGTTGGCGTCAGGATTTTTTTTTTTTAAATTATCGTTTTTAAAGGAGCAGTGATTTACTGATTTTTATGATGCTCAAAGTGAAACTATAAAAATGAAAAATTCTTTTAAATATTGTCTGGGGGGGTGCCCTTAATGTGCCTGTAAAGTAGCGCATCTCTACGATGTATGCAGCCTGCTGCAGCAATACTAACTTTTTTAAAGAAAAAAATGTAATATACAAATATACATACAAATTTGAAATCACGTGTACTTCTTATGCATGTGCCGAAAAATCGGGCCTTAGTTGTTGGGGAATGAAAACTCCTACCCCTTGCAGTTAAGCTGGCTATACATTATACAATCTTTTTTTGTTCAACTTCCTCTAGATTTACCTTCAGCTATGAAGTGCAAGGGTCTGCCTGACTGCATATAAATTGAAAATGTTTAGGTTTGACTTTGTAAAATCTAACTGAAAAAATCTAAAGACAGTTGTATAGTGTGTATGGCCCATTACTCTTGCTGGGTGCAGGAACGGGCCCTGCTTGTAAAAAAATTGATACGATTTTGGAATCGCATGAAATTGTCATACAGGTACAGAAAATTTAGGTCTTGGTTTTTGGTGGAGCCTGAACACTGCAACCCCCTTGCAGTTACTCTTGCTGGGTGCAGGAACGGGCCCTGCTTGTAAAAAAATCCACACAAATTTGAAATCGCATGAACTTGTCATACAGGTGCAGAAAATGTAGGCCTTGGTTGTTGGTGGTGCCTGAACACCACAACTCCTCAGTTACTCTTGTTGGTTGCAGGAATAAGCTCTGCTTTTAAAAATTCCATACGAATTTGAAATCGCATGAACTTGTCATACAGGTGCAGAAAAATTGGGCCTTGATTGTTTGTGGTGCCTGAACACTGCAAACCCTTGCAGTTACTCTTGCTGGGCGCAGGAACGGGCCCTGCTGGTAAAAATTCCACACAAATTTGAAATCGCATGAACTTGCCATAGAGGTGCAGAAAAATTGGGCCTTGGTTGTTGGTGGTGCCTGAACACCGCAACCCCTCTCAGTTACTCTTGCTGGGCGCAGAAATGGGCCCTGCTGGTAAAAATTCTATACGAATTTGAAATCGGCTTAGATCAAAAGTAGTATCTGTTCTTATCAGTGATCTAGTGGGGGTGCTGTGCTGTCATCTGACTTGGCCAAGGTTGGATGTCAGCTATGCAAACCTGCTGGAGTGATGGTTACCTAGAAGGTTAGTGTTGGCAGGAACTGAAGCTGAAATTGGGCCTTTGGTGTTGGTGGTGCCTGAACACTGTAACCCCTCACAGGTACTCTTGCTGGGTGTAGGGACAGGCCCTGCCTTTAAAAATTAGATACAAAATTGAAATCGCATTAACTTGTCCTACAGGTGCAGAAAAATTGGGTCTTTGGTGTTGGTGGTGCCTTAACACCGTAACCCCTCACTTACTTTTGCTGGGCGCAGGAACGGGCCCTGCTGGTAAAAATTCCATTTGAATTTGAAATCGCATGAACTTGTCATAGGGGTGCAGAAAAATTGGGCCTTGGTTGTTGGTGGAGCCTGAACACCGCAACCCCTCAGTTAAGCTGGCCATACATTATACAATTTTCTTGCTCAACTTCCTTTAGATTTACCTTCCAACTATGTAGTGCAAGGGTCTGCCTAACTGCATACAAATTGAAAGTGTTTAGGCTTGACCTTGTATTACATGGTTTTGGTATATCTAAAGGAAAGTATACAATTTTCTTGTATAAATGTATGGCAAGCCTTACTCTTGCTGGGCGCAGGAACGGGCCCTGCTGGTAAAAATTCCATAAGAATTTGAAATCGCATGAACTTGTCATAGAGGTGCAGATAAATCGGGCCTTGTTTGTTGGTGGTGCCTGAACATCGCAACCCCTCAGTTACTCTTGCTGGGCGCAGAAATGGGCCCTGCTGGTAAAAATTCCATACAAATTTCAAATTGGCTGAGATCAAGTGTAGTATCTGTTCTTATCAGTGATCCAGTGGGGGTGCTGTGCTGTCATCTGACTTGGCCAAGGTCGAATGTCAGCTATGCAAACCTGCTGGAGTGATGGGGACCTAGAAGGTTAGTGTTGGCAGGAACTGAAGCTGAAATTGGGCCTTTGGTGTTGGTGGTGCCTGAACACTGTAACCCCTCACAGCATTGGCGTAACTAGAACCTTCAGGGCCCCGATGCAAGAAACCATAAAGGGGCCCCCCGGATGGGGCCCTTCCCTCCCAGCCTGGTGGTGGAACGCCAGGGCCGGTCGCAAGTGCAATGTTTGTGTAGTAGTTCTGCCATTGGTGTCAGTAGTTTTTTATTTTAATTTCATTTTTCTACCATTTGCTTTATTCTTTTTTTTTTTTATTTATTTTTTTTTTTTTTACAATATTTTTTTTAAATATTTTTTTACAATTTTTTAGGAGACATATCAGGAGTCTAAACAGACCCCTGATATTCCACCTTTGAGACATAGCTTTCCATCTCCTTCTCTGAAGCTGCACAGAATAAATGGATAGGAATAGCTCTGTACAGAGCTTCCCATTCATTCACATACTGAAGCATTGTAAATACAGTTTACTATGTTTCAGTTATGAATAGACCGAGTCAGTGATCGGTATGTATCACTGACTCTCCATTCAGAAAAGGCTTTATCCTGACAGATCCCCTGAAGAAGCCAGTGGGAGAGGGGAAGGGGGAACCTTGCAGAGCTGTAGGGACGAGTGGGGGGGGGGCAGCAGAAAGAAGCTGCATAGGCGGAGCTGTAGAGGTAGCTGCATATAAAGGAGGAACCAATCTCTTCATTTCCCCCCGCTTCTCCTCCTCTCCCTCCCCCAGGCATTCAGCGGCTGCAGGAGGAAAATGGAGAGACGGTTTCCTCTATGCCAATGTTTCTCTATCTTTTTCCAGTCAGAGCTAGGGATGATCCAACTTTTGAAAAGTTCGGTTCGGCCAGAACATCCGAACTACCCGAAAGTTCGGCCCGGGTTTCTGAACCCCATTGAAATCAATGGACCCGAACTTCGGTAATCAAAAAACACAATTTTAAAGCCCTAAAACCCAATAAATGCCCCTAAAAAGTGCCTAGGGTTCTGGGTCATGCCCCAGGGACTATTAATCACACAAAAAAAAGTTCTTAAAAATTGTCATTTTTGATAAAAAAGCCAATTGAAAAAATAAAAAAAAATAAGAGATTTTTTGATTTTGACTTTGGATTTAGTATCTGGGGGGGTCTAAAAGGTGTACCTGTAAAGTTTCAGCTCTGTAGCATGTCCAGAACCAGAAAAAAAGATAATTTTTCATTAGAGCAGGGATGGTGGGACCCCACTTTTACACCTACATGATTCTTTTTTTGGGGGTTCTGGACATGCTACAGAGCTGCAACTTCACAGGTACACCTTTTAGATCCCCCAGACACAAAATCACACAAAAGTTCTTAAAAATTGTCATTTTTGATAGAGAACCAATTATTTAAAAAATTAATAAAAAAAATTTAAAAAAAATTCTTTGGATTTAGTATCTGGGGAGTCTAATAAGTGTACCTGTGAAGTTTCAGCTCTGTAGCATGTCCAGAACCAGAAAAAAAGATCATTTTTCAGTAGAGCAGGGATGGTGGGACCCCACTTTTACACTTATATGATTTTTTTTTTTTCTGGTTCTGGACATGCTACAGAGCTGAAACTTAACAGGTACACTTTTTAGACCCCCCAGACACTAAATCCAAAAAAATTCATGCCTGCCTCCAAAAATGCCTGATAAATGCAAGAAAAAACGCTGCAGGGAAGCCGTATTCCTGTTCTAATAAACATTATAAGATAATGCTAATTTTTGGAGGGTTCTGGACATGCTACAGATCTGAAACTTCACAGGTACACTATACACAAGTTCAGATGTTTTGCCTGCCTCCAAAAACCCCCAAAAAATGCCTGCAACACACCTGGGCATTTTTTTTTTTTTTTTTTGACGCTAGCGTTTTTTGGGCTTTTTTTTGGGTTCTTTGGAGGCAGGCAAAACATCTGAACTTGTGTATAGTGGTGTATATACACACATACTTGTATGTATATACACACCTAGACATATATAGGTGTGATAGAAGCAGAAATATATTGGTGTTAATTATTTCATTAGCGCAAGTAGTTTTTTCTGCTCCTTTC
Source organism: Pelophylax lessonae (assembly GCF_965119305.1). NCBI lineage: Eukaryota > Metazoa > Chordata > Amphibia > Anura > Ranidae > Pelophylax > Pelophylax lessonae. The sequence goes on along the minus strand of NC_138773.1, from coordinate 260,747,704 downwards.
ACATCTATATATATGCCTAGGTGTATATATACAGACATGGGTGTGTATATATACACCCTATACACATGTTCAGATGTCATGTCTGACTCAAAACATGTGCTCAAAAAAGCACTAGCAACGCCTGCAGCCAAAAATGCTGGCGGCGGCAAAGCCATATTACAGAAATGAAAGTGACTTCAGAGAAAATAGCTGTTCTCTATAGCGGTCACCCTGCTATGGAAGGGTAGAGATGTACCGAACGGTTCCCGGCAAACTTCGAACGTTCGCGTTCGCCGCTGCGGGCGAACATATGCAATGTTCGGGCCGCCTCCTATACATCATCATTGAGGCAAACTTTGACCCTGAACATCAGTCAGCAGACACATTCCAGGCCAATCAGCATACCTCCCTCCCACACCCTCCCACCTCCTATAAATAAGCAAGGGCAGCATCCATTTTAGATCATTTCTGTGTTACTGAGAGCAGGGAAAGTGCTGCTGCTGCTGTTATAGCTGGGGACAGTTCCCGGTCTTGTTAGCCAGTGTTCTTGGTACACTCCTGCTGTAAGGACAGCACCCCAAAAAGCCCTTCCTAGGGCTGGTATATATATATCTATTGTCCCCAAAAGCCTCGAGGGCTGGTATTTGTGTAATTCTTTTTAGTTCTGTGATATATATATATATATATATATATATATATATATATATATATTTTATATATATATATATATATATATATATATATATATATATATATATATATATATATATATATATATATATATATATATATATATATATAAATATAGCATGTCCAGAACCAGAAAAAAAAGATCATATAGGTGTAAAAGGGGTTCCCACCATCCCTGCTCTACTGAAAAATTATCTTTTTTTCTGGTTCTGGACATGCTACAGAGCTGAAACTTCACAGGTACACTTTTTAGACCCCCTAGACACTGTGGGCCGGATTTAAAGAAACTGCAGCTTCAAACATCTATGACGTGTTTCAGTTTCGCCGCGTTCAAATCAATTAACTGGCGCTGCGGCGAATTGGCGAGTAAAACAGCAATAATGAATTCCGCCGTCAGCGGGATTCACTTACGATCGCGGCTTCGCCAATTCGCAAACTTATGTCTTCCTGCTTATAGCAGTTTCACATAGCGATGTGGGCTAGTGGATTAGTGCACACATCACATGTCTGTAATTCATCTCCCTCTGCTGTAGGTTCGAGGCTTACCATCTCCACCTACTTTTTTTATTTTCTTTTTTTGTTTATATTGCTAAAATGTAACGGATTACATCATATATATTGCTAAATAATGTTACACTCAGAAGCGCTTGCAAGCTTACACCATTTTAAGTGTTTTTTTGATCTTGTCTGTGTGTCGAATCGATCTTATGAAGGAAAGTACCAAAGGCAAGTGACCAAACCCCTACCCTACTTCAGGGCAAGATGAAACCTCACAATTTTACCATGGTCTTCTTCCCACATTCCATACAATGTTTAGTTCTTTAGCTATATGTGCTTTTTAGCCTTAACACACTCCATTTTTTCCACCATACAGCTTTATTCTGCACAATAGCTAAGTGCTTTGCAACTTCACTGCAGTTCACAACGTCATGGGTTCAAATCACATCACTACACTTGGGATCTCTTTTCACTCTCATTTTTTTAAACAGTTTTTTTAAACTATCTTGAATTTGGGGGGGGAGGGGGGTGTCCTACCCAAATTTCAAGCACATCAATGGAAACAACACAATTTTGATTTTATGAGTGTGGTCCTAGTTTTATCGAGATGCAATTCTTTACATATTTACCATGGTTCTTACAATTTCTTGACCAATAAACATAGGTGTCTGATATTGGACTCTCTCCATATTTCAACAACACAGGCCCTCATAGTCCAACACTACATTTGCCTCACACCTCAACACAACACTGATACATCCCTACTCTACATTACAACCCCTCACATCACCAGTACAAGCAGCATGCAAAGTGCAAAACTCCGGCCTTGGCAGCTTAATGGGCCATACACTAACAATTTGTCTAGACTTTTTCCTGTAGACTTAACCAAACCATATAATAGAAGCTCAAACCTCAACACTTTCAATTTGGATGCAATCAGGCAGGCCCTTGCACTACATAGAAAATGTCAATCGGAAGGATAAAGTCTTCTCTAAATCTTACAGTGTGGATGGCCCTTTTGTCTGTAGGCACCCACACAAAACAAAAAAACACATGTTCAATTCTAATGTATTTATTTATTTGAGAATGACAGCAGAAGGAGGGATGCAGCAAAAGAATATTGTCACTCTCCAGTCCGTGTGCCTTTACAGCGCCAGACCACGATCTTTGCTCCATGGCTACGGGATTCTGATGTCTTCCACAACTTCCGGCAGAGTTCAGAATCCATTCTGCACCTCTACCAGCTCATAGGGGACAGGCATGGCAAGGTTGCTGGGCAGCTTCCAAGCCACTTTCGAAGTTCCAGGGTGTTCATGTTGGTCATTGGCCATGTGCCTTACCAAATATCCACTGACCACAAAAGAAAATGAGTGGAGTCCATCAAGGTGGGTTTCTACCACCTACACCCGCAAGCAGTACCACTCCTGGAAAAATAAAACAAAGGATAAGACATTTCATTATGAAAATCATATCTTAATGCCTGTTTGCTTCATTCTGAACTTCATTTAATTTCGACATCACGAGTGAAATAACACATTTTATGCCAACTTACACAAACCAGAAATCATTAATGTAAACATTTGAATACACACCTGTGACGCCAGACAGCCCATCACCACAGGCTTCCCATGGTACGTGCCATGATTCCAAGATGTTGATGTTCTGGAAAATTACAACACCATAAGATACCAAGCAGCCGTTCATGTTATCAATAACTACACAGGTGGCATAGACACAAATAAACACCTGCCAGCTCTTCTCAGCCCTTTACACTATTCACAATACCAACATGTTTATGGTTAGAGGTGCATGTTTTTGCTCAAGTAACACAATTTTACCAATGTTGACTACACTTTATCTACAATGGCAAGTGTCATTGGCAGATGATAATCACCCTCTGTCTCCCTGTGAGTGGCACCTCTGCTAACTAGCTAATTAATACACATGCCCTATCTTGACCGGTTACAGTACTTACATGTAAAGTGGCTAGCAACCAGGGTATTCCGGGTGGCCATACCGGCAGCGGTGCTCCGCCGCCTGGGGGCCGCCGGCTGACGGACCTCTGGCTCCCTCTCCTCCGTCAGCTCCCAAGAATCATCCCGGGCAACGCACATGTTGTGCAACACGCAGCACGCCAGGATGATCTTGGAAGCCTTTGTAGGAGAGTACAGGAGTTCACCCCCAGGCCGGGCCAAGCAGAGAAACCGGGACTTGAGAAGACCTATGGTCAACTCAATGATACTCCGGCTTCTCCGCAAGGCCCTGTTGTAATTCCTCTCTGCTGGGCCCTGGGGGTACCTGATTGGAGCCATCAGCCACGTCAGCTGCGGGTAACCAGCATCCCCTGAAAAATAAGAAAAATATACATTAGTTATTCATATCATGTGACTTTAGATGACTCCTCAAAATGGGAGACAATTAGGCATTTTACTAAACAACCTGCTCGTCTGTTTGCAAAAAATCATATGAAACATCTCAACTCTGTCTAACTGCCTAAATCACTAATACAAATGGGAAAAAGGACACACAAAGTGGTGGGTTTCTCTTGCAAGTTACAACTTGGCCCCTATTCTGTTCCTATTACATTAGCCTAGGTCTTACTTCTGGAATATATCTGCAACTAGAGTGAGGAAACCAATATTGACTCACTTATGCAAAGTACTTTGGGGATATGGCAATACCATTGGAATCATTTGTAGGTTTTCTTTGGGTGGCTAGAGGACACCATTTACACATTGGTTAACCACCTTCATTGGACTCAAAGACAACTTTGCAAATCTTTCTTTTGTGAGCTGCTAAGCTGCTGATCTGGTTGTGTGTGAACAGCCTGACAACTAATAACACATCCATTTTAGGTAGGCTTTGCTTAAATCAGGGTGTACACCGATGTAGCTTATTCCTATGTCTATGTAATCTTACAGTTTATGTTGTTAAGACAAAATACTTTACCAATAAGCCACCCTTCGGGCATTTGTCCACTTTCAAACACCTCGTACAGAGTACTTGTTCTTAACATACTGGAATCATGGCACGACCCTGGGTGACCAGTGTTGACACTCATGATGCGCTGTTTGGCGTCACACACTAATTGGACGTTCACAGAGTGGTACTGCTTGCGGTTCCGGTATTCACTTTCGTGGCTCCTTGGGGGCCTAATGGCTATGTGGGTGCCATCGATTGCCCCTAGGATTTGCGGCATGTGTGCCCGCCGGTAGAAACCCAACTTGACTTCATTCCACTCATTTTCATTCTGTGGCCAGTGGATAAAATTGGGCACTATATCCACTATGGCATTAATGACCAACATGAACACCCTTGAAACTGTGGGCTGGCTAATGCCCATGATACTTCCCGAAGTGGCTTGGAAGCTGCCACGCCCTAAAATATACAAAGTGGCCAGCAATCTGGCCATGCCGGGCACCGCATGGCCGCGCTGTGTGTCCGGGTCAATTTTCTCTGCTATGAGCTGGTAGAGGTGTAGAATAGTTCCTCGCTCGAGCCGGAACTTCCTCCTGACATCAGAATCCCGCAGCTTGTCCAAATAGATCCTTGGAGCAAAAATGCGTGGCTGGCGAGGTAAGGGCACACGGACTGGAGGTGCTGCTGCTGGAGGTGCTGCTGCTGCTGCTGCTGCAGCTTCCCCACCTTCTGCTGCCTCCTGTGCCAGGGCCTCCTCAAACAAGGCACCAATAAATGCCAGCATTGCACCATCTAATGCGTCTGGGATATCGTCCTCCATTTTGAACGCGCAAATTCGCGAATGCGCAGATATATATAGAAACGGCCGCTAATTATCACACCTGTGAGCCAGCTATAAAAGGAGCACATGGCCAATATGGCTGCTGGATGTTATAGATCGATGTTTCTTATGTGCTAGCAAGACCCTGTGACCCACAACCTACATTATCTGGAGGTAAGACAATTGTATCTCTCTCTCCCAAAAAAAAGGAAGGAGACAATTTGTACTTATCTTGGGTGTGCTTAAGTTGTCTATGGTGAATCCCCTCCAACCCACAATAGCTTGGGAACCCCTCAAGTGTCTTTTAATCATTGGCAGTTGGCCCCATGTGCATGTGGTTTGGACATGTGTTTTCTCATGTTTGTTAAAGGTGTGCAGTCTAGATTTGGCATCTAAACCTGCCCCCTTACCTTCCCAGCTTCCAAAGACACCATTTTTGCTTTCCTGATAACTGTAATTTATTATGTGCACGTATGTAGGTCATGCGATTTCTCATGTATGTTTAATGTTTGCAGCCTCCTTTTGCCTATAAAGGATTACACCACCACCACCACCACCACTGTGTTTGTGCCATTAGGTAAGTGTTTGGAGGGCCTCGTGTGATTTGTACCCCTATGCGTTTTCTTA